>NC_140002.1:25984633-26584633 GCF_964263955.1 Coregonus lavaretus
TGATTTTGAGTGCAGCAAACTTACATATACCAGTGAGTGAAGTGGGTGAGAAAAGAAAGGTGGTTCCTTGGTGGACTGAAGATTGTACTGCGGCTATTCAATAAATAAATAGGGCCTACAGAGTATTACGTAGGACTTTGACTCCTGAAAATCTAGTTGATTTCCAAAGGAAGAGAGCTTTGGTGTGCAGGGTCATTAAGTCTGCCAAGAGAAATGCATGGAGACAGTTCTGTTCTACAATAGGCAGGGGTACTGAGCTGGGAGATGTTTGGTCTATGTTGAAGAAGATGACTGGAAGAAGCAAAAGCACTCAAATTCTAGTTTTGGTTGATGGTGATTATCTGGCTGTATTAGATAAAGAAAAAGATGACATGTTGGGGAAGGCATTTGCTAATGTACATAGTGGGGTTACTTTGAACAAAGTGTCTAAGCAACGCAGGCATGCGATTTTAAATGCTCATACTAATGTGTATATGAAGAGGGATATTGTTGACTTGTCATTGGATCCTGATTTTACAATGCATGGAGGTGCGATTAGGCCTTATAGGCTGTGGATCTACAGTACATTCGGAAAGTATTCAGACCCCTTGACTTTTTCCACATTTTGTTATGTTACAGCCTTATTCTAAAATTGATTTAAAATTTTCAAAAATCTCATCAATTTACACAATACTCCATAATGACAAAACAAAAACTGGTTTTTAGAATTTTCTGCAAAAAATAAATAAATGAAATATCACATTTACATAAATATTCAGAGCCTTTACTCAGTACTTTGTTGATGCACCTTTGGCAGCGATTACAGCCTCGAGTCTTCTTGGGTATGACGCTACAAGCTTGGCACACCTGTATTTGTGGAGTTTCTCCCATTCTTCTCTGCAGATCCTCTCAAGCTCTGTCAGGTTGGATAGGGAGCGTCGCTGCACAGCTATTTTCAGGTCTCTCCAGAGATGTTCGATAGGGTTCAACTCCAGGCTCTGGCTGGGCCACTCAAGGACATTCCCGAAGCCACTCCTGCGTTGTCTTGGCTGTGTGCTTAGGGTCGTTGTCCTGTTGGAAGGTGAACCTTAACCCCAGTCTGAGGTCCTGAGCACTCTGGAGCAGGTTTTCATCAAGGATCTCTCTGTACTTTGCTCCGTTCATCTTTCCCTCGATCCTGATTAGTCTCCCAGTCCCTGCCTCTGAAAAACATCCCCACAGCATGATGCTGCCACCAACATGCTTCACCGTAGGGATGGTGCCAGGTTTCCTCCAGACGTGATGCTTGGCATTCAGGCCAAAGAGTTCAATCTTGGTTTCATCAGACCAGAGAATCTTGAGTCCTTTAGGTGCCTTTTGGCAAACTCCAAGCGGGCTGTCATGTGCCTTTTACTGAGGAGTGGCTTCCGTCTGGCCACTCTATCATTAAGGCCTGATTGGTGGAGTACTGCAGAGATGGTTGTCCTTCTGGAAGGTTCTCCCATCTCCACAGAGGAACTCCGGAGCTCTGTCAGAGTGACCATTGGGTTCTTGGTCACCTCCCTGACCAAGGCCCTTCTCTACCGATTGCTCAGTTTGGCCAGGCAGCCAGCTCTAGGAAGAGTCTTGGTGGTTCTAAACTTCTTCCATTTAAGAATGATGGAGGCCATTGTGTTCTTGGGGACCTTCAATGCTGCAGACATTTTTTGGTACCCTTCCCCAGATCTGTGCCTCGACACAATCCTGTCTCGGAGCGCTACGGACAATTCCTTCGACCTCATGGCTTGGTTTTTGTAAATAAGGTATTGTTGTTTTTTATTTTTAATACATTTGCAAATGTTTCTAAAAACCTGTTTTCGCTTTGTCATTATGGGGTATTGTGTGTAGATTGATGAGGAAACATTTTTATTTAATCAATTTTAGAATATGGCTGTAACGTAACAAAATGTGGAAAGAGTCAAGGGGTCTGAATACTTTCCGAATGCACTGTATAGCCCCAGGTTATGATAAATGGTGTAATGTAATGTTTAAGCATCTCCCTGATGCTCCCTTACACTGAACAAAAATATAAACGCAACATGCAACAATTTCAACAATTTTACTGAGTTACAGTTCATATAAGGAAATCAGTAAATTGAAATAAATTCATCAGGCCCTAATCTATGGATTTCACATGACCATGGGTGGGCCTGGGAGGGCTGGCCCACCCACTTGGGAGCCAGGCCCACCCACTGGGGAGCCAGGCCCAGCCAATCAGAATGAGTTCTTCCCTCCAAAAGGACTTTATTACAGACATAACTACTCCTCCGTTTCATCAGCTGTCCGGGTGGCTGGTTTCAGACGATCCCGCAGGTGAAGAAGCCCGATGTGGCGGTCCTGGGCTGGCGTGTTTACACGTGGTCTGCGGTTGTGAGTCCGTGGGTTGGACATACAGCCAAATTCTCCAATACAACGTTGGAGGCAGCTTATGGTAGAGAAATTAACATTAAATTATCTGGCAACAGCTCTGGTGGACATTCCTGCAGTCAGCATGCCAATTGCATGCTCCCTCAAAACTTGACACATCTGTGGCATTGTGTTGTGTGACAAAACTGCACATTTTAGAGTGGCCTTTTATTGTCCCCAGCACAAGGTGCACCTGTGTAATGATCATGCTGTTTAATCAGCTTATTTATATGCCACACCTTTCAGGTGGATGGATTATCTTGGCAAAGGATAGAATGCTCACTAACAGGGATGTAAACACATTTGTGCGTATGGACAATTTCTGGGATATTTTATTTCAGCTCATGAAACATGGGACCAACATTTTACATGTTGCGTTTATATTTTTGTTCAGTATAGATAACACAAAACAAACAAAGGCAGGCATAGAGGCGTCTGGCCACCTCTCTCTCACAGATTGACGATCATCACTTGGCCCCACCTGTGTGCTTATCAAGGCTTCACAAGGCTTCCTGACAGAGCATCTTGCCCGGTTTCTGCTGCCCCCTGGGGATGGGGTGTAGAAGTGGTAGTGTAGTATCTACTAATGCTCCTAAGACCTAAACTACATAACCTATTCCATAACACTTCTTTCCCTCCTCCTCACTCCTCTCTTCCCTCAGGTTATGGCGGCAGAGACATTCAGTCTTGTCTCTGCTGGTGCTGGTCACCCTCTTCTCCATCGCCTACTGTGTTAACGGAACACATCAGAAGGTGCGTGTGTGTGTGTGTGCGTGTATGAGCAGCCCTGTCCACACATCATCAGGGGTTGCTAATTAACATCCCTAAGACTTTATAAAGTTGTTGTCTCCCAAGACCACAAGCTGAAAAAAGAGTATTAAACTTAACACACACTTATCTTCACCTGACCTATTTACCACACATCCACATGCCCTATTTAATCAGTAAATTAGCTGATGCCCTATTTAATCAGTACATTAGCTGATGCCCTATTTAATCAGTACATTAGCTGTACCTCATGAACAGCTTATATACTGAGTACACACACACACACGCATGCGCTGTACCAAATGAACAACTAATGTACCACAGCAAAAGTGGTACAGAGATCCAGACAGAATTGCTTTAAAGCTGCAGCAATAAATATATTATGTGCCATATTAGACTCTTAAGCTCTAGTCCTAAAGTGTTACGTCATTAACTCCTGGTAACCCTGAAAACAATTGGACATGGCTGGCACTTTCCACCCAGGCTTTTTACTAGGCGATGAGAGACACTGCTGCCGCTGCATATGTTGTTTTTGTTTTCACGGGTTCACGGGGGTTTGCTGGGAGATAGAGTTCATTGCCAAAAAAAACTCCACAGTGTTCCCGTAATCTACACCATCACTGGCTCTTCCAGAAAACAACCTGTCTGCCCATGCTTGAGGAGGAGGCGTTGGTCCTTAAATGAGAGAGAGAGAGAGAGAGAGAGAGAGAGAGAGAGATGAGAGAGAGAGAGAGAGAGAGAGAGAGAGAGAGAGAGAGAGAGAGAGAGAGAGAGAGAGAGAGAGAGAGAGAGAGAGAGAGAGAGAGAGAGAGAGAGAGAGAGAGAGAGAGAGAGAGAGAGAGAGAGAGAGAGAGAAGAGAGAGAGAGAGAGAGAGAGAGAGAGAGAGAGAGAGAGAGAGAGAGAGAGAGAGAGAGAGAGAGAGAGAGAGAGAGAGAGAGAGAGAGAGAGAGAGAGAGAGAGAGAGCTGATGAAGAGTAGGGGGAATAAACTGGGTAAGAGCTGACTTCCTTGAAGAAGAATGCTGTTTTTCTCTCTGTTTGTGTTGTTCTGAATCTGAACACTCCTACCCTATGGCCCTGTCCTCTAAACTGTCAACAGACACTAGCGTATATTCTCTATCTTATATTCTCACTCCCTCTCTCTCTATCACTTGCCCTCTCTCACCCTCTCTGCCCCCCTCTCCCTCCCTCCCTCCCTCCCTCCCTCCCTCCCTCCCTCCCTCCCTCCCTCCCTCCCTCACTCTCTCACTTGCTCTCTTTCCCCCTCTCTCCACTGCTCCCCCTCCCCTCTCTTTCTGTGGTGCACTTTGACTTTCTGCCTCTCACTCTTGGCAGTCCCTCCTATTTCTAGAGTAGGGTGCGCGCACACACACACCCTCCCTCCTAGTGTCTCTCCTACTTAGATTTATTTCACTCTGCCTGAGTCTCTCATGGCTGACAGTCTCTCTGTCTGTCCCCTGTGTACAGTATGTACAACACATGGAGAAGAGGTTCCTGTGGTGTGCCTACTGGGTAGGCTTGGGTATCCTGTCCTCTGTGGGACTGGGGACTGGCCTGCACACCTTCCTCCTCTACCTGGTAAGAACTCTCTCATTTACCATGCAAATACATGCATCTACCTTGTGTCCACCATGCTTAGCTTGAGCCCAAGAACACTTTCATATTCTGTGCAATACATGTTGAAGCATAATTTGAGAGTCTAGGAACACCTATATATACCATACAAATGCATGCTCATATTTAAATAGCATAAGAGCACCTACGAATGTTTCATATACCATGCAAAATCTGTTCATGCTTAAGTTGAAATATCCCCAGTGTCAGTTTTTTTGTATATTTATATTTTATTTTTATTAGCAATTTGTTTTCTTACTTTTTAACTTTGTTTTCTTACTTTTCCCCTATTGTTGGGAAAGGGCTCGTGAGTAAGCATTTCATGGTAAAGTACACCTGTTGTATTCGGTGCAAGTGACAAATAAAATGTTTTTTGATTTGACGTTACTCAAGTCAGTCACACTGTGTATGATGCCCATCTCAAACTCAGTGTTGATGTTTTGTGAGTTGCTGCTAAGAGAGGAGAGTCTGTAATAGGCTGTAATAGAAGGTTGGAACATGGCTAAAAGTTTAAGGAGATTACCTGTGTCTCAGAAGAGAGTGTATGTGTGTGTGTGTGTGTGTGTGTGTGTGTGTGTGTGTGTGTGTGTGTGTGTGTGTGTGTGTGTGTGAACGTGTGTGTATGTATGCTAGTGTGTGTGTAGAACATTGTGGTGTTAAGTTCTCCTCAGTGAATAGGCACACACTGCGGCGGGGCTGGCGGGTAGCAGTAGTGTTTTGACAGGCAGTCCAAAAAAGAACGAGCGCACTCAGTGACCCCACTGACTGAGTGCATGCAAGGCTAGCCAACCTTTCTCTCTCCTCCCTTTCTTTATTTTTCTTCTCTTTCCCTCTCTCTCTCTCTCTCTCTCTCTCTCTCTCTCTCTCTCTCTCTCTCTCTCTCTCTCTCTCTCTCTCTCTCTCTGTGACTCTCTCCCCCATCCCTCTCCTCTCTCTCTCTGCTTCTGTCTCTCTCCCCCTCCCTCTCCTCTCTCTCTCTGCTTCTGTCTCTCTCCACCCCTCCCTCTCCTCTCTCTCTCTGCTTCTCTGTCTCTCTCCACCCCTCCCTCTCCCTGTTTTGAGTGGCAGTGTGGAGCAAAGGAACAGGGGCTGGCTGACTATGCTGCAGATCTGGGTTCCCAAACATCTGGTAGTCTTTACCGCTCTGAGAACACTATTAACACTGAGCCACCCATCTGTCATTTGGGAGCAGCATAGTCGCAGTCCCACTGCATCGCCAATGGAGCTGAACTGGAAACTGTTCAGTGTGTCCTCCATTCTGTGTTTTGGAGAGCCACCCTGTGCTCCCAGATGTCATTTGAGAAGTTTTTATTTTGTTATTTTTTGGGGTGACCTGACTTACTTTCCAAGATGGCAGACTGTTTTAAAGGAGGATGTCGCCATCTCATGGTCTTTTGTGGTAATGGATCAGCAGTTTTTCAGTGCTGTTTGAGGAATCAGTTAAAGTTGCCTGCTTTTGAATGTGAAGCTGATTGACACTGCTGTATTTATGGAGGCTATGGACGGGTGGGTTGTTTAGCAACAAAACCGATTCATGCACAACTTTGGGGCAAAACAGAGGGGTGGGCTCAGGCTTACATTCAAAGGATTATTGACAACATGTATACTATATTTCGTCTCCAAATGTTTATTGAAAACATAAATACAAATAGATCGTTACAGTTGTTGGTTAGCTAGCTAGGGGATTTTAGCCATATTATCGTAGATGTGACATAAGTCAAAACACCTCAAAACAAGACATGGTATCAAGAACAAGATACAAGTAGCTGAAACGGCCCACCAACATAGCAGCTTCTTGTCATTGTTGCTAGCTATCTGACGTTCAGAATCATATCATAACACACAGCAGGGGCAGCAGGTAGGCTGGCGAGTAGGTGCGTTGGGCCAGTAACCGAAAGGTTGCTGGATCGAATCCCCGAGCTGACAATGTAAAAATATGTCTTTCTGCACCTGAGCAAGGCAGTAAACACACTGTTCCCCAGGCGCCGATGACGTGGTTATCGATTAAGGCAGCCCCCCACACATCTCTGATTCAGAGGGGTTGAGTTAAATGCGGAAGGCACATTTCAATTGAATGCATTCAGTTGTACAACTGACTAGGTATCCCCCTTTCCTTTCCCAGTATTTCCCCTGTATTCATTTAACTGCAGCGCACCGCCAGAAATTCATATTCTGGGTGTAAAAATGCTATGTGTGTAAACGTAAATTATTAAAACAAGACAGAAAGTTTGTAGAAAAGATAATTGATATTTTTTAATTGCATAATCTTTGAAAACTAAAAATCACCAAAATATCATCTCGAAAACAAAAGCAATTTAGGTCAAAAGAGTTTATACTAAGAAAGGAAATAGAAAGTCTAACAGAACAGATAGATGGCAATAAAAACTGTAACATAGAGGCTCAGAATAAATTAGAGGAAAAACAAAAAGAAATTGAGAAACTTATTCAAGAAAGATCAAGTGTAATATATTATAAAAATAAAGCAAACTGGATGGAATATGGGGAAAAATGCACAAAATTCTTTTTAAATCTTCAACATAGGAATGCTACCAAAAAGAACTTAATGAAACTGGTTACAATTGACGGAGTCACCCATAATTCACCAAATGATATTTTGAAGGAAGAAACAAAGTACTTTAAGCATATGTTTTCTTTTCAGTCGCCTCCATCTCCTCTAACTGAAGCTAATTGTAGAGATTTTTTTTCTATTGATAATGTCATTATTAACAGCCACACAGAAAGACTCATGTGAAGGTGAAATTACTGAGGAGGAACTTCTGGATGCAATTAAAGACTTTAAGTCCGGGAAAACTCCAGGGTTGGATGGCATACCAGTCGAGGTATACCAAACCTTTTTTGATATACTAAGAGGACCGTTATTAGCATGTTTTAACCACTCCTATGTAAATGGTAGATTATCTGACACTCAAGAAGAAGGTCTGATCTCATTATTACTGAAACAGGATACAAGTGGAAAATATAAAGATCCAGGCTATTTAAAATATTGGAGGCCCCTTACACTTCAGTGTTGTGATGCAAAAATCCTAGCAAAATGTATAGCGCATAGAATTAAAAAGGTATTGTCGGATATTATTCATTCTAATCAGACAGGTTTTTTACATGGAAGATACATTGGAGATAATATAAGGCAAGTATTGGAAACAATAGAACACTATGGAAAATATGGGAAACCAGGCCTGCTATTCATAGCAGACTTCGAAAAGGCATTTGATAAAGTTCGACTGGGGTTTATATATAAATGCCTGGAGCATTTCAATTTTGGAGAATCTCTTATAAAATGGGTCAAAATCATGTATAGTAACCCTAGGTGTAAAATAGTAAATAATGGCTATTTCTCAGAAAGTTTTAAACTGTCAAGAGGAGTGAAACAAGGTTGTCCACTATCGGCATATCTATTTATTGTGGCCATCGAGATGTTAGCTATTAAAATCAGATCCAATAATAATATCAGAGGATTAGAAATACAGGGCTTAAAAACAAAGGTGTCATTGTACGCAGATGATTCATGTTTTCTTTTAGATCCACAACTAGAATCCCTCCACAGCCTCATAGAGGATCTAGATACATTTTCTAACCTCTCTGGATTACAACCAAATTATGACAAATGTACTATATTACGTATTGGATCACTAAAAAATAAAAAATTTACATTACCATGTAGTTTACCAATAAAATGGTCTGATGGTGATGTGGATATACTCGGAATACATATCCCAAAGGAAATAAATGATCTCACTTCAATACATTTTAATAGAAAGTTAGCAAAAATAGATAAGATCTTACTACCATGGAAAGGAAAATACCTGTCAATTTGTGGAAAAATCACCCTGATTAACTCTTTAGTATTATCCCAGTTTACCTATTTGCTTATGGTCTTGCCTTCGCCTAGCGAACAGTTTTTTAAATTATATGAGAAAAAAATATTCAATTTTATTTGGAACGGCAAGCCAGACAAAATTAAAAGAGCATATTTATATAATGAATATGAATTCGGAGGACAGAAATTATTAAATATTAAAGCATTAGACCTATCACTAAAAGCTTCAGTCATACAAAAGTTATACTTAAATCCGAACTGGTTCTCAAGCAGATTAGTAAGATTGTCTCACCCAATGTTCAAGAAAGGCCTTTTTCCCTTTATTCAGATTACAACCTCTCACTTTCAGTTATTTGAAAAGGAAATAATCTCCCAAATGTCACTATTTCTAAAACAAGCCATAGAAAGTTGGTTGCAATTTCAATTTAATCCTCCAGAAATGACAGAACAAATAATGCAACAAATATTGTGGTTAAATTCAAATATACTAATTGACAAAAAACCTTTATTTTTTGACAGAATGTTTAAAAAAGGTATAATCTTCGTAAATGATATCATCAGTAGGACTGGTGGAGTTATGTCGCACATGCAGCTAACAAAAACATATGGAAATGTCTGCTCTACCCAAAATTACAACCAAATAATTGCAGCCTTACCGCAAAAGTGGAAGAGGAAAGTGGAAGGGGGAGAAAGTAAGGAACTTGTCTGTCGGCCTTGCATTAAAGAACATAATTGGTTAAGGAAAACTGCGATAAATAAAAAAGTATATCAGTTTCACTTAAGGACCAAAGGATTGACAGCCGTCCCATATAGATTGCAAAATAGTTGGGAAGAGATCTTTGACGTACCGATCCCATGGCATAGTGTTTATGAACTGACACGCAAAACGACACCGGATTCAAAAATTAGAATCTTTCAATTTAAATTATTATATAACATTCTTGCTACCAATAGAGGAAAAAAAGTATTTAGTCAGCCACCAATTGTGCAAGTTCTCCGACTTAAAAAGATGAGAGAGGCCTGCAATTTTCATCATAGGTACACGTCAACTATGACAGACAAATTGAGAAAAAAAAATGCAGAAAATCACATTGTAGGATTTTTTATGAATTTATTTGCAAATTATGGTGGAAAATAAGTATTTGGTCACCTACAAACAAGCAAGATTTCTGGCTCTCACAGACCTGTAACTTCTTCTTTAAGAGGCTCCTCTGTCCTCCACTCGTTACCTGTATTAATGGCACCTGTTTGAACTTGTTATCACTATAAAAGACACCTGTCCACAACCTCAAACAGTCACATTCCAAACTCCACTATGGCCAAGACCAAAGAGCTGTCAAAGGACACCAGAAACAAAATTGTAGATCTGCACCAGGCTGGGAAGACTGAATCTGCAATAGGTAAGCAGCTTGGTTTGAAGAAATCAACTGTGGGAGCAATTATTAGGAAATGGAAGACATACAAGACCACTGATAATCTCCCTCGATCTGGGGCTCCACGCAAGATCTCACCCCGTGGGGTCAAAATGATCACAAGAACGGTGAGCAAAAATCCCAGAACCACACGGGGGGACCTAGTGAATGACCTGCAGAGAGCTGGGACCAAAGTAACAAAGCCTACCATCAGTAACACACTACGCCGCCAGGGACTCAAATCCTGCAGTGCCAGACGTGTCCCCCTGCTTAAGCCAGTACATGTCCAGGCCCGTCTGAAGTTTGCTAGAGTGCATTTGGATGATCCAGAAGAGGATTGGGAGAATGTCATATGGTCAGATGAAACCAAAATAGAACTTTTTGGTAAAAACTCAACTCGTCGTGTTTGGAGGACAAAGAATGCTGAGTTGCATCCAAAGAACACCATACCTACTGTGAAGCATGGGGGTGGAAACATCATGCTTTGGGGCTGTTTTTCTGCAAAGGGACCAGGACGACTGATCCGTGTAAAGGAAAGAATGAATGGGGCCATGTATCGTGGGATTTTGAGTGAAAACCTCCTTCCATCAGCAAGGGCATTGAAGATGAAACGTGGCTGGGTCTTTCAGCATGACAATGATCCCAAACACACCGCCCGGGCAACGAAGGAGTGGCTTCGTAAGAAGTATTTCAAGGTCCTGGAGTGGCCTAGCCAGTCTCCAGATCTCAACCCCATAGAAAATCTTTGGAGGGAGTTGAAAGTCCGTGTTGCCCGGCGACAGCCCCAAAACATCACTGCTCTAGTGGAGATCTGCATGGAGGAATGGGCCAAAATACCAGCAACAGTGTGTGAAAACCTTGTGAAGACTTACAGAAAACGTTTGACCTGTGTCATTGCCAACAAAGGGTATATAACAAAGTATTGAGAAACTTTTGTTATTGACCAAATACTTATTTTCCACCATAATTTGCAAATAAATTCATAAAAAATCCTACAATGTGATTTTCTGGATTTTTTCTTCTCATTTTGTCTGTCATAGTTGACGTGTACCTATGATGAAAATTACAGCCCTCTCTCATCTTTTTAAGTGGGAGAACTTGCACAATTGGTGGCTGACTAAATACTTTTTTCCCCCACTGTATATGGGGGATACAATCTTCCCAGCTCTGCAGATTTTGCTGTGAAGAGACAGAATCATTAGATCATTTGTTTTGGTTCTGTCCATTTGTAGCTTGTTTTTGGACACAGGTCCAGGAATGGCTAAAGGATTGCAATATTTACCTGGAACTAACCTTGCAGATAGCATTACTGGGTGATCTGAAAAGTCATAGTAAATCAATCAATAATATAATAATACTTTTAGCAAAAATGTTTATTTTTAATTCACAATCTGTAGAAGCAATGAGAATAGAAAGGTTCAGAACTTTTGTAAAACATCACAGTACGGTTGAAATATATATGGCAAATAGAAATCCTATATGGATGGTGTTAAGAGATAGATGGGAGGTATTGAATAGAGTTGAAGGATGGGACTAATAACAAATAACAACAAATAATAACAAAGATAGCTAATAATGTAAGCATACTGTGTCCATAATAAGTATATAGGTTGTATGTTGGGAGCTTTTGGGAAAGAGCACAGTTAGAAAGATATGGCATATAGAAGCAAACCGGATGGACATCATGAAAATGATCGGAGAGGTTGAGAGTAGAAGAAGTTCAGGAGCAAAAAATAAATAAATAAATAAATAAAAAATATATATAATAGAATTATTGTAAAATTAACTCTGTCCATAAGGTGTAGATAGTAAGTATAGACCGGAAGTAGAGGCCTGGGCATTGTTGTTCACTAATTTACTCCAAGCAGGGATTGGATGGTGGGGTTGAAAAGTAATATAGGGGAGTATATATATATATAAATATATTTAAAAAATCATGGGGGATTGGAAGTGATGCAGACAATTACATTGATAGAAGATACAATCTATCTGCAATATTAAGCTGATCCATTCCCCCCGAAAAAAATAAATAAAATGTTTTAAAATAATAAACTACTTAAAAAAATAAAAAAAAATAAAAAAATTCACCTAAATAAAACCTAAAATGATGAAACCAATCAAATCACTACGAATTTAGGAGTACTTTTGGCATGGCGGGATTACCGACCGAGCATGCAGGACACATGCCCAGGGGCTCCGATTGGGGTCCTCATAGATTTTTTAAATAATGTTTGACCATAAGAACACAGAATTAGACATGGCAAAAATCGTAGAATTGGAGGAATTTTTGCTTTTACACTTCAACATTTTCTGTCAGCTCCATGGCAAAATGTGTACAATTGCACAAAAAAAATCGCTTTCAAATTGCAAAATGTCCTCTCAGCTCCATGGAAAAATGTATAGAATTACAGTTAAGTAGCCTCTTTTTGATCCATAAAAAAGCTTGCTTATTACTAAAAGCACACCTGCCTGATAATATGGTATGGTGCCATAGGCTATGGATTTTTTTAAATCAATATGTGGGGGTTATAGATGGATGGCGTCGGCAACATTTGATTTTAATTAATTTTGTAGTAGAATGTCCTTAACTCTTTACACTGGGAATTAGCCTATATGGATAGGGCTACATTTAAATGTTTCTTACAGAAGAAATCCAAAAACGGTCCATTATAAATCACAATATGGATCAGGTGGGCATCATTTGAAAGTCTGTTCTATTGCTAACATAACTAGCTAAGTTATAAAATACAATATTACAGTGTTAGGCTTTTACAATGCAATTCAGGGAAACAGGTCATCATTTTTGTGTGCATTAAAGGAGTCATGATTGCTTTCAGGTGCGTGTGCCGCGGTGAATTTTCTTCACAATATACAAACATAGGCTCATTCTGTTCAGAACAGCCAAGGGTATGACGCCATGTCATCTTGTAACTGTACATCAAACATAGTGATCATAAACGTTGACACTAATGACATTAGTTTTATGATATGGAAATGTGAAGTGCACATTTGGACTCACAGATGTTTGGCTTGCTTGTATGACATCAAAGTGGTATTTATTATTATCCTCAACGTTTTATCTTTCAAAATACATAGACTCCTCTTAATTTACAACATTTTCCTCACTCAGACATTTAAAAAATGTCCCAATTAGCGGGAAGGATGGGGGCAACTTCTTGTCGCGCAAGGTGCTCAAGGTCAGAACGGCTGTCAGTCAAAACCCATACAGCACTGTGAAGCGCAGAGGCAGAGCTCTGATGTTATGTATGGCATGTTACTGTACAGACACTGCGTTCCAACTTAGGCGTTTATCAGTGCCCAATCTGTCATTTTCAACTTGTATACGGGTATGAGTGTAAAGAGTTAAAAACTCACCGGAATTGACCTCACAGTCCTTCCCCCCTTCCGCAACCATTGCCACAGCTGCTAACAAAAAATCTAGGGGAAACACTGCACAGCCTTTTAACAATTTGCTTGAATCATTTTTGTGACGTTACGGGATGATTTGGGTCATTGTGGGTTTGTGCTCTCCTACTCACAGAGGCCTTGGTATAGCTGTAGATTTATGGTTAGAACACTGCTCCTTATCTGATCAATCTTGTCCATGACGCATTCTGACTACTACAGAAAATGTTCACTACTAAAGGAAATGTTCACTTCTACAGGAAATCATATGTATTTCTGTTATGAGTTTTGAAATGTTCGCAATGTTTGATGGTTGCAGTGACTTATTTTCCCTTTCTTCTTCACAATGGTTGATGCAGCTTTCCTGCTTGGGTTCAGAGGGTTCACTGTAAACCCACTTTTGTGAGCAGTAGGTGGCACCATTTGTCTGTGAATGTGAATAAGATGCTTAATGCAGTGCATGTAGAGCAGAGATGGGCAACCCTTTTGTAGGCCTGCGGACCAATTCATAAGAAATATTTTTTTAGAAGCTCAGTGGGGGTTTCAACTTACTGTTGACAGTTAGAATAATAGAATACACAATGTGCAATTTCGAAATTTCGTTGTCGGTATGCAGGCCCACGAGCCACTGCGGACCCTCAAGATGAGTTCTGTTTTTGTGTGCCCCCCCCATCAGTTGCCCATCCCTGATGTAGAGGTACTCTCTCCTTTAGGAGGTAACACCATTGGACTCAGTTATATAAGTCCTATAGGATGGCGTTTGCAACGCCAGGGTTGTGGGTTTGATTCCCACGGGGGGCCAGTATGAAAATGTATGCACTCACTAACTGTAAGTTGCTCTGGATAAGAGCGCCTGCTAAATGACTAAACATGTAAAATGTAAGAGTCAGTGAGAGGTCATGATGTCACAGGGATTCCTATCTAAACCAGAGCTTCCTGTGGACATAAAAGGCTCTGCTTATGAGGCGTCTTCCTGTGTCTGATATTTTACATTTACATTTTAGTCATTTAGCAGACGCTCTTATCCAGAGCGACTTACAGTTAGTGAATACATATTTTTTTATACTGGCCCCCCATGCTCTATCAACTGAGCTACATCCCTGCCGGCCATTCCCTCCCCTACCCTGGTCGACGCTGGGCCAATTGTGCGCCGCCCATGAGTCTCCTGGTCGCGGCCGGCTGTGACAGAGCCTGGATTCGAACCAGGATCTCTAGTGGCACAGCCTTAGACCACTGCGCCACTCAGGAGTGATATAGTGGCGTGAGATGAGACAGAGGGCTCTGTTCTAGAAAGCAATGTATTTTCTAGTCATTTTAGTCATTATGTCTGAAATGTACAGAATGTGGCGCTCTCCTGATCACGATGGTGATTCTGTATGTTATCCCAATAGTGTATAGTACCATCAGCACCCAGCAGAGGGAGACTCTTCAGCGCTGACTCTGATGCTGACTCACTCAGACAGTGAAGAGGAGGATCTCCTGTTCACTGACATTGGCAATTTCTGCACTTGTCTCCTTTGTGTTTGTGTCCCAGTGAGACTGTGAGCGATTCACCCAGCTGCTTAGAAAGTACTGCTCTTAAAAACAATAGAGTTGTGAATGCACCTCAAAACCAGAGGGTAGGCAGAGAAGCAGTGATGACTGTAGTTCTCCCGGTGTGTGTATGTGTGTGTGCGTGACTGCGTGTGTGTGTGTGTTCAGTCTCAGCTCAGACACATGACTCAGCACTCCTGCTTCTGGACCATCTGCTCCAGCAACAAAGCCTTTATTTACAGAGCCAATCCCCTCTTTACCCACCCTCTCAACCCATCAACCCATACAGCGGGCACAGCTCTCACAGCAGGGGCCTGGGGTGGAGGGGTGCCAGGGCACAAGGGAGGAGGGGATGGAGGAAGGGGGGAGAAAGGAGGAGGGAGAGAGGCACTGGTACTTGCTGAGGCATGGTTCCCCACTAGCTGGATCTCTGACACAACAGTCTCCACTCCCAGGGGGTTTAGGTCCCAGAATAAACACACCCTATGCACACTTCTATGTCTTTGTCCTGTACCTGAGCCCATCAGCAACTACGATGAAAGTGGTGATGATGATGAGGATTATGAAGACTATGAGTGATTGCCCTCTTGTCACAGCATCTAGAGGAGTTGTTTTGTTTGTTTGTGACATCCTCCTCTATCATGGATGCGATTGTATCATGTGTTTTCTAATGTCAACCACGGCTGATGTGTCAGTATACCACATTAATCCAGTTTTAATGGGCCTGGGTGATGGATGACTGGGACTTGGGGAAATCAAGCGAAGCTGTAAATAGTTTTGACGAGAGCTCATTTCATTTGACGAGAGTCATCCACCATTAAATTGCATTCAGTAATGGCTGTTGTCATTAAGTAATTATGGGAAGCTTAGAAAATTGCTGTGATTAACAGTAAATCAACAGCAACAAAGTTATTATTATATTATATTCCAATTCGAACACATTTGTGTTTAGATAAAAGCAACCACGTGCACTGGGGCGCCGACCTCCAGCCCCCGCCCCCCAGATAGCATATGCACACATCATAAGCAATGTGAAAATGTGTAGAATAGCAGGAAATTAGCTTTAAAACTGCAAAAGTTTCTCTCAGCCTCATGGCAAAATGTGAAGAATAGCATGAGATGAGCTATAAAATAGCACATTTTTCTCTCTGCCCCAAAGGCAAAATGTGCAGAATTGCAGGAAATGTGCTTCAAAACTGCAAAATGTTCTGTAAGCCTCATGAAAAAAATGTGTAGAATAGAATTATAAAACTGCTAATTTTCTCTAGGGAACAGAGGTACGGTAGGTGCCCCAGGGCCCCAAATGTGGTAGTCCGGCTATGTGTGTGTGTGTGTGTGTGTGTTTTATGACTATCACTATAATGTCAGTTAAACCTCCAGAAAACGCTAGCTGTTCTTGGGATTATAAAAATACTATAGTGTTTTTCTAAGCAGTGTGATTTACCATGTCTTTCAGAAATAACCCAGAGGATTAGCTAAATAAAATATCAATTCTGTAGTTTTCTATATCCAGCCTCGTAGGATTTTCTAAATTACACGTTGTAGAATGGTTTGCATAGCTTATACACATTTTTCCCAGAAAAGCCCCTGAAATTAAGTTTTACTGTTGACCAAAACAGCTCAAATTAACGACAACACTGTCTCAGAGCACGCCAACCAAGATCTGTAGTATCTTTCCACTCAGTCATATCACTGCTGGACTATTGTCTAGTTAGAAATCTAAACGACTATCACATTCAGAGTCATCCAGACACCCACACAGTACAGTCATTTAAATTCATTCAGAGAAACAAATGAACAGACTCCTTTACACACACAGTGACACTCACATTTCCTCTGAAACAGACACGCAAGCACACACACACACACACACACACACACACACACACACACACACACACACACACACACACGCTAAATATGTGTGAGTATTCAGACCCCTCTAGCGACACATTTTCAAAAAAGTGACTAGCGACAAACCTAGCGACATTTTCTGGTGTTATTGGAGACTTTTGGAGACTCTGACGTGAAAGCACGTATCGTTCTTAATCTTCATCCCTTAGCAGAAAAACACCCCCAAAGCATAATGTTTCCACCTCCATGTTTGACGGTGGGGATGGTGTTCTTGGGGTCATAGGCAGCATTCCTCCTCCTCCAAACACGGCGAGTTGAGTTGATGCCAAAGAGCTCGATTTTGGTCTCATCTGACGACAACACTTTCACCCAATTCTCCTCTGAATCATTCAGATGTTCATTGGCAAACGTCAGACGGGCCTGTATATGTGCTTTCTTGAGCAGGGGGACCTTGCGGGCGCTGCAGGATTTCAGTCCTTCACGGCATAGTGTGTTACCAATAGTTTTCTTGGTGACTATGGTCCCAGCTGCCTTGAGATCATTGACAAGATCCTCCCGTGTAGTTATGGGCTGATTCCTCACCGTTCTCATGATCACAACGAGCAGCGGGTACTGCCGTGGACCCCACCCCCGTCCCAAAGCGCTCACAGGCGGCCCAGTCCTCGCGCAGCAGTCCCTCCCAGCTGCAGTCAGAGCAGGAGATGTTCATCCCTCCGTATCCAGACTGCAAATGAATCGCGCATGCGGGAAGCTGCCGCTGGCTGATCCCGCCCTGACTTACATTCAAGGCGGGATGTACAGTGAGGGAAAAAAGTATTTGATCCCCTGCTGATTTTGTACGTTTGCCCACTGACAAAGAAATGATCAGTCTATAATTTTAATGGTAGGTTTATTTTAACAGTGAGAGACAGAATAACAACAACAAAAAAACAGAAAAACACATGTCAAAAATGTTATAAATTGATTTGCATTTTAATGAGGGAAATAAGTATTTGACCCCCTCTCAATCAGAAAGATTTCTGGCTCCCAGGTGTCTTTTATACAGGTAACGAGCTGAGATTAGGAGCACACTCTTAAAGGGAGTGCTCCTAATCTCAGTTTGTTACCTGTATAAAAGACACCTGTCCACAGAAGCAATCAATCAATCAGATTCCAAACTCTCCACCATGGCCAAGACCAAAGAGCTCTCCAAGGATGTCAGGGACAAGATTGTAGACCTACACAAGGCTGGAATGGGCTACAAGACCATCGCCAAGCAGCTTGGTGAGAAGGTGACAGCAGTTGGTGCGATTATTCGCAAATGGAAGAAACACAAAATAACTTTCAATCTCCCTCGGCCTGGGGCTCCATGCAAGATCTCACCTTGTGGAGTTGCAACACAGGACAACAAAGGGACGATGGACGGGGCCATGTACCATCAAATCTTGGGTGAGAACCTCCTTCCCTCAGCCAGGGCATTGAAAATGGGTCGTGGATGGGTATTCCAGCATGACAATGACCCAAAACACACGGCCAAGGCAACAAAGGAGTGGCTCAAGAAGAAGCAAATTAAGGTCCTGGAGTGGCCTAGCCAGACTCCAGACCTTAATCCCATAGAATATCTGTGGAGGGAGCTGAAGGTTTGAGTTGCCAAACGTCAGGCTCGAAACCTTAATGAGTTGGAGAAGATCTGCAAACCTGGTGGCTAACTACAAGAAACGTCTGACCTCTGTGATTGCCAACAAGGGTTTTGCCACCAAGTATTAAGTCATGTTTTGCAGAGGGGTCAAATACTTATTTCCCTCATTAAAATGCAAATCAATTTATAACATTTTTGACATGCGTTTTTCTGGATTGTTTTGTTGTTATTCTGTCTCTCACTGTTCAAATAAACCTACCATTAAAATTATAAACTGATCATGTCTTTGTCAGTGGGCAAACGTACAAAATCAGCAGGGGATCAAATACTTTTTTCCCTCACTGTAAATGTAAAACATTTTTAAAAAATAAGAATCTACAGAAGAAAGTTCATTTGTAGTTCTAAAAATATTTAGGTTTTTTTAAACTCACTTTTTGTCTCTCCCTCGACGTTATTCCTCTCTCCTACAGCGTCCATCACAATTACATGCACATGGCCAATTATGCAAATTAGATGATGACGTCATTTAGCGACTTCTAGCGACTTTTAGGACAGCCAATTGCTACTTTCCTTACTGAGGAGTTGGCAACACTGCACACACGTGAGCACACACTAGAGGTTGACATGGGAACAGGACTCCCGTGGGTCTTGCGGATCCCGTGGGATTCTGTCAGGAATGGGAGTCAACTTCTAGAGTCAAGTTCGGGACAGGACGGGACAGGATCAACAGTCTAGGAATGGGCAGTACAGGAAAAGTTATAAACTGAGCTTTTTTGGCGGAAATATGTCGTGTGGAGCATTTCATAAAAATAACAACTGTGTAGGCTAGGCCTAATATAGTTTACTTAATAAGAAATCAATAAAAAAAGTATTGTCATTTCCCCCCTCCCCAGCTCACTTTCGCGCCTTGCTCAAGTTGTTGCCAGTCACTAGGCTACCTCAGATGCCAACCTAGTCGGCTAAATGATGAAGCCTTCAATAGAAGAATTGCAATGTGTTGTTGCAGCCAAGGACCCATCACTAAATTTGATGGAGTTGTCTTTGACAACGAATGAACCGAGTACACGGCTTGTTAAAAATGCTGCTGTTTAATCAAATAGGCTGCCAACCAGAGAGAGGGACAAGCTGCCTGAAGCGGCATTTCTGCTCTACTCCTAACAACTTAACCTTCCAGACCAATTGTTTGCGTATTTAACTAAACCCGTGCCAACTGAGGTTCATGTTCTAAATGTTAATGTGTTGTAAATGTTCATAGGTGGTCAGCTGTAGGCTACAGATTTCTGCCGGTCCTGTGCTGAGCAGACCATCCTGCTGGGGTCTCTGAGCAGACCATCTTGCTGGGGTCTCTGTCCTCATCCTCCAGCCTTAATCATTCTGCATTTAGCTCATTTAGAATACGCTCTAATCCAGAGCGATTTAAAGTTTACAGTCAGTGCGTTTAACTAAAATAGGTAATACAACCACATACGGTATCACAGTCGCATATTGCATTACTGAAATTATTTTAAATACTTCCTAAACAAACACAATAGCCTACATATTTCTGCGCGCAGAAATGAGCACAGGACGGGACAGGAGTGAATTTTATTGGGAAGGGACAGGAAAGCTCTGGGGTTATAGAAGTGTTGTGGGATAAGGACATTACAGGAAAAAAAATCGAAACACATTTTCACTCCCGTGTCAACCTCTAGCACACACACACCAGTTGTTGTCCAGTCCCAGCCCAGAGACTCAGTGTAACTGGTGGCATTGCAATAGTGTTGTGGCTCTGTGGCTAATATAGTATATCTGTCTGTGGTACAGTATGGGCTGCTCCCTCTCTACTCACCTGCCTCTCTACTCATTTTAAATTCCAGAGAGAATTACAATTAGTGCATTCATCTTAGGATAACTAGGTGAGACAACTACATATCAAAGTCGTAATACATTTTCCCTCAATAAAGTAGCTATCAGCAAAGTCAGTGCTAGTTGGAAATACTCTTTGAAGGGGTAGGGTTTCAGACGTTTTTGGAAGATGAGCAGGGACGCCGCTGTCCTGATGTTAGGGGGAAGCTTGTTCCACCATTGGGATGCCAGGACAGAGTAGAGCTTTGACTGGGTTGAGCAGGAGCTGATCCCCCCGTAGGGGTTGGAGGGCCAAGAGACCAGAGGTGGCAGAACGGAGTGCTCAGGTTGGGGTGTAGGGTTTGAGCATAGCCTGAAGGTAGGGTGGGGCAGTTCACCTTGCTGCTCTGTAGGCAAGCATCATAATAATAATAATAATAATATGCCATTTAGCAGACGCTTTTATCCAAAGCGACTTACAGTCATGCGTGCATACATTTTCTTTTGTGTATGGGTGGTCTTGTTGTGGATGCGAGCTTAGAATGGAAGCCAGTAGAGTGTGCGGGGTGACATGGGAGTATTTGGGAAGGTTGAACACCAGGACGTTCTTAATAAGTTGCAAGGGTTTGATGGCACAAGCAGGGAGCCCAGTCAGCAGAGAGTTGCAGTAGTCTACAGTGCATTCGTAAAGTATTCAGACCCCTTCCCCTTTTCCACATTTTGTTACGTTACAGCCTTATTCTAAAGTGGATTAAATAAAAAATGTTCCTCATCAATCTACACACAATACCCCATAATGACAAAGAGAAAACAGGTTTTCAGAAATTTATGCCAAACCAATTTAGAATAGAAATATGAAAAAGTCAAGGTTTCTGAATACTTTTCAAATGCACTGTAGACGGGAGAGGACAAGTGCCTGGACTAGGACCTGTGCCGCTTCCTGTGTGAGGAAGGGTCGTACTCTACGGATGTTGTAGAGAATGAACCTGCAGGAGCGAGTCACTGCTTTGATGTTTGCAGAGAATGACAGGGTGTTGTCCAGGGTCACGCCAAGGTTCTTTGCACTCTGGGAGGGGTACACCGTGGAGTTGTAAATCGTGATGGAGAGATCTTAGAGCGGTAGGCCTTCCCCGGGAGGAAGAGCAGCTCTATCTTGTTGAGGTTGAGCTTGAGGTGGTAGGCCGACATCCAAGCTGAGATGTCTCCTGAGTGGCGCAGTTGTCTAAGGCACTGCATCGCAGTGCTAACTGTGCCACTAGAGATCCTGGTTCGAATCCAGGCTCTGTCACAGCCGGCCGCGACCGGGAGACTCATGGGCGGCGCACAATTGGCCCAGCGTCGTCCAGGGTAGGGGAGGGAATGGCCGGCAGGGATGTAGCTCAGTTGATAGAGCATGGCGTTTGCAATGCCAGGGTTGTGGGTTTGTTTCCCACGGGGGGCCAGTATAAAAAAATATGTATTCACTAACTGTAAGTCGCTCTGGATAAGAGTGTCTGCTAAATGACTAAAATGTAATGTAAATGTAATGTCTGCCAGGCACGCAGAGATGCCTGTCGCCACTTGGGTGTCAGAATGGGAGAAGGAGAAAAGTGGTTGAGTGTCATCTGCATAGCAATGATAGGAGAGACCATGTGAGGATATGACGGAGTCGAGTGACTTGGTGTATAGAGAAAAGAGGAGAGGGCCTAGAACCGGGCCCTGGGAGACACCAGTATTGAGAGCACCTGGTGCAGACTCAGATCCTCTCCACGTCACCTGGTAAGAGCAACCTGCCAGGTAGGATGCAATCCAAGAGTGTGCATAGCCTGAGACGCCCAGCCCTGAGAGGGTGGAGAGGAGGATCTGATGGTTTATGGTGTTGAAGACAGCGGATAGATCTAGGAGGAGGACAAGAGAGGAGAGTCAGCTTTGGCAGAGCGGAGAGCCTCCCTGACACAGAGAAGAGTGGTCTCAGTTGAGTGAGCTGTCTTGAAACCTGACTGGTATGGGTCAAGAAGTTAGTTCTGAGAGAGATAACGAGAGAGTTAGTCATAGACAGCACATGCAAGTGTTTTGGAAAGAAAAGAAAGAAGGGATACCGGTCTGTAGTTTTTGACCTGAGAGGGGTCGAGTGTTGGTTTCTTGAGGAGGAGAGCGACTCTGGCCATCTTGAAGTCAGAGGGGACGCAGCCAGTAGTTAGGGATGTGTTGATGAGGGAAGTGAGGAACGTGAGAGACATGGTCTGGAGAAGGGAGGAGGGGATGGGGTCGAGTGGGCAGGTTTTCATTTGGAGAGAGAGGGGAGAAACAGGTCAAGGCGTAGGGTAGTTCTGTGAGAGTGGGACCAGTGGAGTCAATAGGCTGAGTGAAGGAGGAGCGGATATCATCTACCTTCTTTTCAAAGTGGTTGACAAAGTCGTCCGCGGAGAGGGAGGAGGGAGGTGGAGGACTAAGGAGAGAGGAGAAGGTGGAGATGGTTAATTTAGAATGATAGAAAGTGACTTTAACAGCTGATACAGAGGAAGATACGGTAGAGAGGAGGGGCTGAAAGGATGATAGGTCCTCCGGAAGTTTAGTTTCCATCAATTTTTGCTCAGCTGGCCGCAGCCCTATTCTGTGAGCTCACAGTGAGTCACTTAACTACGGAGCAGGAGGGGAGGGCCGGCCGGGAGGGAAGGGGAAAGTGAGAGTCATAGGATGCAGAAAGGGAGGAGAGTATGGTCGGAGAGGCAGAATCAGGAGAGAAAATGATTTAGCAGAATGTAGAGATGATAGGATAGAAGAGAGTAGTGGGAGAGAGAGAGCGAAGATTGCGATGCGCATGGCCATCTGGGTAGGGGCTGAGTGTGTAAGGGTTGGAGGAGCAAGGGAGAGAAAAGTAAACAAAGTAGTGCTCAGAGACATGGAGGGGGTTGCACTGACGTTAGTAGGCGAACAGCGGTCAAGCGCATCGTTTGCCTTGGTGTGTCAAAGGTGGCTGAGGAAACCCATGGGCGTCCATCTATTCTCTGGTGTCAAGAACTGGTGCTTTGTTTGTTGCCTGTGTGCAGTAGTGCCACACCAAGATCAGGTTCAAACCTCTTTATAAACCTACCTGTCACCTAACTTCACAATAATTTTCAATGTCACTTCATCCATTGACACATTGAAATATATCTTTACTTCAATTTGAAGTAATTGGCCAGTATTTCCTTTGAGCTGCGTAATATAGTTACTGGCTTTTATAGTTACTTAATCTAGTCTTTGGATCCTAACATACTGAAAATCAGTATTAGTTACAGCAATATAAATCTGACATGACTGTGCTGGTCTGGTCAGGTGTTTCACGGCCCTGGCGGTGGTGGCAATTTCATGGTTAATGTGTGCCACAGCTGCTCTGGGGGCTATTGCCCAACCAAACGGTAGTAGGCCTCAATGGAAAACAAGACATAAAAGTGCTTCATTCAATTTCTTAATTCATCCGTTGATTCATTCATTCATTCATTGCTGCTCAGTACAGGTTAGAGTCTGCAGCTTAGGAAAACATATTGTGATTTACTCCTGTAGTCCCATCAAAGTTGCATGCCAGAGAGATGTGAAAATAAGAACACTGGGTTAGTGTTTCAGAGTGTGTGTGCGCATGTGTGTGTGTGTGTGTGAGATAATATGTGTGTGTGTGTGTGTTTATAACTGCTGAATCACACTTGCAACAATCTCAATCTCACACCGCAGTCATCTGAGGCATGTGGCTGAGTGTTTCTCCCAGCCTCTCCTTAACTGGACAGACCCCAGACAGGAATGGGCACGTTGTTAACACCAAACACAACAGCCTCTCACTGTGAAAGAAAGCCACACAGCCAGTCCCCCTCAGAGGAAGGAAATCATGCTAGACCAGAGTGGGGTTAGTCAGTGTGTAACCCTTCAGACTCACTGCTGCCACAGGAGTCCAAACCTAACCAAGCCAGACTAGACCAGACCAGACCTGACAGTTTTAACAAACCAGAGCTGAGTAGATCCTAGCTCATGCAGTAGTTCATTCATTTATCCGTCCAAGTTCATACCGTTAACATAAACAGGGAATGGACAGGGAATGGTCTTGAACTGTATAGACATCTTGATTTTCCACATCAGTCTGTCAAAGGGAAAAGAGGGGAAACCACAGATAGTAATCATGTTGCTGTATACATCAAAATAGTATGTATGATGTCATCTGGCTGTATCTTAACTCCCCATACTCTTCATCAGCTTCTCTCTCTCTCTCTCTCTCTCTCTCTCTCTCTCTCTCTCTCTCTCTCTCTCTCTCTCTCTCTCTCTCTCTCTCTCTCTCTCTCTCTCTCTCTCTCTCACTCTCTCTCTCTCTCTCCTCTCCTCTCTCTCTCTCTCTCTCTCTCTCACTCTCTCTCTCTCAGTTTGGCTCCGCTGTAGGTATGTGTCCCCTACTACAGTAACAGCAGGCAGCAGCAGGCCAGTGAGTTGTATTATGAGTGGTGGTTGTGGAAGTGACCATGAATGGGCTGTGACTAATGTGTTACCCTGACCCCTGACCAGAGAGCAGAGACCTGCAGACGACCATGCTGCTGCTGGGGCTGTGGTTAGGTTACAGTCAATTAACGGTAAGCCCATTAGGGGTCTGCTCTCTGGTTTGGGATTAAACTGCTGCTCCGCTGTTTACACTTGGCACCATAGCCCACAAGCCAGTTACACTGTTGGCACCATAGCCCACAAGCCAAGGGAAAGCCAATAGGTTGCCAAAGTGGGCACACTACACTGTGCCATGCGTCAAAGCCATACCTTGATGTTTGAAGTCCAAGTGAAAAGGACTGGAGTGTTGTGTTAAGAATAAGATGTCAGGGTTAAAAGTCTGGTTGTAAATTAGTTGGCAGAATGAGTGAGTGAATATCGTTTCCTGTCAGAAATGTGCCTGTCATTTGCCACAGGCTGCCCTTGGCAGCTGTAGAACATTGTGGAATATAACAGTGGAATATTGATTGAGTATTCAAGAAGACAAGAGCGACAAATCTATGGCAGTGGATATGCGTTTTATGCTTATCCACACTGGCTCTTCATCCAGTAGAGGAACACACTGGCTCTTCATCCAGTAGAGGAACACACTGGCTCTTTATCCAGTAGAGGAACACACTGGCTCTTTATCCAGTAGAGGAACACACTGGCTCTTTATCCAGTAGAGGAACACACTGGCTCTTCATCCAGTAGAGGAACACACTGGCTCTTTATCCAGTAGAGGAACACACTGGCTCTTTATCCAGTAGAGGAACACACTGGCTCTTTATCCAGTAGAGGAACACACTGGCTCTTTATCCAGTAGAGGAACACACTGGCTCTGTATCCAGTAGAGGAACACACTGGCTCTTCATCCAGTAGAGGAACACACTGGCTCTTTATCCAGTAGAGGAACACACTGGCTCTTTATCCAGTAGAGGAACACACTGGCTCTTTATCCAGTAGAGGAACACACTGGCTCTTTATCCAGTTGAGGAACACACTGGCTCTTTATCCAGTAGAGGAACACACTGGCTCTTTATCCAGTAGAGGAACACACTGGCTCTTTATCCAGTAGAGGAACACACTGGCTCTTTATCCAGTAGAGGAACACACTGGCTCTTTATCCAGTAGAGGAACACACTGGCTCTTTATCCAGTAGAGGAACACACTGGCTCTTTATCCAGTAGAGGAACACACTGGCTCTTTATCCAGTAGAGGAACACACTGGCTCTTTATCCAGTAGAGGAACACACTGGCTCTTTATCCAGTAGAGGAACACACTGGCTCTTTATCCAGTAGAGGAACACACTGGCTCTTTATCCAGTAGAGGAACACACTGGCTCTTTATCCAGTAGAGGAACACACTGGCTCTTTATCCAGTAGAGGAACACACTGGCTCTTTATCCAGTAGAGGAACACACTGGCTCTTTATCCAGTAGAGGAACACACTGGCTCTTTATCCAGTAGAGGAACACACTGGCTCTTCATCCAATAGAGGAACACACTGGCTCTTTATCCAATGTCAGTCATTTACCACCAGACTTTCACATCCCCCTTCTGTGGGTTCTCCATGATACAATGTGTTCCACTGGAGAACATACTGGAACCTAACTTTCTTACTGTCTGTACTGTTTCATTTAGCACACTGAATATGGCCTATACACATGTACCTTAGTACAGCCTGCCTTGTATCTATGTACTGTATGTCCTGATGCACCGCGGCAGGCAGCCCTCTTACTAATGGCCCTAAGGGGAAAATTAAGTGGAAGTGAAGCCTCTCTGTGCCCCATGTCAGATTTCCTCCCCATAACATAACAATAGCTCCCTGAAGTTGGCGGTTTCCTGGTTTCCTGTCATGTAAGACGAATGAATGACACACCTCATGGAGAGGCTGTGTGGGGAATGCCAGGTTTCCAATCCCTTCCCAATTGTCTCGAGGTACACACACGCTGGGGATCCTAATATGTTCCCTCCAACAAGGACTGACAGGAGGGTTAAACGGCTGTGTTTCTCTGTGGAGAAGCTGTTTTATTTGAACACAAACAGTGCTTTATGTTTAGTTAGAGGTTCAAGCAGCGAAGCTGGGTGAAACCCTATTGTATTTGTTGCCGTTATTATTCCGGTTCTCTGCGGATTTGGTGGAAAAAAATCAAATTCCCGTGAGATGGTAAGGCCTAGTAGGGTGCAACTTGCATGATGGTAAAGGCCGATGGGCCACACCCTCTCCTGCCATGTCAATGGCCAGATGGTGGTGCTATAACAGGCAATTGAAAATGCAAACTTTGAAAGGTCATGCCTCTCACCCCGTTTGACCTAGAGTCATGAAATTTGGTACATGGGTCCCTCTCCTCACAAGGAACAAATTAGCTTCAAAGACCCATAAGATCCGCCATGATGGATTTTACACCATTTTGAATTTTGTGAAAAACACTTAAAACGCTGCTCCTCTGGCATCGATTGATGATCTGCACATAACTTGATATATAGCATATTTGGACCAAGATCTCTCAAAGCAATATTTTCCAGGCTAGTATCTCAAACAACATGGCTGCTACTCACCAATAAACATTCACTTGGGCGTGGTCTGGCACATAAATGCATAGAAATCCAACATGGTTATTTGAATTGTAATATAACTTGCTATACATGTTCAAGCACATTAACATTGACCACACGGTGACCCTATAACGGGCACATATTTATATATCTTGTTCTGTTTGACTCAGAGTCATGGAATTTGGCACACATGCTCAGGGAGGTGAGGCTAGCTAATCTGTAGAATATGGTTCTGTTTGGCCGCATGGGGGCACTGTTAGACAGGAACAACAATTAATGCAATCTCATTTGCTTATAGCAGCCATATTGTTTGAGCTAGTCCTAGGGCTATGTAAATCCATTTCAGACTTCCCAAGCGTAGGCATTCATTCCATTGGAAGAGTCATGAGAAGAGTGACAGATTTACCCCCTAGTCATAAAGTATTATGTCACTGCCAGCTCAACTAGTAACTGTAGATCTCCCTCCAGTCCCAAGCCTCTCTCTTTGTGTTTGTGTCCTGTTCACGTTTCCAGTATCCTCTCTCACCTAAGTGACGTGGAGAAGCTATAGAGGCTGCAATCTGCCTGTTTAGGGTTGGGCTCCAGATTAGCCGTGACTCAGCAAGACATGAGAAGACTTGGCGGTGTTTGTTTGTGTGTGTGTGTAGGTGTGTGTGTGAGGTGAGAAGCAGTGACACAGCGCTCTGTGTGTGTGGGAGACGGGAACAGGCATGCATACAGTACATGCAAGTCTCTCCTGCCACTCTCTGCCGTCCGTGTGTGTGTGTGTGTGTGTGTGTGTGTGCCTGCGTATGTGTGTGTGTGTGTGTGTGTGTGTCTGCATATGTTTGTTTGTGTTTTTAGTAAACAGACCTGAGAGCCAGAGAAATTAAGTGTTGGCCAGACACAGAGACAGGCGGTCCACTCTGTTGTAGTGGGAGTCTGTGTGTCAGGGCAGTGTGTCCCCAGATCCTGCCAAGAGGCATGGAGTCTAACTGGAGGATGTGAGGAGTAGGCTAACCTTAGACTAGGTCAGGCTTGGGAGTTTCCTGTGTTGTGTTTTGTGGTAAGGAAATGTGTTCTTTCCCCCCTCTTTCAGGAAAATTGTGTTGATTTGTGATATCTTACAGCAGCCAGTGAGTCATATTTTTCTGGGATGATTGTGAATCCATGTTCTTGAGAAAAATGATAAAGCCACGTCAGAAGTGTTCCCACTCAGTCAACATCCTAGATAAGTGATCTAGTATTGAGTCTTGCAGGAGAGTGCACCTGCCCAGAGAAGACCTTAGTGAGAACAGTTCACACACACATTCCCTCCTTAATGTACAGGCTGTTGCTTTAACTGCTCTATCCTGGTTCCTCGGGCCCCACCCTACTGTGCAGAGAGAGAGAGAGAGAGAGAGGAGAGAGAGAGAGAGAGAGAGAGAGAGAGAGAGAGAGAGAGAGAGAGAGAGAGAGAGAGAGAGAGAGAGAGAGAGAGAGAGAGAGAGAGAGAGAGAGAGAGAGAGAGAGAGAGAGAGAGAGAGAGAGAGAGAGAGAGAGGAGAGAGAGAGAGAGAGAGGAGAGAGAGAGAGAGAGAGAGAGAGAGAGAGAGAGAGAGAGAGAGAGAGAGAGAGAGAGAGAGAGAGAGAGAGAGAGAGAGAGAGAGAGAGAGAGAGAGAGAGAGAGAGAGAGAGAGAGAGAGAGAGAGAGAGAGAGAGAGAGAGAGAGAGAGAGAGAGAGAGAGAGATTCAGACCCCTTGACTTTTTCCACATTTTGTTACGTTACAGCCTTATTCTAAAATGGATTCAATAAATATAATTATTCAGCAATCTACACACAATGACAACGCGAAAACAGGTTTTTAGAAATGTTTGCAAATGTATTAAAGATAAAAAACAGAAATACCTTATTTACATAAGTATTCAGACCCTTTGCTATGAGACTTGAAATTGAGCTCAGGTGCATCCTGTTTCCATTGATCATCCTTGAGATGTTTCCACAACTTGATTGGAGTCCACCTGTGGTAAATTCAATTGATTGGACATGATTTGGAAAGGCACACACCTGTCTATATAAGGTCCCACAGTTGACAGTGCATGTCAGAGCAAAAACCAAGCCGTGAGGTCGAAGGAATTGTCCGTAGAGCTCTGAGACAGGATTGTGTCGCGGCACAGATCTGGGGAACAGTACCAAAACAATTCTGCAGCATTGAAGGTCCCCAAGAACACAGTGGCCTCCATCATTCTTAAATGAAAGAAGTTTGGAACCACCAAGACTCTTCCTAGAGCTGGCCGCCCGGCCAAACTGAGCAGTCGGGGGAGAAGGAGACTCTTATCTCCCTCACTAACTTTAAGCATCAGTTGTCAGAGCACCTTACCGATCACTGCACCTGTACACAGCCCATCTGAAATTAGCCCAGCCAACTACCTCATCCCCATATTGTTATTTATTTTGCTCATTTGCACCCCAGTATCTCTATTTGCACATCATCTCTTGCACATCTATCATTCCAGTGTTAATACTAATTGTAATTATTTTGCACTATAGCCTATTTATTGCCTTACCTCCATAACTTGCTACATTCACACACACTGTATATATATTTTCTGTTGTATTTTTGACTTTATGTTTTGTTTACCCCATATTTAACTCTGTGTTGTTGTTTTTATCGCACTGCTTTGCTTTATCTTGGCCAGTTCGCAGTTGTAAATGAGAACTTGTTCTCAACTGGCTTACCTGGTTAAATAAAGGTGAAATAAAATAAAATAAATAAATAAAGGACCTTGGTCAGGGAGGTGACCAAGAACCATATGGTCACTCTAACAGAGCTCCAGAGTTCCTCTGTGGAGATGGGAGAACCTTCCAGAAGGACAACCATCTCTGCAGTACTCCACCAATCAGGCCTTAATGGTAGAGTAGCCAGACGGAAGCCACTCCTCAGTAAAAGGCACATGACAGCCCACTTGGAGTTTGCCAAAAGTCGCCTAAAGGACTCTCAGACCATGTGAAACAAGATTCTCTGGTCTGATGAAACCAAGATTGAACACTTTGGCCTGAATGCCAAGCGTCACGTCTGGAGGAAACCTGGCACCATCCCTACGGTAAAGCATGGTGGTGGCAGTACATGCCGTGGGGACGTTTTTCAGCGGCATGGACTGGGAGACTAGTCAGGATCGAGAGAAAGATGAACGGAGCAAGGTACAGAGAGATCCTTGATGAAAACCTGCTCCAGAGCACTCAGGACCTCAGACTGGGGATGAATGTTCACCTTCCAACAGGACAACGACCCTAAGCACACAGCCAAGACAACGCGCAGGAGTGACTTCGGGACAAGTCTCTGAATGTCCTTGAGTGGCCCAGCCAGAGCCCGGACTTGAACCCGATCTAACATCTCTGGGGAGACCTGAAAATAGCTGTGCAGAAACGCTCCCCATCCAACCTGACAGAGCTTGAGAGGATCTGCAGAGAAGAATGGGAGAAACTCCCCAAATACAGGTGTGCCAAGCTTGTAGCGTCATACCCAAGAAGACTTGATGCTGTAATCGCTGCCAAAGGTGCTTCAACAAAGTACTGAGTAAAGGGTCTGAATACTTATGTAAATGTTATTTTATTAGCAAACATTTCTACAAACCTGTTTTTGCTTTGTCTGGTGTGTGGAAAAAAACAATTTAATAAACGTAACGTAACAAAATGTGGAAAAAGTCAAGGGGTCTGAATACTTTCCGAAGGCACTGTATGTCCTCACACATACGCACACACACCGGCACACTCTTCAGAACTACCGTTGTTATGGTCAGTTGTATGGGTACTTTATGAAACGCCATGTTTTTCACATTTGCTTATTTCTGAGTATACCTTTTGGACATGTCTATTTCTGTTTTTTATTTGTGTAGAAAGTGTGTGCTTTCGTTCATGGGTCTCAACGTGTGTGTGTGTGTGTGTGTGTGTGTGTGTACTGTTCTACCGCATGTGTTTGTGTGGTCTAGGAGTGTCTCTTTTTTTTCTTCTGACAGTGGTGATATTGAGAGCCATCTTGTCTGATCTTGTCGAGGGAGCATTAGCTCTGTTAGTCTGTTTCACCAAACTTTCACCAGTGCCACCACACATCAAAGACATACCCCACCCTCATCTCTCCTCCTCCACCCTCCTCTCCCCTCCTCCACCCTCCTCTCCCCTCCTCTCCCCTCCTCCACCCTCCTCTCCCTCCTCTCCCTCCTCCACCCTCCTCTCCCTCCATTCTCTGACTGGAAGCATTATTAAAAGAGTAAATAAACAACAAGCAAGAATGTAAACAGGACGGCACAATGTCAAAGACACTCCTCAGAGCAGAGGCACGCTGGGCTCATGCACCTGCCTATCAGTAACCAATCAACCCTGTCTCACTGACAGACTGCTGCTTACACAAAATACATGGGAATACAATAAGATTAAATCAATTAAGATTCTTCTTCTCCTTTAAGATTAAATGAATGAAGATTCTTCCTCCTCTTCCTTCTCTTTATTATTATTACATTAATGTGCCAGATACACACACTTCACAGATACACACACTTCACAGATACACACACTTCACAGATACACACACTTCACAGATACACATTTCACAGGTGCACACTTCACAGATACACACACTTCACAGATACACATTTCACAGGTGCACACTTCACAGATACACACATTTCACAGATACACACATTTCACAGATACACACACTTAATAGATACAGACTTCACAGATACACACACTTCACAGATATACACATTTCACGGATACACACACACTTCACAGATACACACATTTCACAGATACACACATTTCACAGATACACACATTTCATAGATACACACACACTTAATAGATACAGACTTCACAGATACACACACTTCACAGATACACGTTTCACAGATTCACACGTTTCACAGATACACACTTCACAGATGCACACATTTCACCGATACACACATTTCACCGATACACATACTTCCAAGATACACACACTTCATAGATACACACATTTCAGTATGATTTTAAAAAAAAATGTATGCACTCACTAACTGTAAGTCGCTCTGGATAAGAGCACCTGCTAAATGACTAAAATGTAAAATGTAAAATTTCACAGATACACACTTAACAGATACAGACTTCACAGATACACACACTTCACAGATACACACTTCCCAAATACACACACTTCACAGATACACATTTCACAGATACAGATACACGCTTTACAGATACACACTTCACAGATATGTTTTTTACAGTAACACATACTAGGTCTGTATATTCCACCCCCATATGGGTCAACCGACCGACGCTTCGTTGCTGCTGCCACGTCATTTCAGTATTAGTTCTATGAGTGTAGTGTCACCGAAGGGGCCATGGGGAGGAGATGTTTTCAGACTGCACTGTGAATGGAAAGCACTACCGATGTTCTCTGAAGTCTCCAAGTTTTTTGTCTTTGGCGCACTTTGTCACAGGTGCAGCTCTCAGTGTGTGTGTAACGATTTCTTGTCCCCAGCTTTCGTTTCGGTTCTTTGATGTTTCAGTAAGGGAGTTTTGACCCACCTTTTAGCTCTAGGCCTCAACCCCTTTGTCCCGTGCCTCCCCCTGTTTTACCACACCATGCAGGAAGTTTCTCTGTAGTCTCTCGCCCTTTATCCCTTAGAACTCAGAAGTCATTTGTAAATCCCCCTATCTGAATCATATTGAAGGAATGGCAGGAAGGTAAAGGAGACAGGCAAGCCATTTAGATGACGTTCCAATCTTACAGAGAAAGACAGAGGAGTTCCCATAACCATTCATTTAAGTACTTTTAAGCATAGGCTTATACCAGTTGTTTTGATATGATCTATTTCCATAAGAGTTCTTCCCTCTTTTAATGCAAATGATGCCAGGGGTCTCCCTGAAAGCTTCCGTTGAGTCATAAATTCTAACAATGTTGTTGATGTACAACTGACCTCCCACTTGTCTCCCTCTATCCCCCCCCCCCACCCCCCCACCCCACACACACTCTCTCTCGCTCTCTCTCTCTCTTTCCCTCTCTCTCAGGGTCCACACATAGCATCAGTGACCCTGGCAGCGTATGAATGTGGTTCAGTGGATTTCCCGGAGCCCCCCTACCCCGAGCAGATCATCTGCCCCCAGGAGGAGGTGCTGTTGGGGGGGACGGCAGCAGCTGTACAGGGAGGCATCTCCCTCTGGACCATTGTCTCCAAGGTCCGCTTAGAGGCCTGCATGTGGGTGAGTCTATTCTACATACAGTCTTGTCACAGTCAACACACAGTCAACTGCATAGCCCATGACACATAGTCGAGACATGCAGTCTACACACAGTCAAAGCACGCAGACGACATGCGCAGTCTCCTACACAGTCTTTTATACACAGTCTTTTACACACAGTGCATATGCCCCTCAACTGGGGTTTAACTATCCATATTGGTACATGTCAGGTTCACTGGCACTAATGCTCTATGATCAGTAGGCCTCAAAGAGTTAGAAGTAAAATAACATTGACTGTTGGTCTATTTAAAAATAAAAATACTATTTCTAAAACATGTGATTGCTAAGTGAGATGTCATTGACAATTCAATACAACAATACCCACTGATGGATCGGAAAACCCCAGCCTTTTACGGTGAATTTCCCCTCAACACTGCTGGTGGTTTCACACCTCTAACCAAACATAGCGGTTAGGTACTGGGGACATGAGACTGACAGTTGATAATCCTTTACTGCTGTCACACGCACGCACGCACGGACACACACACACACACACACACAGACACACACACAGACACACACACACACCACTGTCACACACACCACTATCACACATAGCCCTGTAACTAGAGCCAGCCCCTGGCGCAAGTAGAGGGTAACCCTTCACCAGATACTCTGGTTGCATTCTGACTCAGGTGGCCTGGTGGCTATGGTGACCACTACAATTACTCAGCCATGACATAGAGTTGCCATGGTACTACCACCACCACGCTCTGCATCAAAAGCCTATTAACCCTCACACGCATACATCTAACTGGTAACTGTCTGTATCAGCTTCCCAATGACGACCAGCAGTTCTCTTCCTGTATTCTCAGCATTCACAGCTCTTTTACAGAGAGTCAGGCAGCGTCAGGCCCTTTTTTCAGAGCGTTCCTCTCAGTGTGAAACTGTCCCTACTGAAAAACACAGATGGTTAACAGACAGAGAAGTCTGAGAAGAGAGAACTCATCTCTATGACCTGTGGTGAACTGGAGATTTTTATGTTCCTCTAAGCTGACCGAAAATGAGAAGTAGAGGATGTTATCTCACTCTTGTTAATTCACATTTCACACGTTACTGACTGTGGGGAACAGAGTACCTCTACTACTACTACTTTAGTACTGCTGCTGCTGGGGGCCTTTCCCTGGAACAGAGTGTGTGTGCATGTGTGTGTGTGTGTGTGTGTGTGTGTGTGTGTGTGTGTGTGTGTGTGTGTGTGTGTGTGAACTAGGGGTATGCCATACGATCCCCTGGCCTCGCCCCCAGATGCTGGCACAGCCCAAAATGCTACAACACCTGCTGTGCCCACTTGATGCTCACGGCTTCAAAGCCATTCACCCCACCCTTCTCTGGCACCAGTAGCCCTTCGTATGACATTACCCCCTCGCTCTCCCTCTCCCCTCTGGCCCTCCCCTTCCCCCTCTCCCCCTCCCCTCTCTGTGCCACCCCATCCACCGCTGCAGGGTCTAAGTGTTCCACTTCAAAAAACACGGCGCAGGTGGCTGTAGTCTGGCACACACACAAACACACACACACACACACACACACACACACAAACACACAAACACACACAGTAGTGCAGTGCCCTGGAGATTAGGGCACGTCTGCATTATGAGCAAACTGGCAGGTTTCATCAAAGACTGCTGTGTTGACATGGAACAGGATGTCCAGATTAAGTATCCCATCACCCCTCCCTCCCTCACCCATCCATCCCTCCATTCCTCACCCCCTCCCTCACCCCACCCCTCCCTCCCTCTCTCACCCACCCTACCCCTCCCTCACCCCATCTCTCCCTCCCTCACTCCACCCTACCCCTCCCTCACACCACCTTCCCTTCCCCCACCTCACTGCATAACCTCCCTCCTTCCCTCACCCCACCCCTTCTTACAAGTTTCTCCGTGCCTGGAAACATTACCATAATGAGCTGTGAGCAATTCCAAAGCACTCGTTTTCTCTGCAGGTTTTTCATTGTGTTAATTAAGTCTGTTGCTCCACGCTCCCTCCTCATCCTCGTGTTCCTGGAGGAATGAACCCACTGAACCTGCCTGGGATGAGGATTTGTTTCACTCAAATCTCTTCCGTCTTTCTTCACAATTCGGCGAGTGATACCGTCTTATAATTGAAAGCTCTTTAGGATGTTGGATATTGATATAGTTTGATCCAAAAAGCTCTTTGAGGCCTAATAACACCTTAATTGACCCGACGAATTTTGAAATTAATTTTTTTAATCATGTAAGCCAATGTCGTAGGTGTATTGTATTATACTTGTATTGTGAAAGGTTGTGGTTGTGTGTGTCTGTGTGTGTGTGTATGTCTGTGTGTGTCTGTGTGTATGTGTATGTGTGTGTGTGTGTATCTGTGTGTGTGTATAGGGAGCGGGCACAGCCATCGGGGAGCTTCCTCCCTACTTCATGGCGCGGGCTGCGAGGCTGTCTGGAGAAGAGCCTGATGATGAAGAGTATGAAGAGTTTGGAGAGTTGCTGGAGCAGGCAGAGACTCCACAGGTAGCCTCTCATCCTTATTCCAATCTCTATCTGTACTTTTCTCTCTCCTTTTTCTCTATCACTCCTCTCTCTCTCTATCTCATCCTTCCCCCCCTCTGTGCTCTTCTCTGTCTTGTTCTGTCTCTCTCTCTTCTCTGACAGAGATTGAGCAGGTGTCACACACCCTTTTATCTCTCCTCCTGACTTCCCTTTCCATCTCTGCTTTCTCTCCTTCTCCCTTTTTCTCTCTCTTTTTTTTCTGCCTTCTCTCCTCATTGTCTAGCAACCTTTGTGCAACCTTTGGTGAAACAAAACGGTCACAGTGTATACATGTGTCATACCAGCGGAAACCTCTTGGATGTGTATGCACGCACACGCACAAACACACACACAGAGCGGAGCGGCGTGAGTTGAGCCCTGACAGAGAGAAGTTCATCTCATTAACTCCCTTCAAGCTCGTTCCCTTCTCTCTCGCTCTCTCACACACACACACACACACACACACACACACACACACACACACACACACACACACACACACACACAAACAAACAAACAAACAAACAAACAAACACATACACACGTTAGCTAACCCATTCCCAGTTTCCTACCTCAGGCCTGAAGCAGTCATGTGCTGCTGCCTTTTACAATGCTCTGCTCGGACTAGGTGGGTAGCAATGCCATCAAGGGCAAAGCCATTGTTTTCAAGGTGCCTGCATTGGCTTTGGTAATACCATGACAAACAGTATTTTCATTTCAAAATATGCTCGACAAATACTTTGACCATGACAACTCATAGTAAATATAATTTTCCTGTGTGAATGAAATAATAGACAAAATGTCAGTTGCTTTGTCCCTCCCTAATCTTAGCCGGTCTTCTCTGAGTGCACTTTAATCCTAAAGATTATATTTCACAATGTCAGTTAATGTCATGAGCATTTCAACACAATACAGGTCAAACAATGGGGGCAGTTAGGAAAACGGTTTGGAGAAGCCAGTGCCAAAAAATGACCCTATTCTCCTTGATGTTGGAAAATAGACTAGCCAAAGGTTTGTTCTATTCAAATTTAAATCAGACATTTAGATCAAGTAGTGGTTGACATGACTTGAGGGGCTTTAAGGGTTCATTAAGTAGTGATTTAATGAGTCTTTATACTATGAGCTATTGATAGTACTCTGAGCACACTCTGGTCTTAATAGATAGACTCACATTATAAGCTCACACTCTGTACAAAACTGTACATTGATTACTTTTTGCCGATACAACCAAAAAAGACATTGACGTTGAACATCAGGTACATTGACATATGATGTTGATTCCATGTGTTTTCATCCGGTGGTCAGCAGGGTGTGACAGGTACTGGTGGTCTGATAGAGTGGGTGGGTGCTCCCTTGCACCGTAATGATGGGAGTACCTACTGTCATGTTTAGTTTATCACTCATGCCATGGGTATCTGCAGATGGCACTGTATCCAGCGTCCCTTGGCCCTCAGACCACATGTGGGAGTCTGGAGCTCTGACATCATTCGACACACCGATAATGTCCCGCTCGGCTCTCCACCAAAACGAACGACCGAAGAGAAAGCGAGAGGGAGCGGGAGAAAGCAAAGGAAAAGAGAGGGGACGTGTGAGAGAAAGACAGATGCTCCGTTGTGGAGAGTCACGTTTTGTCTTTCAACACGTTCATCTTGGCCGCTTTGATTCGTTCTAGTTGTTTCTTCTTCTTTTTCTCCGCCGTAGCTTTGACGTGTCCGAGGCATCAGGGAAGGCTTGTTGGTTGTTTGTTTCGCATCCTCAGAGAGAAAGGTTGAACAAGTGTCACCCACCACAGAGCTGCTGCTGCCTCATGGCTGCTGGGTCTGAATTAGTGCTCTGAGGCTCTTTCACTCTCCCTCTACTGCTCTCTGTCTCTTTATCTCTGTCACACACTCTCTATTTCTGTTGATATCCCTCCCTCCCTCTCTCTCTCTTTCTCTCGCTCTACTTGTTCTGTCGGTTTCTGCTGATATCTTTACGGTGTGGTCTGGTCACTGTGTGTGTGTGTGTCTGTGTGTGTGGACAGCATCTGGCAGCAGGTTTCTCACACCACAAAGCATTGCTGAGCTGCAGGAGGCGGAATACTTATTTTCCTTTCTTCTCTCTCCGTCTATCACCTACAACGGGGTGTGCATTGTTTCACTGGCCGAGAGAGAGCGAGAGAGAGAGAGAGACACCGCTTATTGCATTACATGCTTGTTATACTGTACATTCTTAAAGGTAAACATCACAGCGATTTTGGACATCTCGTTAAAGTGGATTTATATTGCATTGTTATTCTCTGTTATTTTAACCAAGATTAGAATAGTGATTATAGAAAATATAGTTTGATTGAATGGTAACGTGGGAGAGAAGGTTTGTGATCGGATGTGTTGAGTTTGTATGTTTGCAGAGAGTAAATTAAACTGATGATGTATGAGTGTGATGTGTCTTTGGGCACCACAGCGGGTTGGAGATGCTGACTCTCTCCTCTCTTACTCTGAGGTCATAGGGGTCAATGTGGCAGGAGCTTGACTTAAACCCAGGGGCATTTCTCAGAATGCGTACATGCCAACTTCCTGCCGCAAGCAGGAGCACATGAGTGATGGCAGAAGAACAAAGTTTCCCCCCCTTCATGACGGCTATTCAAGAATGATGAAGTCATGACTTTACTAAGCAGGTCCAGACGTTGATGTCATGAAAATCTGAATTTTTAAAACATTTGTTTGAAAATTTGGATGATACTTATGTTCTGAAAACTAATCCTGGAATCCTCTCTAGATGAACAACGTCCAAAAAGTGGCGTGGTGATTCAGTGGTTTCCCTGAAGTGCTTTATGTTTTTTAAAATTTGTATATTGTAATTTTTTTTTAACCTTTATTTAACTAGGCAAGTCAGTTAAGAACAAATTGTTATTTACAATGACGGCCTACACCGGCCAAACCTGGACGACGCTGGGCCAATTGTGCGCCGCCCTATGGGACTCCCAATCACGGCCGGTTGTGATACAGCCTGGAATCGAACCAGGGGGTCTGTAGTGACGCCTCAAGCACTGAGATTCAGTGCCTTAGACCGCTGCGCCACTCGGGAGCCCATTTTGGCCGGCATGGAAAGGGTTAACCAGCACTGTGAATTCTTGATTGCCAACTCCCAGGATTGTATCTCCTGTATCCTGAATAAGAGCCGTCTGCGCTGGGCTGGGCTTGTGCCCTCCCCCCTGCCTCCCCCTGGCCTACTACACTCCACTCAAAGGCTTTCTGTGCTGTGGTTTGCCCAGCCCCGTCATGTGACTTCTCTGAAAATGCCCCCTCCCTCCTCCTCCCTCTTTATTTCCAGTAAACTGTTTGAAAGGAGGGGGTGAGTCAGAGTAAAACCAGCTTCCCTTCAACCACAGCTTGTTAAAGAATTTGTCAACGTGGACTCAGGAGCACTTTTTTTTTGTCTCAATAGATTTGAATTTTGTAGAAGGGACTATGGGGCTGGGGTTGGGTTGCGTCAGGAGCCTTAACCACTCTGCTTCCTGTGCCTGTGTGTGTGTGTGAGAGAAGGGAACGGGCTTGTGGGGAGTTAATGAGATGAACTTTAGCCGTCTCGCCGTCAGGGCTCAACTCGCGCCGCTCCGCTCTGGAGATGTGTCCTCCTTTCTCTGTGTGTGAAAGAGTTTCATTCAGGAAAAAGAGAGAGAGAGAAAGAGAGAGAAAAAAAGTGTGCATGGGTGTTGATTTTTCCTTAACTGACACTTAACTTTTCCAGATGCACATTGCTTTGTCGTCTGCCTATTTTGAACTCCTTACTCCCATCACGTCTACAAAAGTCTCCACCCACATGTTTTAAACCTTTCAGTTCATCATAAAGCATTTAGAATAGGGTTGCTATGTCATTACATGTGAGGAGGGAAACAGTGAACTCTTTTCCTTTTTTCCCACTGCCTATTTGCGTCAACCTTCGTCATCTCTCTGGCAACAGTAACCATTGGTATTCAAACTATTATGTTAAACATGGTGCTCATTGATGCCCTTTGTGTGGAAATGTTGTGGAACAGTGAATATAAAATGTGTTCAGATAGGCTCTGATAATGTAAAATTCTTAGAACCTGGATTCCATGTAATCACCATGGTGTTTGACATTGTTTCATTACTAAGAAGTCCCCGACAGTCACTCAACCTTGGGAGACCTACTGTACTTTCAGACATTACCCTAACGAGGTCTAATATTCCATGTTTTTTTGCATAAATGTAGATCGCAAAATAAGAAGCAAACTCCATAGCAGGTGATGGGGCCACTAACTGTAATAGCCTTAACATATAAATTATAGAGCAGACGTATGATTTTTACTTCACACTGTAGGCATCATCTTGATGTGGGGGCATATTGGGTACAGAGTGCTGAGTAAAGAGATGGAGAGCCAAAATTCTGGAGCCATGTCCCAATGGTTTTAATGACGCTGCACCCTTGACAAGATCTCCAAAATGTAATTGCTGGTAAGCCCTGCCCTGGGGGATAGCGCGCCGCAAGGGGGATGGGGACGGGAGGGAGGCAGCCGTGGGTGGAAGCCTGGCCAAGATGGTGATTTTCCATGAACTGCGTACAACACACATTGTGTGTGGTGTCTGGATTTCTGAACACTGGTCATGTAAGATGGACAATTTTGTGGTCGAGAAGGTACACACGGGGAGAAAAGGGGAGAAAAGGGGAGCGTCCCGCTAGTAAATCCCAATGTCACGTGTAAACACACAGTATTCCTCCCCACTGGGACTTTCATTTCATTCAGTGGTGAGGTAGCTATTTTCCTTTCACTCATCCATACCAGTCAAGTGAGTGGAAATCCAGGACTCCACTAACTTGATAAACTATACCAATGCAAATATCATATTTCATCTAATAAATGTGACTCATTGACTAAACTATGCTGATTTCCCTAACAGTTATTAGTTATTGAAGCATAAATCCTCTACTCTACTCCTGTGGTTGTCAGGTGTTTGTGGTCAACAGACGGTCCAGAGTCGTTCAGCTGTAAACCATACACATTCCTTCCCCCAGACAACCAGCTCAGTCTCCAAGATTTAGAAAGGGGAAAAAAAACAGTGAAAAAAAGAACAAAAAACAGAATAAAGAATCTGGAACAGAAGGCTAGAATTAGAGAAGCAGGATTATCCTTGTGGAAAGCTCCTGTGATTGGATAGAATCTGAGGGAGAAATTCAAAATGTGAGCCAATCAGAGTGGATGTCAGTTGGGCCCCCCTCTTTTAGTCTACTCCCTATGTCTCAAAAATGTAATGTGGGCCGGCTCCTACTCTTGAAGAAATGCCACCATTACTCGACTGCTTTGTTGACCATATTAGGCATGATCTTCTTACTACCCCAACCCCAGCCTCCTCCCAGTCAAGTTAAACCTCTCAAGTTTCAATTTACCGGTATGTGTGTGAAACAAAGGTGAAAGTCATATAGATAACATTTTCACCCATAAAAGTAGTTGTCTTATTGTTTGGTCATTGTGAATAAGCAGTTTTCATCATGCATTGATGTTTAATCAATTTATTGTAGAACATTCAGTATATTGGATCAGAATTGCCAATTCAGGGGGGCACATCCTATCTGATTTGAAATTGCAGTTTAATTTTGCTAATAATTATAGCAATTAAACATATGTAATGTTAACTACCATGAAACAGTAATAATATGGTACAGTCATTTGAAAGCTTGCAGTTTGAGTTCTGGTCAGTTAAGAGTTGTTTATGCATCATATCAGATCTAGCCTGAGAGATGATGTAAAGGTTAGTCTAAAAGTTAGTGGATGATTCCAGTCATTCCTCTAAAAAAGAAACATGTTATTCTGGTTTTATATCTTTACATGCATTCAGTACCATCTCATGTACAGATAATACCAGTCAATTCGGAAATACCATTCTAATGCATGACGTTCTTTGGTAGGAGCTATACTATATCAACACTTTAGTAAAATGTATTTGTGCTATACAACACATTGTTTAGAGAAGTAAAACATGTTCCTACAGCTCACAAGTCAAATGTGTTTTACATTTTAGATCAAAGGAAAGATGTGTTGAGTTTAATATTGATGTATTCTAATGTCATTACCATTGATTAGAACATAAAAGGGATAAAGTGTTAGATATGCACTTAAACACACACATATTTTGATCAAGACTTCATATCAAAGTTTCAGGCTTGGAGCAATCAATATCTACAGAATAGATTTTTTGAGTCCAGTCAATAAAAGTCTATATATACGTTTTGCAATATTAAATACAAATCTATACATATAATAGTGACAATACCCTCAACATGAGTTCACAAATTAGACACAGTGTGTTTTTACATTTCATTGATATTTAATTTTTAATTCCCCTTAAATTGATATACCAACCTTACAGCATTGGTATAGTTAAATATCTGTAAAAAAACAACAACAATAATTTGACTAAAATCAAGACAAAATAAACACATCAGCACATGCATACAATTTGTATTGTTATCTCTAGTGGCATTCTAATACAATCATCAGAAGTAGGACCAATTTACCGTAATCAATCCAGGATAATTACGCCATCCTTCCGTCACAGTTCCCAGAAATATTTTGAACTACATCAACAAGAGCTTAACCCTCATCTTCCCATCATAGGTATATTGAGGAAAAATCCATGTCATTGCTTTGAAAATAGCCTTTTGTTGAGTTGTCAGGAGAGATATGGGGGGGGCAGCAGAATTAGTAAGAATCTGTGAGTCATTGGAATGACCATGAAGTCTAGTCTTGTACTCACATTCCCAATGATATTGGATTAAAAACTGTCACCAGAGGTAAACTACAGTTAGGGGATGTGAATATATAATATCCCAGTATAAAAGGTGTTTGGATGTGTTTGCAGAGGGTGATTGTTCCAATTAGACAACTGACAGGACAATTGACTGTGTGCAGCATTTTTGCAGGGCTTAGAAAACTTTTTTGGTTAACAGAAATATTGATATATGAAGGAAAACAAATATTTAGATAATAGTGACTTGGAAAAATCTGTATGTCACAATATTGTTTTAAATAAATAGAAAGATGTCCTGTTGCCACAATTCAATATGTTAATTGTACATTTACTTCTTAGAGAAATAGGGTTACTTCATATAAACCATATTATTCGTTAATCAATAATCTGCTCTCTGATGTATTTGTGCATATAAAATGCCAGCATCCTTGTTTTCTATATATTTATGGTCAGTGTGTTAAATACAAAATATAAATGAGAAGAGATGCTAAAAAAGACAGCTGTTTGTCCTAATCCCATAGTAAATATATTTTCTATAGTGTATAAATATTATGATATGCCCCATAATCTCACATTTTACTGTACTAATAGTAATGTTAAGTCTAAAATCTCCCCGAGCGTGTTTTAGTCTAATTTATTTATAATTTTAAAGACAGAAATGCATTACAACTCACAAATGACTGTCAGCACACCACCACAACGATATTTCCTTAGAGAGGATAAATTATAAATAAAGCCATTTTTAACTAATGGAATTCCTTAAAGACTATAACTCAGTTGTTTTTATTGGATCAATTTGATTTGTGTTGATTTTGCAAGGATCATCTCCGATTTATTTTAAGATTTGCTCCTTGTCCACAAGCCTAAAAAAAATGTGAAACCTTTTTCCTAATGATACAAGTTCCGAGATAAATTATAGAATGAACAATGTTTTGGAAGTATTTTTAGTAATATTACTACCATGTGTTAATCTGTGAGATATTTAAAATGGGCAGGAGATCATCCTTCTACCTTTAATCACCATAGATTAGTGAAAAGGTTATTGATTGCATAAATAGCTTTTGGTCTTCATTGCTGAGCAAAATTGAGTCTGCTCATATGAACATAATATGTTACTCATGAAAGATTCATACATTACATTGCAATGATGAAATGTGAATAAGAATTACATGTTCTGTATAGAATGATCTGTTAAATATTTGCAATTATTTTTACTTATTTTCAGGACTTTGCCACCAGAGCAAAACTAGCAGTGCAGAAAATGGTTCAGAGAGTTGGATTCTTTGGAATTCTCGCCTGTGCCTCTGTAAGTGAAATCATATATTAACGGTATTCTGTTAAAACATTTTAATCTCCCCTATTAATGTCTGAAAATACAATAAAGTGACTACAGTTTAAATTCAAGCCTTAAAATAGCATTTCTGTGCATCATGAAACTGTCTGTCTATTTAAACTGAACTGCTGATTCTCAAACCAGAAGACAGAACAGATTATGAATAATGATTGTAAATATAAAGCTACCTATATTCTGTAGATTTTAGTCATTGTATTACTAATCTGTTAGATACCTTCAGTAAGTGCTAAATACCTCAACAAAACTGTGTTTGGACTGAAGCATATTGAATCATTGAGTCCCTTGCTCTTTTCTATAGAATATAGTAGTTTTCTCTATAATTGTTGTCAGTTGCCATGTTCATTTCTGATATTTAGTATATATTCTCTAGATATTTAGGATATATTCTCTGTTTCTCCAGATTCCAAATCCACTGTTTGACCTAGCAGGTATAACATGTGGCCATTTCCTTGTTCCCTTTTGGACCTTTTTTGGAGCAACACTAATTGGGAAAGCCATCATCAAAATGCACATTCAGGTGAGTTTACTATAGCACACGTTTTTACATAGATACCTTGCACACTTACTCTCTTGGATAAGAATGTTTTTACATAGATGTCTTGCACACACAGCTTACTTTTCTTACGTCTTTTTCTGTTCTGTCAAAGAGGCTACTTAAGGTCCATAGTTTGATATAACATTTTGACAAAGTAGCCTTTTTTCTTATAGAATTGATAGATCAAGTCTTCCGTTTATTTTGAATATGATTATGTCAGACATGATAGTGAAACCGTGCAGAGGATGAGGAGGGATCCTCCTGTACTGTACTCAACTGAGAGTGTAAGGAGGCCATTTTGGCCAGTGAAAGCAGGGGTCGGTCGTCCATTTTGTGAAAGCAGATGCTGCACTCAGGGATACATACTTTAGTAGGGAGAAGATATTTGAATCACTTGAGTATTTACTGTACTGAAAGGTGAATCTGTACTGTAAAGAAGTATACAGTGATGATTATTGTGTCAAAGTTGAATCCGTTTTTCCCATGCATGCAAGGATTAAGGACTTCATCCACTTTGGGCCATGGTAGACAGTGTCTGTATGCTTAATTGATTAGACTTTCTAACTCCTCTATAAAGTATTTTATAAATAAATAAATAAAAAAGAACAATTAAACACCAATGGAGTAAGCTGATTTATTATGATTGACTATCTTCCTAGTAATGTGAAGTTCACTTTCAGTAGATGCCCAAGCAGTGTGGGGCGGTGGCCATAGATCAAACCCTATTGTAGATAAACACTGTCTGTGATGATACAGAGAGTGGCGTGGGCAGCAACATCATGGAGCCGATTAAGCCTAGTGTCCCTTGGGCCGATGACTGTGACTCCACAGCCAGGCAGGATCAGAGGTGTGTCGTTGTCTCCTCACTGCCTGACACGGCCAAGGCAAGCTTTACAATGATACACCACACTGACTGGAAACTGAACCAGGCTCACCATCATAACTGGCTGGGGTCAGCCTGGGATGTACAGTCGTGGTCAAAACTTTTGAGAATGACACAAGTATTGATCTTCACAAAGTTTGCTGCTTCAGTGTTTTTAGATATTTTTGTCAGATGTTACTATATAATAATATATAATAATATATAATAATAATAATATAATATGCCATTTAGCAGACGCTTTTATCCAAAGCGACTTACAGTCATGCGTGCATACATTTTTTTTGTGTATGGGTGGTCCCGGGGATCGAACCCACTACCTTGGCATAACAAGCGCCGTGCTCTACCAGCTGAGCTACAGAGGACCATACTATGGTATACTGAAGTATAATTACAAGCATTCCATAAGTGTCAAAGGCTTTTATTGACAATTACATAAAGTTTATGCAGAGTCAATATTTGCAGTGTTGACACTTCTTTTTCAAGACCTCTGCAATCTGCCCTGACATGCTGTCAATTAACTTCTGGGCCACATCCTGACTGATGGCAGCCCATTCTTGCATAATCAATGCTTGGAGTTTGTTAGAATTTGTGGGTTTTTGTTTGTCCACCCGCCTCTTGAGGATTGACCACAAGTTCTCAATGGAATTAAGGTCTGGGGAGTTTCCTGGCCATGGACCCAAAATGTTGATGTTTTGTTCCCCGAGCCACTTAGTTATCACTTTTGCCTTATGGCAAGGTGCTCCATCATGCTGGAAAATGCTGTTCTTGGATGGTTGGGAGAAGTTGCTCTCGGAGGATGTGTTGGTACCATTCTTTATTCATGGCTGTGTTCTTGGGCAAAATTGTGAGTGAGCCCACTCCCTTGGCTGAGAAGCAACCCCACACATGAATGGTCTCAGGATGCTTTACTGTTGGCATGACACAGGACTGATGGTAGCGCTCACCTTGTCTTCTCCGGACAAGCTTTTTTCCGGATGCCCCAAACAATCAGAAAGGGGATTCATCAGAGAAAATGACTTTACCCCAGTCCTCAGCAGTCCAAACCCTGTACCTTTTGCAGAATATCAGTCTGTCCCTGATGTTTTTCCTGGAGAGAAGTGGCTTCCTCGCTGCCCTTCTTGACACCAGGCCATCCTCCAAAAGTCTTCGCCTCACTGTGCGTGCAGATGCACTCACACCTGCCTGCTGCCATTCCTGAGCAAGCTCTGCACTGGTGGTGCCCCGATCCCGCAGCTGAATGAACTTTAGGAGACGGTCCTGGCGCTTGCTGGACTTTCTTGGGCGCCCTGAAGCCTTCTTCACAACAATTGAACCTCTCTCCTTGAAGTTCTTGATGATCCGATAAATGGTTGATTTAGGTGCAATCTTACTAGCAGTAATATCCTTGTCTGTGAAGCCCTTTTTGTGCAAAGCAATGATGACGGCACGTGTTTCCTTGCAGGTAACCATGGTTAACAGAGGAAGAACAATGATTTCAAGCACCACCCACCTTTTAAAGCTTCCAGTCTGTTATTCTAACTCAATCAGCATGACAGAGTAATCTCCAGCCTTGTCCTCATCAACACTCTCACCTGTGTTAATGAGAGAATCACTGACATGATGTCAGCTGGTCCTTTTGTGGCAGGGCTGAAATGCAGTGGAAATGTTTTTTGGGATTAACTTCATTTTCATGGCAAAGAGGGACTTTTCAATTAATTGAAATTCATCTGATCACTCTTCATAACATTCTGGAGTATATGCAAATTGCCATCATAATAACTGAGGCAGCAGACTTTGTGAAAATTAATATTTGTGTCATTCTGAAAAATGTTGATCGTGACTGTATTCAGTGAGATGAAACGTTTTGTGTTGCAGATAGAAATGTAATGAATATAGCTGACACAATGCTCTATACCTGACAGATCATGTCCTGTGTAAACAATACATTTCTATCTGAACGTTCTGAACAAACCCCTGTTCTCTCAGCTTCTCTTGTTCTTTCCCCACATTGTGTTAAGTCTGGAAAGAAAGCAGAAAATTATATTCTATTAGACAGCACTTCTTTGTAGTTTTACGTTGGCAGTATACCGTACTGTACTGTACTGTACTGTGAGTCACAGAGCTGTATAGTTGTTGAACTTGTCATGTAAGAGAGGGAGTGGAGGGGCAATATGATAGATTGTAATGGTGAACAGGTGAACATTCTCCCTTGTGTGCCAAAGCAGGGGAACAATGCAATAGGGGGATTTGAGAGCTGGATAACTGGGTTGTACTGTACCTGCAGGTCAGGTGGTAAATTCAGGTTCACAATAACAATCTGTTCCTGTAAACAATGGCACATGAGTCCCCGAGGATCCAGACCTTTTCACAACTCTTGACCCTGTCATACTCTAAACTGGATCTGGTTTCCTGACGGTACTTTGTGGTGATGTTTACTAGCTAGGTTTTGAAATATTGATAGGAACTATCAAAAATTATATAAAAAAATCTAGGGAAGGTTTTATAAGTCCTAAATGTACAGATGTTTGATCACTGTTGTTGCAATACATTTCCTGCATAGCAGGGAATGCAAACTTGCAGTGTATTCAAGGTTTAAAAATGCTTCTAAAGTTTGAAATTTCCACTTTAAAATTTCAGACTTGATTTGCCCTAACAAAAAATTTAACAGCCCCTACAAAAATGCCCATTAATTATAATCCATCAGTAAAATTTTTAAATGGCTCCGTTAGGTTTAGCTGAGCGGAGACATGAGTAAATGTCCTTCCATTAAGAAGTGGACAGTAAAAGCTCAGTTTCTGGTATTTTCATTTACCTTCAGTACCCATGACACACAGTCTGGCCTAAACAATAGGAGAGAAGGGATCTCCGTTATGATAGCCTCCCTGACTTCCACGTTCCTACTAGTTTAGTTATGGGCTCTGTGTTTCAAGGGGTTTCAACAGACATGCACATTGCCATTATGAGAACCCACTCGAGTGTTGATTCCCAATATGAGTGGCACAATGGGGTAGTATGATCTTGTTAAACCTGTGCACTTCCCTCTAAGGTTTTCATGCATGAGTCCGAAGAGAAGAGGACAAAAACATATTTGTTAGACTTGGTCTTTGTTATGTGCAGCGGCAGCCATTTTGGCCTCTCCCAGACCCAGTGCTTCCTGGGTGCCTGCTCAGTGGGTGGCTGAACAGTAACTGAACGGTAAACAGAGCCGTAGGTCTCCCTGTAGCTCTGTTGGTAGAGCGTGGCGCTTGCAACGCCAGGGTTGTGGGTTCGTTTCCCACGGGGGGCCAGTATGAAAATGTATGCACTCACTAACTGTAAGTCGCTCTGGATAAATGACTAAAATGTAAAATGTAAAATGTAATGAGCCCCCTAATAGGGTCTGATTGAGCCATAATGGCCAACCCCCCACCCCCCGTCTCCTGTGTCCAGTCTGGGGCAATGAGTAAGCAGGAATTAGACTGAACAGGAACAAAACAAATCCCTCCTTTACTGTTATAAACGTCTGTCTGAGAAAAGTGACACATCTCCTCCTGATCCTCCCATTCCCCTCAATACCCCTCTCCACCTCCTACTACTCCTCCTCCCATCCCCCTCTTCAACTGTTATCTGTATCAGCCGTAACCCCACACCCTTCCTCATCCTCACCCCCTGAAGACAGCCTGCCTGTGTAGACTAATTTCTTGACCTGTGTCTGTGCGTTGGTTATAATGTGTCATAGGGGCTCAGACTTTTGTTCCTGGCCTTGATGACAAAGGGCCACTTCACGGCTGGTTTTGGGCTGACCGCCTGTCAGGCACCAAGTGTGGTTTTGGTTGACTACAGGGGGTCTAACAGAGGGGGTATTAATGATCAAACCATGAGTGTACTGCCCTGGCTGGGCCTGTATGTACCCCCCACGACCTCAAGGTCCACTGACTGACTGATTGTCTCTCTCTCTCTTTTTTCCTCACAGAAACTGTTTGTGATCATAACCTTCAGCAGGCACATAGTGGAGCAGATGGTGTCTCTGATCGGGTGAGTAACGTAGCCACTGAGTAATATTGGGCCTTCTCTGAAGAAATGGAAATGTGTGTGTGTGTGTGCATACGTGTGTGTGTGTGCCTGCTTGCGTGTGTGTGTCGTTTGTCACAGGGTGGAGAAGGAGGACAATGAGAGGGGTAGTATCCCACATTAAAGGGTTAATTTGGAACATGACGGTTGAGAGCACTTCAAGTGTGACATTTTGAGGTCGTTCATGCCCCTTTTTGGAAAAACCCATTCTTTATTTCGTTCTGACTGTGACCCAGGTCACTTACCAAAATGTTAGCATTAATTTAACATGGGGAATTGGAACATGCTGTGTTGCATGGAATGCATTTAATTTTTTTGACAGACCCTGGAAGGGTGGTGATTATACAGTAGAATATGTACGGTATTGGCGCTGCTCTTGTAAGATTTCTCTTTTGGCCCCTCAGTCTGTTAGCTAGTCTGGATGCTGACGATGGCCATGCTCTGTGTGGATGGTTATGGGTATGAGTGTGGACATGTATGTAAGACTGTTTCTCAGGATAGGATGAACTGTCTCTGGCCTACGGTCTGGTTGAAATCTACTTTAAAATCTTGGTCCTGTTATGATGTGGCACTGCTGTCTCTCTGTCTTTGCCATGGTGACCTAAAACAGACTGACTGTGTGCTCTGTTCTTCATTTGGTGTCATATGGCACTCAAGCGGAAACGGGGTTTGTTGATATCTACGTATAAAGACATTTCACACGTGCCTTAAGGAATGGAGCAACAACTGCTGTGTCCTTTTTCCGTCCATCGCCCACCACTGACGGCTTGGTGTCACCCTCCCAGACTGATCTGATCTCCAGTCAGACGTCACTGTCACCAGCCCTGTGACCCTGTGGTCTGGCCTCCCAACTAAGCCTGCTGCTAATAGAGCCTTCAGACGCTCCCACCCTGCCTATCACACGAATACCTGCCTCATACTACTGATCCAATCTGCACTTGCCTGGTTATGCGTCCACCATAATTGTTGGAACCGTGCTGAAAAAAACAACGTAGGATATTTTTTTTTGCCAGCATAGTAATATCTGAGCCAGCACATTACGGTTTAAGTCTACACAATAGTGTGAAAAATGTATTACCCTGGCCTGTATAAGGGGCTGCCTGCTGGGCAGAGATAGGGGGAAGCAACCTGTTGCCGTTGTAGAGTTGTCAGGGCCAGGACCAGTGTGTGTAGCAGGTAACTACCCTCTGCCAGTTAGGGGAGTGGTGTTAAATTGGTACCTGACTCACACACACACACACACACACACACACACAAACACACACACACACACACACACACACACTCGGCTGTGCTGAAATCAGACTGCGAGATTGCATCAGCTCACATCCTTGCCAGCAGTTTCTTTCACCGCTCTTTTCTTTGTTTCAAGAATGAATACTGTGGTGGCTTTATTTAGAGCTGGTTTTAATAAAAAGCTTTGTATTTTTTCTCTAATTTGTTGAAAGATTATTCCCAAATCGAGTTTACAGGCAAACAGGCGATTTTGGTTAAAGTTGTTTGGTCATTCACAAGGGTTCAGAGAGTTTTCAAATAAATGTATTTGAATATAGGCTATTCATTTAATTATCATATGAATCATATTAACATTTTATAGCCATTTATGTGTGTGTGTGTGTGTGTGTGTGTGTCTCTGTGTGTGTGTCTCTGTGTGTGTGTCTCTGTGTGTGTGTGTGTGTGTGTGTGTGTGTGTGTGTGTGTGTGTGTGTGTGTGTGTGTGTGTGTGTGTATGTAATGATGGATAGATAGCGTTATGATAGTTTAAGCCCCTGGGGTGCTGATAGTCATTGAGCCACAGAAATACAGAGTGACAGTTCAGAGGTGAATGGAAAGTTTCACTACGAGTCACAAACTCACTGTTTCCCCCTTTTTACAACCTGTTAACCGTCAACTTCCTTCCTGACTGAGGCCCATCCACCTTGAGAGTTGCCTGATAGTGATGCTTTCGCACAGAAACTGTCATCCAGCAAAGGCTCTGTCACATTTCCACCTCACACACCTTCACTATTATTAACCCTTTACCTGACTAACCATACCTTTACTTTACTCTAACCACACCTTTACTTTTTTAAGTGGATTTTGTAAGTTATTTTACATGTATAGAGTAACATTCTTTCAGTGAAAATGCTCAAATTCTCTCATGTTGGTTGGTCGCAGTAAGCAGTGGTACAGCTAAGGACTGTAAAATTATGGTAGTTATAATCTCATGTAAAAGTGTTGTTTGTGTTGTCTGTAAATCATTTTTTGAAACATATAAAACTGTTACAGTTTTGGTGATGTTTAGACACAGGAATGGAAGATGATATCTGCTGATATCGCTGTTCTCCCTATGGGTGTATCACAACCACCGTTTCTCACATATTTATCTATACACAGCTAATAAAAAGAGACCCCTTGTATCTCTTAGTAAATTATGTTTTAATATTTACTCTAGTTTCTGTTTCAATTCTTGAGAAAACTGCTCTTACAGGCCCCAGCGGTTTTCCTGTACAGCCAGTTATAAAGCACAAGGGTCATAACTTGACTTTTAACGTTGTTGTGAAATGCTTTTTAACCTTTAGTATTCATATTGTATAGTCTTCAGACAGACATGTTTTTTAACCTTTAGTATTCATATTGTATAGTCTTCAGACAGACATGTTTTTTAACCTTTAGTATTCATATTTGTATTTATTATGTATTCCCATAGTCTTTCTGGGGTCCAGCAAAATTAAGGCAGTTATACAATTTTAAAAACATTAAAATACATTCACAACAGATTTCACAACACATTAAGTGTGTGCCCTCAGGCCACTACTCTACTACCACATATCCATGTGTTCGTGTGTGTATTGGATAGTCTTCAGACAGACATGCTTTTTAACCTTTAGTATTCATATTGTATAGTCTTCAGACAGACATGCTTTTTAACCTTTAGTATTCATATTGTATAGTCTTCAGACAGACATGCTTTTTAACCTTTAGTATTCATATTGTATAGTCTTCAGACAGACATGCTTTTTAACCTTTAGTATTCATATTGTATAGTCTTCAGACAGACATGCTTTTTAACCTTTAGTATTCATATTGTATAGTCTTCAGACAGACATGCTTTTTAACCTTTAGTATTCATATTGTATAGTCTTCAGACAGACATGTTTTTTTAACCTTTAGTATTCATATTGTATAGTCTTCAGACAGACATGTTTTTTAACCTTTAGTATTCATATTGTATAGTCTTCAGACAGACATGCTTTTTAACCTTTAGTATTCATATTGTATAGTCTTCAGACAGACATGTTTTTTAACCTTTAGTATTCATATTGTATAGTCTTCAGACAGACATGTTTTTTAACCTTTAGTATTCATATTGTATAGTCTTCAGACAGACATGTTTTTTAACCTTTAGTATTCATATTTTGTATAGTCTTCAGACAGACATGTTTTTTAACCTTTAGTATTCATATTGTATAGTCTTCAGACAGATATTCTCTGTGCAGCTGGGTTTATAGCTGTCAATATTTAACAAATTGTTTTTCATTTACACAAAAAACTAATATTGACTGTATTGCGTCATTGCAAATCATTGCTGTGCTTACAAATCTGATTCTAAATTCTTTAAAAACACTTTTCACAATTTACAGTATATGTTGGAGTGGAGTGAAATAACAGGCAACTTCTCAAGTTTTATTAGATCATATTTGATCTAGTTTATTGTCCTATTTTCATATTGAAAGATCTGAAATAAATCAAAGCCATATTTTGTATTGAAATTGTTTCGTTTAACGATCAAGACATATTTACACCATATTTTACTCTCTTTTCCTCAGTTTCTTCATTGTTGTTATTGTTTTGTTTCATCTGCATAAAAAAAAAAATTAATTGCAAAAAGCTGACTACCATGTCTGTCTCAAATGGAAAGGGGAGTGAAAGCGTTAAGTCATGGCATTCCTTGAATTAATTGACCGTTGGACTTGCGATGATTTCACTCTCACATGATATGAGACAGTAGATTAATTTCCCTCTTCTTGTTAGTCATTCAGGTTAGTCATTTATCATAACTGCACAGATACATATAAGTCAATGCCCTTATAACCTCACATAGAGAAACATGACGAACAATTCCAGTACTGGGAAAGAGACGTTAAAAGCAAATGTTTAAACACGTGTTGTTGGACTATTCTCAACTTGTAAAGATCAATTTCTCTATTGTTCAGCCTGTTGGCTGTTTTTCACATGTCAATCAGTATAAATTCGTATAAATCTTTTTGCCTTAATAGCCTAAACTGTGTGGCTCAGAGTCAGGCAGACAGTTTTGCCCAGGAGATTTGAGGACATCTGAACATCTGCTGTACAATAGGCAGCTATTGAGCACAGAGGAGGAACCTCTTGCACACAACTTTAAAAGAACCATTATATGCTATAAATTCCCCTGTCGCAAGTCATAGCTTGACATTTTATGAGATACAGTATCAATTCTAGACAACACAATTATATGACCTTTAGGTCATTTTGAAAACATATACCTAACCAATATTCTAAATGATTAAAGAATACAAGTTTACTGTATGTAGATAAATTCGGTCAAGATGTCAGATTTGAAACCCAGTTGAAAGGAGATGCTCTTGGCATACAACACATCTCTATAATTGTTTTATGTATTGTTAAACCATAATAGAAAGCTTTGATATGATGTGGTGGTCCACTGGTATATTATATTTCATGACTTATGATGATGTCTCCTCATCAAAAGAGAATGCTTTTCCTGTCATGGTTGTCATGGTGGATCAGAATGTGCCCCTCTCATCTCATTTAGCTTCTGATTGAAGTCTAGAGCAATCATAAATAAAGACGAACATTTTTGATATCTTGGTAAGAGTGCCAGCACACCACAACCATAAATAAAGAAGCTTTCATCACATCCTAGCCCAGTTTCGTGTAGCCAAACCATTCATATAAGAATCACAGTGGATAGAGCTTATCATGCTACTTCCTGTGTGATCTGATGTCCCACAGCTGCATGGCACACCAGACTCATCATGACACCCCCCAAGTCTCAATGACTCTGCTGGTGTAATCAGATAATCAGCATGTTTCTTTGTTACCTTCCCCCTTTACTTCCCTCTCTTGTTATCTCTGATAAAAGACCAGTCAGTGTGGTTGGGATTCCAGAGGAAAACACACACATCATTGTGAGTTACTTACTGGAACTGTAGAGGTTGTTTGGTTTCCTGTGTTAATCATCCTAGATGAGTGTCAGTAATGAGAGCTCAGTGATTAGATCATGTATTAATTCCACCCCAGCCCAAGCCTAAACAAATGTTTGATGTCTGTAGTAATAATAATAATAACTTTATTTATATAGAGCTTTTCAATACAAGTAACAAAGTGCTTCACATCAAAAAATAATAAAATAAAAGTACTAACAAAGAAACAAAGACAGGAGGAAGGAGGTTGAAAAAGAAAGAGATAGCTAATTAAAATCATACATTGAAATGATACATTAAAAGCATCATTATAAAAGTGTGTCCTCAGCAGGGAGGTAAAAAGAGGCACTGAATCAGCAAGCCTGAACTCCTCTGGCAGACCATTCTGAAGTCTAAGGGCCCAAAAGGCAAATGCCTGGTCTTTAGTTTTCAACCTAGACTTTGGAATGGTCAACAGTGCCCTGCCAGAGGATCTCAGGCTGCGTCCTGGCTCCTAGGAGATAAAAGTGATTACGTGATTAATAAAATATATTCTAAAAGTGACTTGTAGCCAGTGTAGAGAAGCTGAAATATGTGTGATATGGTTACATTTTCTGGTGCCTGTTAAAAGCCGAGCTGCAGCATTTTGAACTAACTGTAGATGGAGTGATTTCTGACTGAGTTACAGTAATATAGGCATGAGGAAATAAAAGCATGTATAACTTTCTCCAGATCAGTGACTGAAGTAAAATACTTGACTTTTGCTATATTTCTTAGATGATAAAAGCAGGACTGGACAACTTTTTTTTACATGCAGCTTGAGGTTTAGGTCAGGGTCAAAGAAAACACCTTTGCTTTTGGCTGTAGGCTTTACATTGGTGGACAAATTACCAAGGTTATCTACAATCTGGGTTCTAGCAAGGTAGGGGCCAAATAAAACAACCTGATTTCTTATCATTGAGCTGGAGAAAATTGTCAGACCTCCAACATTTGATCTCAGCAAGACACTTGTGAAGGGTAGCAACCTTAGCTTGGTCACTGGGTCTGATTGGTAAATAGAGCTGTGTGTCATCTGCATAGCAGTATGGCTGTGTGTTTAGGCTGGAGTAGTGGTGAGACTGGCGGGTTATGCCAGCTATTCAACAGAACAGCCAGATCACATGAGATGACATGTGGGAATGAAAGGGTTCTTGATGATGATGATTATATTGCATAGTTTCAGACACTGATTCAGTGTCTGCAGGACTACCGCATGTCTGGTCTAGGTCAGAGTTGTCCATACGGTTTGAGTCGTTATGGCTATGTCCTTGAGAAAGCTTACATGGTTCACTTCACAGCAAAAAACAACAACATTTGGGAACCATTAGTCCATGTTAGCTGTGTGTGTGTGTGTGTGTGTTGTTTTGTAGCATTTTTACACAATTACTGTAACTATACTGTACTTACTGTTTTTAGATCTTGAAAGCAGCATGGGAATTCCCTGGTTGATAATCAATCACTTTGATTGAAGCCCATCTACCACGGTCAATCAGCCACTGTAACATGTAGAGTATTGTAATTCAGTAATCCCTCAGATTGTGTGTCAATGGAGGGGATTATTGGTGAGAGGTCCATTGAGATGCAGAGGCTGGGGCTGCTGTGGTGAAAAACCAGGCTGACTGGGGGTCTCCCTGTGAATGACAGGGATGGAGAACGGGGAAAAGGGGTCCTCTCCATTAGAAGGCATCAATTTCCATGTGAGTCCATCTCTTAGTGTGGAGCACATTATCAGCACAATGTCCATGCAGATGGCCTTTCCTGCTCCCAGCCTCCCTGCCTAACTAACACTAAACTACAGTAGGCTTAACCCTGTTAGGTTTTTAACTTTTATTTAATTGAGACCAGGGGCTCATTTTCAATGGTGCCCTGAGCCCTGCTCATAGGGATGGCTGGGAGGATAGAGAGAGAGAGAGAGAGAGAGAGAGAGAGAGAGAGAGAGAGAGAGAGAGAGAGAGAGAGAGAGAGAGAGAGAGAGATGTTAGTCACTGGCTGCTGAGAAGGAAGGCTGGGAGGGGTCACCTGAGAAAGCCCTCACAAAGATGGCATTGATCAAGCCTATAGTGGCCGGCGGGGCCAGGCCTCTCTAGGGGGAAACACAGTCTGATCCCTCATTTAGGAGGACAGGAGAGAGGGGTCAGAGAGGAAGAGAGAGTGATAGAGGGAATGAGGGATAGAGGGCCAGATTGGAGTTGACGGTTTTTATAACAGAGTAGTTCAGTTTAATGCAAGTCACAACGGGGAGCCCCTTTCTCATCTCCTCTTGTTATGATTACGTCACTTGGCTCCCTCAAAAATCAGATTTCTCTCAATCGGAAAGGGTTTGAGAAATACACAAGACCTTGGAGAGCTTGCTCGGTCTGTCCAGAATCCAGGAGGTCTTCACTAAGTTCATAAAATAATATGAGTTATTGACAGTTATTAAGTGATAGTTGTATTTATTTATTTAACTTTTATTTAACCAGTAAAGACACTTGAGGTTAGAAAACCTATTTTGCAAGGGCGACCTGGCAAGAGGTCAGTAGGAAAGTATGATATAGGTGATATACAGTATATATGTGGTCATTATCACATTGAAGGCCTGTGAAGGGGTTGGCACTCTGTGTTCTGTTCTCTGTGTATGTTTATGGTACAGATGAGTAAGAGTGGGGGAGATGGGGGTGAAGTAGGGGGTCAGATCAATGCACTGGGTCCGGTGTCATGTGTCAGGCTCTTGAGTTTGGCGTGAAAGTAATCACACGGCCCGCTACTTCCTGCTTTATTCATCCCTGATTCATTTGTTTTGTCTCCTGTTCCCCCTCCCCTCCTAGACATCCCATCCGGTCATCAAAACGTGTCTCTACAAACATTACCAAACTATGCAGTTATTAATTAATTTATGAGTCAGTTAATTGGTTCATTTCATCAAGTTTCAAGTATTTTTCATTCATACAGCCTCATTGATTAAATTAGCAACAAACAACAAATCTATTATGACAATCTAATGGCACAATTCCTGTCTGATTTTAGTCAACATCGTGTGAGTGTTTTGGATAGGTTAGTATCAGACTGGTCTATTGTTGTGTATAATGATGATCTGTCTGTATGATGCTGATGATGCTATATGAAGTGCTGTATGACCACCTCTCCCCAGAGATGGACAAGTCATCAAAGAGCCGTCCAGTCCACTTCTGTTCCCCCTGCGTCCTGAGTCACAGGCCTGCTTTACAGCGCTGTCTGTCTGTTACCAGAACAATGTTTTACTTGATAGTACTCATAGGTAATTTTGCAATTATCAGATCTTCGCATTAATTTTTATCCATGGTCTTCAACTAATAGTTTTAAATGTTTTTTTTTAAAGGAACATTTGAGGTTATTTATATTGAGAATAAAAATTTAGTTACTATTTTTTAATGTTTTGATTGACCATACAGTGCCTTCAAAGTATTCATACCCCTTGACTTATTCCACATTTTTTGTTACAGCCGGAATTAAAAATGGATTACATTTTTTTCTCCCCCATCTACTCACAATACCCCATAATGGCAAAGTGAAAACATGTTTTTCGAAATGTTTGCAAATGTATTGAAAATTAAAATACAGAAATCTAATTTAGATAAATATTCACAATTTAGTCAAAACTATAACTAGCTCAATCAGGAACATTCAATGTCGTCTTGGTAAGCAACTCCAGTGTATATTTGGCCTTGTGTTTTAGGTAATTGTCCTTATGAAAGGAATTTGTCTCCCTGTGTGTTGGAAAGCAGACTGAACCAAGTTTTCCTCTAGGATTTTGCCTGTGCTTAGCTCTATTACGTTTCTTTTTATCCTAAAAAACTCCCCAGTCCTTGCCGATGACTAGTATTCCCATAACATGATGCAGCCACCACCATGCTTGAAAATATACAGTACCAGTCAAAAGTTTGGACACACCTACTCATTCAAGGGCTTTTCTTTTTTTTAAACTATTTTCTACATTTTAGAATAATAGTGAAGACATCAAAACTATGAAATAACACATATGGAATCATGTAGTAACCAAAAAAGTGTTAAACAAATCAAAAAACATTTTATATTTGAGATTCTTGAAATAGCCATCCTTTGCCTTGATGACAGCTTTGCACACTCTTGGCATTCTCTCAGCTGGTTGAGGGGACTGTGTGAATCAGGCCTTCATGGTCGAATTGCTGCAAAGAAACCACTACTAAAGGACACCAATAAGAAGAAGAGACTTGCTTGGGCCAAGAAACACGAGCTATGGACATTAGACCGGTGGAAATCTGTCCTTTGGTCTGGAGTCCAAATTGGAGATTTTTGGTTCATACCGCCGTGTCTTTGTGAGACACGTTGTGGGTGAATGGATGATCATGTGTAGTTCCCACCGGTAAAGCATGGAGGAGGAGGTGTTATGGTGTGGGGGTGCTTTGCTGGTGACACTGTCTGTGATTTATTTAGAATTCAAGGCACACTTAACCAGCATGGCTACCACAAAATTCTGCAGCAATACGCCATCCCATCTGGTTTGGGCTTAGTGGGACTTTCATTTGTTTTCAACAGGACAATGACCCAACACACCTCCAGGCTGTGTAAGGGCTATTTGACCAAGAAGGAGAGTGATGGAGTGCTGCATCAGATGACCTGGCCTCCACAATAAATAAAAATAAATAAATAAATTCAACTTTGACATTATGAGGTATTGTGTGTAGGCCAGTGACACACAATCTCAATGTAATCCATTTGAAATTCAGGCTGTAACACAATACAATTTGGAAAAAGTCAAGGTGTGTGAATACTTTCTGAAGGCACTGTAAATACTTTTTCACCTGAGGCAATAACAGTGGTTGTAAAGCACTGGAACTAGCAAGAGACAATTTCTAGTTTGTATCGTTGTAGTGTTAGGAAGGGGCAAGGTCAACAAAGTAGGTCTTGAACAGTACTTTCACTGGCTGTCTGTACATTAGACAGACAGACAGACAGACAGACAGACAGACACATCCTGCCCAAGGCGTATGCACAACCTAGCCACAAACCTGAGACTATTACTGTGCTCAAAGGGGAGACTGAAAAACTCCTCATGATTCACCGCTGAAACACTTTCTCTCCCTTGTTCAGAGGTCTGACAATACAAATATTATAATTGAGTACGAATAATATATTTATCTTAAATGGTTGCTATTTGTTAATGTGTTGCTATTTTTATGCATGTAATGTAAGTAGAACATATTGTACAGTATTTTAGAGCGAAAGACTGTCTTGCAGCCTGTGGTTTTCTCCAGCTCCATAGTAACCTATGTGGTGACCTGTGGGTTGTCAAAGCAGATTATCAACAAGGTGAATGTATTATATGAGCCGCATGTACACAGCCACCCATTATTCACTGCATACTCTATAAGCCACACATTCTGCATTGGTCAGTCATAGATTTGTTACTTACATAATTAGTTTGCTGACAGTGGTCCTGAAATGGTGTGACGATTTTGCAACAATAAATATAGAATGGGAGATATTCAACCTAGGTGGAGTGTCTCTGACTAAGTAGTGTGGCCATCGATCAACGGGAGCAGATCTGTCCAGGCAGAACGGCCACCACAGGATGGATGGATACTGACTGGACTCTGGTTCTAGCTTCCTCCCATACCCCCTGCTCCCCTGCCTCCCTCCCTCCTCTTGGCCTCCTCTGCGTTCCAACTTGGGCATCCTGGCCTGGCTAGTCCTGGCTGTCTCTATCCCTCTGTGAGTCAGTCAACCCTCCCACTCCCCACACCCTACCTCTGGAAAGGCCATCAGCACAGTCACTGAGTGACACAGACCTCTCACCTCATCACACCTCCTCAGCCACTCACAGGCCTAGACCTGGGTGGTTGTTGGTGGGTTGTTGGGGGCTGTTTTATAGGACTATGTGCATGGGAGATGACAGGAATAACAGAGTGCTATATATAATTGGTGCTCCTTGTTTCCCGGCAGTGGGCACCCCTGGGGGAAGGCCCTCCCTGCAGAACCGTGCTGATAAGTCATTTCCAAAAAAGAAATGATCTCATCCATTCCCTCCCTTCTTTGTTTAGTGCTCCCTCCTTTTTGTGAATTTGTCTGAGAGTACGTCTGTGAGATAGATTGTGTGTGTGTGTGTGTGTAACTGTGTAATTGTGTGTGTGTGTCTGCAACAGATAGTTGAGAGGGAAGCAGGCAGGGTTGTGATAAACACCCTGGCTGGGTAGTACTAGGGGGATCTCCATCCAGGAGCGGGCTCCATGCCTTAGTGATGAAGTCATTGGGAAAGAGCCTGATTCAACAGGACCAGATCAGGCTGACACAGTGAGACATGGAATTCACCGTATTTATCACCGTAACTCAACTAACTTTTTCTACACTCTTCACAAATCATTATCAGGGGTTATTGCTTGCCTACATGGGCTATTATTACATGCAGGCATGTGCACAGATATAACCCTGCTGGAGCACCTGGCCTTTTGCCCTCCTATTAAAAAAGTGCCCTTTTGATTGGTGGTGTTTCTTAAAACAAATTACAAATGTTTTGTCTCTTTTTTCTCTTGTAACTGTAAATGCAACTAATTGTCTATCAAACGAGATAATCTTGAAATAAAAGTCCCCTCCCCCGCCCTTCTGCCACCGCGAGCACGGTTGTGCATTGCTGCATAAACTACCCACCGGCGCCGAGCGGAGAAATGAATACCGCCAGTATGACACTACCCGTCAAAAGTTTGGACACACCTACTCATTCCAGGGTTTTTCTTTATTTTTACTATTTTCTACATTGTAGAATAATAGTGAAGACAGCAAAACTATGAAATAACACACATGGAATCATGTAGTAACCAAAAAGGTGTTAAACAAATCAAAATATAGTAGCAACCCTTTGCCTTGATTACAGCTTTGCACACTCTTGGCATTATGATGAGTGGTTTAATCATAGATATTCAGAGTTGTGACAAAGACTTCCAGGTTTCATTGTCTCAGGTCAGACGAACACAATGCCATTAACACCAAACCTGAGTTTCTGGCTGCATCTGGTTGTACTGGAAGAAGTGTTATGTTTGATGTGAACTTGGGCCCTGACGGTGTTGTGTTGAGTAACACTAACGGTTGCCTAAGCTCTTTGTTGTGATGTTGTAACCAGTTTGACCTGGCCAGGGGTTTTAGCTAGCTGTGCTCGCTGTCATATGAGCATTGCTCTCTATTGCTGTCATGTCCTGCCCCTGGGTTGGGGGTGTGTGTGTGGTTATGTATGATTGCGCCACTATTTTTCATGTGTGTATTGTGGCTGCTTGTGGTTGTGTGTGTGTGTGTGTGTGTGTGTGTGTGTGTGTGAGAGAGAGAGAGATAAAGTGTTTGTGCATGTGTATGTGTATGTGCATGCTTCTGTGTAAGAGAGCAAGAGCGCGTGTGTGTGTGTCGGGCAGCTTCACAAGGAGCCAGGGGTCATAGGTTACCTCTGACTCATGTTCTGTGGAATTTGGTCTCAAGGAAATGAACGCACCAAAAGAAAAGGGATTATTCTCTAACGCGGCAGAAGGAAATGATAGCTCATTAAAAACGGGCCGTTGTTGACGGTCACAAATTAACCCTTTCATGTTTTGTCCTCTATGTAGGAGGAGGATGTATTGGTGGTGGTTTCAGTAAGGAAGCAAGTCTCCTTGTGAGATCTTAAGAACATGCCTCAGCATCTGAACATTCCACACCTCCCTGGTTATTTAACAATGAGTTGATTTTTCCTCCTTGATGTGACTTGGCCATGAGTGGGTAGACAAGTAGACCTTCAAAGCCAGACTGGGAGCTCAAATCGCTGACGGGCGAAATGAAACCATGGCTATTTGATTTGGCACTGCTTGTTTCTTGCAGACAGACACCCATATCATGATGCATTATGTATTTTCATTTCCATTCTTCTAAGAATGGCCTAGGCCCTATCTCTTACCTGTCAGCATGTGGATGTCCACAGGTCCCCCCAGTCAGTCCTGCTGGCAGGGCTTCAGTCACAGCCTCTCATCTCCCCCATCAATAGACAGAACACTGTCGATTTGACCGTTTGACCGTCAGTGTATGGAGTGTGTGTGTGTCTGTCTGTCACTGTGTGTGCATGCATGTTTGCTTCAGTTGTTGTATGATTCAGTGTGTGTCACTCAGTGTGTGTGATGATACCTATACCTCCCCTAGATCTGAGTCAGTCCTCAGTTCCCACCACTGACCTGAGATGTGAGTGCTGTGAGCTCACAGGGTGAGGAGAAATAAGACTCATCATCTGCTTGATAAGGTCATCCCTGCATGAATCTATGCATCACTTAGTTTAAATGGATCAATACAGGCTTCATAAAATTAACAAGAGAGTTAGTACACCCAAATGTGGCACAGGAGCTGATCTAATATATCAATGTAAAAAAGTAAGTGTCCACTGACAGTTTGCTGCAAAAGTGATCTGTTATTTTAGGTCAGTGATGCATTACAAGTCATAAAGGCACCCCCTGTGTCCCACCTGGCATCATCAAATAGCCGCTGCTCCCACGTTTTGTCCACATAATTGTTTTAGCGTGGGCTCTGTAGTCCAAACATACCACCTCTTCTGGTCAATGATGCCGTATATTTGCCCTCAGTGTTGCATATTGATTAAATCTAACCATAAGTTGTATTATTTGTCTTAGCTCTGAAGGCTTTTGGTAACTTTTGATTGCATATAAGTGGCCTTTATTATGCATTTGTAGATTATTGTAGGGACTTCATATGTAGCTTCAGTTTGAATATTTTTGTTAGATGTATTTATGTAGGCTCTGGTATATTGTGAGTCACTGAATGAAGACCTGTCTGATCTAGTACATTTGTTGAGTTTTCTTAATTCATCAATAGTTAAAATTATCTGAAAAAATGAGGAGAAAAAATGTATGCTATTTTTTGTTTTTGATGTTGACATATTTTTTTAACTGCACATTTAAAATAGGTTTGTCTCCCGTTGGAGACATTGCAATGTTTTCTCTCCCGTTGGATTGCATAATATTACTGCAAGTTGGACTCCCTTATTATGGTTTACTGAAAATATAGTTATCTCATTAGATGTGAGAAATTCAATGTAGAATTCAATGTAGCATTTGTTCAACAATAGTTAAATCAGTAGCATCTCTTACCAACATGAAAAAACTAACTTATTTTAGAAATTGGTGTGTAAAAATATATTTTATAGGGATTTTATAGAACCAAAATGTTCACAAAAGTATTATTTTGCAAAAGTTCCAGATACTGTATCACAAAATCACAAGGCAGAGAGAGAGAAAGATAGAGTCCTTAAGTACTAAAATTATGTTTTTGACCATTGGTAGAAGGCAGTCAAGAAATAGACTACTATGATTGTAGAATTTGTTGTTGGTTTTATACTTAGATTTATTTACTTAGTTGCATAGTTAGTTGTATTAGATTAATGCTTTTAATATATTTAGGATTATAGAATAAATGCATGACTTGATTCAAATCTCCTATCATTTAAATTTGTGATATGTTTTTGTTCAGTTGCCTATAATTATGTCTGCTTGTTGTTCATTTAGGGAGAAATGTTATTTTGAAATCAGTGACGTTATTTTAGCTAGAATCCATACGCATCAATTATGACTGATCTATTTTATATCCTTATTACGGGAACTAGATAAGCCATATTCCTATTTAATAGGGAAATCCTATTTTTGTATTTGATTGTTAGGCTAATTCTAAAAGTGTCATTTTGGTTTTCTAGGTTTTTCTTGTTTGCATTGAATTATAGTTATTCTCCACCCACCAACCCTATTACATTTACATTTTAGTCATTTAGCAGACGCTCTTATCCAGAGCGACTTACAGTTAGTGAGTGCATACATTTTCATACTGGCCCCCCGTGGGAATCGAAGCCACAACCCTGGTGTTGCAAGCGCCATGCTCTACCAACTGAGCTACACGGGGGGCTATTACACCCACACTGTACCTCTATAGTAAATATATTGATGTTATAGTATTGTAAACCACATGATTTCAACAAACATGGTGGTTACAAGGTTTGTTCAGTAGCTGTTGAGAAAATAGCAGGAATTTATTGTTTACTGAATAGTACTATTTTATTAGACTTTTACTGAAATACGGCTACTGCCAAATTCTCCCTCTTATGATTAAAGAGCCAGCAAACTCAGGGTGTGGTGACAAAAATAATTGAAGAGAAAACATTTTATTTAAAAACTCACAGAGAGAATATCTACTACAATAATGACCCATCACATTTATTTTTATTTTTATCACATATATTTTAATGCATACCTTCAGAAATCATATATTTTCCAGATTCCACATACTCACATTCTCACTGGTCCTCAGTCTGAATGTATCATTCCCCTTGAACAAAAATACATAACAATCACTGTCTGAGCCTCTTACAAAAATACAGCACAAAATATGGTTTTAAAGATACTTACAGGTATATAACACAACACAAGTCCAGAAGGTTCACAAAGCATTGGTCTGTAGAAAGTTCTCGAAAGTTTGTGATAGTTCCAAAAGCTCAAAACAGGCAGTTTTATGTACATAAAGACACACAGATACAGCCCTGAGGTATTAAAAGCATGTTTGTGACTGTTAGGTTTGAGTTTCTGTCTACTTGTTGAGTTTTGGTGTCAGGCTCATGACTCAGTGTTGCTCATCGTACAGGACATGAATTGTGCCCGCCATTTCTCAAACCCTGACTTGCTCTCTTTGTTCTTGTCAGTTTATTTTTAGTCAGTCGGAAATTGAATGTCTGATCTGATTTTGAATTTATTTATTTGTCTTAGTGTTAAGTTATTACCAGGATTGTTGTACTAATTAGCATCTTGGAAGCAGTTTGGTTTATATGTGTGTAAAAGTGTTTATAGAATGTGTAGGATGAATGGTGGAGGGGATGAAACTTTAATCCACTCATCTTCCTCTGGATCTTCTTTTGTGCATTCTCTATTGTGTCAGTTGAGCATGATCCATCTCTAGGCTTTTCTTTGTGACTTTTTTTTCTTTCCATTCATGACAAGGATATCCGTTATTCTGTGTTTGGTTAATGATTAAAATAACCATAACTGTTGTAAACTCATGCAAATGCTTGCTGTGACAACAGGCTGAGACAACTCTTGTTTTCTCACACAATGAGAGGGAAGGTGTGTGTGTGTGTGTGTGTGTGTGTGTGTGTGTGTGTGTGTGAGAGAGAGAGAACACGTGCACATGTGTGTGTTCAGTGTGTAAATGACTGTGTAGTTTGAAAGAAAAAGTTATTGGTCCTATAAAGTCTACAGTGTATGCCTTTGTGAACATACAGTTTGCGCTTTGAGTTGTGTCTTGGGACATACCACCCCCACAACACCGTTACAGATGTAGAAGTCAGGAGTTGGAATGCTTTTAACAATGGTGGTAATGGGCTATAATTGACAGAGTTGTGCTGCTGAAGAGTGTAAGGTCTTTAGTATCTATTTGTTTAGTGATTAATCACTAACTCCTGTCTAGGGATGGGCCATTCTCTGTTCCAGAGCATTCTCTCTCTCTCTCACACTCTCTCTCTGCTGCTCTCTCTCTCTCTCTCTGTCTCTGTTCCTCTTCCTTTCTTCTTTGTGTGTGTGTGTGTGAGGTGGGGGGTGGTAGTGTGCTTGTAGTTGGTGGCTGAATCTTGTAAAGGGTTTTCCTAATATGGGCTGTCTTACAGCAGCCTCCTCATCCTATGGCTGGTAGAGGGCAGGGCCTTCCCCCTCTCTCAGCCAGTGATGACACAGGCACGACTCACTTCCTCATTAATTGGCTGAAACCAGTTCTTACAGGAACCGCTGGTGATAAATGTGAGAGTTCTGAGAAGTCATTCATTTCTCCTCGCTTGCTGCAGCGGAGAGGAGAGGAGCATTGCAGGGGAGTTGAACGGGTTCGCGGATGTGTGTGTGTGTGTGTGTGCCAGAGTGTGTGTGTGGTTGCCAGAGCCGGAGTGTGTGTGTCTGTGAACTTAGAGGACAAGCCAACTTTTCCACTTTTCTTTTTATTCTCTCTCTTTTTGTTCTAAAACAAGCTGAAGTGTTAGGATATGTAGCTCTCAGTACATCCTGTACTTTTTCAGTGTTTCCTTTTTTTTGGGTCTGTTCTGAATTCCTGTCTGTGGGGATGAGCTGTTTGAGAGCACATTCTCTCTCTCTCTCTCGCTCTCTGTGTAGAGGGAGGGATGCAGGGAGAGAGGGAGGAAACAGGGAGGCAGCACTGTACAGGAGGGAGGACAGCATGTCTCCCTTTGTTGCTGCCCTTGGCTTGGTGGTGAGTAACAATGATGTGACGTGTTCTGTGTTCCCCTCCTCCCTCCCCTCTGTCTCTCTCCTTCCCTCCATCCCACCCTCCCTCCTTCCCTCTATCTGTTGGCTGTGTGGCAGTGCTGTCCCAGTGCTGGGCGTCTCTCTACAGAAGCCCTTTAGGGAGTACTTGCAGGCCCAGAGAGCCAAGATGCACCACCATGCGGGAGAGGAGACCCCAGCCGTAAGTACCTCATCCAGGGCCTCATCCTCTACTCTACTCTACTCTACTGCCTTCCTCTATTCTCTAAAGAATGTTTCCTTTCTTTCTCATTCTCTTAGACTCCCTCCACTTTTCTTTCTTTATCTTCTCTCTATTTCTCTCTCTTTTTTGTCTCCCTCTCTTTCAGTAATTTACTTTTTTTTTTTTAATTCACTTTCCTTTCAATCTCCTATTCACTTTTTATTTAATATTTTATTTTCTCAGATTTTCATTCCTCCCATCTCTCCCTGACTCTCTTTCTTCTACAGTAGTGGGATGAATATATACAGTGGAGATGATCTGTAGTCCAGCAGTAGTAATGTAATAGTACTGGACCTCTCAGGGCCTCTGCGCACGTTTAGAATGACAGGGAGAAGGTTCATTGGGTGCATGGTGGGCTGGGCAGACTGAGGGGAGGCAAGGAGGGGGCTGGGGCTAAGGGAGAGGGGGCCAGTGTAGGGTCTGGCTGTAGTGCTATTAGCAGTGTAGCACTGTTAGTACTTAACAGTGTTAGCAGTAGGTGTGCTGAGTCATGCTTAGTCTGAGTGGATGGGAGTGTGTGAGTGTTCAGTCACTCCTCCGTGTCACAGAGTGCCCCGCCTGAACCCATTGCTAGTGCTGACTGGGGGGCGGGTCCCCCCTGCCCTGCCATTGACAATCCATAAAAAAAAGCCGTCTGGAACAAAAAGAGCCAGTTGTAGCTGGAGCCGTATCTCTTTGAAAGCTTCTTTTTTTTTTTATCTCTCCTTCCTTTTTTCTCTCTCTTTCTCGCTCTGTCTCCCTCTCCCGCTCCTTCTCCCTCTCTCTCATTTTCTCTCCCACTCCCTCTCTCTCGAAGTGATTCATTGAAAACGTTTTTATTTTTTTCCCCCTCATCCGATGTGCGAGCTAGTGAGAGAGAGAGAAAAGGAAAGGAGAGACTTAGTTGCACAACGAGAGATTAAGGCTTTCTAGAACAACGTTCCTTTTTTCTTGTAACTTGAACCTCCTGCAGTTACAGGAGAGAAAGCGAGGCAATTTAACTTTGGGGAGAAGGAGGCTGCCAGTTGGGGTCACCGGGGGCGAGGGAGGAGGTTGGCGGGTTTGCTTTTTACTACCACTGATCTCTATCTCTCTCTGTCCTGCACATGGATGGATGTGGGAGCAGATCTCATCCCACACAGATAGAACATAGGTTCTAGTTTAGCATCAGGGACTGTAGATGCTAGGGACTGCGTGGGGAAGGCCGACTCCATAGTGACCAGGGTCTCGCCCTTCTGTTTCTGTTCCGTTCCTCGCAGGATGAAAACTGGCTGTCGTGGGGCTTTGAGAAGGTGATCGTGGTCATGGTTTGTTTCTTTGTCTGCTCCATTGTCAACTCCATGGCCCAGAGCTATGCCAAGCGCCAGCAGCAGCAGAAGTACTCTGAGGGCAAAACCAAGTGAAGGCGACACTGAGAAGAGAGGAGAGCAGCTAGCCTAGCACACATTCTGGGCTCTCGCTCAAAAAACCCTCAGCACAAACTTGCTGCTTCCTCCTCTTTTTTCTCTATCTCCAATAATCTCCAATGAGACACAAACCGCCATAATCCGAAGTATGGGCGTCCATGTTATCGATCGATGGATATCCATCCATATGAAGTAACCGTTTTCTTTGTTTCTGTAGTGGTACTGAAGGTTATCCGTTTACATGGAACTTGGACTTAATTTATTCACTTACAAGGCTTTTTTTTATAGAGATGATGGCCCATAGTTTTTTGCTTCCTCAGCGGTTGTTCACTATAAGGTAGGTGCTTGGTTATGTGGTGTGGTGCTGTATGGATAGGACATCCATTTCATTGAGCAGCTCTACAGTGACTGTGTGTGGGTGGGTTAGCAGCTACTGGTACTGATTTTCCTCTGCGAGGCTTTAAGTACTCTTTGGTCCAGCTTCCACTACTAGAACAAATGGTCTTATCATAAAGCCTGTTTATTTAAATGATTATGTTTGGCTTGGATGGGTTTTATATTACTTAAATTATTTGGTGAGTGTACTGTAATGCTGGGACTGAGGTTATATATTATGTAAGTTGTGTAAGGCCTAATCTGTTTTTTCCCAGTTAATTTATTAGGAGTTGTGATTTTTGTTGTTTTTTGAAATGTTGTTGCATTATGGCAATATGAAATGGCATAGACAATGAATGTACATGGACTGCACATCTTGTAAATATAGCTATGATAATATATGATTTTCATAACTTCACTTCTACAAATCTGCTGTAGATAGAATAAATCAAATAAATCAAAACAGGGAGTTCAATCACTTGATTTTTATCTGTACGTATGCTACTATTGATGTCATTTCTATGCTGTAAAATTCCACAGAGTGAGCACCTTTGGGTCAGACTTCATAAATCGTCCATGAATCATTCTGCTGGTCCCTTTGTCTGGAGTTATTGTTCTACTTCCAGTAAGAGAGCACATGAGTCAGACCTGGGGCTGCTCAACCAACCAGATGCAGTGATGGATTGAATCAGATCTGTGTTTGTGCCACTTCTGTAACTCTCTTCCTTATAGAGCCTTTCATTCAGATCCCAAGTTGTGTTTGGTGGTATCTGTTTACTTTATATGATCTTTTAGGGGTTGTGCCTGGTTTGAAGCTCGTGGTAAGTGTTTCCTTTGTCTTCAGTGCCTGACTGTGGAAGGAGTTTCAGACAGTGTGTGTGTTAATGCAGTAGACTCCTCTGCACTCTCTCAACTCCCATGTAAAGCTTGAACGCTCCGCAAGCTCATGTTCACAATTCCGCTGGGAGGAAGGGCAGCACTTTAAATGATGTTATGTCATCAATATGTATATTTTTTTCTGTCTTATGCTTGTTGGATAACGTCAGCTGGCTTGTGATCCAAGATTCCTATTTTTTGTAATTGCTGGTGAATTATTTTTGTATTTTTTTTGTACTGTTGCCCTGGTATGTTGGTTTGGGAGCTCCGGGCAGACAGGCAGGAAAGGGGGGAAGAGCGAGCAGAGAGAGAAAGAGAGCGAAAGGGAGAGCGCAGTGAAAAGGGTCTGTGGCGTTACCTCCAGTGAACCCTCCTATGAACTCGCTGCACTGCCCCAGTGACAGAGCCAGGAGACGAATCAGTCGAGTAGATTCAAAACAGAGAGGCACTGTTGAATGCACAGAGACTCAGCCTCCCTCCAGTCTGCTGCAGCTCTGCTAATCACGCCATTCAAATACAGCCTCACTCTCTCAGGGTAAGTAATGGAAGGATTTTTTTCCTCCTCTTTCCTCATGTTGCGTGTGTGTGTGTGTCTCAGGCATGTCCGTTACTCTCTCGGCCTGTCAGATAGCTTATCAGACTGGTGTTGGCTGTTACATTGCAAGGCGACAACAGTCTGTAGGCTGTCTGACATTTCGGGCTCTTTCATCTGACCAGCATCCTGTTTTCTCTTTGTCTGTCTGGTGTTGTTGTCGTTGTTGAAATATCGGTTTCCATTTTGAGCTGTGTGGTCTGATGTTATAGTTCCTTTGTTGTAAAATATTTTAGACATACGTTTTGTTTATTTTTTATTGATGTGTTCTTTGTTGACTTCTTTTAAAGTGGTTATATATGTATGTCTTTTTGTAAATTAAAATGTATTGCCGTTAATTTGTCTGATTGGTGTGTGTGCGTGTATGTGTGCATGTGTCTCTATCTTTACTTTAGTTTTTCGCACCGGTATCATTGCCTATCTGTTAAAAGGGCTTGTGTGTGTTTCTGGGGTTTGGCTCAGTCCCCTTGAATTTCCAGAGAATCAGGAAAGCACACACCTTATTGCAACACTTCATTGTGACAGACAGCCAGTATTTGCTATGGTACACACAGTCCTCACCTCAGATAGTTCCCCCTTCCACTTTACACTTCCCTCTTTTCTCTCACACTTCTTTCCATTTTCCACTATTGCTCAATAACTGCTTTTTTTTTGTCTAACATTGCATTTTATTAGTACAGCTTTTTTCTTGTTTTTGCTTGAGGGTTTGTATTTAGAAAAAGTTGAAATCATGGCTTGACCAGTAGATGTTCTTTCTGTGGTCATAAATCTGCTGAGCCAAGATGACTTACCTTTTGAGAAATTACTTATGTTTTCCTTGGCAGTTTTAGAACATCCTGTTCCATAAGGGAGCCCCATTTTTGCGTGTGTCTTTCTGTGTGTGTTTACGTTTCTATGTGTAAATGTCTGTGTAATGGTGGGTGTCTGTACTTGGGAATTCTTTTCAAATTATGTATGTACTGTTTTATCTGTTTTCTCTTTAAATAAAGTGGACTAAAATAAAGTCACTGGGTTTTGTTCATTCTTTTTTAATCATGTGATATGCCGTGACTGTGGCCACACAACCCATTAGTACTGACCCTAGGGTTTCTCAGAGACACTCACATATCAGCCTTGGGGAGGGACAGGACAGGGAGTATATTGACTTCTCTCTCACATTTCATCTTCTTATGTTTCACATTCAATGGTTATCACGTTACAGACCGGCTCTTCCCCTTCAACATTTACATCATATCACTTTCAGATTGCAAATCAAGTCAGCGGTGTGAGGTCACAGTAACAAATGTGATTGATTATGGTTAATGAAAAACGACTATTCCGAATCAAATACATTTGTCACATGTGCCGAATACAACAGGTGCAGACCTTACCGTGAAATGCTAACCAACAATACAGTTCAAGAAATAGAGTTAAGAAAATATTTACAAAATAAACTACAGTAAAAAATAAAATAAAAAGTAACACAATAAAATAACAATAATGAGGCTATATACCGGGGATACCAGTACCGAGTCAATGTGCGGGGGTACAGGTTAGTCGAGGTAATTTGTACATGTGGGTAGGGGTAAAGTGACTACGCATAGATAATATGTCCGGGTGGCCATTTGATTAATTGTTCAGCAGTCTTATGGCTTGGGGGTAGAAGCTGTTAAGGAGCCTTTTGGACCTAGACTTGGCGCTCCGGTACCGCTTGCCGTGCGATAACAGAGAGAACAGTCTATGACTTGGGTGACTGGAGTCTTTGACAATTTTTTGGGCCTTCCTCCGCCTAGTATATAGGTCCTGGATGGCAGGAAAATTGGCCCCAGTGATATACTGGGCCGTACGCAGTACCCTCTGTAGCGCCTTACGGTCGGATGCCGAGCAGTTGCCATACCAGGCGGTGATGCAACCGGTCAGGACCCATGCCAAATCTTTTCAGTCTCCTGAGGAGGAAAAGGTGTTGTCGTGCCATCTTCACGACTGTCTTGGTGTGTTTGGACCATGATAGTTTGTTGGTGATGTGGACACCAAGGAACTTGAAACTCTCTACCCACTCCGCTACAGCCCGTCGATGTGAATGGGGGCCTGTTCGGCCCTCCTTTTCCTGTAGTCCACTATCAGCTCCTTTGTCTTGCTCACGTTGAGGGAGAGGTTGTTGTCCTGGCACCACACTGCCAGGTCTCTGACCTCCTTCCTATAGGCCTTCTCATCGTTGTCGGTGATCAGGCCTACCACTGTTGTGTCATCAGCAAACTTAATGATGGTGTTGGAGTCGTGCTTGGCCACGCAGTCGTGGGTGAACAGGGAGTACAGGAGGGGACTAAGCACACACCCCTGAGGGGCCCCGTGTTGAGGATCAGCGTGGCAGATGTGTTGTTGCCTACCCTTACAACCTGGGGGCAGCCCATCAGGAAGTCCAGGATCCAGTTGCAGAGGGAGGTGTTTAGTCCCAGGGTCCTTAGCTTAGTGATGAGCTTTGTGGGCACTATGGTGTTGAACGCTGAGCTGTAGTCAATGAACAGCATTCTCACATAGGTGTTCCTTTTGTCCAGGTGGGAAAGGGAAATGTGGAGTGTGATTGAGATTGCGTCATCTGTGGATCTGTTGGGGCAGTATGCGAATTGGAGTGGGTCTAGGGTTTCCGGGATGATGGTGTTGATGTGAGCCATGACCAGCCTTTCAAAGCACTTCATGGCTACCGACGTAAGTGCTACGGGGCGGCAGTCATTTAGGCAGGTTACCTTTGCTTTCTTGGACACAGGGACTATGGTGGTCTGCTTGAAACATGTAGGTATTACAGACTCGTCAGGGAGAGGTTGCAATGTCAGTGAAGATACTTGCCAGTTGGTCCACGCATGCTCTGAATACACGTCCTGGTAATCCGTCTGGCCCCGCGACCTTGTGAATGTTGACCTGTTTAAAGGTCTTGCTCATATCAGCTACGGAGAGCGTGATCACACAGTCGTCCGGAACAGCTGGTGCTCTCATGCATCCTTCAGTGTTGCTTGCCTCGAAGCGAGCATAAAATGTATTTAGCTCGTCTGGTAGGCTTGGAGCATAAAAGGTATTAGCTCGTCTGGTAGGCTCGCGTCACTGGGCAACTCGAGGCTGGGTTTCCCTTTGTAGTCCGTAACAGTTTGCAGCACTGCCACATCCGACGAGCGTCATAGCCCGGTGTAGTAAGATTAAATCTTAGTCCTGTATTGACGCTTTGCCTGTTTGATGGTTCGTCTGAGGGCATAGCGGGATTTCTTATAAGCGTTCGGATAAGTGTCCCGCTCCTTGAAAGCGGGACACTAATTGGGTTACAGTTGGGTTACAGTATTGGGTTACAGTTATGGATTATTTATGTCTGGATGATGGACTAACCTATAATAATCCTCATTACTATATCAAGTTCTCATAGGTGGTGTGGAAGGCTCATCAGCCCTGCATATGGGTTCAGACTCAGCTAAATTAGTCCTAGGGTGGATCTAAATTTATTGGTATGATAAATTAGTTCACAGACCACTCAAACAGTTGATTAGGTACCAAATTACACTCGTTTTACCCCTCGGTCTCTCCGATATGCCCTAAGTGCAAGTCTGCCGAGGGTACCTTAGGTCACCTCTTCTGGTCATGCTCCAAATTGCACACATTCTGGCAGGATATTTTAAAGTGTTACTCAGAAGTATACAGCTGTAACCTCATACCAGCCCTGGACACTGCTGTTTTAGGCAGGTCACAGCACCTAACGACTTTAACCCACTGGGAACAGAAGACTGTACAATATGGCATAGTTATTGCAAAAATAAACATTTTAAGCCTTTGGAATAAGGAGACTGTACCTGTTTTTAAAACCTGGTTAGCTGAAGTCACCAGTTTGCTACATATAGAAAGGATTTGCCATGATCGCTCTGGCAGATCTAATACATTCGTTAAGATATGGCGGCCCTTTTTAGTGTGTCTTTCACGTGATGATGGGCAACACAACCTGCAACCCACCCTGATTCACAGTAATTATTTTTAATGCCAAGCATAATCCTTATACAGTATGCCAAATATCAATGAAGCAAGGTGCCAATTCCTTAAGAGCATGTTTTTTCTTTCTGTTTTTTTTTTTTCTTCTTCTGTTGAGGGGAGGGGGGTATTTTTGATGTATTGTTTGCTGTCATTTTCTGTCTGTTTGTAAAACTGAAAATGCATAAATAAAATATGATGAAAAAAAATAAGAATGGGTAAAATGAGTGACCTAAACGACTTTGAGCGTGGTATGATCGTCGTTGCCAGGCGCACCGGTTATAATATCTCAGAAATGGCTGCCCTCCTGGGCTTTTCACGCACAACAGTGTCTATGGTTTACCGAGAATGGTGTTACATACAAAAAACATCCAGACAGCGGCAGTCCTGTGGGCGGAAACAGCTTGTTGGTGAGAGAGGTCGAAGGAGAATGGCAAGAGTCCCGTGTAGCTCAGTTGGTAGAGTTTGGCACTTACAACGCCAGGGTTGTGGGTTTGATTTCCGTGGGGGACCAGTACAAAAAAAGTATGAAAATGTATGCACTCACTACTGTAAGTCACTCTGGATAAGAGTGTCAGCTAAATTATGTAAATGTTAAGAATCGTGCAGGCCACAAACAGACAAATAACGGCGCAGTACAACAGTGTTGTGCAGAACGGCATCTCGGATTGCACAAGTTGTTGATCCTTGTCACGGATGGGTTATTACAGCAGACGACCACACTGGGTTCCAGTCCTATCAGCTAAAAACAAGAAGAAGTGGCTTCAGTGGGCACGCGATTACCAACACTGGACAATTGAGGAGTAGAAAAACATCGCCTGGAACATGACAGCAAGTTCAGTTTACTTGAGTGGCCTGCTCAGTCCCCAGACCTCAACCCAATAGAGCATATTTGGGATGAGATGGAAAGGGCTGTTCACAGCATGAATGTACCACCGTCCAATCTGCAGCAACTGCGTGATGCCATCGCGTCAGCATGGATCAACATCCCTGTGGAACGTTTCCGACACCTTGTAGAATGCCCTGAAGAATTCAGGCTGTTCTGGAGGCAAAGGGGGTCCGACTGGTACTAGATGGGTGTACCTAATAAACTAGACGGTGAGTGTATGGAGCCTGTAAGATGTGACATCGGTCTCTGTATAATAAGGACATTACCCAGAACACCCAGACCATGACACAGATACCCTTCCAGGGCTTATAATGATGATGCTGAAAACCAACCAATATGCAAATCAGGCTTGGTTAGCAGTATTCAAATGATGAGGCCACTTTTGTTCTATTTTCGCTTCCTTTTGCATATGAACCACCTCACCACCAGTATCAGTGTGGCTGCTGCTGCTCATCGATCTGCCCATGTGTTGAGCATCTGGAAGCCTGCTGGTGGTTTGTGCTTTTATGACTGCCCGAGTCACACACACACACAGCTCACTCTCTCTCTCTGAGGCAAGCCGGAACATCACTGACTTCATTTTCACTCCTACTACCCAATGAACCCACATGTGGCTATCTACTTAACTCCACTCACAAATACTTTTGGAGTTGAATTTATTCTGGTGGTGGGATGGGTGGATAGGGTGTGCATCTAGCTGATTAGGATATTCATGTGAATGTATTCTTAGTTCCAGGGTGAAGTTCGTAGTGGTCTACTTCAACAGGCAGGTCTGGGATGTGCCTATGATAATGCCCTCCACTGGTTAGCCATTGTAATAGTCTGGAAGAAGTCCTCTGGGCCTCTACCATGTCACATCTGAGTGCACCTCAGGAGCAGGCTTATACGAAAATGACACTAGTCAGTGACTACAAACATGGCCTCTTTCTCTCAGTATCTGTCTCCCATAAGGTCACTTTCTAAAACACAGAAGAGGAAGAGAAAATGGCACAAGTCTCACAACTAAACAATTCATTAAAATAACCACCACCTTTGTAGTGAGGTGGTAGCATGAGGACAAAAGAGGACCACATGACAACGTTAGACCATGAGGTACAGTGCTGAATGTCTACTAGGGGAAGAGGCAGATTGGTCCTGAGTCTGAGGGTGTGTCTCGGCTTCTCTTATGTCTCCTACTACATTATCAGTGATTTGCATGTATTTGTGGGAAAAAGTGAGAGAGGAAAATCTTCACCTGCTCCATTCTGCACAAACCGTATGCACTGATGCAAGTCATTAGTCTCTGTTTGTCTTCTGAATATGCATGTGGGTTTCATTTCTGAGTAAGAAACCCCTCAACCCCTCACCTGTTCCAAACGGACCATGGTAAAGTTATTGGGTTCCTCTGACAACACACACGCCCCCACTGGGCATAAACATCAGTTCAACATCTAGTTTTGATTTACAGTGCCTTGCAAAAGTATTCATCCCCCTTGGCATTTTTCCTATTTTGTTGCATTACAACCTGTAATTTAAATTGATTTGTATTTGGATTTCATGTAATGGACATACACAAAATAGTCGAAATTGGTTTCAAAAAATTTGAAAAAATAAATAACGGAAAAGTGGTGCGTGCATATGTATTCACCCCCTTTGCTATGAAGCCCCTAAATAAGATCTGGTGCAACCAATTACCTTCAGAAGTCACATACAGTGAGGGAAAAAAGTATTTGATCTCCTGCTGATTTTGTACGTTTGACCACTGACAAAGAAATGATCAGTCTATAATTTTAATGGTAGGTTTATTTGAACAGTGAGAGACAGAATAACTACAAAAAAATCCAGAAAAACGCATGTCAAACATTTTATAAATTGATTTGCATTTTAATGAGGGAAATAAGTATTTGACCCCCTCTCAATCAGAAAGATTTCTGGCTCCCAGGTGTCTTTTATACAGGTAACGAGCTGAGATTAGGAGCACACTCTTAAAGGGAGTGCTCCTAATCTCAGTTTGTTACCTGTATAAAAGACACCTGTCCACAGAAGCAATCAATCAATCAGATTCCAAACTCTCCACCATGGCCAAGACCAAAGAGCTCTCCAAGGATGTCAGGGACAAGATTGTAGACCTACACAAGGCTGGAATGGGCTACAAGACCATCGCCAAGCAGCTTGGTGAGAAGGTGACAACAGTTGGTGCGATTATTCGCAAATGGAAGAAACACAAAATAACTTTCAATCTCCCTCGGCCTGGGGCTCCATGCAAGATCTCACCTCGTGGAGTTGCAATGATCATGAGAACGGTGAGGAATCAGCCCAGAACTACACGGGAGGATCTTGTCAATGATCTCAAGGCAGCTGGGACCATAGTCACCAAGAAAACAATTGGTAACACACTACGCCGTGAAGGACTGAAATCCTGCAGCGCCCGCAAGGTCACCCTGCTCAAGAAAGCACATATACAGGCCCATCTGAAGTTTGCCAATGAACATCTGAATGATTCAGAGGAGAACTGGGTGAAAGTGTTGTCGTCAGATGAGACCAAAATCGAGCTCTTTGGCATCAACTCAACTCGCCGTGCTTGGAGGAGGAGGAATGGTGCCTATGACCCCAAGAACACCATCTCCACCGTCAAACATGGAGGTGGAAACATTATGCTTTGGGGGTATTATTCTGCTAAGGGGACAGGACAACTTCACCGCATCAAAGGGACGATGGACGGGGTCATGTACCATCAAATCTTGGGTGAGAACCTCCTTCCCTCAGCCAGGGCATTGAAAATGGGTCGTGGATGGGTATTCCAGCATGACAATGACCCAAAACACACGGCCAAGGCAACAAAGGAGTGGCTCAAGAAGAAGCACATTAAGGTCCTGGAGTGGCCTAGCCAGTCTCCAGACCTTAATCCCATAGAAATCTGTGGAGGGAGCTGAAGGTTCGTGTTGCCAAATGTCAGACTCGAAACCTTAATGACTTGGAGAAGATCTGCAAAGAGTGGGACAAAATCCCTCCTGAGATGTGTGCAAACCTGGTGGCCAACTACAAGAAACGTCTGACCTCTGTGATTGCCAACAAGGGTTTTGCCACCAAGTATTAAGTCATGTTTTGCAGAGGGGTCAAATACTTATTTCCCTCATTAAAATGGAAATCAATTTATAACATTTTTTACATGAGTTTTTCTGGATTTTTTTGTTGTTATTCTGTCTCTCACTGTTCAAATAAACCTACCATTAAAATTATAGACTGATCATGTCTTTGTCAGTGGGCAAATGTACAAAATCAGCAGGGGATCAAATACTTTTTTCCCTCACTGTAATTAGTTAAATAAAGTCCACCTGTGTGCAATCTAAGTGTCACGTGTTCTGAAAGGCCCCAGAGTCTGCAACACCACTAAGCAAGGGACACAAGCAAGCGGCACCATGAAGACCAAGGAGCTCTCCAAACAGGTCAGGGACAAATTTGTGGAGAAGTACAGATCAGGGTTGGGTAATGAAAAAAATATCAGAAACTTTGAACATCCCATGGAGCACCATTAAATCCATTATTAAAAAATTGAAAGAATATGGCACCACAACAAACCTGCCAAGAGAGGGCCGCCCACCAAAACTCACGGACCAGGCAAGGAGGGCATTAATCAGAGAGGCAACAAAGAGACCAAAGATAACCCTGAAGGAGCTGCAAAGCTCCACAGCGGAGATTGGAGTATCTTTCCATAGGACCATTTTAAGCCATACACTCCACAGAGCTGGGCTTTACGGAAGAGTGGCCAGAAAAAAGCCATTGCTTAAAGAAAGATATAAGCAAACACGTTTGGTGTTCACCAAAAGCCATGTGGGAGACTCCCCAAACATATGGAAGAAGGTACTCTGGTCAGATTAGACTAAAATTGCGCTTTTTGGCCATCAAGGAAAACGCTATGTCTGGCGCAAACCCAACACCTCTCATCACCCCGAGAACTCCATCCCCTGTGGGGATGTTTTTCATCGGCAGGGACTGGGAAACTGGTCAGAATTGAAGGAATGATGGATGGCGCTAAATACAGGGAAATTCTTGAGGGAAACCTGTTTCAGTCTTCCAGAGATTTGAGACTAGGACGGAGGTTCACCTTCCAGCAGGACAATGACCCTAAGCATACTGCTAAAGCAACACTCGAGTGGTTTAAGGGGAAACATTTAAATGTCTTGGAATGGCCTAGTCAAAGCCCAGACCTCAATCCAATTGAGAATCTGTGGTATGACTTAAAGATTGCTGTACACCAGCGGAACCCATCCAACTTGAAGGAGCTGGAGCAGTTTTGCCTTGAAGAATGGGCAAAAATCCCAGTGGCTAGATGTGCCAAGCTTATAGAGACATACCCCAAGTGACTTGCAGCTGTAATTGCTGCAAAAGGTGGCTCTACAAAGTATTGACTTTGGGGGGTGAATAGTTATGCACGCTCAAGTTCTGTTTTTTTGTCTTATTTCTTGTTTTTTTCACAATAAAAAATATTTTGCATCTTCAAAGTGGTAGGCATGTTGTGTAAATCAAATGATACAAACCCCCAAAAAATCAATTTTAATTCCAGGTTATAAGGCAACAAAATAGGAAAAATGCCAAGGGGGGTGAATACTTTCGCAAGCCACTGTACATTTAGTTGAGTTGTCAACTAACGTGAATTCACCTTAAAATAACAAAAACATTTCACCCTGTCATTCGATTTAGGTGAAAAATTAGGTGAACAAAATATGAAATTCCCTTAAATTGATGACTTTTTGCAAATCCAATCAGTTTTCCACATTGATTTAATGTCCTCACTCCTCACATTAAATTTTTTTGTTTAAATTAGTTTGAAACAATGTTGATTTCACTAGTTTTTGCCCACTGGGCACTTCCAAACTGACTATTGTGCCGTTACAGGGGCTTTCCACTAAAATCACACATGCACGCAGGCTCACACAATAACCACTTCTGAACAGATTAAACTACGAATTCATTTCACAGCTATGGCATAAATAATTTCCTTTATTGTGGTGTTATAGCCTACAGAGATCTAACTAATCAACTGCTTCAAACGGCATGTTCTCATGTTGTTATAACTCAGTAAATCTGAGTGTGTAGTCATAGTGACATTCATGTTAATCGATATGCTGTTTCAGAATGACTGTAGCTGCATGACTGAAACAGCTTATTTAAAGGTTTTTATTTAAAGCCAGTAAACTTGGTGTTACTGATGGTAATTGTAGACCAATAGTGTTGTTAGGATTAGTGATCCTAAAATCGGATTAAACTGGTTCTTTCTGTGCTTCCATTTAACGTACAGTCAGATATGGGCAGTTGGCAAAACATGGATTTGATTGAGCAACAGATTCCGGCTCCTCTGGCAAAGCTAGCATGATACAGAGAGAGAGATTGTGTGTGTGTGTGTGTGTGTGCGTGCGTGTGCGTGTGAACTGTTAGAATATAGAGGAGAACAGACACACCCTGGTAATCATCAGGCTGGCACAACCTGTTCTGCTCTGTCCCGCTGTACAAATCTCACCACATTCCATTCACTCCAATTAATAATTTGCATAACTGTAATCATTACATTTTTGGTGGTTGTTGTGTCACTGACTAATACCTAACAAAAGAACACCCTTGAATCCTTGTGGTGCATATCCTTTAGAAAGAACACCATCAGGATTTTGTGATGATTCTTTTAGGGAAGAAACCGACAACATAACCATCGAAGAGCAAATAATTAATGTCCAACTTTTCCCCCCTCCCTCATCTTCTTTGAAGCCATTTTGGAAATTCTCTTTTGCAATAATTGTTAAATAATTTTTTTCTCTGTCTTTCGACACGTATCAACACCAGAAAGCCCCTGTTTTAATCTAGAGAGAAGGGAGCCAATAGAAGGGAGCCATTTGTTACTGATAGACAAAGCTTGTTTCTATCTGGCACAGTCATCTACAGCAGTGGAAGCTGCTGAGGGGAGGACGACTCATAATAATGGCTGGAAAGGAGCTAATGGAATGGCATCAAACACATAGAACCCATGTGTTTGATGTATTTGATACCATTCCACTTATACCGCTCCAGCCATTACCACGAGCCTGTCCTCCCCAATTAAGGTGCCACCAACCTCCTGTGATCTACAGTCATCTCGACAGCATATTCACCCACAGTCTCTCATGAAATAAAACCAAACGTGTCTATTGATTTGAACACATTTGTCTTCCTCTCTCATTTCCTCTCTTCCAATCATCCTTTTTATTATTTTCATTCTCACTTCTCCTCACCAACAACCTGGCCAAAGTTTGCATATCACTCAGTTGTGTCTCAGACAGTTACTCATTGGAACAAACCACTAATTAATCAAACATCCTAATGTGCATGCCAAGGCAGAGAGTGTTGTAACTGCAGTGTGTACCCACTATACACACACGCACGCACGCGCGCGCACACACACACACACACACACACACACAGCCCCTTTAATCTGGGAGCACTGAGTCCTCTAGACAAAGTCAACCATCTGAGGAACACCTGCGAGTCCTCTTCTCCTCTGGTTGAATAAGTCTGTGTGTGTTGTGAACAAATGTGTACATGTATGTGGGTTATTCTACAACAGGAAGACAAGTTGCACCTGAATCAGGCTAAGAGGCAAACTGTAAAACTACAGAATAGAGTTTAGCAATACAAATCTTTGGTAACACCATATGGGCGCCCCCTGTTGGCACTTTAAGATCACTACAAGACTCAAGAGGTCCAAAGAAGGATTCCCTTGTTCTCACTGCCATCTATAGCCGATAAAGGAAAACCGCACACAAACAGTTATTCTGGTTACAGGTTAGCTAGATTACGAAACACAATATGATCAGAATTAATCAAGTGATAATACAGAAAAAGGCTGTGAACATTTTGTCACAGTGCAATCATACTTGTTGTTGGAAGGAAGATGCCAGTCCATTCGTGCCTGTGACTGACTGACTACAGTATCACAATCATGGCTAATTTCTGAGCCATACCACACACATCCCTTTGTGCCTGATGAAGGATAAGATAAGATACCTAAGAAAATATAAAAAGATGTTCAAAATGGCGAAATCCACTTAAAAATAGAATACACATATGGGGCATAATAGCAACACCCACCCGTAGTATGCGCTCCAGCAGGTATATCTCACTGGTCATCACCAAAGCCAACACCTCCTTTGGCCGCCATTCCTTCCAGTTCTTTGCTGCCAATGACTGGAACGAACTGCAAAAATCTCTGAAGCTGGAGACTCTTATCTCCCTCCCTAACTTTAAGCATCAGTTGTCAGAGCACCTTACCGATCACTGCACCTGTACACAGCCCATCTGAAATTAGCCCACCCAACTACCTCATCCCCATATTGTTATTTATTTTGCTCATTTGCACCCAAGTATCTCTATTTGCACATCATCTCTTGCACATCTATCATTCCAGTGTTAATACTAATTGTAATTATTTTGCACTATGGCCTATTTATTGCCTTACCTCCATAACTTGCTACATTTGCACACACTGTATATATATTTTATGTTGTATTTTTGACTTTATGTTTTGTTTTACCCCATATGTAACTCTGTGTTGTTGTTTTTATCGCACTGCTTTACTTTATCTTGGCCAGGTTGCAGTTGTAAATGAGAACCTGTTCTCAACTGGCTTACCTGGTTAAATAAAGGTCAAATTAAAAATAATAAAAATAATGGACATTAGGCTACTATCATAATACCAAAGATTGTATAGTAGGTTTACAAACTCTGTGATAATACCAAAGATTTGTATCATTGTTCTACCAAAGATATTTATAACTAACCCACTAACCCAAGTTAGTTCATCTGTGTCGTTTTCAATGGGAGCAAATGAAACACAGTGGGCAGAACAAGCAAGGAGGTGGGCAGAGCCAAGCATGAGTTAGCGAGATCCTATTGGCACGTTCTAGCATATATTTGCATATTATACAACGGTGGGTCTAATCATGAATGCTGATTGGCTAAGACCACATTCCAGCCGGTGTCTATTCGACAAATTACCACCTGCTAAATCTACAACATTAAAATGCCTACTTACTCTGTTCCATCTGACTGCGCAATCCACTGTCTCATCAGCCCAGCCAGGCAATTTATAAACTTGATCTCCATTATAAAAAGCATCCTGACATTATCTCACATTTCTTTTAGACTAACATTTAGTTTTCAACAGCGGAGATTTGTATAAACCTTGCTGTCTGTCTCTCCAACATTTGCAACATTGTTTAAATATTCAAATTCGATCTCCAGCTGTCCAATTGTAATGAACATGTAGGGAGGAGACAGACAGGCAGCATTTCTCAACTAGTCGAAATCATGAATCAGCTGGCATCATTTTTATGGATATATACAAAGAAATGTCCATTGAAAAAAGGTAAAACGAAACAAAGTGCAGATCGTTTGCAGTCTTTCCAGCTTCAGTTTAAAATGATTGTGGTCCTCTGTAGCTCAGCTGGTAGAGCACGGCGCTTGTAACGCCAAGGTAGTGGGGTCGAACCCCGGGACCACCCATATACAAAAAAAAAATGTATGCACGCATGACTGTAAGTCGCTTTGGATAAAAGCGTCTGCTAAATGGCATATTATTATTATTGTGTTTGCTGTGTTGTTGGCTAGCTCCTCTGAACAACAGTGTCCTGATGAATGAGCACATTTTTTATGCCAGGCGAAATCGCACCTCATTAGCTCATTGTTATGGATGTCACCAAATAAATGTCACTAGAAAACAGCTCAAACAAATGCAGCTACTTTTTGACATGACTGTAAGTTAGCCGTAGTTGGCAAGCTAGCAAGCAAGGGATAAGAATGTTGCCAACCAGTATGGCAATGGAACATTTAGAACGAACGACTGGGGTCGCGTCCATAGATACAGAACTGAAGGACTGGGTCGTGTCTCTGGCAACCGAACAGATAGAACGAACTACCAGCCTAGATTTGTGTCGGGACTATATCTTGTGGAAGGAAATATTAGAATGAATAAATTAATCAAAATAACGTTTTTAATGAAAATATGTCAATCATTATTTGAATATGTTGGTAACCGGTTGTATAAAAGTGATAATGCCCTCGAAGCCGGTGTTTGGAGGATATATTGGCACGGTTTGCTGGCCCTCCACTTCTTCTCGGGTCTAACAACACCCGTTCCAATAAATCCTTCAAACACCAGCTTCGAGGGCATTGTCACTTAATTACCGTTAAGGAACGCCTTCTCTGTGAAGTGCATGTGTGCAATAACTAAATTCGCCCTTGCAGTCCTTGTAAACAACGGAATTTTTTGAAACTTTGGCAAATGGTCAAGTCAACAAAAATTACTGCACTCTGTTCGCAACAGGTTTTTAGTTTTGGGAACAGAAAACAGTATTGAGATCGGGCTTTTCTTCGATGTGAACTTTTTCTCGCTCCATACTCTCCTTACCATATATGGTGGGGAGTGGAAATTGCTTCAGATGTATACATTTGGTGAAATATCTGACTCCTTGTTTACATTTTACATTTTAGTCATTTAGCAGACGCTTTTATCCAGAGCGACTTACAGTTAGTGAGTGCTTAATTTTTTAAAATATATATACTGGAATCGAACCCACAACCCTGGCGTTGCAAATGCCATCCTCTACCAACTGAGCTACATCCCTGCCGGCCATTCCCTCCCCTACCCTGGACGACGCTGGGCCAATTGTGCGCCGCCTCATGGGTCTCCCGGTCGCGGCCGGCTACGACAGAGCCTGGATTCGAACCAGGATCTCTAGTGGCACAGCTAGCACTGCGATGCAGTGCCTTAGACCACTGTCTTTGTGATAATACCAAAGATGTTATAACTAAACCAAGATAGACCACAGACTGTCGTTTCCAATGGGAACAAATTAGCCATAGTGGGCAGAAGAAGCAAGGAGGGGGCAGAGCCAAGCACGAGCTAGCGAGATCCTATTGGCGCGTTCTAGCATCATGTGCATATTTCCGTTAGGGAACGCCTACCCTGTGAAGTGCGCGTATGCAATAACTCAATTCGCTTTTGCACGTCTTCTAAACAACGCGATTTAAAAAAACTTTTGTAAAGGGTAAAGTTTACAAACCTTAGTCCACTCTGTTCATAACATATTGTAGTTTTGGGAACAGAAAACTGTATTCAGATCAAATGTTTAATCGATGAGAATATTTCAGATTATTGGCCAAAATCCATCTCGTTCTATCTTCTCCCACTGCTCGCCACTGGGCTTTCTCTCACTACCATATTTGGTAGTGAGTGGAAACGCCAAGCGGATGCTTCACATTTAAACATCCAGTGAAATATCTGTCTCATTGTTCTATCTGTGATAATACTATTTCATTTCAGCAGTGCGCATGCTCAACACTTGGCTTGTTTTATTTAACCCCTCTGGAATTTTGTTTGGTCTGCAGCATGGTTTCTACTGTAGCCGGCGAGGAATGTGTTTCCATGAGGCAGTGAAGAAGAGCCTTTCATTAGCACCGAGTGAGAGAGGGACCAAGCAAAGGCCATGGCCGGGATATTCGACATTGATTTGGATCAGCCGGACGAAAATGAATCTGACGACGAACTCGAGGATGGGGTGAGTTACCAAGCAAAACATAAGCTAGCTAGGTTCTATCGTTATTGTAGCTATAGCTAGCTACTAGTGAAGAAGGGAGGCGCAAACTAACTCGCGCTAGCTAGCCATTAGCAAGCGGAACCCAAGGCGGACTTGACGTTGGTGGCTAGCTGGCTAACTAACCAACTAAAACATTGTAGGCCTACCTGTCTTCTCAATAAAGTATCCATGCTTAGTTAGATAGACATGACATAAAGGAGACACGCATTGATAGATTAGTTTAACAACCAGAACATATTTCTGAAGTGCATTAGTTAATAATTGTCTAGATAAAATAAAAAAACACATAAATCCACCTGACCTCTGTCATGCGCATTATAATCAGATTTCGGCATCATTGGATGTGGACAAGTGAAACAAGTCGTTCTACTCTTTCATACATAATTTATTTTAGAATCATTAGGTAGTTTTTTTTGCAGCTGTCTGTCACTAGACTGAGATGCAATCAAAAAAGTCCCTTCTGAATACACAGTAGCAAATAGTAGTTTTATTTCTGAGATACAAAAAAGTATTTTATTTGTGTCTACATTAAACTGGTAATTGATTGTGATATGATTAAGAGGGGAAAAAATCCCTATTAGGGTGTGGTGCCTGGCCTTAACAGGACTGATCCTTCTCCATCAGGAAGCAACTTCAATAATACACCTGTTCCAGTTAGAGTACCATTAGGTGCTGTAAAATGTTTTTTCTTAATCATCACTATCAACTGAATACCAGTTAAATGTAGACACAAATAAAATAATTTTTTGTATTAAAATATGCAAATGAGGCGATCTCATTACATATGCACATACCACGCAAATTCATTTTTCTGGACAACGCTAGGCCAATTGTGCGCCGCCCATGAGTCTCCCGGTCGCGGCCGGCTGCGACAGAGCCTGGATTCGAACCAGGATCTCTAGTGGCACAGCTAGCACTGCGATGCAGTGCCTTAGACCACTGCGCCACTCAGGAGACACACGCCATGCTTCACCGTAGGGATGGTGCCAGGTTTCCTCCAGACGTGACGCTTGACATTCAGGCCAAAGAGTTAAATATTGGTTTCATCAGACCAGAGGATCTTGTTTCTCATTGTCTGAGAGTCATTTAGGTGCTTTTGGCAAACTCCAGGCGGGCTGTCATGAGCCTTTTACTGAGGAGTGGCTTCTGTCTGGCCACTCTATCATAAAGGCCTGATTGGTGGAGTGCTGCAGAGATGGTTGTCCTTCTGGAAGGTTCTCCCATCTCCACAGAGGAACTGGAGCTCTGTCAGTGACCATCGGGTTCTTGGTCACCTCCCTGACCAAGGCCCTTCTCCCTCGAGTGCTCAGTTTGGCTGGGCGGCCAGCTCTAGAAAGAGTCTTGATGGTTCCAAACTTCTTCCATTTAAGAATGATGGAGGCCACTGTGTTCTTGGGGACCTTCAATGCTGCAGACATTTTTTGTTACCCTTCCCCAGATCTGTGCCTCGACACAATCCTGTCTCGGAGCTCTACGGACAATTCCTTTGACCTCTGCTTGGTTTTTGCTCTGACATGCACTGTCGACTGTGGGACCTTATATAGATAGGTGTGTTCCTTTCCAAATCATGTCCGTCCAATTAAATTAACCACAGGTGGACTTCAATCAAGATGTAGAAACATCTCAAGGATGATCAATGGAAACAGGATGCACCTGAGCTCAATTTCGAGTCTCATAGCAAAGGGTCTGAATACTTATGTAAATAAGTTATTTCTGTTTTTTTATTTTTAATACATTTGGAAACATTTCTAAAAACCTGTTTTTGCTTTGTCATTATGGGGTATTGTGTGTAGATTGAGGAATTGTTTTATTGAATTCATTTTAGAATAAGGCTGTAACGTAACAAAATGTGGAAAAAGGGAAGGGGTCTGAATACTTTCCGAATGCACTGTAGATGCAAAAAATCATTTCAGCCTGTGGGGCCTGGCTTTAAGTTCTCTTTTTTTTGCTAGATCCAAATGAGCGAATGCAGCGGGTTCGAATTGTGAGTATTTACAACATAGGTTCAGCCTGTATATTTTGGCACTCAAGCTATTGTGGCACACTTACCACAACACGTTTGACCACACTATTCTTCTTTGTCATGTTATCCTGTGTTTTTATGTTTTGTCTTAGGTGTCAATATAATTGCCCTACAGGGATTGGTGTAATCAGATTTTTGTCAATTACAGGAAAACTTTAAATCATTTTTATGATGTATGCTTTGATGAACAGATACAGGACAATTGAGATGATAGAACACCTCAGATAAAGTTGACTGTGCAGGACTTGTCATTCAGGTCGATTCAACATTGACTCACTGCAATGAAGTGTATTTGACATGTGTGAATTACGGTTGTCTTTATTATTATTTTTCAAGTAACATGGATGACTGTGAAAAGTTTGAAATCTCTGAAGACAGCGTCAACAAAGGAACGGAGCAGATTCGTCCGGAATGCTTTGAGTTGCTCCGGGTTTTAGGAAAAGGAGGCTATGGAAAGGTGAGTATTCCCATGTCTTCCCTTTAGAATAGATTGCATCAATTCAGTGAAATTAATGTTTTTTCTTTCCCCCAATCACATTCAGGTTTTTCAAGTTCGTAAGATGTTGGGTGCCACTTCGGGAAAGATCTTCGCCATGAAGGTCTTGAAGAAGGTGGGCTGTTTGGGTTATCATCAGGTTGAGATACTTATCTTGTTTTCTCGTCTGCCCCTAAGGAACTGCACACTTAAGTTCTGTGATATTCATTCTAGAGTTATTCTCTAAGTATTGACATGACAATGAGCCCAGATTGGACACTGACCCTTTTGTTACAGTAGTATACGGAAGGCACCGGTGCATTCATTCAGGCACGCAGTCAGAAGTGAGGCCGTCTAACCCATAACTCAAAAAATCTACTGAAACGACTTACCATGAATCCTCAGGGCTGTTTGTTTTCCCCCTTTTCTTTGCATCTGCTCGGCCTCCTTTCTGTAATTGACGACCGCCCGTCTGGTTTGCATCTTGGCCCCAGAACCCACCTCTGTTTCCCAGAAGCATTACAGGTTTTGGTAATAGTTGTTCTGTTTATAGTTTTTATGAGTCTGTATTTACTGTTGCTACCATGCAGGAGCTAAGAGCTCAGATTCCTATTCTACATCTGTTACTGAGGATGAAGGTGTTTAACTAGCCAACCAGCAGCCATCATCACTGCCAAATGAAACCCAAGATCTTTGTACATCACCATCTAGCATAACCTTCAGAACCACCCCTTTGGACTTCAAAGTGCGAGCAGCACAAGTGATTTTAAGCTAACCAAGGAAGCGAGTTTGGGAAATCGGAGAGTATGCATCTTAGAAATAGTTTTCACATAAACCTTTTATGCCCAAACTCAGAATCAATTGGGTTTAACAAAAATAATATAGTCGCTGTGAGAGAACATTTATTTTGATTGCCGATTTTCTGAATATTTCGAAGTCCCATCTAATAGGCCTACACCTGTAGCAGGCTCTCTCTCCTGCCTTGATTTCAATAAACGCCCCCTTCAAGTCCCACTTTGTTGCAGTGTTTCCAGGCTCTATATGCGGTAGCAATTTAGCCTGGGACGAGGTTATGGAAACTCTTATGTGTGCAGCAGACATGTCCCAGCATTGGTGTTTAGCATGGTTGACTTAATCTGTGTCAGAACCCAGCACTCTGCATGTTGTAAGTGGCTGTGTAGCACGGTAGGCACAGAGCCTCACGCTAATGACCGACTGTGCTCTGCTCTCATGCTCTGGCTTCTAGCTCTGCCACAGGGCTCAGGCTTAATCCAACTGAAACAGATCTACTATTGTACCCAACGCCTGAAATGCAGTATACTGAACAAAAATATAAATGCAACTTGCAACAATTTCAAAGATTTTGCTGAGTTACAGTTGATATAAGGAAATCAGTCAATTGAAATACATTAATTAGGGCCTAATCTATGGATTTCACATCTGGGCAGGGGTGCAGCCATGGGTGGGCCTAGGAGGGCATAGGCCCACCCACTGGGGAGCCAGGCCCAGCCAATCAGAATGAGGCTTTCCCTACAAAAGGGCTTTATTACAGACAGAAATACTCCTCAGCACCCCCCCATGATCCTGCCGGATGTGGAGGTCCAGGGCTGGCGTGGTTACAAGTGGTCTGCGGTTGTGAAGCCGGTTGGATGTACTGCCAAAATCTCTAAAACAACATTGGAGGCAGCTTATGGTAGAGAAATGAACGTTCAATTATCTGGCAACAACTCTGGTGGACATGCCTGCAGTCAGCTTGCCAATTGCACGCTGCCTCAACTTGAGACATCTGTGGCATTGTGTTGTGTGACACAACTGCACATTTTAGTGGCCTTTTATTGTCCCCAGCACAAGGTGCCCCTGTGTAATGATCATGCTGTTTAATCAGCTTCTTGATATGCCACACCTGTCAGGTGGATGGATTATCTTGGCAAAGGAGAAATGCGCACTAACAGGGATTTAAACAAATTTGTGCACCAAGTTTGAGCGAAATAAGCTTTTTGTGCGTATGGAACATTTCTGGGATTTTTTATTTCAGCTCATGAAACATGGGACCAACACTTTACATGTTGCGTTTTTATTTTTTTGTTCAGTGTAGTTTGAATGTTTTGGATTTCTTTGAGCCAACAAGATTTGCAAGTGTTCTGGACCTGAGGGCGAAGATAACGGCATTAATGAAATGGCTCAGAGCAGAGCAGAGGAGGTTCTCTCCCTTCACTTACACTGGGCTGGGGAAAAAGGGAGAGCAGCGAAATAGTCATCTAAACCAGATCCCAAATGAGCATTTTCTTCATGCTGTTATGTCTTCAGAACTTCTGGAACCGGTAGTCCGTTACCTACCATAGTGTGTCCTTCTTGATAAAGAATTTCCTCTAGTGTAAAGTAGTGTTACTTTTCAAATGCATATCATACCTCAGTTCCTATGTGTAAGAAATGTTTTTCATTTGGGGTGACTAACTACTATTACCAGGTTATTACCACTTTGTTCTCTGCTGTGAATGTAAAGTGCTACCATTGTTATAATGCTGACAGTGCTTGACAATCCAAGCCTTGTTTGATCCCTCCAGGCCATGATAGTGCGTAACGCTAAGGACACGGCTCACACCAAGGCAGAGAGGAACATCTTGGAGGAAGTGAAGCACCCGTTCATAGTGGACCTCATCTACGCCTTCCAGACGGGGGGCAAGCTGTACCTCATCCTGGAGTACCTCTCTGGTGAGTGGCTGAGGCATGGTGTGTGCGCATACACACAGATACACAAACCACACAACACAGCGTAGCGTACACCAACACACATCATTCGCACACAATGGCAAAGCTCAATTAAATGCTGTATTTGTAATTTGTAGGTGGGGAGCTGTTTATGCAATTGGAAAGAGAGGGGATCTTTATGGAGGACACAGCGTGGTAAGTGATCAGTCATGCTGGAGTGGTGAATCTGTAGTGTGTAGAATAGATATGAGTGTCTGGAACCTGCAGTCCTCACTCCCATGTGTCAACAGACAGGAGATGAAGGTAGTGATTACATAGCATAAGGTTGAGCCTTTTTTAGAAGCAGACAAATGTAATGATGTTCAAAGCACAACACATCAGGTTTAGAATGTAGCGAGGGCAATGGAGGGCGGCTAAAGGCAAATCTGAAAGGATGCATTAAAAAAAAAGGGCTGTGAAAATATCTGCTGTTGATGCTTGACGGAAGGGTTTTTCGTCATACTTTAACTATATACAGTGCCTTCAGAAAGTATTCATACTCCTTGACTTATTCAGCCAGGTCACCCGCAATACAAGTCAGAATTTGACGTCCATCCATGTCTGAGGACGTCGGGAGATGACGTGGAAAATGGCCTCTAGGGGCAACAGTGGGCGCTTTTACCTTCAAGTAGGTTACGGTTTTGCTAGGGTGTCTGCCTCTGGTGCCAAAGGTTGCATGTTCTAATCCAGCGATAGAAAGTTGTTTTTGAGATTTTTGTTTTAAGTCTATCCCAATCCATAACCATTACCTTAAAAATGTGCCGTTAATGCCTAAACCTAACCTTAAACACTTTGAAATTTGACGTTTGGAACAATGACAAACATGGATGAAAGTCTAATTCTGACGTGTGACTGAGAGAGCTTGTTGGACTTATTCCACGTTTTGTTGTTACAGCGTGAATTCAAAAATTGATATACACTACTTTTCAAAAGTTTGGGGTCACTTAGAAATGTCTTTGTTTTCGAAAGAAAAGCATTTTTTTTGGCCATTTTAAAATAACATCAAATTGATCAGAAATACAGTGTAGACATTGTTAATGTTGTAAATGGCTATTGTAGCTGGAAACGTCTGGTTTTTAATGGAATATCTACATAGGTGTACAGAGGCCCATTATCAGCAACCCTCAGTCCTGTGTTCCAATGGTACGTTGTTTGCTAATCCAAGTTTATCATTTTAAAAGGCTAATTGATTATTAGAAAACCCTTTTGCAATTATGTTAGCACAGCTGAAAACTGTTGTGCTGATTAAAGAAGCAATAAAACTGGCGTCTCCGGGATGCTGACCTTCTAGGCAGAGTTGCAAAGAAAAAGCCATATCTCAGACTGCCCATCTAAATCTTTTCTTTTTGCGGGTACTATTTAATGAAGCTGCCAGTTGAGGACCTGTGAGGCGTCTGTTTCTCAAACTAGAGACACTAATGTATTTGTGCTCTTGCTCAGTTGTGCACCGGGGCCTTCCACTCCTCTTTCTATTCTAGTTAGAGCCAGTTTGCGCTGTTCTGTGAAGGGAGTAGTACACAGCATTGTACGAGATCTTCAGTTTCTTGGCAATTTCTCGCATGGAATAGCCTTCATTTCTCAGAACAAGAATAGACTGACGAGTTTCAGAAGAAAGTTCTTTGTTTCTGGCCATTTTGAGCCTGTAATCGAACCCACAATTGCTGATGCTCCAGATACTCAACTAGTCTCAAGAAGGCCAGTTTTTTTTATTGCTTATTTAATCAGCACAACAGTTTTCAGCTGTGCTAACATAATTGCAAAAGGAATTAATGTTCAATTAGCCTTTTTAAAATGATAAACTTGGATTAGCAAACACAACGTGCCACTGGAACACAGGACTGATGGTTGCTGATAATGGGCCTCTGTACGCCTATGTAGATATTGCATTAAAAATCTGCCGTTTCCAGCTACAATAGCCATTTACAACATTAACAATGCCTACACTGTATTTCTGATTAATTTGATGTTATTTTAATGGACACATATTTTTTTTTTTCTTTCCAAAACAAGGACATTTCTAAGTGACTCCAAACTTTTGAACGGTAGTGTATTTTCTCACCCATCTAAACACAATACCCCATAATGACAAAGTGAAAACATGTTTTTAGAAATTTTAGCAAATGTATTGAAAATGAAATGCAGAAATATCTAATTTACATAAGTATTTACACCCCTGGGTCAATACTTTGTAGAAGCAGCTTTGGCAGCGATTACAGCTGAGTCTTTCTGGGTAAGTCTATAAGAGCTTTCCACACCTGGATTGTGAAACATTTGCCTATTGTTTTTTATTTTCCAAGTAGATTTAAGTCAAAATTGTAACTCGGCCACGAACATTCACTGTCTTCTTGGTATGCAGCTCCATTGTCGATTTGGCCTTGTATTTTAGGTTATTGTCCTGCTGAAAGGGGAATTCATCTCCTAGTGTCCGGTGGAAAGCAGACTGAACCAGGTTTTCCTCTAGGATTTTGCCTGTGCTTAGCTCCATTCCGTTTCTATTTTATCCTGAAACTCCCCAGTCCTTAACGATTACAAGCATACCCATAACATGATGCAACCACCACTATGCTTGAAAATATGGTGAGTGGTACTCCGTAATGTGTTGTATTGGATTTGCCCCAAACATAATACTTTGTATTCCGGACCAAAAGTTTATTGCTAGTAATGTGTTGTATTGGATTTGGCCCAAACATAATACTTTGTATTCCGGACAAAAAGTTTATTGCTTTGCCACATTTTTTGCAGTATTTAGTGCCTTATTGCAAACAGGATGTATGTTTTGGAATATTTTTATTCTGTACAGGCTTCCTTCTTTTCACTCTGTCAATTAGGTTAGTATTGTGGAGTAACTACAATGTTGTTGATCCATCATCAGTTTTCTCCTATCACAGCCATTAAACTCTGTAACTATTTCAAAGTCACCGTTGGCCTCATGGTGAAATCCCAGAGCAGTTTCCTACTTCTCCAGCGACTGAGTTAGGAAGGACGCCTGTATCTTTGTAGTTACTGGGTGTATTAATACACCATCCAAAGTGTAATTAATAACTTCACCATGCGTGGTTGAATACTTATTGACTCAAGACATTTCAGCTTTTCATTTTTTATTAATTTGTAAACATTTTGAAAAACTTCCGCTTTGACATTATGGGGTATTATGTGTTGGCCAGTGACAAAAACATAATTTAATCCATTTTTTTTATTCAGGCTGTAACACAACAAAATGTGGAAAAAGTCAAGTGGTGTGAGTACTTTCTGAAGACACTGTAGATGCTATATTTTCTGAGGCAAAGATCAGCACACTGTGACTGTACTTGATGTAAAAGGTCTGTTCTGCAGCTTCTATCTGGCAGAGATTTCCATGGCTCTGGGACACCTGCATCAGAAAGGCATCATCTACAGAGACCTGAAGCCAGAGAACATCATGCTCAACAACAACGGTCATGTCAAGCTCACAGACTTTGGCCTGTGTAAAGAATCAATCCATGACGGCACGGTTACTCACACCTTCTGTGGCACCATAGAATACATGCAAGTCAAGGTCCTAATCATTAAAACAATGAAAAGTTAATGTCAGCCTCCCAGTCTGTTGTAAACTTCCCATCCCCTCAGAGCAATACTTTACATACTATTTTGTTAGGGGAAATTAGTGTTTGGTTGCAAATTGTATAGGCTTACCTGACTGTCCTCCTCACCCACTCCCCTCCCCTCTGTCTCTCCAGGGCCCCAGAGATCCTGATGAGGAGTGGACACAACCGGGCTGTAGACTGGTGGAGCCTGGGAGCTCTCATGTACGACATGCTGACAGGAGCAGTGAGTACAACTCCTCTTTCAAGAGACACATTTATTTTATTCAAAACTTATGTACTCTGTCTTGTACAATGTCAACATTTAATTGATCAATATTTAGATGTATAACCTCAGGGGGACATAATGTCAGTGTTGTAGTTGAATATACCTTTTATGTTACTCCACAGCCACCATTCACTGGAGAAAACAGGAAGAAGACCATTGACAAAATCTTAAAGTGCAAACTGAACCTGCCACCTTACCTCACACAAGAAGCTAGGGACCTTCTCAAAAAGGTAAGGGTTTCACAGCGTTAATATTCAACTTCCTCTGTAGCTCAGCTGGTAGAGCACGGCGCTTGTAACGCCAAGGTAGTGGGTTCGATCCCCGGGACCACCCATACACAAAACATTTATGCACGCATGACTGTAAGTCGCTTTGGATAAAAGCGTCTGCTAAATGGCATTATTTATTATTATTATTATTATTAATAATAGAAGTGTTTTGATGGCATTTCAGGTATACTCTGCCTTCTGATTGTCTAATGCAGGTATCTCCAACCCTGTTCCTGAAGTGCTACCGTCCTGTAGTGCTGAGCGATTTGTGTTTGAGGTAGTTTCGATTATTAAAATATAATAACGGTTTTAGATTTTTCAATAATTTTTAAACATTAAATGCCTATGCATTATGTGGGTTGAATGCTGTAACACAGAATAAAACAATCAATAAAAGTCCCATGATGGTAGTGACTGCCCATCACTGCTTATCACTTATTAACCATAATTTATTGACATTAATTTACTTTAATACAATATTTCAGTTGTGTATATTACATTTGTTTTATTTGATTACTTTATTTCATTCCAAGTCATCTCATCTCTATAGAACTGCTGTCGGACAAAATCACAATTTTGTAGTTCTTCAAAGTAAATAAGGCAACCTTTTTATGACTGCTGAATACCAACTATCAATCACTTAGATCATGTATTTTCAGGTAGAGATACCTCGCGAAGCAACAGCTGCTCTATATCCCCCTCATTATCTGTCTCTTCGGTAGCAGGCATAAAATAAACACAGACTGGACAAGTAGATGCGCAATGGATTATGGTCATTGTAGTTAATTACCACATTTTATGCAATAAACTATGTAGAATATTTGCCTGTTGGAAACTACAACTCCCTACTATATCGCACAGTTTAGGCTGGATCTGATTTGTCTCAAGATAAACTGTTTAATTTGCGCATTGAGCTCAGAGGAAAGAAAATAAAAACTAAATTCAAATAATTGAACCTACTATAATTTATAGTTTTCGCTCCAACCCTAATCTAGCACACCTGATTCTAGTAATTAGCTGGTTGATACGTTGAATCAGGTTAGTTACAACTGATGTTGGAGTGAACCTACTGGAGGGTAGCTCTCCAGGAACAGTTTTGGAGAGCCCTGGTCAAATGTAACAAGTCAGATCAAATGAAATCAGAGGAGCAGACTTGCATTACCCATCCCTCTGTTCCAGCTGCTGAAACGCAATGCCTCGTTGCGGCTGGGGGCAGGCCCAGGAGACTCCTCAGAAATCCAGGTAATACAGTTAAAACAGACCTGTTGTAGGATTATTACAACGTTGTTGAAGGTGGTGAAAAGAGCAGCCTTCATGTGTATTGTGGCTTTCTCTCTGGGAAAAGTAAAGTTATTCTGTCCTGTTTTCCAGAGCCACCCGTTCTTCAGGCATATTAACTGGGATGATCTTCTCGCTCGCAAGGTGGAGCCTCCATTCAAGCCTTTTCTGGTGAGCCGTCATTCCTTATTCATAGCATTTCCATTGTGAAGAGCACCTGTGCCTACCAAGTCCTCCATGACCCACAGAAACTAGAGGTTAACAGGTTTCCTTCTTTCCTTCCATTGCAGCAATCAGCTGATGATGTGAGCCAGTTTGACTCGAAGTTCACCAGCCAGACTCCCGTGGACAGCCCTGATGACTCCACGCTCAGCGAAAGTGCCAATCAAGTCTTCCTGGTAGGCTGCTTACTCTGCACATTCCATTTGGTCTCGTGTTTGTGCGCGTGTGTTTTACTGTGTGCATGGCTGCACGTACACGGGTAGGCAGAAGCTACACTATTGTTCTTACGAGAAATGGTTAATGCATTGCATCTTATTTTTTATGATTTTTTTTACTGGAAACTGATATAGTTTGAGTGTTTCATTGCTCAAGTCCTGTGGCCTATGTTGTTTTGGCTGTAATCTTCCCTGTGACAACCTCCCCACAGGGTTTTACGTATGTTGCCCCCTCCGTCCTCGAAAACATCAAGGAGAAATTCCCCTTCGAGCCAAAAGTCCGCTCACCAAGAAGGTTTCTGGGAAGCCCAAGAACACCAGTGAGGTATGTGTTTTTTTTGTTTTTTTTTCAGTCTCATGTTCCTCTAGGTTTGTGTAGAACCTGACGTTGTCCTGCCAACCAGTGGTTGAATCCAGTATCATTCTGGTACTCGTTCTACTGGGATTTATCCTCACTGTTAAAATGTCACCATTCTGTCTGCCTTCCCCCAGTCAGTACTATAATGCACTATTCTAACCTTGCCCTGTATCCTCTTCTCCTGGCCCCCCAGCCCAGTGAAGTTTGCTGGGGGGGACTGCTGGCCCCGGGCCCTCACCCAGGCTGGAACCTCATCCCTTGGGGGTTCTGGGTCTGGAGACCAGCCGATGGAGGTTGGTATGGAGCAGATGGACATGGGCTCCAATGCTGCCGAGGTGTCTGCCCCCCTGCCTATCAGAAAGCCCTCTGGCAACACCACCACAGGTGGCCCCTTCAAGAAGCAGGCCTACCCCTACGCCAAACGGCCCAAGCACCTCCAGATGAATCTATGACACTGCTCCATCAAGAGCTTCTCTTTCCTAAATCCTCCTCCATTCACTTCTTTTTTTCTTTTAAAAGACTTATAGAAATTAAAGAAATGACTGACGTACCGTCTGCACCGATCACCAGCTCCTCCAGACGCACCTTCCATCCCTGCCTCCCTCCCCTTCTCTCCCTGGTTGGGCAGCTTGGCAGCCACACAGGGCATTCTACCCTAGCAGATATGACAAACTATAGGAGCCTCCTGTTAGGGAGAGGAGGAACTAGGGCGAGAACTCCCTCCCACCAATTAGAGCTTTAGTCAGACAGCAAGAGGTCTTGACTACTTCCTTCAGCCCTGTAGAGTATAGCTGGAGGAAGAGATGAGAGCAGTGCTGCTAGATGCTGCTGCTTGATTCCTGTGTGCTCCACTGGGCTGGCTTCTCATATGACATACTGGTGCTTTGTACTTTAGGTGGGTGGGGACAGACAGTGTTACTCCTGATGCAGCAGTGCTTTCCCTCACCAGGAGTAAGACGTTATTGATCAATGAAACTGGGTAATAGACTTTTAAAGGCTGAGAGTGTGGAGATGATTCCCCCTTAAATGCCTCTACTTCCTTTTTAGAACTTGCTGATGAGGGGTTACAGAATACATTGTAGATGAATACAGTAGATGGAATCAATCACAATGGCACAATGTACACAGAACACAATATTCACTGTAGACTCAGTTATCCTGCTATAGTGTATTACATTGTTCCATTTAAAAAAAAAAATATGGAATCAACAATGCCTTTTTTTCTGCTTTGTCACTTGAACATCCTGTCAGGATAAATCTTGTAGAACATGTCTGGGCCGTGTTCAGTATGTAGAAAACGTATTGACACTGAGTGAAACAGGAAGGTACAACCTGAACTCGTCCAATGAACACAGATTTCCATGACCCCTACTGAACATGACCATGAGCCGTGTTCAGTTGCCAAGCGTTGTTGAACGTTGCAGATAGAAATGGCATGAATAGAGCTGGCATGATTCCTTGTTCTACATAACACATTTCTATCTGAATGTTGTGTCCTGCTGAATGCGCCCCACGTGTGGTGACACTGATGGAGGGGCAGCTAAAAACACAATGTATACTATTTCAGCTGAATGCATTACCTCCTGCCCCACTTCTCCTTCAATACCAAATGCTGACACTGCTTTACCAGTCTGACTGGATCTCTCTAGGTAGATGGAAAACCTGTATGTATGTAGTACGTTTTTGCGTTGAATGTAAACTGACTAAAGGCCTTTTCGAGTGTCACTTACTCAGATGACCCACATGAGTTCTCCACGATTATGATGCATGCAGGTTTATTATAATATTATGGACCTATTCTTTTTGGGCGTCTGCCAATTTGTGATTGTCAGAGACCAACCGAGAGCTTGTCTTTTTGAATTGAAAGAAGCAAAGCATTGAGGCCAAATTCTCGTCACCACTGCCTTTTTAGTGTTTAGCCAATCGCCAGGTTACATTTGTCTAATAATGTACCTGGCTAGGTGCTTCATGGATGCTTACCTCAGTCTTTATGCAGCCTTGGTGATATCAGTGGGGATAGTACCTCTCTACTCTGATTCCATTTTAACTAGGGATTGTTTGAAATGTGGTGTGACTTGAAGCTTATGTATGCATGTATGTGGTCTTTAACTGTCTGAGCCTCTGGAGAAAAGCCATTTGATCCTCCTCTTCCCCAAACAGGAACATTTGTCAAATTAATAATAATCCAATCATAAGGTTCTGTCTAGATAAAGGTAGCATGCTGCCTGAGACCTTTAAATTCTTCCTTTCTGCCTGAAGATGTAACAGAATATTTGCTCCAGTGAGTTTAGATACTGTAGTTTCCCTCCCACCATGGATCTATCAGATTCACACATTCACATAGCCAAGAGAACGGTCATGTTTAACTGTGTGTGTTATTTGATCAACTTGAAAATATGCCTAATTCAATAAGCAAACAATTGTACTAGTCTGTAGATTTTTGAACCAGGCAGTTTATTTGGTTTGTTCTCTGGAATCTGTTTGGCCTACCCCATGACTGATTGGTGTGTGGCCCTCTACAAACCTAAGTCCTGTTCAATGCAATTGAATACTATCTGGGTGAATGTGTATCCTGACAAAGGATTTCCTATTCCAAGACTGAGGTTTATTAAAATATACATTATCACCGCCCGTTGTCTGCTTGTCAGTGAAGGAATGGACAAAGTGCTTTGGCTTCAGGTTCCATTGGATAGGATGTATGGTGTGCTTCAGAGCAACTTTCACTCCCACATTGACCATGGCTTACCTTTTAAATCTATTTTTAACAATCAACTTCTATGGTGATTTATTTATTTTAAGTGCCATTCTATTTTTTCCACTGCATCAGTCACACTATGCAAACAATGTATTTATTGTATATTCAGTTGTAAGGTCAGGCACACATGGATCTTTGTAAATGACTGCATTACGTTTAACATTTATTTATTTGTGTGTATGTGGTTATTTCCAATGAATCTCTTTTGAGAAACCTCAAAATGCAGCAGTTAATTCTTTATTCCAAACTAAGAACAATGTCCTAAATGTCTAAGAATAGGTAAGGTGCAAAATAGAAATCTGTACGAGGGACAAGTTCAGAAAGTAACTTTTGGATCATCTTCTACCGGCTTCTTTCATTCTGAAAACTTTAACACGATGCCTGCAGAGTGTTGGAAACATGGGCAGTTTAGGTGTGTGTGTGTGTGTGTGTGTGTGGTGAAAAATACAAAAAAGTCACTAATACAAAAACTAATGTGGGGTTGGGGATGTGCCTTTCTTGAAGAAATTACAACTTGTATGTATTTGCAGATGTGTATGGAATGCAATTGAAACAGAGGAAGATGATTGGACCATGTGTTTCTCTAGTGGTATAGGGTCTTTGAATGATGAAGTGGTTTTCTGTGCTCCTCTAACCTGTTGACACAGAAATGATCTGAGTGTGATTTCTCTCAAGTGGTTTCGTAGCTTGAGGACCTTTTTATAGTTCAGTGTTCAACTGAAATAAAATGAGTGAGCCTTTGGGAATATGATTGATCAACTCATTAGAAGAGTGCTGCAAACAGTTAAGCAGAGTCAATATTTCACCCATATATTTATTCCTTGACATTTCAGTGGGTTTGGATCTTGATTTGTAATATGTAAGTGGATGGATGCCAACAAAATAAAAAGCATTACTGAGTTGAACCCTGTGAAAGTGAGTATAGTGCAACCTGGATGGATTACGCAACCCCAAAGTTACTGCTCAACTCATAACAGCAGTTGCACAGGAATGGGCAAAAGAAACACTGACTTAAGGGAAGTATGGTTGTGGCCATCTAGTTGTGCTAAATATCAAGCTGTGTTTTTGAAAACAAATTCTGCAGTGAAAGTTTTAATTGTCATGGGAAATCCTGATTTTAAAAGCCTGAAATTCTTCACTTACATTGCACTGCAGATGTCAGCTGAATCTGAGATTACCTTTTAAATGTCAACCGTGCTACAGCACGGATCTTCTGCGGTACATATTGAATCCTGGCCCTAGGTTGCCTTTACCCAAGCCTAGTTATTGGCTGCAGTGCCTCAAAGAGCTATGCACAGAAAACATGGTTGTTTAAGAACATCCAAACTAAACTGACAGTCACTGTACCTGAATAGATGTGAACTCACCCAACTATACTGAACAAAAACATAAACGCAACAATATCAACAATTTTACTGAGTTACAGTTCATATAAGGAAATCAGTCAATTGAAATAAATAAATTAGGCCCTAATCTATGGATTTAACATGACTGGGCAGGTGGCGCAGCCATGGGAGGGCATAGGCCCACCCACTTGGGAGCCAGGCCCAGTTTTTCCACAGAAAAGGGCTTTATTACAGACAGAAATACTCCTCAGTTTCATCAGCTGTCCGGGTGGCTGGTCTCAGACGATCCCGCAAGTGAGGCTGGTTGGGACGTACTGCCAAATTCTCTAAAACGACATTGGAGGCAGCTTATGGTAGAGAAATTAACATTAAATTCTCTGGCAACAGCTTTGGTGGATATTCCTGCAGTCAGCATGCCCTCAAAACGTGAGACATCTGTGGCATTGTGTGATGTGACAAAATGGCACATTTTAGAGTGGCCTTTTATTGCCCCCAGCACAAGGGGCACCTGTGTAATGATCATGCTGTTTAATCAACGTATTGATATGCCACACGTCAGGTGGATGAATTATCTTGGCAAAGGAGAAATGCTCACTAACAGGGATGTAAACAAATTTGCACACAAAAGTTGAGTTAAGCTTTTTGTGTATCTGGAAAATGTCTGGGATCTTTTATTTCAGCTTATGAAACATAGGACCAACACTTAACAGGTTGCGTTTATATTTTTGTTCAGTATATATGCCTTCAGTCCACTTCTATGGCAGTCCTAACGGAACATTAGATAATACTGGTACATATGTTTCATGTTACTGTGAATTCCTTCTAGGAACAGTCCATGTGAACAGGAACAGGCTAGATTGATGCTTTTCTGTGTCCCTCAGACCTCTGCACACTTCATTTTAAAGATGAATGGGTTGTAAATAACTGAAAGACAAAGTTGGTTCATAACATGCTTAAACATGTTTGTGTGTATTATATCATGAGTAAATGTAAATGCCCAGAGCCAATTGTTAGTAGGCTATAATTGAAAAGAAAAGGAATTTGATATTTAATTTCATTTGTTGATTGAATGACTTTATGCAAGATAAAAAATGAACTGATTTCACTACATAATTAAATATGGTAATAAAATAAATGGATTCTCCCACTCTTTGGTTTTCAAAAAGGCTGTAACCATCATCGCTTTAGAAAAATAATTTATGGATCAAACCAAATCTCACAATCTCATTTGTCATCTGGAAAATAACAAATCCCCAAAATTAAGAACTTCTTATATCATCAACCTTTGTGTTTGTTATTGTTTCTCAAGGTGTTGAGTACCTTCTTGATCTTTAACCACTACTAGCCTGAGTGCCTATATCAGACACAGAATGGCATCCCCTTTGCAACACGCAGGATCCTTTGCCACTCGAAGAGAAGTGTTTGAAAGACAGAGTATCTACCAAACACAGATCAAAATGTGTCTGCATTTGTTATGATTTAGGAGGTAGTGATATAATACATCTGATTGAAATACTTCTATATTCTAACATATTCCTCTCATGAACCCACCCCTATTTACAGGTAGAAGAAACCCCCAGGTATTCCCGGACTAGCCTGGTGCAAGATCAGTTTGTGCTGTCTTGCCAACTCCTATGGTCAATGGCAAACACAGATGTGGTTCCAGGCTATTCCCTGACAGCTCTGTCTAATAAAGAAAGAGGCTGTCTGTTCTGTTTTTTTTAGGCTGGCTGTCAAAACAAAACAATATTTCCACATCCTGATAAAAAAATATAAATGTTTGAAAAGAAAAGCAGATAAACTAAAAAGAGCACTAGAGGGCATGCAGAGAGAACTATCGTCAGTCAGTCGTGTAGAAAAGTGATGGTCGGAGAGGGAGTTGCAGCAGTAACAGTAACATGCCATGGTGCTGAATGAATCCCAATCCTATTGCAAATATTATGTGCCCTTACTGACATGGCCAGTAGTGGGCACAGCCCTTAATGAATGGAGGAACAGTGTGGTCATCAGCTTCACAAGCCAATGAGGAGTGGAGTATAGCTGTCAATACAACTGTCATTCACACATCGCAAACAGTGTCTCCTTCTCTCAGTAGATTTGGAGGTAAGGTGACGTGGCCCCGTCCCTCCACTTGTGGACCTTGTCTGTGATGGCCGTGCGGCAGAGTGGACACACCTTCTCCCGGTTGAACCAGAGAGCAATGCACTCGTCACAAAAAATGTGCTGTTGTTGAGAGAGAGAATAAACAGGTATTCTTTATCCAACCATGCTCAGTATCAAAAGGAACACAATGAGTATCCTCTTGTGTGGATGGAATTTTGAAATCATCAAACTTGTATGTGTGACTACATAGTAGGAGTAAAGAAAAGTCAGTAATATTAGTGTTTGCTGTCCCATGGATGAGTTGTGCATCTTACCTGACACAGGAGGGCCCTTGGGTCTCTGTACTCTGCCTGACAGATAGGACAGATGTCCCCAGCCTCACTGCACTGGCTCCTGGTGGCTGCTGCCCCCGTGTGCTGAGGAGGAGGAACAACACATATTTACAACCCACACAGTCAACACTGATCCAAACTCTTACAAGTGTCGGCATTATACTCACATGATACACATGATCTACACATGAGCAAGATTAGACAGTAGTTACTTGTCAGTCAACCCACATACCACCACTAAGGAAAAAGTTGACATGTTGATGTATTTAAAGTACTGTACCTCACCACTTAGAAATATCCTCACTGTTTTCTGGAAAGACCCCCACTGTCCATACAATCCTAAAAGCTACATTTAAAAAGCAAGCGTTAAGTACATTTAAACAAAGGTGGGGGAAAAAATGTAGCCTTTACTTTTTTCACAACTTCCACTACTAAGAATCCACTTCGAAGCATACATCTTTGATAAATGCAGTGTGGTGCAGTCATAAGGTCAGTCACCTTGAGTATGAAGTAGACCAGAGCCAGCAGGACTCCCAGGGTGAGGCCAGTGTTTCCATCCACTTTCTGGTAGGTGACCAGGTAGCGGAACCACAGCGGGGTGGGAGCCACAGCCTGGTACACCTGGCCCACCTCTTCAGTCAGCATGTACCACCGCCCCTGGGGACAGACAGAAAGGCAATAGATTAATGCTTTCTCTCCATACCTTTTGGGCCCCCAAAATGCTGGTAGAACCTACAATGCATTCGGAAAGTATTCAGACCCCTTGACTTTTTCCGCATTTTGTTACGTTACAGCCTTATTCTAAAATGGATTAAATCGTCCCCCCCCCTCCCCATCAATCTACACACGATATCCCATAATGACAAAGCAAAAACAGGTTTTTAGAAATTGTAGCAAATAATACATTTACATAAGTATTCAGACCCTTTACTCAGTACTTTGTTGAAGCACCTTTGGCAGCAATTACAGCCTCGAGTCTTCTTGGGTATGACGCTACAAGCTTGGCACACATGTATTCGGGGAGTTTCTCCCATTCTTGTCTGCAGATCCTCTCAAGCTCTGTCAGGTTGGATGGGGAGTGTCGCTACACAGCTATTTTCAGGTCTATCCAGAGATGTTCGATCGGGTTCATGTCCGGGCTCTGGCTGGGCCACTCAAGGACATTCAGAGACTTGTCCCGAAGCCACTCCTGCGTTGTCTTGGCTGTGTGCTTAGGGTCATTGTTCTGTTGGAAAGTATACCTTCGCCCCAGTCTGAGTTCCTGAGCACTCTGGAGCAGTTTTTCATCAAGGATCTCTCTGTACTTAGCTCCGTTCATCTTTCCCTCAATCCTGATTAGTCTCCCAGTCCCTGCCGCTGAAAAACATCCCCACAGCATGATGCTGCCACCACCATGCTTCACCGTAGGGATGGTGCCAGGTTTCCTCCAGACGCGACACTTGGCATTCAGGCCAAAGAGTTCAATGTTGGTTTCATCAGACCAGAGAATCTTGTTTCTCATGGTCTGAGAGTCCTTTAGGTGCCTTTTGGCAAACTCCAAGCGGGCTGTCATTTGCCTTTTACTGAGGAGTGGCTTCCGTCTGGCCACTCTACCATAAAAGCCTGACTGGTGGAGTGCTGCAGAGATGGTTGTCCTTCTGGAAGGTTCTCCCATCTCCACAGAGGAAGTCTGGAGCTCTGTCAGAATGACCATCGGGTTCTTGGTCACTTCCCTGACCAAGGCCCTTCTCCCCCGATTGCTCAGTTTGGCCGGGCTGCCAGCTCTAGGAAGAGTCTTGGTGGTTCCAAACTTCTTCCATTTAAGAATGATGGAGGCCACTGTGTTCTTGGGGACCTTCAATGCTGCACACATTTTTTGGTACCCTTCCCCAGATCTGTGCCTCGACACAATCCTGTCTCGGAGCTCTACGGACAATTCCTTCGACCTCATGGCATGGTCTTTGAACTGTGGGACCTTACATAGACAGGTGTGTGCCTTTCCAAATCATGTCCAATCAATTGAATTTACCATAGGTGGACTCCAATGAAGTTGTAGAAACATCTCAAGGATGATCAATGGAAACAGGATGCACCTGAGCTCAATTTCGAGTCTCATAGCAAAGAGTCTGAATACTTATGTAAAGACGTTTTTTGTTTTTTTTATACATTTGCATACATTTCTAAAAACCTGTTTTCGCTTTCTCATCATGGGGTATTGTGTGTAGATTGATGAGGAAAATGTGTTAATTAATCAATTTTAGAATAAGGCTGTAACGTAACAAAATGTGGAAAAAGGGAAGGGGTCTGAATACTTTCCGAATGCACTGTATGTCTACTGACAAGTGCTGTGATTTCTATTTTAGTCCTCCACAGTGGAGACTAGATCCATCTGTCATCTGTATCTGACAAGAGACTGAGCAGAGCCTACTAGTAGTCACACAACTGGAGAGAGCATCCTTCCATCTGTGACAGAAAAATTTACAATTGTATAGTGGATCAATAAAGATGTATTGTATTTATTCCTTACCTGGGCTCTGTAGGTCACCAGTTTAGAGGGCAGCAGTAGGATAAGGCACTTGAACCCCATGATAAGGAACTTGAGTGTGAAGTTGGTGACGCCCACCACCCATAGGACCTCCCAGAAACCCAGGGGCTCAACAGCCGGGCTCAGGAAGATGAGGCTGAGAAAGATGTGGATACAATATTATGCTCCTGATGATTTTAATGTCTGCCTCTTTTGTGTATTATGCCACTATGATGTCATTCGCAAAATGTCCACATTGTGTATCCAATAAGGTTTTCCTATTCTATTGTGGGCCCGGTTTCCCAAAATAATCTTAAGGCTTCAAAGGAGCATTGTTAAATCTCTGAGCTGTTACTAAAGTTGCACTTGAAAAAGCTAGTTATAGAACAGCTAAGTGTGTCGTTAGATGCGTTTTTCCTTAGCACGTCACTTTATAAACAGGAGGCCTCCGCTAAACATAGATAAACATCTTGATTCTGTCTCTCTGTGACCGCCGATAACTTCACAACGAAGTTGACTACAAATACAATACATTGCCAATATCTTTGCAATGGTTACAAAAAAGCGAAGGATAAAACGATGCTTCAAATTAAACCGAGATGATTGAATTAAAAGATAAATAGCTTACAGTATAGGCTACAGGCCTATATAATTTATAATATTTAAATCAATTTTCTATTTTGCTAATTGTAGGCTAATGTCACATTTTTGCCTCAATATATTTAATGATGTGTAACAACATGTGCGCAATGATGTAGCAAATCTAGATTTAGTGCATTATTATAGGGTAAGCATTAGAATAAGACGCCTCAATATCTGCAGTCAAAGGCGATAATATCTTTCTAGGAGCTGATCCGTCGTCAGTATTATGGAAAAATGATAATGTTAAGGTAAGATTTGAATGGAGAAAGCTGATCCAAGAGCAGCGCTGCCTTTATTTCGATCCTATCAGTATCGACACATGCCTCAACGACGCACTTAGCGAACGTTCTCTCTGCGTAGTGTTTTTGGGAATCACATGTTACATCTTCGGCCGTTGTAGGAAAGAGGCATCATTTAAAAACACTCGTAAGCATAAATTCCATTGCTATGGGGAAACTGGGCCCAGGTATGCTCTGGTAAGTGAAGTAGCGGGAAGGGTCTTACCAATAGTAAAGTGTCTCAGTGAGAAAAGTGTAGTAAAGCAGGAGTGTGGAGGACGCCAGGAAGAGGAGCAGCCATACGCACTCTATCTTTGACCGACGATCCTGAGGAGATACATGAAGGATCAGATTCAGAGGTTTGAATAGTGTTTAAACACTGATGTAGAAATTAATTAAGAAATTGTGTTACTGTTAGTGACTTACCTGAAGAAAGACTTGGGTTTGAATGTTCTTATTCGCGTAAAGAAAAGTTGTAAATAAGCCAACTCCAACAGCTAGACCTGCAACAAAGTCATGAAAGAAATATCATACAAACTAACTTGAGATAAATAAAAAGTTGTTCCTGACTGTATAGCTACAGTTGAAGTCGGAAGTTTACATACACCTTAGCCAAATACATTTCAACTCAGTTCTTCCCAATTCCTGACATTTAATCATAGTAACAATTCCCTGTCATAGGTCAGTTAGGATCACCACTTTATTTTAAGAATGTGAAATGCCAGAATAATAATAGAGCGAGTTATTTATTTCAGCTTTTATTTCTTTCATCACATTCCCAGTGGGTCAGAAGTTTACATACACTCAATTAGTATTTGGTAGCATTGCCTTTAAATTCTTTAACTTGGGTCAAATGTTTTGGGTAGCCTTCCACAAGCTTCCCACAATAAGTTGGGTGAATTTTGGCCCATTACTCCTGACAGAGTTGGTGTAACTGAGTCAGGTTTGTAGGCCTCCTTGCTCGCACACGCTTTTTCAATTCTGCCGACAGATTTGCTATAGGCTTGAGGTTAGGGCTTTGTGATGGCCACTCCAATACCTTGACTTTGTTGTCCTTAAGCTATTTTGCCACAACTTTGGAAGTATGCTTGGGGTCATTTTCCATTTGGAAGCCCCATTTGCGACCAAGCTTTAACTTCCTGACTGATGTCTTGAGATGTTGCTTCAATATATCCACATAATTTTCCTTCCTCATGATGCCATCTATTTTGTGAAGTGCACCAGTCCCTCCTGCAGCAAAGCACCCCACAGCATGATGCTGCCACCCCTGTGCTTCACGGTTGGGATGGTGTTCTTTGGCTTGCAAGCCCCCCCCTTTTCCTCCAAACATAACGATGGTCATTATGGCCAAACAGTTCTATTTTTGTTTCATCAGACCAGAGGACATTTCTCCAAAAAGTACGATCTTTGTACCAATGTGCAGTAGCAAACCGTAGTCTGGGTTTTTTATGGCGGTTTTGGAGCAGTGGCTTCTTCCTTGCTGAGCGGCCTTTCGAGTTATGTCGATATAGGACTCTTTTTACTGTGGATATAGATACTTTTGTACCTGTTTCCTCCAGCATCTTCACAAGGTCCTTTGCTGTTGTTCTGGGATTGATTTGCACTTTTCGCACCAAAGTCCGTTCATCTCTAGGAGACAGAACGCGTCTCCTTCCTGAGCGGTATGATGGCTGCGTGGTCCCATGGTGTTTATACTTGCGTACTATTGTTTGTACAGATGAACGTGGTACCTTCAGGTGTTTGGAAATTGCTCCCAAGGATGAACCAGACTTGTGGAGGTATACATTTTTAGGCCTTGAAATACATCCACAGGTACACCTCCAATTGACTCAAATGATGTCAATTAGCCTATCAGAAGCTTCTAAAGCCATGACATCATTTTCTGGAATTTTCCAAGCTGTTTAAAGGCACAGTCAACTTAGTGTATGTAAACTTCTGACCCACTGGAATTGTGATACAGTGAATTATAAGTGAAATCATCTGTCTGTAAACAATTGTTGGAAAAATTACTTGTGTCATGCACGAAGTAGATGTCCTAACCGACTTGCCAAAACTATAGTTTGTTAACAAGAAAGTTGTGGAGTGGTTGAAAAACAAGTTTGAATGACTCCAACCTAAGTGTATGTAAACTTCCGACTTCAACTGTATGTTACTGTTACCCGACACCTACCTTGGGCATGTTGGATGACCAGTTTAGCACAGAGGATGATTATGAAAGGAAGACTCTTCTGAACCCAGCGGAAGAGGTAGCGCAGCTCTGAGAATGAGGTGCTGGGCTCCCCTGACTCCAGATCAGCATCAGCCGGGTCCGCCTCACTGTGGGAGTGCTGGTGTCCCCCACCATGTGAATGGGAGTGGCTGTGGGAACTGGTTCTGGAACTGGCTCTGGACCTACGGGATGACGCCCCTCCTCTACATGACTCCCAGGGCCCGCTGGAGAGGATAGGTACCCGGACCTCTCCACTAGTCTCCGGGATAGCAGAGCCCCCGGTAGCCCCTGCTGGTGTCCTGGTCAGTAGTTCTGGCAGTAATGTCAGGGACAAACCATGTCCTGCCTGATGAGCACCCAGCTCGCTGGAGTTAGGCTGCATCACAGTTGGTGATTCCCTCGATTTCAACGTTCTTTTGGAATCACTCCTTCAACAAATAAAGTGTTAGAGGTTAAGAGGATAGCGTGGTTATAATGTGCAGATGTTAGCTAACAATCTGGCTAACGTTTTCTAGCTAAGTTCGCTAGCTAGGCCTAGCTACAGTAACTTACAGGTTGTTGACAGCATAAACAAATATTGTGATGCAGCCTAGTAATGTTACTTGGCTGGCTAAATGACAGTCAGAGATTCAGGAAGGTGTTTTCACCAATATCAATACACACTTTTGTACTTGTCTATCTAGCAACTGTTTTCTCTTTTGTTTACATTTAGGGAGTGACAGTTAGCTAACTAACGTACGTTAGTAGCTAGCGAAACAGCTAACTAACGTTAACTGTGTCGTTAACTATGGCAAGCTGTCAGATCAACATTACAATTGACAGCTTTTTGACAAATATAAGATAAATAAGAGGTTGTTGGCCGTGTTGGCACTGATGACATGATACAAATACAGTACCCTTACTTTTCTAGGTAAATTGACTGAAAACACATATTTACAACAACGACATGGGGAATAGTTAAATGGGAGAGGAGGGGTGGATGAACGAGAGTGATGGCAGTTAGTTAGCTAATTACTGTTAGATTTCGGGTGACAGAACTTTGCTAACGTTAGCAGCTAGCTAGGCTACCGTTGTTATGACATTTCATTAGCAATGCAAGTAGAAATGCTTAAAATACCTGTCATACTGAGTCTGGAGTTTCATGATAAACCACCGTTCTCCATCTAATAATCTGTCCAAAACACAAAATTAAAGGAAAACAAAAAAGAAAAGAAACAATCTAAAATAAAACTAATTCGCAAGCTAAACCATAATCCTATCGTCTCTATGTGGGCATAGAGATAGATAGAGGACTCATCTTTATATCTGTGCCATTATAACGTCTGTGGCAGCGACATTGAGTCTACAACCCATAGGAATCCCCACCCAGTTGACTACTGTGACGACATTAAAAGGGCGGAAGCATGGTGGAAGCCCTCAATGGCGCTGCCCATGGGATAATTGCCTTTTGGCCACTAGAGGACTCTATCATTCTCTATGTTTGGGAGACATCTTGAATACAGCAGCATCAACGTCACAAACTGTTTTAAAATTGGTCAAAAGTTAAAGAGAACCAACTCATGTCAAAACTTACTTCATTATCATCAAATATGTTTAGTAAGTGATAAATAGTCTGAATGAATGAATTAACTTTGAATTAACATTGTACTTAATTAACAACAGGGAAGCAGTTAAAGCTGCAATATGTAACTTTTTGAGTGACCAACCAAATTCACATAGAAATGTGTGTTATAGATTTGTCATTCTCATTGAAAGCAAGTCTATAAGAAGTGGCAGATCTATTTTATGTGCTCTATTTCTATGTTTCCTGTTCTTAAGTTTCGTTTTTGCGTCTTTTACTTTCGGTTTTGTACAGCAGCTTCAAACAGCTGAAAATACAATATCTTTGGTTATGGAAAAGATAGTTCACAGCGGTTTAGATGGTACAATGATTCTCTACACTATACTTGCTTGTTTTTGTCACATAAACTGAAATTAGGCGAACTATTTTAATTTGACCAACCAGGAAATGGTGACACAATTTCTGCCTAGTGCATCTTTAAATGATTTTCTGTACTTCCAGTGTGGGGCGTGTTCAGCAGGACACAACGTTTTGGAAAGTTCAGATAGAAATACACTATGTAGAACAAACATGCCTCTCTGACATGTAGAATAAGGTCGCACATCAGCTCTATTCATTGCATTTCTATCTGATGTAGGCTAAGTAACAAACATTTCCCCCATGTAAATCAATCCCCTTCAATTTATTTTCCTTTCGTGATGTACGCCAGAAGGGCCCCAGCTAGAACAGGTAGGCTAAAGCCACAGACCCAAGGTCAGATATGTTTTCATCACAATAATATAGTCAAGAGGAGCCAACTGAAAATTGCAACAGAATATTACGGAGTGGCTCCTAATCCGTGACCAGATCTCTTATTTCTGAGGCTCCGTATCCGTGGGTGCACAAATTATCGAAGTATCTCATGGGAATTTGCGATTTCTGTCATTTTTTTCATGCCAAAACCGGATTAAATGCCAAAAAGATTATATTCGCAATGTCACTAAGCAAAAAGCAAATAACCAAAACATCAATAGCCACTACAATGTCAAAACATGATTTTGTCACGAGTTCAGTACAATTTACATTTAACATTTGAGTCATTTAGCAGACGCTCTTATCCAGAGCGACTTACAGTTAGTGAGTGCATACATTATTTTTTGTATTTTTCATACTGGCCCCCCGTGGGAATCGAACCCACAACCCTGGCGTTGCAAACGCCATGCTCTACCAACTGAACTACATCCCTGCCGGCCATTCCCTCCCCTACCCTGGACGACGCCAATTGTGCGCGGCCCGATGGGTCTCCCGGTCGCGGCCGGCTACGACAGAGCCTGGATTCGAACCAGGATCTCTGCGCCACTCGGGAGACACAATCTTCTTGATTTTACGGACCCACGACTATGTGGTATCGACATTAGCTAGCTAGCTAATGTTAGCATGCTAGTGACTCTAGTCAGCATACTCTGCTACATGATAATCAGCTCGAGTTAGCTAGTCACCCTAGCAAACTCTAGTCCAATGGAAACCGGTGCAACCCTGCTGGCTAATGGCTGGCTAGATGAGCAGTGGTGACAGTGAGGTCCCTATGAGATTCAAGGCTTTAATAAGTGCAATCGTGCAGAAATAGCAAAGAAAATACTGATTGATGAGCTAAATTAGCTGGCAAGATAGCTATGACAGTTACGTGTCATTGAGTACCACAGTATGAGTCATAATACCCATAAAACCTAGCGGTCAAACACGGAAATGGTTCCATATAGTGGAATCGATGAGGGTAACCAGAAGTGGTCTAGTGATAAGTGTTTGTGTTTCTGTTGGGCAGAGGGAGAAGGCGCTCAGAGTTAAACAAATGGGGGAAAGAATTGTGAATTGTTTCACTCTCAAGAAAAGGAGTGGTGAGATTAGTAGATATGTACCAGTACAGAGGGATAGACCAACAAGTAATATATGTTTCAGTAAGATTGGATTTTTTGTGTTTATAGCAATGGTTATTAATTGTACTGCAGGGTCCATCCCTTCACGTAAGTCGAAGAAAATTGAGGTTGTGGTGGCAACTACAGAGAGGTATTTGGGTGTGAGAGACTTGACATCAGAAGAGTTACAGGGAGTGTTAAGTGGTGATGTCCCATCATTTCAGGTTGAGGGCATGAGGTAGGAATGAATATATTTAAATAGTGGAGAAGGGTGGTGTTAATTATTAATAATAATTTTGAATTTGTGAGTTAGATGGTAGAGTATTTCTTTCTTTTATTTTTCAACCAAAATATCTAGTAGGTGGCGGTAATGCAACAAATTGGATGCCAACCGCCGTTAAACCTCTTTGAAGAAGAAGAAGAAGAAGAAGAAGAAGGAAACGGTTCCCAATCGTTTTTCCACCATACATTTTAGAACGACTTCATATAAGGTCTGTGTTTCGTGTAGGCTTACCAGTGTTGCCAACTTAGCGACTTTGTCGCTATATTTAGCGAGTTTTCAGACCCCTCTAGCGACACAATTTCAAAAAAGTGACTAGCGACAAATCTAGCGACTTTTTCTGGTGTTATTGGAGACTTTTGGAAACTCTGACGTGAAAGCACGTATCGTTCTTACTCTTCTCAACGAGCAGTGGGTGCTTTGTTACCCCCGTCCCGCAGCAGTCCCTCCCATCTGCAGTCAGAGCAGGAGATGTTCACCCCTCCGTGTCCAGACTGCAAATGAATCGCTCATGCGGGAAGCCGCCGCTCGCTGATCCCGCCCTGGCTTACATTCAAGGCGGGATGTAAATGTAGGGAGTTTTTTACTCACTTTTTGTCTCCCATGACATTATTCCTCTCTCCTACAGGGTCCATCACAATTACATGCACATGGCCAATTATGCAAATGCATGACGTCATTTAGCGATTTCTAGCGACTATTAGGACAGCCAATAGCTACTTTCCTTACTGAGGAGTTGGCAACACTGACTACCTGGCTTGACGTTTTGATAACAACGTAAATCTCTTTCGGACAAGGTAACTTTTATCAATATATAATAGCCTGTAATTTCCCCCCAAAATGAAATGCTAATTATCCGTTAATGTGGCTATCATACAGAACTACACATCCTGTCGCAAGCTTTGACTTCATCCCTCAAGGCAGTGTTGCAGGGTGGGAAAAACCTCCACATTTCTCCATGCAAACTATCAGCAACAACTAGCAAGTAAAGAATAACTAGTAGATGTCATCGCCTTTTTGTAGTTTCTCGTTTAAATAATGTATATTGTGTATTTCTCATGTGTATTGTTGTTTAGCATCTTTCAAATTAACTATATTAGCATTTTTTTCTTACTATATATTTTTTTCTTACCCTGACCTTTTGTAGATAACTAGCTAACCTTAGGTCTCCGTAGATTAGAAGCAAGAATGGTTCTGTGCTATGTACCGGATTGTAACCACTACTCCGATAAGCACACGTGCATTTGATCATTTTCAGACCTCTGTAAGCGAGATGTGTTGTAGGAGCCATGTGATAAGGTAAGCCCTGTTTGATAGCTGCTAACAAGCTATTTTGGCTAGGTCAAAGATCTGTGGTTAGCTAGGTGCTTATGAAAATTAGCTAGATAACCACCAACTGTAGTTACATGTACAATGCACGTTACCTTCCTTACAATTAAAAAGAAAAGCAGTATAGGCTAGCATAATGACTGTTGTGATCTTTTTATTGACACGTCTTTAGTGAGCTAGTGTTAAGTTGCGTCAATTCAAATCTGGTATTAGGAACAAAAGAGGTCAACACGACTTCTAAGATATACTAGTATTTTAATTAATGCAAAACACTTCAATGGTAAATATGATGTTCGTATATACGGGTCCACTGAAATACCACACAGGGCACTCAGAGAACTGATCCATTGTTCTAAGTTCTTCTCCAAATACTCTGACAGAGATAGTTCCCGCTCCCTGCTGGCCAATCAGAGTAGAGACTGAGCGTGGTTTAGACTTACTCAGCCTATCGTTGGCGCACAGGCTGGTCCCAGGCCCTTGGTGCTTCACTGTTGCCAGGTGTCTAGTTGTTTTGAAACTTCAGACATAGTCTGTTCCTCTCCACTGTAGCAGAACACATGTCCTTGAGCGCGGTTTAACAAAGAGGCAGTGTTGTGTATGTGAGACACAAGTTCTTATCTCCCCCTACTGTTAAACAGTCTATATCAGTACAGCACAAACCTATTATGTTTAATCATTAATGCATTCCTTCTAAGCTAGGCATCACATCCAGTTATAAGAAAATAGATCCCCACAATCCCCCTTTTCACACCCACTGGGTGTGAACCCAAAACAAGAAAACCCAAAACAAGAAATTTCAGGGAAATTCAGGAATCCCCCTATTGACACCCTCCAGGGTGTCACTCATTAAAATACAATACAAACAAAAAGAATCACACTTTTATTAATAGGCAATAATGATAATAAAAAGGCCTTCAGTCCTTCCATCTACACCCAACTTGTACTAGGTTGGCTACCAGCCACCCAGGAACTTCAAACCTTCACATAAGGAAAGATAAACATTCACAATGGTAAACTTGATTAATAAAGCATAAAACACAGGATTAATAAATTTTGGCCCCTTTTAGACACCCTCTAGGGTGTCACTCCACCACCTCACCAATAGCAAACCAAGGGTCATCCTCAGTCAACTTCATCTCAGTGTCTGCATCTCCTTCTTGAGCCCCTAGGAGGGGCATCATACCAGCCGAATGCACGACATCTGTAACAGACTTTCTCAGACAAGGAATTACACAGGCAGTACAGCACATTAATATTAGAAACACAACTACTAGGGTCAGAAATCCAGTAACCACCACAACAGAGTACCCACCAAACCAATCACCCAACCAGGAGAACAGTCCGTTTCCCTCCATTCCAGCCATGCTCTTCATTTCAGCTGATAGTTTATCTAAACCAACTAGGGCTTTAGAGATACTCCCATCAGGACTGGTATTGTTAGGGATAAACGTACAACAATGGCTTAACATTCTATAGACACCACCCCTTTCTGCCTGATCTAGAGCCAACCTCTTTTTACTAAGTCATAGGAGTGAGATGGCGGATAATTGTTCAAAAGATCCCTTCCGTTGCATCCCTAGTCCAGCCAATAAATCGTTGTTGGTCGTAATATATATAATTAATCCAATTCACAATTTTGTTTATTGTCACCCACCAAAAGAACGTGGTAGTAAACCCTTCCCCTAATTGTTTCATAGCTCGGTATCCATCCGATACCCCCCTTGGTAGCCCAATTGCATCCATCTAAATAGGGCTATTCTCCTTCTTGTTAAAACTCCTCCTACATCTGTTTAATCCTTGGTTCCTGGTGACTAATTCTAACTAGTTGAACCAGTATAACCAGGGCGCACGTATCTAGCCACCCCTTTGGAATTCTCTGCCTTACACTGCCTTTACTGGCACACGCCCACCACACATCGGTTACAGGGGCTGTAAGGTTCAGAATTCTCTCCTGTGCTTCCGAACTTAAGTCTCCAATTGATAATTGGTGATGTCTTTGTTTCTCTTTACCCCCCATCTGGATGTTCAGTCCCCCTCGGTCTCATATCCCCATCCCCAAGTGTATTTAAACACTTGAGTCTAGGAACAATCCGCCGTGGGGTCCGAACACGAATATAATAGGATTTTATAATCCCAATTTGCTTATTGACATGTACCCCACCCGTTGGCTACGTCCCTAACCCTTATTTTGAATCTGACAGTCTGCCCTTCTCTGACTCCTATTTTGTAGGCCACTTGTCCTTGACGGTCAGTATGTCGGGTCGCTTCTCTTCTCTTTTACTTCTTAACAATGGTAAGGGCATAGCATAATTGGTGGTGGATCTTGACATATCAAGACCATTACCGAGACTATGATGCAACTCAAGTTATCCATATTCCCAAAAACCGCCAACCCTCTCTTGTCCTCAGTCTTTCTGCTTGGTACTACCCCATACTCACACCTCTATAAACACCCCACAGTGATGAAAGGTCGGGGTAGAGGATCTTCGTTAACAGAGTTTACCCCCAGACCCTATTGGTTTCAGTTCTTCTCTTTAACTCTGTGTGTGTTCAACGGTGTTGGCATGTGGGCCTACCTTTTTGCAGTGGGTAACGTTGACCCAAGTGGCTCTTTCAGCTATTCTAATGGCAAAGGCAGTGACCAATATAACCTGATAGGGCCCTTCCCAACAGGCCTGCTTCCAGTTTTTCTTCTTTAGGGACTGGATGCTCACCAGTCACCTGGTTAGATAGAGTGGGTCACCTTCTCCTTTAGTTCACCTGTGGGGCACAAAACCTCTGACATACGGGTGTGGTTAATAAATTATCTTTACACATGTTCAGCTCTCAATTTTTTTTTTTTAAAGTATTTTGTCCTCTCCTTCGTATATATTTATTATTTAATCCTACCATCTCCTTATCATCTCCTACCATCCCCCTTTTGACACATGTTTTGCTCATGTGTCAATATTACCACCTACCTAAACAATCACTTAGTTAATATTGGTAATTTATCATCCAATTGCCATCCCTTATTTTTATGTTTGAGACTGTCCCTTGCTTCTTTATTGCTCCTATCTTCCTGATCTCATTACTAAATAAATGATCTAGGTAATAGCTGTTTCGCATTAGATTGTGCCTTCCTCTGATTACTGCAGCTCATTGCATTAATTTAGTTTCAAATAACAACTTGTTGTTTATTAAAGCATACGTAAAATGAAATTTAAATGACAACATTTGATAATACCTCAATTTATTTATATCCCGTAAAAGTAATCTAAGATTAGTACAATTGACTAGCAACAGGTATCCCTCATTCAGGGAAAGCTCTCTCTCTCTCTCTTCTGTTGTTTTATGGTTCAAATCATATATATTATTACCAAATTATAATATTCTTCACACTTTTCACAGTATTATAAATTACCCTCAACTTAGTAAAATAAACTATCTTAAAGTCCTCCTCTCATGCCTTTAGAATTTACTAGTGTGGATGATTAATTAACACCAGAAGGTTAAAACAGAGTTCAGAGGCAATTGAAATTATTCAACGAACTGTTCCATCCCATAGTATACCAAACATTACCATTATTCTAAATATTTCATAAATGTTACTTATCCCAAGTGTTCATTAAGTCCTCATGACATTCATTCTTATAAGAAATCATATATTTACATTTTACATTTACATTTTAGTCATTTAGCAGACGCTCTTATCCAGAGCGACTTACAGGAGCAATTAGGGTTAAGTGCCTTGCTCAAGGGCACATTAACGTCATTTAGCAGACGCTCTTAGCCAGAGCGACTCACAAATTGGTGTGTTCACCCTATAGCCAGTGGGGGGGGGGGGGGGGGGGGGGGGGGGGGGGGGGGGTAGAAGGATTACTTTATCCTATCCCAGGTATTCCTTAAAGAGGTGGGGTTTCAAATGTCTCCGGAAGGTGGTGAGTGACTCCGCTGTCCTGGCGTCGTGAGGGAGCTTGTTCCACCATTGGGGTGCCAGAGCAGCGAACAGTTTTGACTGGGCTGAGCGGGAACTATGCTTCCGCAGAGGAAGGGGAGCCAGCAGGCCAGAGGTGGATGAACGCAATGCCCTCGTTTGGGTGTAGGGACTGATCAGAGCCTGAAGGTACAGAGGTGCCGTTCCCCTCACTGCTCCATAGGCAAGCACCATGGTCTTGTAGCGGATGCGAGCTTCAACTGGAAGCCAGTGGAGTGTGCGGAGGAGGGGGGTGACGTGAGAGAATTTGGGAAGGTTGAACACCAGACGGGCTGCGGCATTCTGGATGAGTTGTAGGGGTTTAATGGCACAGGCAGGGAGGCCAGCCAACAGCGAGTTGCAGTAGTCCAGACGGGAGATGACAAGTGCCTGGATTAGGACCTGTGCCGCTTCCTGTGTAAGGCAGGGTCGTACTCTCCGAATGTTGTAGAGAATGAACCTGCAGGAGCGGGTCACCGCCTTGATGTTGGCGGAGAACGACAGGGTGTTGTCCAGGGTCACGCCTAGGCTCTTCGCACTCTGGGAGGAGGACACAGCGGAGTTGTCAACCGTGATGGCGAGATCATGGAACGGGCAGTCCTTCCCCGGGAGGAAGAGCAGCTCCGTCTTGCCAGGGTTCAGCTTGAGGTGGTGATCCGTCATCCATACTGATATGTCTGCCAGACATGCAGAGATGCGATTCGCCACCTGGTTATCAGAAGGGGGAAAGGAGAAGATTAGTTGTGTATCGTCAGCGTAGCAATGATAGGAGAGACCATGTGAGGATATGACAGAGCCAAGTGACTTGGTGTATAGGGAGAAAAGGAGAGGGCCTAGAACTGAGCCCTGGGGGACACCAGTGGTGAGAGCACGTGGTGCGGAGACAGCTTCTCGCCACGCCACTTGGTAGGAGCGACCGGTCAGGTAGGACGCAATCCAGGAGTGAGCCGCGCCGGAGATGCCCAGCTCGGAGAGGGTGGAGAGGAGGATCTGATGGTTCACAGTATCAAAGGCAGCAGACAGGTCTAGAAGGACAAGAGCAGAGGAGAGAGAGTTAGCTTTAGCAGTGCGGAGAGTCTCCGTGACACAGAGAAGAGCAGTCTCAGTTGAATGACCAGTCCTGAAACCTGATTGGTTTGGATCAAGAAGGTCATTCTGAGAGAGATAGCAAGAGAGTTGGCTAAAGACGGCACGCTCAATAGTTTTGGAAAGAAAAGAAAGAAGGGATACTGGTCTGTAGTTGTTGACATCAGTGGGGTCGAGTGTTGGTTTTTTGAGAAGGGGAGCAACTCTCGCTCTCTTGAAGACGGAAGGGACATGGCCAGCGGTCAAGGATGAGTTGATCAGCGAGGTGAGGTAGGGGAGAAGGTCACCGGAGATGGTCTGGAGAAGGGAGGAGGGGATGGGGTCAAGCGGGCAGGTTGTTGGGCGGCCTGCAGTCACAAGTCGCAGGATTTTATCTGGAGAGAGAGGGGAGAAAGAAGTCAAAGCATAGGGTAGGGCAGTGTGAGCAGGACCAGCAGTGTCATTAGACTTAACAAACGAGGATCGGATGTCGTCAACCTTCTTTTCAAAGTGGTTGACGAAGTCATCCACAGAGAGAGAGGAGGGGGGGGGGGGGGGGGGGGGGAGGATTCAGGAGGGAGGAAAATGTGGCAAAGAGCTTCCTAGGGTTAGAGGCAGATGCTTGGAATTTAGAGTGGTAGAAGGTGGCCTTAGCAGCAGAAACAGATGAAGAAAATGTAGAGAGGAGGGAGTGAAAAGATGCCAGGTCGGCAGGGAGTTTAGTTTTCTTCCATTTCCGCTCCGCTGCCCGGAGCTCTGTTCTGTGAGCTCGCAATGAGTCATCAAGCCACGGAGCTGGAGGGGAGGACCGAGCCGGCCGGGAGGATAGGGGACACAGAGAGTCAAAGGATGCAGAAAGGGAGGAGAGGAGGGTTGAGGAGGCAGAATCAGGAGATTGGAGGGAGAAGGATTGAGCAGAGGGAAGAGATGATAGGATGGAAGAGGAGAGAGTAGTGGGAGAGAGAGAGCGAAGGTTGCGGCGGCGCATTACCATCTGTGTAGGGGCAGAGTGAGTAGTGTGGGAGGAGAGCGAGAGAGAAAAGGAAACAAAGTAGTGGTCGGAGACATGGAGGGGAGTTGCAGTGAGATTAGTAGAGGAGCAGCATCTAGTGAAGATGAGGTCAAGCGTATTGCCTGCCTTGTGAGTAGGGGGGGACGGTGAGAGGGTGAGGTCAAAAGAGGAGAGGAGTGGAAAGAAGGAGGCAGAGAGAAATGAGTCAAATGTGGACATAGGGAGGTTGAAATCCCCCAAAACTGTGAGGGGTGAGCCATCCTCGGGAAAGGAACTTATCAAGGCGTCAAGCTCATTGATGAACTCTCCAAGGGAACCTGGAGGGCGATAGATGACAAGGATATTAAGCTTAAATGGGCTAGTGACTGTGACAGCATGGAATTCAAATGAGGAGATAGACAGATGGGTTAGGGGAAAAATTGAGAATGTCCACTTGGGAGAGATGAGGATTCCTGTACCACCACCCCTCTGACCAGATGCTCTCGGGGTATGCGAGAACACATGGTCAGACGAGGAGAGAGCAGTAGGAGTAGCAGTGTTTTCAGTGGTGATCCATGTTTCCGTCAGCGCCAGGAAGTCGAGGGACTGGAGGTTGGCATAGGCTGGGATGAAGTCAGCTTTGTTGGCAGCAGAACTGCAGTTCCAGAGGCTGCCTGCGACCTGGAAATCCAGGTGTGGGGTGCGTGCAGGGACCACCAGGTTAGAGAGGCAGCAGCCGCGCGGTGTGGTGCGTTTGTGTAGCCTGTGCAGAGAGGAGAGAACAGGGATAGGCAGAGGCATAGTTGACAGGCTGTAGCAAATGGCTATAAAAATGCAGAGGAGATCGGAATGAAATGAGCTAAGCATCTGGGAGAGGAGAGAGCAGGGCCTCCCTCACCAAAAACTTCTACCTCAGAAACTAAAATTGTTTCACTGAACCACCCGAACAAAAACTCTCCCAACTTCCACCTTTAGAAATCAGAATTGTTGTGAACCACAGCGGTTCAATGTTTAAAGGAATAGACTCAACCCACTTTATTCAGCTAGCTAACTATGACACCATAGCTAACTAGCATGCTAGCATCCAATAACACACAGTTTAACACACAGTTTAGCACCAACACTTGGTCACAACAAACCACCAATAGTGTGATAACACACTAAACAGATCATTCGTGTCTGTGTCAAGTTCCTTTCATGACGCAGCAATGATTAAACGTTGGCTAGCTAGGACAAGTATATTGTATTTAGCTACTTCCGTACAGTTAGCTGGTCGTGTTGGGTAGCTAGCAATGGCCACTGTGTTGACTTTGTTTGAAGAACGGCTAGCTAGCTAGCTTCGTGCTACACCCGGCACACAATGGCTATTGTGTTGACTCTGACTCTGTTCGAAAAAACGGCTAGTTAGCTCGCTTCGTGCTACAGCCGGCACGGCCGAAGACACTGCCAAGACACACCAATAGTGTGATAACACACTAAACAGATCATTCGTGTCTGTGTCAAGTTCCTTTCATGACGCAGCAATGATTAAACGTTGGCTAGCTAGGACAAGTATATTGTATTTAGCTACTACAGTACAGTTAGCTGGTCGTGTTGGGTAGCTAGCAATGGCCACTGTGTTGACTTTGTTTGAAGAACGGCTAGCTAGCTAGCTTCGTGCTACACCCGGCACACAATGGCTACTGTGTTGACTCTGACTCTGTTCGAAAAACGGCAAGTTAGCTCGCTTCGTGCTACAGCCGGCACGGCCGAAGACACTGCCAACCTACAGTGTCACGGCCGAAGACACTGCCAACCTATATATAACCCAAACTCAGCCAAAACCGAAAAACTCTAAGACCTATCACCCTTGACCTGCTGAAAACCCCCCAAAATTGAAACAACAAGGCTTTATAAACATCATACTAGGTGTGTTGTTTTTTGTTTTAAAAACCCAATTTGAAAAACAACAACCCCTAATAGCCAGGCCCCACTTGATTTGGTAGCTCATTTTTATAACCTAAATACTGCCTAACTTCACTACTGCTCCCCCTAGCCCTTTGCAACATTCCAATGAGATAAGCTAATTCTCTTTCTCCTGGTTATAATTTTGTTAACCTTCAATTACCTTCAGTAATCTAAAGATGGTAGTACACACAAAACATGATACAGATATCCCCAGTCCTAACCCATCAATAATTGTTTGTATCAATCTAATTCCTCATAACTAATCCATAAAACCACTCAAAATTCCTTGAGTATACAATGATTATTTAATTGATTACCCTAACCCTGCTACATGTGATCTCATCTCAAATGATCCATTATCAATTATTTGATCAACCCCCTAGGAAAATCTGTCTCCTCTTCTATTGTTCCTGTCCCCCCTGTAAATGCCATTTCATTTTTTTAGCCAATACAATCACGGTTACATCAAATGTTCCCTCCTTTGTTACAGTTACTAACTTTCTGGTCCTTTTTCTCATTTGTTAGAGATATTACCAATATCTTCACTATTTTCTGGGAACCTTCTCTTCATGATTGCTACTGGTGATCCTGCCATCTCTACTTCTGGTGTGGTCTGATGTCTATATTAGGGTGTAAGGTAAATTATTCCTGTTGTGTTTTTCAGCTAAAATATTTTTTCAGCTAAAATATTTTTCAGCTTTTATATCCCTCAGTTAATGGTATTTTCTCCCTAATATATCTTCATACTCTTCTGCTTTCCCTAAATGAGATTGAATCCCTTGCCTTTCCTCTACTATCATTCTATCATTACTGGATCAATGATAATAACTGTAATAACTATCAATAATAATTGTAATAACTATTACACATTATATTGTGCCCTTTTTCTGATAATGTTATAATTGTAGCCTATTGCATTACTTTAGTTTAAAATATAAGTTTGTTTATTTAACAAATCTAGAACCCACCACAGGCTGGCGCTATTCCCCCAGCACAACAGCCAAAGCCACTTGCATCCCCTGGTCCCCGTAACTAAAATAAATTATTGTTCTAGAATTCACCAACTATTTGCATACACCACTGGCGTCAAGCAACCCCTCGAATAAAGTAATAACAATTAGAATTTATCAAAGCACTGCCTTCCAGTCAAGCATTCAGACCTCCACTTGAAATTCCACAGCTCAACCCAACTCGCTTGACTGTCTCTATTTTTTTTCTCCCGCTAACCAGAGCCATAAATTATTCTCCTTTGTCCTCAACTCAATTTTCACAGCTCTATCGCCATTTCAGTTCGCTATTCAATTTCTTTAACTGTTCTCTCTGATTAGGCCCTAATTAATAAAACAAATACTTGCTATCGTTGATAAGCATACATTTAATGATATTCCTATCATTTGAACTATCTCTCACCCCTCCCCTTGCTCCTTCCTACACAACGGGGAAGGCGCGGAGGGGGGGGGACCTTGTAACAAATTTTCATAGACCTTTCTAGAATACTTCTACTTAAGCTATCTAATTCAACCTTTCACATTTCTCAATCCACGTAGTAATCTAGGTCTATAGCCCCAATGCGAAAGCTTTACCCACTGTCGCTACCTGTGTTCGAACCAGGGACCTTTAGATACATTGCCAGTCACCCCACACATTCCGCAATGCTTTCAAAGTACCCCAAACAACCACTTCCATGTCGCACAACCAGCCACGTCATCACTCCCTACTAGCCAGCCCTTTCATCTCAAACATTAAATCCCCTAGTAGCAAAAATAAAACACACTCTCAAACAGCGTTCTGCATTTACCTCTATCATCGGGTTTAAAAACTAACGTAACAACATTAACCATCCTCTATTGCTGTAGTAACGTCATCTTTGGTTCAGTTTATTTATTACGGAGTGTCCATTATACTTCTCTATTCTCAGTAATTTAACTCTCACCTCATTCAGTAACACAAAATAATGCTCTCTCTCCCTTCACCCATACCAGCCGCCGAATTCACTCATACACACAGACCTCACCTTATGCCACCGAAATGCCCAACAAAACATAATAGTTCAATGGAGCCCCCTATTGGCTCTCCACTGTTTATACATTACTTCCATACCCACACCAGCCATGGTCCGATCACCCATCAAACCCCATCACATTATCAAACAACGGTACAACCTTAAACTCATATTCTCTACTTTCTCGCCCATTACGTACGTCTACGTTCGGGCAAGCAAGCCCATACGTATATATCGTCAGAAACCCACAGGCACCTCTCAAACAATCGCCCCGTGGTGTTCCCAGCCAACTCCCAATCGACACAAATCACCCCCCTGTCTCTCCTGACTCTCCAAAAGCCTAACTCTCGCTGTCTCCAGCCCCTCCCCTCGCGTTTTCCTCCTTTTGTGTCCAGTCGGAACAGGTTTTGTCTGTTTTTCGTTTTAATTAGTAATATTTGTCCGTTATTTAATTATTTAAAGTACGTCTATCTATTTATTTAAATCAAATTATTCCCACCTAATTAGTTAAAGTCGGTGCATATTTATATTTCAACGATAAACCAAATTATTTCAGTCTAATTATTTAACCAGTATTTTGCAGGGTCAAACATCAAACGTTAAATTAAATAATAAACCAAATGGCTTCAACTTAATTATTTAAAACCAATATTATGCTATGTCAAACATCAAACATTAAATCAAATAATAAACCAAATTGCTTCAACATAATTATTTAAAACCAGTATTATGCTATGTCAAACATCAAACGTTACAGTTCAATCATATCAGTTCAAACATTTTAGTTTAGTCATACTAGTTATTCATTATTTTACATTTATGTTCCCAATTGTTATTAACGGGTTATACGGTTTAAGCAACCACAAACCCAACAGTTATTCACAAATTATACAGTTTGGACAGGCACAGACGTCTTTAATTCCTAATTAGTTTTCTATCAAGGTATACAGGTTTATTCATTTTAGTAACCCGCATTCCCTCTTTTATTTCGTCTGCAAACACTCTTTTATTACACTGGGATCATTCACACTCTCATGCATATGACACCCTATACTTTAAAGTGCTCCTCCGATCTGGGCGGTACCCCCAAGTACAGCTCCCTGCCGAAGCGCAACACTATAGTGTACTTTAAAGTGCTCCTACGATCCTAGCCGTACTAGTTACGGACCTTGCCGATAGCGCAACACTATCTAAAATTTCCCGAACCTAGCCGTACCCTCGAAGTTACGGACCTTGCCGGTGTAATTCTTCGAACCTAGCTGTACCCCCGTAGTTACGGACCTTGCCGATAGCAATTACTAATTCAATTATTCCCTGTATCTTCGAACCTAGCCGTACCCTCGTAGTTACGGACCTTGCCGATAGATTTCAGTATTTTCCCCGAACCTAGCCGTACCCTCGTAGTTACGGACCTTGCCGGTAGAACAAATACTCTATGGTACCATGGTTTAACATCACATTCACCAAAGGTTTGCATGTCACAATATTGTGCTTATCTACTCATAATAGTTTCATAATTTAGTACACTTACATCAGACAGGTGTTTCACAAAATTAATTTGGATAAAGCCAATGTGCAGAACTTTAGTTATATAACAATAGGTGTCTGCTTACCTGTTTTTAGTAGTCCGGACTCTTTGTGAAACACACCGTCCAATGACAGAGATGTCCAATGGGCCGGACAATACCCAGCGAAGTCCCTTCTACCAGATCACAGTCGGTGGTCACCAATTGTTAATTTGCGTCAATTCAAATCTGGTATTAGGAACAAAAGAGGTCAACACGACTTCTAAGATATACTAGTATTTTAATTAATGCAAAACACTTCAATGGTAAATATGATGTTCGTATATACGGGTCCCCTGAAATACCACACAGGGCACTCAGAGAACTGATCCATTGTTCTAAGTTCTTCTCCAAATACTCTGACAGAGATAGTTCCCGCTCTCTGCTGGCCAATCAGAGTAGAGACTGAGCGTGGTTTAGACTTACTCAGCCTATCGTTGGCGCACAGGCTGGTCCCAGCCCCTTGGCGCTTCACTGTTGCCAGGTGTCTAGTTGTTTTGCAACTTCAGACATAGTCTGTTCCTCTCCACTGTAGCAGAACACATGTCCTTGAGCGCAGTTTAACAAAGAGGCAGTGTTTGTGTATGTGAGACACAAGTTCTTATCTCCCCCTACTCCCTAACAGCTCCTCACATGAATCACAGCTTGTTATGTTAAACAGTCTATATCAGTACAGCACAAACCTATTATGTTTAATCATTAATGCATTCCTTCTAAGCTAGGCATCACATCCAGTTATAAGAAAATAGATCCCCACACTAGCCAGCTAGTTAATGTTAGCTCACGGGTTGTGTAGTTATACTTTTTCACGTGGTGATATGCTAGCTAGAGTAAGCCCACCAGGGAAGGCATATTTAGCTAGCTAGTTAACGTTATTTCACCGTTCCTGTAGTCAGACTTGCTAGCTAACGTTAGGCTGGCACCATGGCAAGGATAGTTGGTTAGCTAGCATGTCACCACTTAGAAAAGTCTGACTACACGAACGGTGAGCTAATTTTAAATAGCTAGCTAGCTAAATATCGTCTGGTGGGCTAGCTAGTTAGGTACCTTGGTTGGCTAGATAGCTACATTAGCTAAAGTTAACTAGCTGGCTAGCTAGCTCACAAAGGACTTGTGGGCTAAATGTTTTCCCCATACAAAACAAAGAACAGTTTTGTTCCACAAGTGCATCTGTTGTACATGACTAATCAAATGACCTGTGAAGTCAGACATGTCAGCTGGGATAGCAATTAAGCTAGCCCGAGGCTAGTTCTTTTCAGACTGGCCTAGTAGACAATGTGTCAAACTAGCCTGACACAGCAGTGAAATGGCTAGTGGAAAATATGCCAAACTAGTCTGACACAGCAGTGAAATTTTGCCTTTACAAACATTGCATGCCACAGATTTAGGACCTGAATGTTACCCGGGCTAGTAGAAATCGTGGTCTGTGGGCCAGTGCCCAAAATCCTTATGTTCCATCCCTGCATGTCAGTGCCTTTCAGACGATCCCCCTACCACTGTTGGTCCTCCTCAGTGACCTCACATCCCCCTACCACTGTTAGTCCTCCTCAGTGACCTCACGGCTGAGGGTTTTAACTTTCCTCTTGAGAATTAGAATCATAAGTACAGTCATATAGCTCATCGCAATACCTCTTCGGGCTAATAGTAACTGTAGCTCAGTTGGTAGAGCATGGCGTTTGCAACGCCAGGGTTGTGGGTTCGATTCCCACGGAGGGCCAGTATGAGAAAAAAATAAGTATGCCCTCACTAACTGTAAGTCGCTCTGGATAAGAGCGTCTGCTAAAATGACTTTTTTTTAAATGTAGTATCCTAGACTGTCCTGATCATCTAGTTGAGCATTCCAGATAAATTCTCCATCCCAGCAGAAATGTCCCATCCTCATAGTAGGATTTTAGATGTGCAGATAGACCAAAGCCCAGTCAATTGTACCGTTACTATAGTCAAGTCTGTGGGTTATGGTATTTTAGTAATCAACCTAGCTAGTAAAATTTTCTTTTTTTGTCTTTCAGACGGGCGGACTGGAAACCCAGTGACAACCATTGGGTCTACAGCTGCCATATTCCGCTGGGAAAGAGAAATGGCCCCGTATTTACCAGAAAAGGTAGCTCATCCAACATGGCAAAAGAGGAAGATCCAAACTCATCCACCATGGCAGAAGAAGAAGATCCAGACACATCCACCATGGCAGAAGAAGAAGATCCAGACACATCCACCATGGCAGAAGAAGAAGATCCAGACACATCCACCATGGTAGACGATGAAGTTCCAGGCCCCTCGGCTGCTGAAGAATGTAGGAGACTGCTGTCTGCAAAGTTGCAGAATGTTCTCACTGAGGTTCATCTTGAGGAAACATTAGCACAGTTGAAGGTTCTACAGGAGAATCAGCTGTATACACACAAAAGGTATTCAGCATCACAGCTGTCCGATAAAGTACTTCCACACAAAGACATAAAAAAATATAATAACATGTTCAACATCGTTGTTGAATACTTGGAAAGTTACATGGACTGCGTTGTCTACTTTGCCAAGTGGAGCGTCAATGTGCTGTTATTTGAGGATTAAGTGTTTATGGCGCTTATGAAGTTGCGTCAACTATTCCGTTGTAGTGCAAGCACTGTCAGCAATGTTGCCATCACTTTCATTCATGTGATCCACAAGCTTTTTTCATTAGCATCATGAAGACTGTTCCAAGTCGGGAGAATAACCAAACGTGCTTGCCTGCGTCTTTTCAGAGGTCCAGCAGAAACTGCAGGATGGTCATTGACTGTACTAACCTAGAAGTTACTACTCCAAGTCAGATGGATCGGCAGAAGCAAACCTACTCTGTGTACCATTCAATGCACTCCTTCAATCTACTCCTGGGAGTTGCACCTAATGCGGGGATAACATACTGCAGTGATCTTTATCCAGGATCTGTGTCGGACACAGCCATTGTCCAGATGTCAGGGTTTGAGAAGGTCTTCACATCTGGAGACATGATTTTGCAGACAAAGGCTTCTTGATCTAGAGCTTGATACCTGCAGGAGTCACTGTGAACATTCCTGAACCACGGAAGGTTCACAGAGAGTGAGATATAGTTCACAAAAGACATAGCTGGAAACAGGATCCATGTTGAGAAGGCAAATGCTTGACTCAAATATTTTTTTAATCCTGAGATTCAGCCCACTTTATCTGCATTGTTATAGTAATTTGCTAGTGCAGACTTGCTGTGCACTTGTAAACCTCCAAGACCCACTCATCAGAGAAGTAGCTGTTGATTGGGAAACAAGAACAAACAATGAGGCATGAGGATTGGGTGTTGAGGGACCACTTGTGTCATTGTCCAAGGTGGGTTTGTGTTATCATAAACAATGCATTTTCTGTCCAGATAAAGATGTTAATACGGCATTGAAAAAGACTCACCACTGACCAAATGTCACTTTGTTTTCCAGTCCAACAGGAGTACATCCCTCAGGCCATCCGGTGCATGGACATCCTGTGCCAGTGTGATCCGAGCACAAGCGTCCAGTTGTGGAGACTACAGCACATCGAGCCTGTGGAAAGACAGATCAGTAACTCATCAAATATGATTAAAAAAATTGTAAAACATTGCATTTCTAGATGCATCGAAATGTTGACTTTATGTCCCCTTTCCCCCATGTTTTAGACCTGAGGCGTGACATGCGGAACATCAGGCACACCCCACGAGAAGCAGTGCATGATCAACGCCACCCTCAGCAAAGAAATCTGCTGGAAGTGATGGCTGTCCCATCCTTAGATGCACTCTACCTCTGTCTCTCTCTAGTTAAGCCGTCCAAATTATTTTCATAGTGTGTCCTATCCAACTCTACTTACTTCTCATTTGGAATACTGTGCCTTTGAAGATTTGTCTCTGCTCATGCAACTACAATACAGGCTGGATGTCTAAACAAAGTCAATCATTCTGAATGTCAATAGATTTTTTTGATTAGTTCTCATCAATGGTAACTTCTAGAACTGAGTTATCACTCATCTAAGTCTGGTATCCGGGGTAATCTGGTTAATGATCATATAATTTATTAAGTGGCTCTTTCCTTGTAGAATGTTGACAGCTGTATAGAACACATAGAAAACATTGTATTGCTAAAATGCTCAAACTTAACTTAATAGCTACACTCACCAACACAGGATAAACTTTATCCCTCATGCTGGCCCTGACCAAACCGGTAAGTTTCCCCTCACTATAGCTGCACTTCTCCACATGGCCAGACTTACAGTGGTCTTCTCCCCTTTTAATGCTCTTATGCTCATCCTTGAAAAATGCCATAAGGTCTGAACTACACAGTGGCGATTTTAGCATGTAAATCCTGGTGGGGCAAAAAAATTAACAATGTGGGATGCATGCCAGCAAAGCCACTACACAACACTAAACAATACATTAATTGCACTATAATGGTGACAAACAGGGCCCACAAACTGTTAGGGCCTACATAAAGCTGTCCCAACAGCAGAGTCCCAACACCTTACCACTGCTACACCTGGCTATCAGCGGAGCCTTGTCTGGCAGCGAAACAGTTTACTCATTTACTGCCTAAAAAAAAAACATGGCTGACGTGCTTAAAGAAATGCGGTTTCTACTGACAATTGAGATGTACAAACTATGGCATAAGGGGACGACAAGCAGATAAGAGGCAATCCGTAATTTCGATTAAGACATTAATGAGCAAGCTAGGACGGACATGGTCAATATAACTATTTTTTCAGCACTTTTGAAATGTACAGCGACAGAATTCAGAACATGGACCGTTCTTAGTGTTCTCCCTGTACACCAAGTCAGAACCGTAGGATAAATAAAGGGGACGTATAAGCAGACAATGAAAGCTCTTACAATATTTGATGATTACATATCTCTAAAACAGGTTATAGGCTACATGTGCACCACCAAGACAGAACAGTAGGCGAAATTAAGAGGGGAAAATATACCAAATTATTAGGGTGAGGCATATGGGCTACTAACAGCTTACTACACAACATACACTTAGTAATACTATCTTAGCTACTGCATACATATCTTCCTGGCATATTACATCATTTATGCAGCAGCATACAATACATTTTTGGACTCACCTTGTGCTGTGCTCACTTGAACAGAAAGGTGGCGCGGCCGTCCTTGGTGGGCAAATTTTGTCATCAAAGTCTGGCGTTCTCTGGATTTATGTCGCTTTCAAGACGACTAGGAACTTGGAAAAAACAAGGTCGAATCATGATTACGTCAGTGATCTTCAGGTCGTAGCTCTAGACAGAGGCCCGAGTTCCGGATTTACAATTCCGAGTTGGATGACCGTTCAAAACGTATTTTCCCAGTTAGAGCACGATTTTTCCCGAGTTCCCTGTTGTCTTGAACTCACTGCTCAGATTTCACACTTCCAAGTTAACAGTTGTTTTGAGCGTGGCACAAATTATGCTTCATTGACAGCATGGCAACTGTTGAATGTTTATAATTTTAATCTTGGAAAAGAGACCCTTAATCCCAGACTTGGGACCACACAGCCACTCCACTGAATAGCAGGCTAGTGATTTCTTGCAGTTAGCCACTGATTCCTTCCAAACCACTCATTGTTGAATTTGTGATTTCAACTTGTGTAATGTTTATGTCCAATGGCTAATGAGCACCGATACATTTTATCTATAATTTCTCTTTATATGACAAGGATTGAAAAGGATTTGCCAGTAGATTGTCGACGTGATTCGTGATTATGACTGCTAGCTAAGATTTTGAAATTATGATGTTGACATGATCAGTCCAATCAAAGATACTGTAGATATAACGTGATTTGACGTCATTTTATCTGTGGTTAATGATCTTGAGCCTTCTTGGATGGGCACTTCTAATGTAACTATGGCAGCACCCAAGGGGCTTGAATTTTCGTAGTGTCCCCATGAGTGACACACCACCACAGAAAGCACTGAGCTAGGCTGAAACACCTGCATTTTGGAGCTCCCTTACTCAAGAAAGCAAAGAAGAGAACTTGTTTGTATGCGGCTTTATTTATTTTTTTTACGTTGTTTGCAAACTGATATGTGACACATTAATTCCAAAAAAACAGGCATGCCTGTCATGGGGTGCTGAAGGTGGGTGTGGTGCAGGAATCAAGCGCAGGACGCAGAAGCTAAGTCCAAAAGACTTTAGTGAGTATTTCACGTAGTACACGAGAACACTAAGCCCGGAGGCGAAATAACGGCGCACACAGGCGTCAAACAAAAGGGCGCACAAACATGTGCGAAAACCTCTCCAAACACGGAGGGAAGAATACGTAGCTCCGAACACCAAACAGAGGAGCAACGAGAACTAAATAGGACACTAATGAGGACTAACTAGACACAGGTGTACAACATCCAGACAAAACCAAACGAACATGAAACATAGATTGGTGGCAGCTAGTACTCCGGGGACGACGACCGCCAAAACCTGCCCGAACAAGGAGGAGCAGCCTCGGCCGAAACCGTGACAATGCCAAAAAAAAAATTATATATATATATACACAGTACCAGTCAAAAGTTTGGACACACCTACTCATTCAAGGTTTTTTCTTTATTTTTAAAAACTATTTTTCACATTGTAGAATAATAGTGAAGACATCAAAACTATGAAATAACACATGGAATCATGTAGTAACCAAAAAAGTGTTATTTTATATTTGAGATTCTTCAAATAGCTACCCTTTGCCTTGATGACAGCTTTGCACACTCTTGGCATTCTCTCAACCAGCTTCACCTGGAATGCTTTTCCAACAGTCTTGAAGAAGTTTCCACATGCTGAGCACTTGTTAGCTGCTTTTCCTTCACTCTGCTGTCCGACTCATCCCAAACCATCTCAACTGGGTTGAGGTCGGGGGATTGTGGAGGCCAGGTCATCTGATGCAGCACCATCACTCTCCTTCTTGGTAAAATAGCCCTTACACAGCCTGGAGGTGTGTTGGGTCATTGTCCTGTTGAAAAACAAATGATAGTCCCACTAAGCCCAAACCAGACGGGATGGCGTAACGCTGCAGAATGCTGTGGTAGCCATGCTGGTTAAGTGTGCCTTGAATTGTAAATAAATCACAGTGTAACCAGCAAAGCACCCACACAATAACACCTCCCCCTCCATGCTTTACGGTGGGAACTACACATGCGAAGATCATCCGTTCACCCACACTGCGTCTCACAAAGACACGGCGGTTTGAACCAAAAATCTCCAATTTGGATTCCAGACCAAAGGACAACTTTCCACCGGTCTAATGTCCATTGCTCGTGTTTCTTGGCCCAAGCAGGTCTCTTCTTCTTATTGGTGTCCTTTAGTAGTGGTTTCTTTGCAGCAATTCGACCATGAAGACCTGATTCACACAGTCCCCTCTGAACAGTTAATGTTGAGATGTGTCTGTTAATTGAACTCTGTGAAGCATTTCTGAGGCTGTTCTGAGGCTGGTAACTTCACTGCTCAAAAAAATAAAGGGAACACTTAAACAACACAATGTAACTCCAAGTCAATCACACTTCTGTGAAATCAAACTGTCCACTTAGGAAGCAACACTGATTGACAATACATTTCACATGCTGTTGTGCAAATGGAATAGACAACAGGTGGAAATTATAGGCAATTAGCAAGACACCCCCAATAAAGGACTGGTTTTGCAGGTGGTGACCACAGACCACTTCTCAGTTCCTATGCTTCCTGGCTGATGTTTTGGTCACTTTTGAATGCTGGCGGTGCTTTCACTCTAGTGGTAGCATGAGACGGAGTCTACAACCCACACAAGTGGCTCAGGTAGTGCAGCTCATCCAGGATGGCACATCAATGCGAGCTGTGGCAAGAAGGTTTGCTGTGTCTGTCAGCGTAGTGTCCAGAGCGTGGGTGACTCCAAATCCATACCTCCATGGGTTGATAAATTTGATTTCCATTGTTAATTTTTGTGTGATTTTGTTGTCAGCACATTCAACTATGTAAAGAAAAAAGTATTTAATAAGATTATTTAATTAATTCAGATCTAGGATGTGTTCTTTTAGTGTTCCCTTTATTTTTTTGAGCAGTGTATAATGAACGTATCCTCTGCAGCAGAGGTAACTGGGTCTTCCATTCCTGTGGCGGTCCTCATGAGAGCCAGTTTCATCATAGCGATTGATGTTTTTTGCGACTGCACTTGAAGAAACTTTCAAAGTTCTTGAAATGTTCCGTATTGACTGACCTTCATGTCTTAAAGTAATGATGGACTGTCGTTTCTCTTTGCTTATTTGAGCTGTTCTTGCCATAATATGGACTTGGTATTTTACCAAATAGGGCTATCTTCTGTATACCCCCCCCCCCCCCACCTTGTCACAACACAACTGATTTGCTAAAACTCATTAAGTAGGAAATAAATTCCACAAATTAACTTTTAAGAAGGCACACCTGTTAACTGAAATGCATTCCAGGTGACTACCTCATGAAGCTGGCGGAGAGAATGCCAAGAGTGTACAAAGCTGTCATCAAGGCAAAGGGTGGCTATTTCTACAATGTAGAAAATAGTAAAAATTAAGAAAAACCCTTGAATGAGTAGGTGTGTCCAAACTTTTGACTGGTAGAATATATTTTTTATTTGTTTTGTTTTTCAAAACATGAATGACAGGAAATAGACACCAAAGTCTACATACTGTACAAACAATTATCTAGGCTAAGTAAAATAAAATACATTTTTGATCTACTGCTTTGCTGACTAGCTAGCTAAAGTGTAGTGAGTGGCTAGCTAAGACAGAGAAAGGGGACGTAAGAAGTTAAACACTATTCAATTAATTTCAATACTGCACATGGATTCATCATGGATTGGGCACAGAAGGTATTTGATCGCGCTGGTGAATGGTAGCTGACAGTGTCAGCTAGAGATGATGTGCAGGAGTTTCCTGCAGGAATTTATAGTCTTGCTGAGGTCTTCTCTGTTGCTAATTAGCGTAAATTGAGGCGAATATATTGATAAAACTCACCTTGTCTGAGAGAGAATAACACGGTTATCAAAACGTCACGCCAAGGTAAGCCTACACCAAACACATACTTAATTTGAAGTGTTTGTAAAATTCACTATGTGAAAAATGAATGGTGGAAAGACGATTAGAACCATTTCCATGTTTGACTGCTAGGTTTTATGGGTATTATGACGCGTCCACTGTGGGGGACTATTGACGACACATTGTATCGAAGTCAAGAAGGCATGTAGAACGGACTGTCTCTGGGACTGGACTGCCCCATCTAGCTAGCTAGTAGAGCGCTACAAAAACGCTGGTACACAGATGCATAGCTCATGCAATTATCTTTTGTTCTAGTGATTGACAATAAATGTTGCAAAGTAAATACCTGCATAAAATATCTCATTGCATTGCATGCTAGTGCATAAAATCTCTAGTTGTGTTTTTTTTGCATAGGAAAGGGAACTCACCCAACATAAAGCTTGTAAAGGGGTATACACATTTATTGTAGCTGGTGACTGAATGAAAATCCCGGTGACCACTAGATGTCCTTATATACCCATATTTAGATCAAATGCACTTGATTTTTAATCAGTACTGTGTGAATGACAACCCCATTCAATCTATTTTGGGGTATTTATAATCATCTTCATTTTTTATACTCAGCAGGTAGGGGCCTACATACTTCAGATCATTTGTCTTCATGCATGATTTCACGTGAGCTTAGTTGCACCCCCCATCTTAAAGTGTAAGAAAGCATTTGATATTACAATGTTTTCTGTATTGCCATTTCGCCTGGATTGCCATTTCTTATTTAGTTAGCCCCACCTCACCCCATAAATGCAAATCAGTTGCTAAATACATAGATGTATGAATGTTTAACAGATTCATAAGTGTTCTCCAAAATGTCTCAGATATGTTAATATACAAATCATATGTAATAGTGACATTTTACACCAGATCAGCAAGCTAGCGGACTTTATCAAGTACTGTTGAAATCACAGGAGGTTGGTGGCCCCATAATTGGGGAGGACAGGCATGTGGTAATGGCTGGAGTGGAATGAGTGGAAAGGCATCAACCATGTGTTTGATACCATTGCATTCACGCCGTTCCAGCCATTATTATGAGCCGTCCTCCCCTCAGCAGCCTCCACTGGTTGAAATCAATTTGATCTGTGGCTATATGATGGTCGTATGGTTGATTTCTCCCTAACCATGAAAATAGAGCCTTGAATCTCATAGGGATTTCACTGTCTGTCACCACTGGTCATCTAGCTAGCCACGTTAGCCAGCCGGGTTGCATCGGTTTCCATTGGACTAGACTAGAGCTTGCTAGGCTGGCTAGCTAGGTAGCTAACGCTGGCTAGCTAGCTAACGCTAGCTTCGCTAGCTAATGACGATACAACATAGTCGTGGATCAACAAAATCATGCAAATGCTACTGAACTCATGACAAAATCATTTATTTTTATTTTTTATATATATATATTTGTTTTTTGTGACATTGCGAATATCGTCTTTTGGCATTTTGTATTTAATCCGGTTTCGGCATGAGAAATGACTGAAGTCCCAAATTCCATCAAGATATTCTGAGAATTTGCACACTCACAGATACAGAGCCTCAGAAATAAAAGATCCGGTCACAGATTAGGAGACACTCCCTATTTATTATCGCTCCCATCTGGCACTTATGTTATCTTTTTCAAAAGCTTTAAAACTGGCAGCAATAATGTTTAAAGTAGTCCAACCTACAGAATAAACTAACAGACCACTTCAACTACAGTAACATTCTCAGTAACAGATGGTTTTCCTTCTTGCTATGACTGTGATATGTTGTTGTTTATCTACATTAGTTGAATGCATTGACTGTCAGAGCGTCTGCTGGATGACAAAAATGTCAATGTAAAAACAAACACTTGCAACACATGCTGGGTATTTTTTGAATGAGCTCCGCCCCCCAAAAAAGTACAAATTTGGTCAGTGCGGACCAGATCCAGATCTGAACTAATCATAGATGTCTAGGCATAGGTTTCACAAGTTTGAACATCACATTACAGTACGGCTGTTTAGTACAGTAGAGGACAGTACAGTACGGTATGGTACATGACAGTAGAGTTTAATTCATTAGAGTACAGTAGGGTAGCAGGTAGCCTAGCGGTTAGAGCATTGGGCCAGTAACCGAAAAGGTTGCTGGTTCGAATAGCTGAGACGACAAGGTGTAAATCTGTCGACGTGCCCTTGAGCAAGGCACTTAACCCTAATTTGCTCCAGGGGCACCTTACCACTATGGCTGACCCTGTAAAACAACACATTTCACTGCACCCTATCCGGTGTACGTGGCAATATATATACTGTATATATTTTTTGTACAGTACAGTTTAATTCAGTAGAGTACAGTATGCAGTAGAAGTAGAGTATAGTACAGTACAGTTTAGTTCAGTAGAATAGAGTACATTAAAGTAAAGTAGGGTACAATACAGTACACTATACTTTACTGTGCTCTACTGTATTGTACTGTACTATACTCTACTTTTCTTTACTGTACTCAAATAAAATGTTGCTGGCCCTTCCCAACAATACAGAGAGAAAAAAAGAGAAATAATAGAAAAATAATAACACAAGGAATAAATATACAATGAGTAACGATAACTTGGCTATATACACGGGGTAACCAGTATCGAGTCGATGTGCAGGGGTACGAAGTAATTTAGGTAGATACATGTACAGTGCATTCGGAAAGTATTCAGACCCCTTCCCTTTTTCCATATTTTGTTACGTTACAGCCTTATTCTAAAATTGATAATTGTTTTAATATCCTCATCAATACTTCATAATGACAAAGCGAAAACAGGTTTTTAGAAATCTTTGCAAATGTCTTAAAAATAAAAAACAGATATACCTTTATTTACATACGTATTCAGACCCTTTGCTATGAGACTCGAAATTGAGCTCAGGTGCATCCTGTTTCCATTGATCATCCTTGTGCTGTTTCTACAACTTGATTGGAGTCCACCTGTGGTAAATTCAATTGATTGGACATGATTTGGAAAGGCACACACCTGTCTATATAAGGTCCCACAGTTGACAGTGCATGTCAGAGCAAGAACCAAGCCATGAGGTCGAAGGAATTGTCCATAGAGCTCCGAGACAGGATTGTGTCGAGGCACAGATCTGGGGAAGGGTACCAAAAAAATTATGCAGCATTGAAGGTCCCCAAGAACAAAGTGGCCTCAATCATTCTTAAATGGAAGAAGTTTAGAACCACCAAGACTCTTCCTAGAGCTGGCCGCCCGGCCAAACTGAGCAATCGCGGGAGTAGGGCCTTGGTCAGGGAGGTGACCAAGAACCCGATGGTCACTCTGACAGAGCTCTAGACTTCCTCTGTGGAGATGGGAGAACCTTCCAGAAGGACAACCATCTCTGCAGCACTCCACCAATCAGGCCTTAATGGTAGAGTGACCAGACGGAAGCCACTCCTCAGTAAAAGGCACATGACAGCCCACTTGAAGTTTGCCAAAAGGCACCTAAAGGACTCTCAGACCATGAGAAACAAGATTCTCTGGTCTGATGAAACCAACATTGACTTCTTTGGCCTGAATGCCAAGCGTCACGTCTGGAGGAAGCCTGGCACCATCCCTACGGTGAAGCATGGTGGTGGCAGCATCATGCTGTGGGGATGTTTTTCAGTGGCAGGGACTGGGAGACTAGTCAGGATCGAGGGAAAGATGAACGGAGCAAAGTACAGAGAGAACGTTGATGAAAACCTGCTCCAGAGCACTCAGGACCTCAGACTGGTGTGAAGGCTCACCTTCCAACAGGACAATGACCCTAAGCACACAGCCAAGACAACGCAGGAGTGGCTTCGGGACAAGTCTCTGAATGTCCTTGAGTGGCCCAGCCAGAGCCCGGACTTGAACCTGTTTGAACATCTCTGGAGAGACCTGAAAATAGATGTGCAGCGATGCTCCCCATCCAACCTGACAGAGCTTGAGAGGATCTGCAGAGAAGAATTGGAGAAACTCCCCAAATACAGGTGTTCCAAGCTTGTAGCGTCATACCCAAGAAGACTCGAGGCTGTAATTGCTGCCAAAGGTGCTTCAACAAAGTACTGAGTAAAGGGTCTGAATACTTATGTAAATGTGATATTTCTGTTTTTTATTTTTAATAAATGTGCAAAAATATTCTAAAAACCTGTTTTTGCTTTGTCATTATGGGGTTCTGTGTGTAGATTGATGAGGGAAAAACCAATTTAATAAGGATGTAATGTAACAAGAAGTGGAAAAAGTCAAGGGGTCTGAATACTTTCCGAATGCACTGTAAATATATGTAGGTATAAAGTGACTAGGCAACAGGATTGATAATAAACAGTAACAGCAGTATATATGATGAGTCATAAGAGAAGGGCCGGCCCTGGACGTTCTGCCGCCCTATGGGAGAAACAAATCTAAATGTCAAACCAGAGTGTCTTGTTTGCAACGCTGTTTGCAAATAATTACATAATAGACATCCTTATGAATCTAAGCATGGCACTTTCAAAAGTTAGCTTTCCACCCAGACAGAGGCTCTACCGACACAGAAAAATGTAAGCTTCAACTGCTGACTACTGGTCCGTTGTATAACCCAACAACAGAAGTGCTTCCCTAAAAGCTGCCTGGGTTTAAACAAACATCTTCTCTTTTCAGAAAGAGAAAAGCTCAATTAATAGGGATAGAATAGCAAAGTCCATTTTTTAAAATCTCCTTGAACATTATAGGCTGCAGCTCAGTTTCAAGAATGTCATAGAGGAATCAATATATCCCCATAAGCATCTGAGTCACGTCTTTCGCAGGCAGGAGTTAAGCATCCTTATATAACTTTTGATATAATTTGGATACGTTTTATGCATTTATTTCAAAATATCAAGCAAACAATAGATATCCTTTTTGCCCTTTTCTTTAACAAAGGGTATGTGAAACCCTCACTCGAGCCCTGGTTTTAACCAAACACACCAAGCCCTCCCCAGGCACCTAGGTATTTAATCAGTGCATGCGACAGTATTGTAGTATTTGGCTATACCGACATCTATGGATAGCATAATTGTGTCGGTCAAACAGGTAGGCTTACCACTTATTTTTTGGAATAGGAAGAAATAGGCTCCAATTATATATGTAATGTTGGTGCACGCGTGCACATATAGGAGGTCCCTTACCAGGCAGAAGGGAATTTTACTTTAACCCCTGCATCGGAGAGTTACAATGTTGCTATCACTTTGCAGCCAACTACCTATAGTAGGAAACCGAGTTTCTTATTAATAATATGCCACCTGTTATCCCACATGGCACGATCCCATAATTGTTACAATTACAATAAAAATAACACTATTATATAACATATTTAACATATATTTTAATATTCCTGTAGAACTGTAAAAAAGAGTGAGAACATTTGAGCTTTAGAAACAAGTGCTTTCATAAATGCATGGCGGGCCTCGTTTCGCTGGAGCAGTGTAAAATAAGCTTTATGTCAATGACCCAGCCTTAACGAATTTCGTTTATTTAAATAGCGAATTTGATTGTCCAACATCAGTTTCAGCATTTATTTATTTAGTCTCCGCCTAGAGTGGCCTCTTTCCTCTGCAATCAGCGATGTTTTCTCTCGGTAGCTGTCCATGGTCCTGAAATCAAAACATCTGAGAGAGACAGCGAGAGGGGAGAGAGAGAAAGAGAGTGAGAGAGCGAGATTAGGATGTACCTTTTATTCAAAGACAAGTTGACTTGCCTGGCCTTCCTGGCAGCAAAAGCATGCACTGCTTGTTGGAGGTTGATTTCGTAAGACAACTCGTGCTCAATTGATATGGTGGCGAGTCCATTGAGTCTCTCTTGACTCATAGTAGAGCGCAGGTCGTTTTTGATGAGTTTGAGCTTGGAGGATGTGCGCTCTCCACTTGCCACTGTCGCCGGGAGTGTGAGAAGAACTCTGGTGTCTGGATATGTACTCCACTGCTAGTGAAATGTTAAAACTCACCGCCTGCAAACTCTTACTGGTGATGTTCACTTCGAACAAGATGTCATACCAAACGACCACTGCGCACATGAAGCCAAAGTTGTTCATCTTGGCGGCAATGCTGTTTGCCTCCAACCTTGTATAAATGTATAAATCTCTTGGATGGTGTTTAAAAACTCAGCCGCCTCCAAGCAATACGATGCTGCATCAGAGAGAACCAGGTTCAGTGAGTGCGCGCTGCATGGCACAAAAAAAGCCCTCGGATTGATATCCTGCACTCTCTATGTCCATGATGGCGATGCAATGTTTCTGTAGTTTTGAGATGCCCTACCCCATTGCGTCCAGCAGTTCACTAAACTCCAGAAAGTGCTCTCTCGTGCGCACTGACCCATCATCCTCGGTTGAAACAAAACGCACCACCATGGACATCTGCTCTGTTTTGCTCTTGTCTGGTGTGCAATCCAAAATTATAGAAAAATAGTTTGCTGCTTTTAGATCACTGCACACTGTCTGCTGGATCTCTTGTGCCAGCATGTCAATGATTTAGTTCAAAGATTATTTTACAGAGGTAGTGCACATGTTTCTTTGGACTGTTCTCTCCTTACATGCTCCTTCATGATTCCATCAAAGATACCCAGCATTTCCACAAACTTCAGAAAGTTCCCATTATTTGGCTCATTCAGCCTATTGGTGGTCCCACATAACGCAATGCTGCCAGTGGAGAGTCTCTCCGTCAATAGACCGTTGGGCTTGGGCATCGATAGTTTGCTTGGACACCAGCCTGATCTCCAGCTCCTTCCACCTTTGGAAACTATCTAGGTCTTCATGCAACTTTTCATGCGAGCTGAGGAGGTGGCACAGATTCTTACAGTCCCTGGTTCCATCCCTGGCCAGCGCAGATTTGCACTCGTGTGAAAAAAGTTTGCAGCAAAAACAGAAGGCTGCATCGTTTTGCTTGGAATTGACAAGCCATGGTATCTCCACTCTCTCCCCGTTCGCCATCCTCCTATTGTAGTGGGCCACCGAAAACTTTCGTTGCCCCTCATCTCTTGGGAAATTCCCCTCTTTATCCTTATGTGGCCTAGCCTGCACTAACATATCCCACATTGGTTTGTGTTGAAAATCTTGAACAACCCAGCAGCATTGCAGTTCTTGACACAAACTTGTGCGCCTGGCACCTACTACCATACCCAGTTCAAAGGCACTTAAATATTTTGTCTTACCCATTCACCCTTTGAATGGCACACATACACAATCCATGTCTCAATTGTCTCAAGGCTTAAAAATCCTTCTTTAACCTGTCTCCTCCCTTTCATCTACACTGATTGAAGTGGATTTAACAAGTGACATCAATAAGGAATCATAGCTTTCACCTGGATTCACCTGGTCAGTCTATGTCAAGGGCAGAGCAGGTGTTCTTAATGATTTGTACACTCAGTGTATATTATCCATGTTCTTGTTCAGCCACAACTACGAGAAACATAGGATATTACAGTATTTCAGGTCCCGTTGATAGGATAGTCTCGAATGGTGTCACGCCCTGGCTCTGGGGACTCTTATATGTTGAGCCAGGGTGTTAGTTTCTATGTGTAGTGTCTATGTTTTGTTTTCTATGTGTTCTTTTCTAGATCGTGTATTTCTGTGTTGGCCGGGGTGGTTCCCAATCGGAGGCAGCTGTGTCTTGTTGTCTCTGATTGGGAACCATACTTAGGCAGCCTGTTGTGCACTTGTCATTGGTGGGATCTTGTTCCGTTTAGGTTTGTGTTGTATGACCGAGGACTTCACGTTTCGTTTTGTTGTTTTGTTGTATTGTGCAAAGTACGCATTAAAAGATGTACGCATATCACGCTGCGCCTTGGTCCACTTATTACGACGATCGTGACAGAAGATCCCACCATACAAGGACCAAGCAGCGTGTGCAGGAGCAAACGCCGGGTAAGGAGCTGGAGAGGTTGGCGATGGCCCAGGTGGGCCAATGGTGGTCCTGGGAGGACATGTTCGCGGGCAAAGGGCCATGGGCTAAAGTTAAAGCCCTGGTGAGAGAGGAGGTACGGCGCCAACAGTGTCGTCGTCGGACAGGCGAGAGGCAACCCCAAGACATTTTTTGGGGGGGCACACGGCATGGACGACAGGGCTGCTGGAGGCAGCTACAGGGCGAGTTTGTGGACTAGGAGAGGAGGCCACCAGGTTACGGGGTTCATTGGTCAGGAGGGAGAAGGAGAGTGTGGAGGCACGGCGAGAGGAACTGAGTAGGCAGCAGAGGGAGCGGAGGTTTATGAGGAAACCCAGTCCCGCTCCCCGCACCAAGCCAGTGGTGCACGTCGTCAGCCCGATCCGGCCCGTTCCTGCTCCCCGCACCAAGCCAGTGGTGCGCGTCGTCAGCCCGGTCCGGCCCATTCCTGCTCCCCGCACCAAGCCAGTGGTGCGCGTCATCAGTCCGGCACAGCCCGTGCCTGTTTCACCGGTGCCTGGTCAGGTACCGGTCAGCTGCTTCACACCGGAGCCTAAGCAATCCGCTCCACCGATGTCCAGTCCAGCTCCAGCCAGCGGGACCAGACCAGGGGCGCTACGGGGGGTAGTTAGAGAGTGGTGGTCACGCTCGGAGCCGGATCCGCCTCCGAGGCGGAATGCCCACTCGGCCCCTCCCCTGTTGGGTTTAGTTGGCGCGGTCGCAGTCCGTGCCTTTGGGGGGGCGGGGGGTACTGTCACGCCCTGGCTCTGGGGACTCTTATATGTTGAGTCAGGGTGTTAGTTTCTATGTGTAGTGTCTATGTTTTGTTTTCTATGTGTTCTTTTCTAGATCGTGTATTTCTGTGCTGTGTTGGCCGGGGTGGTTCCCAATCGGAGGCAGCTGTGTCTTGTTGTCTCTGATTGGGAACCATACTTAGGCAGCCTGTTGTGCACTTGTCATTGGTGGGATCTTGTTCCGTTTAGGTTTGTGTTGTATGACCGAGGACTTCACGTTTCGTTTTGTTGTTTTGTTGTATTGTGCAAAGTACGCATTAAAAGATGTACACATATCACGCTGCGCCTTGGTCCACTTATTACGACGATCGTGACAAATGGAGCTAGTCCAGTTTGTTCTCTAGTGATTGTACATTCGCCTATAGAACGGAGGGTAGTGGCGGTTTATTTACTTGTCGGCCAAGTCTTGTCAGGGAGCTCCTTTGCCTCTCGTGCCGTTTCTTCCTCTTTCGCGTCCCGGGGATTAGGGCCTGGTCCGGAATGAGCAGTACATCCACACCTGCTGACTCGTTGAAGTAGAATTCTTCATCCAATTTGAGGTTTGTGATCGCTATTCTGATGTCCAGAAGCTGTTTTCGGTCATAGGAAATGATGGCGGAAATATTATGTACAAAAAAAGTTGTGATCAGCGTAAAAAACTGCTGAATTGGTCAGGAGCCTGTAAGACGGCAGCTGTCCATCTCTGCAGCGCCATCTTTAATGTACTGTACTCTGCTGTGCTCTAGTGTACTGTACTGTGCTGTCCAAACTTGTGAAACATAGATGTTTATGATTGGTTCAGATTTAGTCCGGTCCGGACTGGACCAAAACAGAACCAATTATAGACGCCTATGTTTGGGCCAAATCAAGGTTGGTCCAGACTGGACTAAATCTGAACCAATTATAGACGTCTATGTTTGGGCCAAATATAGGCCGGTCCAGACCGGACAAAATCTGAATGTAACATAGACGTCTATTATTGGTTCAGATTTGGTCCGAACCGGATCAACAATCAACGTCCTTGGATGTTAAAAATCAAGGCCGGTCTGGATTGCACCAAAAAAAGATGTCCAAAACATGTCGCCGTCAGTAAATGCTTAGTGGGAAGTGTAGGCCTACAGTGCCTTCGGAAAGTATTCAGACCCCTTGACTGTTTCCACATTTTGTTAGGTTACAGCCTTATTCTAAAATGTATTAAAATGTTTTTTATCCTCATCAATCTACACACAATACCCCATAAAGACAAAGCAAAAACAGGTTTTTAGAAATTTTAGCTAATTTGGGGAGTTTCTCCCATTCTTCTCTGCAGATCCTCTCAAGCTCTGTCAGGTTGGATGGGGAACGTTGCTGCAAAGCTATTTTCAGGTCTCTCCAGAGATGTTAGATCGGGTTCAAGTCCGGGCTCTGACTGGGCCACTCAAGGACATTCAGAGACTTGTCCCGAAGCCACTCCTGCGTTGTCTTGGCTGTGTCCTTAGGGTCGTTGTCCTGTTGGAAGGTGAAACTTCGCCCCAGTCTGACGTCCTGAGTGCTCTGGAGCAGGTTTTCATTAAGGATCTTGTCATGAGAATTTCTATCTCTAATACTAAGCTTTGAATAATTCCCAGAGGTTGTAAGACTCTAGTTAAATAAGAATTAACTTCTCCAGTCTGCAAGAAATAAACCATTTTTATTCAGAGAGTCCTCTGGCGCTAAAAACACACACAGCCCTTTTATATGCCTTCACACAAAGGAACTTTGCTCCGCCCACCTTTAGGCGGCCTGTGACTTTCGATAAAGGCGAAAGAAACGCACACCTATTTAGGCGAGGTGCTGGCTGACGGCGTAAAACACTTCAAAAAGAAAAGGAGAGCCTCACACTCTAGGAGCTCAGATGCAATAATTTAATATCTTAATAACCAACGTTTCGACAGACAAGCTGTCTTCATCAGGGTATATTATCCTATCATTATACCCCGATGAAGACAGCTTGTCTGTCGAAACGTTGGTTATTAAGATATTAAATTATTGCATCTGAGCTCCTAGAGTGTGCGGCTTTCCTTTTCTTTTGGCCTGTGACTTTCCACAGTACAGAATGGTTAAGTTAGACTGTTTCTAGGTCTCCTTTCTCCTGGAATGTCTGTCTCAGCAGTTTCTAACCCCCTTCTCTGTTAGCGGGTTTATTATTACCTTACAACTCTAACACAGTTTACACAGTCATACAGAATCGGGGTGGAACAATTTTAGTCATTACCATCAACATACAAATTCATCTATCAGATCTCTCTGTACTTTGCGCTGTTCATCTTTGCCTCGATCCTCACTAGTCTCCCAGTCCTTGCCGCTGAAAAACATCCCCACATCATGATGCTGCCGCCACCATGCTTCACCGTAGGGATGGTGCCAGGTTTCCTCCAGACGTGACGCTTGGCATTCAGGCCAAAGAGTTCAATCTTGGTTTCATCAGACCAGAGAATCTTGTTTCACATGGTCTGAGATTCTTTAGGTGCCTTTTGGCAAACTCCAAGTGGGCTGTCATGTGCCTTTTACTAAGGAGTGGCTTCCGTCTGGCCACTCTACCATAAAGGCCTGATTGGTAGAGTGCTGCAGAGATGGTTGTCCTTCTGGAAGTTTCTAACATCTCCACAGAGGAACTCTAGAGCTCTGTCAGAGTGACCATCGGGTTCTTGGTCACCTCCCTGACCAAGGCCCTTCTCCCCCGATTGCTCAGTTTGGCCGGGCGGCCAGCTCTAGGAAGAGTCTTGGTGGTTCCAAACTTCTTCCATTTAAGAATGACGGAGGCCACTGTGTTCTCGGGGACCTTCAATACTGCAGACATTTTTTGGTACCCTTCCCCAGATCTGTGCCTCGACACAATCCTGTCTCAGAGCTCTACGGACAATTCCTTCGACCTCATGGCTTGGTTCTTGCTCTGACTTGCACTGTCAACTGTGGGACCTTATATAGACAGGTGTGTGCCATGATCAATGGAAACAGGATGCACCTGAGCTCAATTTCAAGTCTCATAGCAAAGGGTCTGAATACTTATGTAAATAAGGTATTTCTGTTTTTAATTTTCCAAAAATGTCTAAAAACCTGTTATTGCATTGTCATTATGGGGTATTGTGTGTAGATTGCTGAGGATTTTTATTTATTTAATCCATTTTAGAATAAGGCTGTAACATAACAACATGTGCAAAAAGTCAAGGTGTCTGAATACTTTCCAAAGGAAAGTCATTCACTATAGTACTTCCCACAAATCTTAAAGTAGGATGGAATTCTGGGCTAGTAGAAGGAGATTCCACAATATAATTTAGCTTCGGCTACCAGTCACTAGCTTAGACTATCAGATGTTTCACAGTCATTGCTGCCATCCCATTTCTGATACCAATGTAGGGAACGACAAACCTGGGTCGTGGTGTGTAAGGCAAATCATAAACGTCTATATTTGGGCCAAATCAAGGCTAGTCGGACCAAATCTGAACCAATCACTCATCGCAGGCATTTAGCTGATATCGTTCATTACGATAAGTAGCTTATACTAGAGAAATGTGAAGTTTGAAATGAAATACGTTTTCATGGGACAATTGATGGCCAGCAGGGTCTCTTTCTTTCTTTCTTTCTTTATTTTTGAATGAGGCTGAATATTGTGCTGCTAATTAGTAGGTTGTCGTGTCTTACTGCATTATGAAGGACAGCTCCATTGTGTGTGATCTTTTCAAATGTACAGGTAGGAAAGAACAGAAATAATAGACATCAAGGTATGTGTGACTTTAATTAGGCGTATTTTGGGGCATATGGGTTGCTTTGAAAGGGTATGAAAGCCATTTAGGATTTGTAATAGCTGTGCAGGGTTCAACATTTCACCCGCATAGCTGGGTTGCTATGAATATACTCAATTGGTGGTTCAATTAACATGCAAGGAACAAAGAGCATTGGGAAATGTCTCTGTATGAACAGCGTATTGTCATTTCCTGATTATGCAGTACTGTATTCTGTACTGTTTTCTCTATGCTTCTGCAGTGGGCAGTGGATCAAACCCCTTCAACAGTGTTTTTTTATTTACCAGAGGAAGCAAGCCCATCCCATTTGAACATGAACAGGCTATTAGTCTTCCTCTATAGCCAGGGTCCCCAGGTGCTGCTGGGCCCCATGCCAGCCATCTGTTCCAGCAGGCCTTGGGCCCTGGCAGAGCTGCAGACTAGGTTGCACTGGGCTCACCTGCAGCTAAGGCCTGTGGCAGGTGATCTCCCATTGTGTAATGGATTACCTACTGGCAGAGAGGGCAGCAGCCATAGAGTGATACTCAGATTTATTTAGAGACGTTCATTTCCACACAGGCTCTTCTAAAGATTTAACACACACCGAACAATGCGAGCTCATGTATAAAACAAAAGCATTTAATGGTTATTATCATATCAATATTGCATGGTCATACATGTGATCTGCATATTCTGGTCATAGTCATACACATACTGTATACTGTATTAAACATCAGTAAGCAGATGAAAATAAATTCGGACATGTTGTCCAATCTAGTGCTAAAGCTAAAGTATGCCTCCGTCCCATACAGAATAATCTCTACAAATACTGCATGTGAGTGATGAAATACTCCTCTGTAACCCCTCTCTGACTAATTTCTCTGAGAGGTTGTTTTCTTTAATCTATGTCTCTGGGGTTGCCTCTACAGTGCAGCAGGGGCTAATATGAGCTGCAGTGTTTTGTGATCTGGGCGGCAGCGCTGGCTAGTTAGCTGTACCCAGTCATCATCCTAAGAGGAGGTTAATGTTGTGTGGCTGTGAGCTACTTCCAGTTCCCCTGCCTCTCCTCCGCCTGCCTGCCTCCTCACCGCCCTGTAATTGTGTTATTACGTCGTAGGATTGTCAGAGGACTCCTGGGCCCCAGTGAAGACGTCTGAGCAGTGAGCAGCAGTGCCTATGGAGGTTAACTTGACATAGAAATTGCTATCTGACTGCCGGGAGAGAGATAAATGGAGCTCGCCAGCGAACAGATGTGGGGAGCAGTGACCTGACATCGCTTTTGACAGACTCTCTGTCGACTCTTGCTCTCTTCCCCGCTTGTTCTTTCCCTCACGCTCACTCACTTTCTCTCTGTTTACTTTGTCAGCTGCTGGTCCTTGCTTTGATATCTTTACTAGTAGAGTTGCTACAGACAGAACAGCAACACATGTCCCATTGGCTTGGTGGGCTGTGTAGGGCTACTAGTGCAGGGATTATCACAGTTTTTGAGGCCGGGGACCCCTTTTGTGATAGCAAATTCATCAGGGACCCCTTCATAATCAGAACACAACTCGAGTGAGATAAAAAATATATATATTTTGTTGTTGCAACTTTAAAGCTAATATCCTGCAATTCTACACATTTTGCCATGAGGCTTTGTTTTAAAACTTAAATTACAGTGCATTTATGTTTGTAAAAAAAGTTTTTGGGGGTATACAAGAAGTATTGAGTTGAAAAATGGATAATTGGTGGAGTACTGAGGATATCAATATCCCTGTGAGCCTCTCATGCCCATGTTGCCCAGGGTTAAGAACATAAATTGTAGATGAATCATCTTACATTGTATTGCATTGTATTGTATTACACCCTCTAAACTTATTCCACGGATCCCTTGGCCAAAATTTGTTTCATCTGTTGCTGTTAGTAATACTCACAAAAAAATATATATATATATTTAGAGATCTAGCCGTGGACCCCCTGCAGTACCTCCACTTTGAGAACCCGTGTACTAGTATGTAGTAGTACAGACAGGTTGGGGACAGGTTGACTATACTGTACATGATGAAAAAATAGAAATAAAACAGCCTAAGGTCATTGAAAGAGATGAGAATATTTAGGTCAAATGAATGTTGTATTATTGCCCAGATGATTAGCACTGACCTCGCAGTAAGAAAAGGAACAATCATCTTACAGTTATGTTTCCCAAGAGGATGTTGTTCAATCTCTAGATGTTGTTAAGGAAACATCTGACCATTTTATCTGTTCTATCTTCATACAGTAATACAGCTGATCACACTGCACATTACACTTCTAGTCATTGTGCTCAGTTTAAAGCAGCAAAACAGAGCAGATTCTGTGCCTCCATGCTCCAGCTCTTACAATGCCCATTACAATCCAGCTGTGTTTGTTTGTGCAGCTGAGGAGACAAAAGGGTTAATGACTGATTGAAATCATGTTAGTTTGTGGAGATGTTGTAATGCTGTGTGTATGTGGCTTTTTGAGGTCACTCTCCCAGCAGTCTGGAGACCCTCCAGTTGGCAGGGCATTGTGTACACGAGCAGCACATCTGTTATTTTGTAGCGTGGTGCTGGACTGGGCAAGGTAGGACAAACAGGGTGAAATATGTAGGAATTTCTTTGACACACAATAACATTAATTATTGTCTAAGTGACGTCCAGGGGTGAATGGAGGAGGAGTGTTGGGGGTTTGGAGCCTCACCTTGAAGGGTCTGTAATAGGCATTATACATTGTGTGTATACCATTTATTAATCATTACTCCCACATTTATAAACAATTTACTAATCATTTAATAATCAAGTATTTCTGTAGTCCCTAATCTAAAGTGAGTGCTATTTATACTTTAAAAATACTTTAGAAATATTTTCAGTGATGGTGTTATTTCTCACAAAAGATGGGCATGCCATTGGTAGACATTCCTGCAGTACCTGGTAAAAGGATAGGCACACAGCACAGGATGTTTAAGGATTTACACTGAGTGTACAGAACAGTAGCAACACCTGCTCTTTCCATGACATAAACTGACCAGGTGAATCCAGGTGAAAGCTATGATCCCTTATTGATGTCACTTGTTAAATCCACTTAAATCAGTCTAGATGAAGGGGAGGAGACAGGTTAAAGAAGGTTTTTAAGCCTTGAGACAATTGAGACATGTATTGTGTATGTGTGGAATTTAGAGGGTGAATGGGCAAGACAAAAGATTTGTGCCTTTGAACAGGGTATGGTAGTAGGTGCCAGGCGCACCGGTTTGTGTCAAGAATTGCAATGCTGCTGGGTTTTTCACGCTCAACAGTGTGTTATCAAGAATGCTCCACCAACCAAAGGACATCCAGGCAACTTGACACAACTGTGGGAAGCATTGGAGTCAACATGGGCCAGCATCCATGTGGAATACTTTCAACACCTTGTAGAGTCCATGTCCCAACGAAAAGGGTGTGGGGGGGTGGGGTGCAACTCAATTATAGGAAGGTGTTTCTAATGTTTGGGATACTCAGTGTACATGTGTGAATAACTATCTTACTGACATTTACAATTACAAATGTGGGCGTAATGATTAATAAATGGTGAGCAAACGGTTTGTAAATGCCTTGTAAATGGTTTATTATGGACTCTCTCGCTCTCTTTCTCGCTCTCTGTGTCTCTCTCTCTCTTAGAAAGCACCAACATTGCTGCTGATCCAGTGATGTGTAGGACTTTATTTCCTTCAGTGGCCTGTGTTTTTGCAGAAACTGGATACCCCTGCCTGTTATGGCTTGATCCATACACTGTGTATGCTGGAACACGCTGTCGTACATGTCGATCCAGAGCATCCCATGGAAGAATCCCATGGAAGAATTGGGATATTTTCAACTTCCAGGAAGTGTGTACAGATTGTGACATGGGGCCGTGCATTATCATGCTGAAACGAGGTGATGGCGGCGGATGAATGGCACAACAATGGGCCTCAGGATCTCGTTATGGTATCTCTGTGCATTCAAATTGCCATCGATAAAATACACTTGTATTCATTGTCCATAGCTTATGCCTGCCCATACCATAACCCCGCCATCAGCATGCCAATTGCACGCTCCCTAAAAACTTGAGACATCTGTGGCATTGTGTTTTGTGACAAAACTGCACATTTTAGAGTGGCCTTTTATTGTCCCCAGCACGAGGTGCACCTTTGTAATGATCATGTTGTTTAATCAGCTTCTTGAAATGCCACACCTGTCAGATGGATGGATTATCTTGGCAAAGGAGAAATGCTCACTAACAGGGATGTAAACTAATTTGTGGCCAAAATTTGAGAGAAGCTTTTTGTGCTTATGGAACATTTCTGGGATCTTTTATTTCAGCTAATGAAACACTTTACATGTTGCATTTATATTTTTGTTTAGTATTTATGTGACGTGCCAGGGAGTGTTACCCTTACGCCACGACTCTGCACACCACCATCCAACTTTTTTGGAAAAAATGCCCCCCCCCCAATAAAAAATATTTGTATTAATATATTTTACATGTTTAAGTGCATATCCCCATGAAACTGATTGAGATCAATGGTTGGTATGCAGATGCTGCATGGACGTTTCACCTGTAAAATATGAAGAATTATCATTCAAGATTGACAGTGAGAAATGTGAAGGGAGGGTGACCACAAAAAAATTTGAAGTTGCAGAACGTGATTCACAGAACATGATTCGGATCTTCAGCTCCAGGGAAAAGAGATCCAGGGGGGCAGGAAGGGGCGGTTACCTATGGATCCGCAGCCTCGGCCTATAGCCTAAATTACAGGACATGAGAGGAGTGGAATTAGCCATGTTCTCATTACAGGACTGGTTCAAAAACTGCAGGCCTTTTTCTACGTCTTAAAATAGATACCAAATTAGTCTTGTGATGTTGAATTGATTTTGGAAATACTGAATTATCACCTGGCCCTCGTAAGAATAGAAAGGTGTATACTCCGTGTGGCAGGCAACCCCAGAAGCCATGCAGTGTTTCAGTTGAGTAATGTGCATCATGGATCATGTGGATGGTGTGTGGTGATATAGATCCTCGAGGCGGCATAGCTACCAAGGTGAACAAAACCATTCCACAGGGACCTTTGCTTGCACACTGTGTGTGTGTGTGTGTGTGTGTGTGTGTGTGTGTGTGTGTGTGTGTGTGTGTGTGTTTGAGCTCACCAGCCACGGTCCAGGCTCTCTTATTGTCACTGTGGTCAATGTGTGTGCAATGGTTATCTGGGACATTGCATCAAGTGGGCTGGGTGGGTGCAGGGTCAATGGATACTACAGTAGCTTCCACTCCTCCCAATTGCGCCTTACTATTGTAACAATTGCGCCTTACTAGTTGCTCTACAACTGTAACACAACTGACCCATGTTACATTTGGCCCTGCTCTCTCCTACACAATCTTAGCAGTATCTCCTTGAAAATTCAATGTCCATTATTAATTAACCTTCATTTGCATTCTGTGTTGTTTTTCTCTCTAGTGGTGCAATGTCAATGTGTGTATTGGAACAGCCTAGTCAAGGTGCCTCCCATCCCTCCACAGTCATTAAACCTGAAAGACACTGTAAACAGCAAGGCTTTGGAAAGGGCCTCAGGATGTGTTCCAATATCCACACTAGAATACATGCCCAGTACATTGCTTCATTGTAAGTAGTGTGTTAGTATTAGAATAGAGCCTTAATGGAAGCAAATAGTATTACTATCCAGTTTGCCGCCCACGACATTATGTAGTGGTGATGGTTTACAGTAATATACCCCAGCAGAGGTCCTCCTAACTCCACTGCTGGGCCCATACTCTCTAACCGCCTGGGCCCATATTCAAACATCTTCTTAGAGTGCTGATCTAAGATCAGCTTCTCACTGTCTATGAGTGTACAAAACATTAGGAACACCTTCCTAATATTGAGTTGCAACCCCTTTACCCTCAGAACAGCCTCAATTTGTCGGGGCATGGATTCTACAAGGTGTCAAAAGCGTTCCACAGGGATGCTGGCTCCAATGCTTCCCACAGTTGTGTCAAGTTGGTTAAATGTCCTTTGGGTGGTAGACCATTCTCGATACACACAGGAAAGTGTTGCGCGTGAAAAACCCAGCAGCGTTGCAGTTCTTGACAGACTAAAACCGGTGCGCCTGGCACCTACTACCATACCCTGTTCAAAGGCACTTAAATATTTTGTCTTCCCCATTCACCCTCTGAACGGCACATATACACAATCCGTCTTAATTATCTTTAAAATCCTTCTTTAACCTGTCTCCATGACAGAAATATACACATAGTATAGAATACAAAATACAGTACATATATACTGTTTGTACTGTCTGATATAATGTCACACTGTTAAGAAAATCACAATGTTTGTAAATTAACCATTTCAAAATATCTGGACAGAAACATCAGCATTTACATTCAATCAACTGAATATTTACATGATTTACAGTGCCTTGCAGAAGTATTCATCCCCCTTGGCATTTTTTCCCCCTTAATCTACACTGATTGAAGTGGAGTTAATAAGTGACATCATTAAGGGATCATAGTCTAGTCTATGTCGTGGAAAGAGCATGTGTTCCAAATGTTCTGTACACTCAGTGTCATTCTTATTCAGTCAAACTGATCCTGTATCAGCAGCTCTGGAACACCATGCCATTCCTAATAAATAGTGGACGAAGAGCAGCAGCCCCACATTCCACACACACACGCACACACACACACACACACGCACGCACACAGAGAGGAGAGCTCCCCGCTGGCAGCGGTGTGATGTGTTTGTAAAATGCTGGGAATGTTGGAATTGGATTGATTCTCTACTCCTAGCTCTCCAGGCAGCTCTGTAAGGAACCACTGACTGAGATGCAGATTTTGGCAGTTGTGCTGGTTTTCCCCAAAGATGCAGGGCTAAATGCTCAACGCAGGAAAAACAGATCCTATTGCGTTGTTTTTCCCATGATGTCCTGTGTGTGTGCGTGTATTTGGTTTGTGAGAGAGTGCCTGTTGAACTTGGAAATGCTTTGCAGATGTGCAGAATGTCTATAGTTGAGCCCTGTTGCCATTTGTCTGCCAATTGACTGTTGTTGGCAGAGAGATGGACATGGACATAATTCACCTTGTAAGAGGGTTTGATGGGTTGGGTTCCTTCCCTGTACAGATCTGTGTTATTTGTGGGGCAGGTTTTGTGAATGCATTGCTGTTATCATACACATTATGTCTCACATGGTGAGTTATTGACTGATAGATTGATAGAGCCATGTCAATAGTAATGGCTCTAGTGGGGTTTTGCGCTGACGTGGCCCACACACAGATAGCAGACTGAAGTGGTCTGGACTGGACTGTAGGAAGTGGCCTGTGGTCGTCTTTTTCTCTCTTGCTGCTGGTCGCTAGCCTCAATTGATTGCTTTAATTTGGCCTGTAATGTGCCATGACAATATATTGCTGACTATGTACCTGTCCAGGTTATCCACTTCTGATAGTAATGTTTTGAAAGCTGATAAAATGAAGTGAATTGATGTAACATTGTTGAATTTGTGACTTGAGCAGGTCATGTTTTACATTTGTTTTTACACATTTATGAATCTCAATGCACCCTGAGAACACAGATGGTCTCTCCTAAGAGTTTGTGTTATGTGAATATGTTTTGGCCTCTGTTATTCTTAAACCCCATGTATCTGTTATGGTACAGTAAAATCCCCTGCTAACTATAATGTAATCACTCTGTTGGTATGGATTTACAGTACAGGGGTGCATAGGGAGGTAGCCATTTCCTGCAGTCAAATTACCTAGTGGCCTCATGGGTGGAATGTTATGAATATTTTTCATAATTAATAAACATTTAAAAAAGTTAAACGCCGGAAATCTGCTCTTTCTATTTAACCTCTACGGGATCGGTGTCCCGTATACGGGACGATTGAGCTAATGTGCGCTAATGTGATTAGCATGACTGTTGTAAGTAACAGCAAACATTCCAGGACATAGACATGTCTTATATGGGCAGAAAGCTTAAATTCTTGTTAATCTAACTGCACTGTCCAATTTACAGTAGCTATTACAGTAAAAAAAGACCATGCTATTGTTTGAGGAGAGTGCACAACAACAAAAAACGTATCACGGCAACTGGTTTGATACATTCACCTCTGAAGGTAAATAATGTAGTTACATTCGGTAATCTTGCTCTGATTTGTCATCCTAAGGGTCCCAGAGATAAAATGTAGCATAGTTTTGTTTGATAAAATCAATTGTTACAGTTTGAACCCCTGCTGTCTCTGGCTCCACACCCACCCCGCCCGACCATCTAGATGTGTGAAAGTTAGTGTATAAGCTAATGATCCATCATGTATGACATTCCTGGGAGTGTGTAAACTTACATTTTGTATTACCATATACATGTTGTATGTTCTCTATAGTTATGTACTTGAAAATGTATCAATTGACCAATTCGGCACATTTGGGCAGACTTGATACAAAATAGTGCAGTATTGTAATGCTTCACTGGATCAACCTGAAACTTTGCACACACACTGCTTCCATCTAGTGGCCAAAATCTAAATTGCGCCTAAACTGCAATATTATATTGTGGCCTTTCTCTTGCATTTCAAAGATGATAAAAACAAATTACATTTAAAAAAAACGTTTTTGTTTGTTTGTATTATCTTTTACCAGATCTAATGTGTTATATTCTCCTACATTAATTTCACATTTCCACAAACTTCAAAGTGTTTCCTTTCAAATGGTATCAAGAATATGCATATCTTTGCTTCAGGTCCTGAGCTACAGGCAGTTAGATTTGGGTATGTCATTTTAGGTGAAAATTGAAAAAAAGGGTCAGATCCTTAAGAGGTTAAAAATGTTTTGTTATATTTCAGTCTTCTGTGATGTATATAAAGTGTTATATTGGGATGCAAACACAAAATGTAATACATTTCAACTCTATATCTGACATGGTACAGGTGTTTTCTTTTTTTGAAGCCCATAACCATGTGTGTGAGGTGTATACTTTTGTTTCAAACTAGATTTAAGACTACCAAGAAACACTGTGTGACCCTGATTTAGCCCACAGCAGTAAAAGGTTAATTAATGACGCCTGCTACACCCATAGAAGAAGACCGAAAGAGGAGATGTTTCATGTCCTAATATAAACACTAGCGAGTGTAAATCACCAAGACAGATCTTCACCTCTCTCTTTCTCTCTCTAAAACATGCTTACTCATCATACTTTTGCGTCTTCCCTCTCTGGGCAGGAGTAGCAGTTCCACAGGGCCCTGGAGCACACCAACGCACGCACACACACACACTGTGGTGGATTAGACTGGATGCAGATGAGATAAACAGGCTTTTCAGTCTTTCTCTCCAAGCCCCCAGGGAATATAGCTCTCATACCATTATCATAGTACTGTACATACTGATGTATAACAGTGCCAACATACTTTTTTTTTTTGTGTCATTTAGCAGACGCTCTTATCCAGAGTGACTTACAGGAGCAATTAGGGTTAAGTGCCTTGCTCAAGGGCACATCGACAGATTTTTGACCTAGTCAGCTCGGGGATTAGAACCAGCGACCTTTCGGTTACTGGCACAACGCTCTTAACCACTAAGCTACCTGCCGCCCCATAGGAAAGTATGCAACTGTTAGTTGCATACTGTTAGGGGCTCCCGAGTGGCACAGCGGCCTAAGGCACTGCATCTCAGTGCTAGAGGCGTCACTACAGACCCTGGTTCGATTCCAGGCTGTGATAGGGAGTCCCATAGGGCGGCACACAATTGGTCCAGCGTCGTTCGGGTTTGGCCGGGGTAGGCCGTCATTGTAAATAAGAATTTGTTCTTAACTGGCTTGCCTAGTTAAATAAAAAATGCAATGTGTTGTGTTTGAATAATGTCTTGCTGGATTAAAAGCATGTCTTGTGAAGGCTTGTAGAGTTGCATTTTGACAGGCTGTTTCGAAAACAGTCACAACCCAAGTGTCATGTGAGTACCGGAAAGACTCCCAGCTGAGTTGCATATGAGTACCCAAGAGAGTCCCATGGTACTCATGTCCAATAGCTGTACCAAAACAGATTGGGCACCGGGTACCATGACAACCGCATCCTTCTGTGAGACAATACGTAGTTTGTATTCAATGAGCTACATGATTGTGTATGATCACACCAAGTACACAGTATCATTATTTATTTACAAAGCAGAAACTCTTATCTGAAGTAACCTCAACCACTGTTTTAATTATCTAACAGCTTTTCATTCATGTTAATTTGAAGTTTGGTACCCACTTCCTAATGATGGTGTTTCTTTGATCACACTGGAGCGTGTGTGTGTCTACCATCAGTTGTTTTTCGATTTCAGTAAGCAGATCATCTCACATTGATTAACAAAGCTCATTACAATTTCCAATGCAGTACAAGCTGAGCTCTATAGCGCTCTAGGATCTAACAGCCGGCCATGTTGAGGAGAAAACTGTTTGTCTTTTTTCTCTCACTCTCTTTTCAGACATCTGAGTCATTCTACATTATCCTTGACTAATACACCTTTTTCATGAAGGAAACACATACCTGCAGGTTCATGAGCTTCAAAAATAGTTTTTCTGTATCCTACAGAGGGTAGTTCGTACAGCCCAGTACATCACTGGGGCCAAGCTTCCTGCCATCCAGGACCTCTATACAAGGCGGTGTCAGAGGAAGGGCCCAATGGTCAAAGACTCCAGTCACCCAAGTCATAGACTGTTCTCAATGCTACTGCACGGCAAGCAGTACCGGAGTGCCAAGTCTAGGTCCAAAAGACTTCTCAACAGCTTCTACCCCCAAGCCATAAGACTGCTGAACAATTAATTAAAAGGCCACCCGGAATATTTGCAATGACACCCCCCACCCGTTTATTATCTGTGCATAGTCACTTTACCCCTACCTACAAATTACCTCAACTAACCTGTACCCCCGCACATTGACTCGGTACCGGTACCCCCTGTATATAACCTAATTATTGTTATTTTATTGTGTTACTTTTTTAAACTTTTGTTTATTTAGTAATTTTTTTCTTAACTCTATTTTCTTAAAACTGCATTGTTGGTTAAGGACTTGTAAGTAAATATTTCACGGGAAGGTCTACACCTGTTGTATTCGGCGCATGTGACAAATAAAATGTGATTTGATTTGAATAGATTTTCATGACTTATGCTCATGAACAGTAGTCTACAGCATCCTTTTATCATCATACACTTAATTTCATACAGGAGGTCTAAGAGGCGCACTAACAAATCACTACTGAACTGTCTGCTCTCTGTGACTTGTGCTGCAACACACTGTTAATATAAACCATCCACTATATCCCATCAAGACCTACATTTATAACATATTATGCTGTTGTTGTAGGATTGCTGTATAGAATTTGTAGGTTATATATAGGTTTAGAGTTGTACCGGGGTGTGGACATGAATTAGGGTTAGGATTGAACCGGGGTGTGGATATGAAGCTAGGGTAAGAGTTAGGATTGAACTGGGGTGTGGACATGAAACTAGAGTTAGGGTTAGGATTGAACCGGGGTGTGGACATGAAGCTAGGGTTAGAGTTAGGGCTAGGTTTAGGGTTAGCTAGAACCACAGAATCAGATGCTGACTGTTGTGTTTGTATACTGCACAGTAAGCACAGGCTGAAATAAGTCTGTTCTGTGGTTTTATCTCTACAGATCTACCCTTTACTCAGGGATTACTTACTGTATGTCTCTTTTCCTTCCCTAGTGCTCAGAGGACTATCGTCCTGTATTTAATTGTAGGTGGGTTTTTCTCCTGAGCTGTAGACTGAGAGATGTCCCTACGAGATAAGATGTTAGTTTTATTATCTCCCACCCACCTTCTCCTCCCGCTCCCCAACACACAGAGACAAATGCTCTTGCCCCTGAAAAACATTTGCTAGTAGCAGGACTGTGAACACTGCTGCACTACGTTCCTGTAGGAATTCAACTGCTAACCCTCTCAATCTTCAGTGATGGAACTTACTGATTATTACTCTGAAAGAAATGCTTTACTTGATTATACTAAGAATCTTTCATTTCTAGGTAACTAGCTATGGTTGTGTGGCTACACTGCATTGTATTTTTACTATGGCACTATTATGAAAAGTACATGCGAAAAAATTATTTGCCGTGAGTGACTGGGTAAAGATTGTGTAGATACAGAGGGCAGGAGTCCTGTGTGTGTGTGGAGATGCAGAGGGCAGGAGTCCTGTGTGTGTGTGGAGATACAGAGGGCAGGAGTCCTGTGTGTGTGTGGAGATGCAGAGGGCAGGAGTCCTGTGTGTGTGTGGAGATGCAGAGGGCAGGAGTCCTGTGTGTGTGTGGAGATACAGAGGGCAGGAGTCCTGTGTGTGTGTGGAGATGCAGAGGGCAGGAGTCCTGTGTGTGTGTGGAGATACAGAGGGCAGGAGTCCTGTGTGTGTGTGGAGATGCAGAGGGCAGGAGTCCTGTGTGTGTGTGGAGATACAGAGGGCAGGAGTCCTGTGTGTGTGTGGAGATGCAGAGGGCAGGAGTCCTGTGTGTGTGTGGAGATGCAGAGGGCAGGAGTCCTGTGTGTGTGTGGAGATGCAGAGGGCAGGAGTCCTGTGTGTGTGTGGAGATACAGAGGGCAGGAGTCCTGTGTGTGTGTGGAGATGCAGAGGGCAGGAGTCCTGTGTGTGTGTGGAGATGCAGAGGGCAGGAGTCCTGTGTGTGTGTGGAGATACAGAGGGCAGGAGTCCTGTGTGTGTGTGGAGATACAGAGGGCAGGAGTCCTGTGTGTGTGTGGAGATACAGAGGGCAGGAGTCCTGTGTGTGTGTGGAGATGCAGAGGGCAGGAGTCCTGTGTGTGTGTGGAGATACAGAGGGCAGGAGTCCTGTGTGTGTGTGGAGATACAGAGGGCATGAGGCTGCTGTGTGTGATTGACTGCCTCCACTGAGCTGTGAGTGTGATATGGCAGGCTGAGCTCCCGAGGCCCTCATGCTGTGGGCTTTAACCCAGGCCTTAACTCCTATCTGGGCTGGCCAGGGTGGTCCTCACAAGCACACACAGAGCGAGTTCAAAACCCACCCGTGTGCTCTTCTGGGCGCAATTTACATAAATTACCATAGATCATACATGTTAAAGCGGATACAAGGTCGTTTGCTAAAACCCTTTCAATCATCACTGATGGAATGTGTTTTAGCTAGCTACAGTAAAGGGGGTCTGGTCTGGAGACCCCCTGGGCTGGAGGAAACTAGTGAAAGGGACTGTGATCGAGCCTTACACTACAGAAATTTGCTATTTTGCTAACTCCAGCACATTGACATTGATGTGAACAGCTCCCTTCTCCTCCATCATCCTCTTTTCTCTATTTCTCTCTGCTACCTTCTCACGCTGCTCAAGTGGATCTTTTAAATGTGAAATATATAGGCCTCATTACAGAACAATAACACACTAGCACAGAAAGCATGTCTTCCTTTGTCAGCGTAAGGACTTTTAATGTGAAACAATGAAACTCTGGTTCTGAAGTGAATGTGGAGAAAGGGAGAGAGAATACAACCCATATTTATTTTCCCTTTTGTACTTTAACTATTTGCACATCGCTACAACACACACACACACACACACACACACACACACACACACACACACACACACACACACACACACACACACACACACACACACACACACACACACACACACACACACACAAACACACACACACACACACACACACACCCTTGAATTGAATTGAGAGAGAGAAAGAGTCTGAAATGGTACACTGACCCCTCCCTGTAAGGGTTGGTGTGAGGTGCGACCCAGGTGTGGTGCAGGATAGACAGTAGGCAGTAGGCAGAGATGGGGAAACAAGGATCTTTACTGATGGTCCCGAAGCCAGGATACAAAACAACGGACTATACACGAAAACAAATGAGGAGCACATAGGTCTCCAAAAAACAGGCTGACAGCAAACAATACGAAATACTAACTCTGACTGGAAAAACACAATGACACAGGGAGAACACTTCTCGAGTACCTGTAACTCCCTCACGTGATCCGACACTGATCCGTACTGCTTGACATCAAGGAACTAGCAGAGAAAACTGAGCAAAGGAACACAGGGAAGTGAGGGCATAAATACACAGGTGAATCAGATAGACACAGGTGACACCAATAGGCAGATAATTAGTCCCGACTGTGAGTGAGGAGGTGCCTATGGTTGTCGGAGGATGACACCTAGTGGGTCGCTCCGGAACTGCGACTCACTCCAGTAACACTCACTCTCTCAAGTTAATATGCATTTCATTAGTAGGCCTGCTGTGAGCCCTCCTCCTTTGGCTTGTCTCCTCAGAGCTCAGCGTGACTCCCCCAGGGACCATTTCTAACGATTCTCATGGAAGGCAGCACGTACAAATACACTTCACATCTGGTCACATTGAAATATATGGAAGCTGTGTTCCACCATTCTTCTCCCTGTTCCTAAGTGAGATGGATGCAGATGAGGGTTTTTAATATATACTCTGTGTGTGTACATCTGTGTGTGTGTGGGGCAGATGCCCATAAGTCTGGAATTGGATTGGTCCAGGAGCTGCTTCCTTAGACTGGGCTGGTGAGGCAGGCAGGCGTGGAGGATAATCTTATTTAAAGCATGCCAAGGATTGTGAATAATTTCCTCATTACCCCCACCCTCCCGTCATTTTAAAGGCATAATTTATTTAACAAGGGGAGGAAGTGTCTGTGTGTGAGTGGAAACTGTGTCTGCTTGAGGAGGTAAACATCACTCTTTGCACATTGCACACTCTTTCTTTCTTTCTCTCACACCTTGGTACTCTCCTCCTCCTCTCTCTCTCTCTTGAGAGGTACAGCTGTCACAGTGTCACTTTTCCCATCCATAATTGAGGAGTGCACAGTGCACAAAGCCCTGAAACCGTGTCATCCACTTCCAGTTGCTCCTGTTGAATAATCAGCCAGAACCAATGGGGACTGTAGGACAGGGAGGATTTTGCCCATGAAGCTGCCTGTCCTGTGTCACTGGGTTGAGTAGTCAGCCACAGGTCCCCCTCCATCCCCAGGACTCACATTCCCCTGGTCCAGTTGCTCCAGATATGTTATGTACGGGCAGACCTGACCTCAGTGGTCAGCTGTGAGAGGCGGTCGGCAGTCACTGTGTCGTGTGTCTGTCTGGGGGTCACAAGGTCATAGGGTTGGAGTGTCTGTTTGGAACATGAAACTAAACACCAGTGCTCATCTGGTCCTGACTGTCACTCTGGGGTTATGGTAATGGTGGTGGTGGAGTTGAATGGGATCAAGTTGACCTTGAAATGATCAATGCTTTGACTCAGCCATTCTCAATACCACTGGCAAAAATGTTAATACATTATCTTATATTTACTGTAATTCTATTATCATATATGGTTATATTACCTACTACTATTACCTATTTTGTGCTCTAAGCATTTGCTAAGAGTACATTGTTTGATTATTAAAATCTACATTTTAGTGTATGGTGGGTTACCTTTATTCAAGCCAAATCAGTGTTTATTAGTGAACAAACGCTACCAGCTCCAAGATGAATTAACCACTGTGAGGTACAGTATCAGGAGGTGTTTTCTTTTTCTCCCTCTTCCCCGCTTTCTCCTCTCTCCTTCAGTCTTCTCTCTCCCTCTCTCTCCTTTTCTCTCCCTATCTCTCTTTCTCTCTCTCCCCTCTTTCTCACTCTACCTTTCTTCCCCTCCTGCTCGCTCCTTTTCCTCCCCCTCCCTCCTCCTTCCTCCCCTCTCTCTTCTGATAGCAGGACCTCAGCTCCACCTCACGTGTCAGGAATCAAAGCAGGCGGAGACGTCCCAGGGAGCTGTGCGGTGGCGTGTGTGTGTGTGTGTGCATATGTGTGTGTGTGTGTGTGTCTGAGTGTGTGTCTGCGTGTGGTTTGTGATGGCAACTGAGACATCCATCCCCCTCCCCTGTCTTTGCATAATTAACCAACACCCTTCAGGAGCATCATGATTCACACAGTACTGTCTCAGGTGGAGGAGCCCTGATAATAATACCAGCCAACCCAAGTCATTCGTAAACAAATTCATGTGGGCCTTTAGAAACTCTTTAGAAAGACAAGTCACAGTGCAAAGACAGGAAAGCTTTTCAATGAAAATCGCTCAAAAACTATATTTTGGTCTTTTTTCCATTAGTCCACCGTTGATACAGTCCCAAAATGTATTGCATGCCAGCAGTCAAGTTTTCAAGTTATTGGACTTTCAAGAAGCAAAGTGTCACCGCGGCCACATCATCATGAAATGCAAAATGCATTACCGACAATGTTCTATATGATCAAAAACCAAGGAATGTTCAGTCCTTACACATGAAGGTATTGTGTTTTCTAAGCACAGTAATCAGATAGATATAATTATTATGTAGTACTGTGTGTTAAACCACCACTTCACAGGTATTTGGACAGGACACCCAAGCTCTTGGCTGAGAGTGGATGTCCTCCATAACATGTGATGTTATGGTTCCCTGATCAGGGGTCCTGGTGGAACTATCCCACTGGGCACACACTGGTTGAATCAATGTTGTTTCCATGTCATTTCAATGAAATTACGTTGAACCAACGTGGAATAGATGTTGAATTGACATCTGTGCCCAGTGGGATAACACACCCACTGCAATAGGGCCCAGTGATTGTGTGTTATCAGTGTGATATGGGGGAGGAGAGGAGAGGTGAGGGATCTCATGTTAAGATATATCTCCCTCTCCTCTCTGTCATAACTTATGGAACCATAAAGCGGTGTCACACACCAAGATTCTGAGGAGAACGTGGCTGATGGTATTTTACAACCAGGACAAGAACTCACTGGGAGACAGCCCACTGGTCCTCAATGTCACTTTAGTGTTTGACTTCACTGTTTTTATGTACTTAACATGTTTTAGAGCGTGTGTGTTTTAGTGTGTGTTTTCAAATGTGTTTTGGCTTTCAACACAGCAAGCAAAAATGGCTTCAAAAATAGTTGGAATGAAGTAATTTCAACATGCTTTGCCTGTTGGGAAGCTACAGTATATCACCTGTTTGCTGGTTTGGGAATAACTTGTACTTTATCATCATAGCCGCTTAGTTTTATTTATGGTGACACGGTTAGTTGGGATACTGCCTGTAGCTGGAAAAGGTCAGTACGGTTTCTCTGACAGAGTGATGACTGAATGACTGTATCCATAACATCCACATTACTGACATACCTCTAAGTCAGTGTAGGCTTTACCACATAACTATCTATGGGCTTTAAAGTACCTTCTCTATGTGTAGCTATTTCATTGTGTGAATATTAATGTAGAATAATTATTATTCTAGAGAGTGGAGAGGTGCTAGGCAGGCAAGCCTTATGTTAACGCAGTCAGTGTCTGCCTGTCTGTCGTTTGGAAGAAAGGACTGTGTTGTTCTCTCTGTTTGTTAGTGTGTGTGTGTGTGTGTGTGTGTTTCCCCGCGACTCAGCTGCCTTCCACACTGCTCCGTCATGGCTCCTTATGAAAGCAGACAGCTTCAAGGTTCTCTTCCCCTTTCCCTTCTCTACTAACCAACACTATCCATAGCTGTGACTGGGAGTGCCCCCAAAAAGAGCTTTCTCTGTGTATGTGCGTGTTGTGACTGTATGTGTGTGTGTGTTTGTGTGTGTCTATGTCTGTGTGTGTGTATGTGTGCGTGCGTGTGTGTGTGGTGGTTTGGTGGAAGAATCATAAAGGCCCATCAAAGCCAACCATATCGCAGAATATAATTAAGTCTGGATTTATAGTATTATTGTGCGATTTAAGACACAGACTGTGTTCCATGCTGAGGCAAGCACAAATATTACTAAGTACATAAGTACAGTGTATATTATTATTCACCCTGGGGCTTGGTTTAGGGGAAGCCTTCTTGCACATTCTTTACGCTTGCAGGCTATTTAAAATCGCTGTATGAGGATAGAGATTCTATTCCATAAGGAATATTAGATGCATGTCTTCTTATTGGACAAAATGTCACATGGGAATGATGATGTCACAATGTGCGTATGACAGTGCCCTCTCTCCACTGGGATGTGTGACTGTGACGTGGAGGGATCTGTGTGTGTGTGTGTGTGTGTGTGTGTACGTGTGTGCATGCGTGCGTGCATGCGTGTGTGTGACATAGAGGTGTGTCAGTGTGTGACTGAAAGTTACAGACGTCAGCAGTTCAGGCTGAGCTCCGGGGGGCATATGAGTCTCTCTGACTCTGCACAGGATGGGGATCACGTTATACATCATGGCATGCGCAGTAAAAACAGAGTCATATATGGAAGTGAGGTTTCGTATGGTATTTCTTGTATGTTATTCACATGAAGATCTGTTAAATGACTTAACTTTAGAATGTGAGGAGATATACAGTTGTGGTCAAAAGTTTTGAGAATGATACAAGTATTGGTCTTCACAAAGTTTGCTGCTTCAGTGTTTTTATATATTTTTGTCAGATGTTAATTTGGTATACTGAAGTATAATTACAAGCATTCCATAAGTGTCAAAGGCTTTTATTGACAATTACATTAAGTTTATGCAAAGAGTGAATATTTTCAGTGTTGACCCTTCTTTTTCAAGACCTTTGCAATCCGCCCTGGCATGCTGTCAATTAACTTCTGGGCCACATCCTGACTGATGGCAGCCCATTCTTGCATAATCAATGCTTGGAGTTTGTCAGAATTTGTGGGTTTTTGTTTGTCCACCCGCCTCTTGAGGATTGACCACAAGTTCTCAATGGGATTAAGGTCTGAGGAGTTTCCTGGCCATGGACCCAAGATTTCAATGTTTTGTTTCCCGAGCCACTTAGTTATCACTTTTGCCTTATGGCAAGGTGCTCCATCATGCTGGAAAAGGCATTGTTCGTCACCAAACTGTTCTTGGATGGTTGGGGGAAGTTGTTCTCAGAGGATGTGTTGGTACCATTCTTTATTCATGGGTGTGTTCTTAGGCAAAATTGTGAGTGAGCCCACTCCCTTGGCTGAGAAGCAACCCCACACATGAATGGTCTCAGGATGCTTTACTGTTGGCATGACACAGGACTGATGGTAGCGCTCACCTTGTCTTCTCCGGACAAGGTGTTTTCCGGATGCCCCAAACAATCAGAAAGGGGATTCATCAGAGAAAATGACTTTACCCCAGTCCTCAGCAGTCCAATCCCTGTACCTTTTGCAGAATATTAGTCTGTCCCTGATGTTTTTCCTGGAGAGAAGTGGCTTCCTCGCTGACCTTCTTGACACCAGGCCATCCTCCAAAAGTCTTCGCCTCACTGTGCGTGCAGATGCACTCACACCTGCCTGCTGCCATTCCTGAGCAAGCTCTGCACTGTTGGTGCCCCGATCCCGCAGCTGAATCAACTTTAGGAGACGGTCCTGGTGCTTGCTGGACTTTCTTGGGCGCCCTGACGCCTTCTTCACAACAATTGAACCTCTCTCCTTGAAGTTCTTGATGATCCGATAAATGGTTGATTTAGGTGCAATCTTACTAGCAGCAATATCCTTGCCTGTGAAGCCATTTTTGTGCAAAGCAATGATGACGGCACGTGTTTCCTTGCAGGTAACCATGGTTAACAGAGGAAGAACAATGATTTCAAGCACCACCCTCCTTTTAAAGCTTCCAGTCTGTTATTCTAACTCAATCAGCATGACAGAGTGATCTCCAGCCTTGTCCTCGTCAACACTCTCACCTGTGTTAATGAGAGAATCACTGACATGATGTCAGCTGGTCCTTTTGTGGCAGGCTGAAATGCAGTGGAAATGTTTTTTCATGGCAAAGAGGGACTTTGCAATTAATTGCAATTCATCTGATCACTCTTCATAACATTCTGGAGTATATGCAAATTGCCATCATAAAAACTGAGGCAGCAGACTTTGTGAAAATTAATATTTGTGTAATTCTCAACATTTTTGACCACGACTGTAGTGGTTGTGAATGTGCAATAATTCATTGATACTGTTACTGTAGTATTGACTCCACTGTAATACATTGCTCCTAAAAGCATCCCCAATATAGCTATAGCCCATATTACAGGCACAGTTTGTTCCATGATCGGGCTGGTTTTCCAGCGTCTCTGTCACGTTAATTCTGAATGATTTCTCTTTCGCTGTATTCCTGAATGGCCTGACAGGCTGAATGTCCTTGGCTGAGTCTCACTGAGCTGTCTGGGGAACCAGGGAGAATGTGATCCCCAGTGTGTGTGTGTTTGTGTGTCCGTGTGTGTGTGTCCCCGCATGCATCCACTTGTGTCTCTGTGAATGCCTGTGTGTGAAACCCTCCAGTCCTGGCCTCCTCCCCAGCCCGGTGCTCTGGGCCTGAGCAGCGGTCCTCAGACATCCTGTGTTTTTCTGGTGAGTAATCAGGTAATTGATCATAGAGACAGGTAATTATTCCTGTGCCAAACTCCCTGGCAAACCAACTGCCCAGCTAGAAGCATCCATCTAATTCCAGTCTCCAACACAGTGGAGGAGAAAAAAGTGAGTATGAAGCTCCGTTTATACCTGGTTCTAACTTGCGTCCTTTGTCCTGATCTTGTCCACATTCTGATTGTGCCCACATTGTTTGACAGGTGTAGACAATCAAAAAGACACATTGTGATCCGATTGTGATCAGATCATCCTGCCCACCTCATTGTGTCTGGATATCTTACAAGTGTAGACAGATCTGGACAGGCTTTGTGAGCTTTGCCTTTCCTGTTTCAGTCATAATCCATGTCTGTCAGTGCAATACAGGTGAGTTACTCATTTCTGCTATCACATTCACATCTGAATATGCAACTGCAATTGTACAGTACAGTGGATGCAATATGAAAGGTGAGCTGCCTGAAGACTGTGACGGAGTGCTTTTCCTCCCTCCTTCCCTCTGGCCCTGCCTGACTACCTTACATCACAGGCCTCTCAGCCTCACAACTTCATTTGTGTAATTTAGTTTTTTTCTGGGTTAGTGGGTAAACCAATCTCCTTACATATACCCCCCTGTCTGCGCTCTGCCTTGATTTATGAACAACTGATAACCAGAGCAGAGCTTTGGGGCCAATTATAACCTGTCATTAAGATGTACTGGTGCTGGTGGAGGGGTGTTTTATTTTTTACAGACAAATAGTTAATTCCAGTCCAAGGTAAATTCAGTCAGTGTTCCCTCTCAGTGTATTGTGGAGGAGAGGAGCGATTCATCCTGTTGGTTTTGATGCTGTGAATAGATCAGCACAACAAAATGTACAGCGCCACAATATACTGCATCTCAGTTTATTGCAGGGGTGTCAAACGTCCGGCCCACGGGCCGGATCAGGCCCGCAAACGGGTTTAATCCGGCCCGCGAGATGATTTTGTAAAGTATAAAAATTAGCTGCAATTTTTCAATAAAAGAAACTGCTGTTCCAATTGTGTCCACTGGATGGCGCAATAGCAATTGTGTTAAGCAAGCAAACTGTTTATACCGGGGCAGAGCAAATAGGTCAAGCAAGTGCAGCCAGTCCGGATGAGCTACTTTGTTTTGCCCGCGATATTTATTACGGCTTCTACTTTTAACATTATGTGCTTTGGCACCCTCATTGCCCCAATATGTCTGTCAAAAAAGAGAAAAGTGGACGCAGAGTGCAGAGTGTTCCAAGAAAAATTGTCATCCTTCTATTTATTCACAGAATTGAATGGGAAAGCTGTATGTTTGGTGTGTTCACAGCATGTTGCAGTGCTGAAAGAATATAACCTTCGTCGCCACTATGTGAGTCTTCATGCCGACAAATATGACAACTTTCAAGGACAGCAGAGAAGAGAGAAGGTGAATGAACTGTTGGTGGGTCTGAAGAAACAGCAGTCTGTGTTTACTCACAGCCGAGACATCAGTGACGCTGCAGTGAAAGCTAGCTACCTCATTGCTAATGAAATCGCAGTGGCTTCAAAACCATTTAGTGAGGGTGAATTTGTAAAAACATGCATGATGAAGGCAGCAGAGATTGTGTGCCCTGAAAAGCACCAGGCTTTTGCAAATATCAGCCTGACAAGAAACACAGTTGCAGACAGGATTTCCGATCTTTCAGTGGATTTGGACAGCCAGTTGAAGCAAAAAGTAAAGTCATTTATTGCGTTTTCGGTTGCAATTGATGAAAGCACGGACATTACAGATGTTGCACAACTGGCCATTTTCATCCGCGGAGTTGATGACACATTGACCGTCACCGAGGAGTTCGTGGAGTTGGTGCCGATGACAGATACAACGACAGCAGCTGATATTTTCACTGCACTCGTCGGCGCGCTGGACAGGGTCGGAGTGGACAGGTCCCGCGCTGTCAGCCTGGCTACAGATGGTGCGCCCTCAATTATCGGGAAAAAAGCAGGCGTTGTGACAAAGTTCAGAGAGAAAGTGCAATCTGCAAATGGAGGACGTGATTTTTGGACTTTTCACTGTATTTTGCACCAGGAGGCTTTGTGTTGCAAGTCATTAAAGATGGATAACGTCATGAAGGTGGTCATCCAAACTGTTAATTTCATCCGATCCAGAAGCCTGAATCACCGTCAGTTTGACAGCCTTCTCAGAGAGAAAGACCACATCTATGGCCTGCCATACCACACTGAGGTAAGATGGTTAAGCCGAGGTGCTGTGCTGAGGCGTTTCTTTGATTTACGAGAAGAAATTGAACAGTTCATGGAAGAAAAGGGCAAACAAGTGTTAGAATTTAATTCCGCAGAATGGATGCAGGACCTTGCATTTATGGTGGATGTTACAGAGCACCTGAATAACTTGAACAAACAGCTGCAAGGGCGCAACAAAGTTGCCACGCAGTATTATGACAGCATACGTTCTTTCAAGTTGAAGCTGTCATTGTGGGAGACGCAACTCGCCGGTGGTGATGCAGCTCACTTCCCCTGTCTGAAAAATGTGTGCGTGACCCAACGTGTGGCAGACATGAAGCGGTTCAAAGATAAAATAACGGGACTGTTAAGGGAGTTTGAGCAACGCTTTCAGATTTTTGGTGAACTGGAGAAAGACTTCAAAGTTTTTTGTTCGCCATTCACTGTGAATCCCTCGGATTTGAAGGGCAAATTTGCCGCAGGTGGCTTGGACACATTTTATCAGAATCTCTTGCCAGGTTACCCCAACTTGACAGCCCTCGCTGCAAAACTGTTATGCATGTTTGGAACCACATATCTTTGTGAGCAAGTTCTCTGTAATGAGCATAAATAAAACAAAGCTGCTCACGCACAAGCACTTGAATCACATCCTGAAGTTGGCTGCCACTCAGGATGTGACGCCTGATATTGATGCGCTGGTGAAAGCTAAAAGTTGCCAGGTATCAGGAGTCAAATAAACTATGCAACCCCACTTAAAGTGCTGCATGAGACACCCTGATATAGTTCTGTGATCTGTGATATACTTCTGTGAATCACTGAGGCATTGTGTGTTTGTGTGTTGTTTGTCCTCAGAATTTCAAATAACTTGAGGTGTTTTATGATTAATAGTGATGTTGTGCTTTTAGACACACTGTCCTGAGGCTCCAGCTTTATGTTTATATGTTTTTATGTTGATGTGCTATTGTTTTTAATTTATTTTATTTTATTTGTATATTCAACCTATTCTTGACTCTGTGGTTCTTGCACTTGTTTGGGGAACAGGATTTCATTATTTGTATCTACATTTCTGCCTGAGAAATGACACCCTGATATAGTTCTGTGATCTGTGAAACAGTTCTGTGAATCACTGAGGCATTGTGTGTTTGTGTGTTCTTTTTCTTTAGAATTTTCAAATAAACTTGAGGTGTTTTATGATTAATAGTGATGTTGTGCTTGTACTATTTTGGACACACTGTCCTCAGGCTCCAGCTTTATGTTTTATGTTGATAGTATTAAAACAAAGAAAACAATCTGAAGTTGTTGTTTTTAAGTTATATATACCATGATTTTACCGGTCCGGCCCACTTGGGAATAGATTTTCCTCCATGTGGCCCCTGAGCTAAAATGAGTTTGACACCCCTGGTTTATTGCATAAATTGTGCATGCATTGGATTGTAATGCTGGTGCAGTAAAATAATCCAGGCCAGTTTAATGAATCACACTGTAGGCTAATCCAGGTGTTGGCTATGACACAATGTAAATGGAGAAGAAGGCTAAAAGGTGGTCAGCGGCAGATCAAAATAGCGGCACAAAGTCTCCGGGTGAACGGAGGAGTTGTCCCAGGTGCTGTCATGCGTTTTGGCTTCTGCTCAGATGGATGATGTCAGCGTGGAACACATGCAGCATACAGACACCACCCGCTACAGACCTACCACAGATCTTACTTGCAGTGGTGTAGAGCTATTTTATTTAGATGAGGGAGCGCAAAAAAATATGTAAATGACGTCATCATTTCCTCAAAGTTTGTACCCACAGATGTAGTCTATTGAACAGCTATCATGGCTATCCAAACCTGTTCCTGGAGTGCTACCGTCCTGTAGGGTTTCACTCCAACCCCAGTTGTAACTAACCCGATTAATTGTACAAACAAGCTAATTATTAGAATCAACTGCGCTAGATTAGGATTGGAATGAAAACCTACAGGATAGTAGCTCTCCAGGAACAGGGTTGGAGAGCCCTGTTATAAAATATACATAAAATGCATCCTCCAATTGCAACGTCTGCCTATGCCAACACATATTGTCTCAAGAAAATGTTAGGCTACCTCATTTCAAAATAGGCCATCATCATCACTGTCAATCGTCAATGATAATTATTCACGTTTTACAGGTGAAACTGCATCTGCATGCCAATCATTTGATTGATCTCAATCAGTTTCATGGGAATATGCATTTCGATCTTCTTGAATTACTGTTTCGTGAGCGAATTAGAGCAGATGATGTTAACAAACTATTAGCCTTTCTTGTATTTTGTTTCAATCAAAGCATATATTCTGCATTGTGGCTCAGAGTTTTGGCGCATTATAATTTTTTGGGGGACTATTCAGCTTTAGCTAACCATCTTAAAATCTCATTATAAATTAGGTGTTTTTGGTGTAACAGTAATGTTATAGGCCTGTTATGCTATTCGGTTCTGTTATATATAATACTAATTCATCATTATGTGATCTTGCAAGACATTGATTCAGCTTTGATCTTTACTAAACGAGCACCATTGTGAGAAATGATAAACTTCTATTTGTAATAGTAATCATAATCATAATAATCATAATAAGTGATGAGTAGGACTATTAGGCGTAGGCAACAGATCTTGATTAGTGTTATTTTAGATTGGAGCGCCCTTCATGGTTCTAAAAGGACAGCACTAAATAAACGTTGATTTGATTAGGTTGAACTGAACACATGGTTACAATATACCTATTACAGAATAAAAGAAACCGAATGCTGAACTATCAATTCATATAATTGAGTTGCATAGATTTAATAATCAAATCATTTGGCAAAGTAGTGAACATAATCATTACCAGTGGGCAGAAATCACTATTTACCTACTATTTTTAGCCCAGACCTGGATGGACTTATGCTTCTGCATTTCAGAGGGAGGGGAAAACATCCTGACTGCTGCTAGGGCCTGAACTGTAAAACACAAGAGAAAACAGGAAGCTTTTCCTTTGTCTCTAAATGGGAGGGAGGGGGGAGGGAGGGGGAGGGAGGGAGGGGGGGTGGAGGGAGGGGGTGGGTGAGGGTTATGATCCCCGCAGAGGTGCGAGGGGGAGTGAGGAAGTGAAGGGGTGGGGGGTAGGACGTTGAAAGCAGCGAGTCTCTGCACGACCAAGAAATTGTAGACTCTCCATTAATTATGTATTTCTTCAATCGAAAACCCTCTAAATATACTCCCAGAACTGGCATTATATTGGTTTCCTCTGAGCTATGGGGAGAGAGAGAAATAAAGAGCGAGAAAGAGAGAGAGAGAATATAGATGACAAGAAGAAAGAGGAAAGAGAGATGGGAAGAGTGCAGTCAGAGAGAGAACCTGGAACCGTAGCCCTAATCACATGAAATTATATGAAATATTTAGTGACAGAATAGAGGAATGTCTGAAATATAAATGCAGGCATTGTTAACAGAAACACATGTCTACAACTATTTCAGTTCCGTTATTCATGTCAGTAGAGTGCATATAATAGTAGAGAATGAATTTGACACCAGAAATGAAATAATTGGTCTGGATTTGACAGCTGTAATGAAATAATTGCATATCTAAAGCTGGCTAATGCTTCAGTATAATTATATAGCAACTTATGTGCACAGTGTTATTTATGACCTTGTACTTTTGAGTTGTAATACATATAATTAAGTATACGTTATTTTGAGATTGAATACTGTCTCTTTATGTTAATTATACTCTCTGGAAAGATAATGCTGGAAGCTAATGACAGATCCATGTTCGTAGGACCAGAATGACAACTTGCCTTTTAGAAAACCGAGGAGTGCCTTTCTCATACCTGAGAAACCCTCTGGGACATCGCTGAGTCTCAGTGTCACACTACCCTGCTCCCTCTGGCCTCTGACTGTCACACTAATTAGCCATCAGGTGTGGTGGCAGTATCTGTGACCTGGGGCTGGTATCAGAATGATGATCTATGTCTGTGGCTGATCAGGGTTCCTCAGGAGGCCCAGAGAGCAGGCTAGACCATTTCATCACCTACCCAGAGATAGGAGCTCCTTTCCGCTCCCCAGGATCTGCCACACAGCCATGGGCAATGCGGTTATGGCTCAGCCAGACCCAGGCAATGTTTTAATGGCCTAGTATGTGGTAACAACAGTAGAGAGGCCAGAGGAGATGGATGTTGTGTGTACTACAGGGGCAGCAGAGGCGAGGGGTCTGTCTCTCTCTCTCTCTCTCTCGCTCTCTCGCTCTCTCTTTCTCTCTCGGTCTCTCTCTGCCCCTGTGGCTTTCACTGCAGGGATAGTTTCCCCTATACCTCCACTCACTTATCTAGTCCCTCAGAACAGAAATTATTAGACTTTTTATCTCTACCAGTCAAGAATGATGAAGAGCGAGAAGCGATACTGTTTGTCAGCATTTGCTATATAATCTGTCTGCCAGTATTTGCTTCAATATAATTCAAACAAGATATATTATCAATAAGACACATGTATTTGATGTATTCTCCAAACAACAGACAAGAGAGTCAATGACAGTGACACATTTGGTTCAACATTAATGTGAGCTCTATAGTGTGACAGGTCAGGCAGGGCTGTGAAGGGTTAACTCCGGGCCACAGACTCTTCTCTTTACTGTGCAAATAGAGTTCCCTGGGTGACAGCAGGAATCCACCCTGAGTGAATGCAGCCAGTGGACCTCTCACATCCGAGCTTCCCGACTGGGAGAGAGATGGTTGAAAAACATGGAAATCACATTCACAAGCTCTCTGGGACCTGTTCTCTTATTCCTCTACCTTTACTTCCCTTAGCAGACTCTGGATTGAGGCCCCTGTGTCAGGGAATGGTAGTCAAGCCTGAGCTGGTGCCCGGTGGGTACTGTGCTGTGTTGTATATGTGTGTGCATGTGTGAGTGTGTATATGGTGTAGTGTGTGGCATACAGTATACACTGAGTGTACAAAACATTAGGAACATCTGCTCTTTCCATGACATGTACTGACCAGGTGAATCCAGGTGAAAGCTATGATCCGTTATTGATGTCACTTGTTAAATCCACTTCAATCAGTGTAGATGAAGGGGAAGAGACAGATTAAGGAAGGATTATTAAGCCTTGAGACAATTGAAACATGGATTGTGTATGTGTGCCATTCAGATGGTGAATGGACAAGACATTTAAGTGCCTTTGAGCGGTGTATGGTAGTAGGTGCCAGGCGCACCAATTTGAGTGTGTCAAGAGCTGAAACGCTGATGGTTTTTTCATGCTCAACAAGTTTCCCGTGTATATCAAGAATGGTCCACCACCCAAAGGACATCCAGCCAACTTGACACAACTGTGGGAAGCATTGGAGTCAACATGGGCCAGCTTCCCTGTGGAATGCTTTCGACACCTTGAAGAGTCCATGCCCCAACGAATTGAGACTGTTCTGAGGGCAAAAGGGGGTGCAAAAGGACGGTATTCCTAATGTTTTGTACACTCAGTGTAGTAGTGGGCAGTTGTAACGGCCATAGTATGACAGAGGGGCAGGATTCCAGCCAGCCTCCCTGTGGGCTCATAGTCCTCTGAGGCCATTGGCTGCCTGGACAGAGTGACTCATCATCAGCACCACAGAGAGATGAATCAGACAGGAGGAGAAAGGGCAGAGTGAACTGAGAGAAAGGAGAGGAGAGGAGGAGAGTAGAGGAGCTGGGAGAGGAGAGGAAAGGAAAGGAGCTGGGAGAGGAGAGAATATTATACACTGTCCCCATAGGAGAACCCTTTTTGGTTCAAGGTATAATCGTTTTTGGTTTAATATAGAACCCTTTTGGGTTCCATGCAGAACCCTCTGTGGAAAGGGTTCTTCGTGGAACCAAAAAGGGTTCTACTTGGAACCAAAAGGGTTTTATCTGGAACCCAAAAGGGTTCTACTTGGAACCAAAATAGTTTTATCTGGAACCAAAAAGGATTATTCGAAATGTTATCCTATGGGGACATCCGAATAACCCTTTTAGGTTCTAGATATCACCTTTTTTTCTAAGAGTGTAGGAGAGGAGAAAGAGCAGAGGAGAAAGAGATAGAGAGAGAGAGAGAGACAGACAGACAGACAGACAGACAGACAGACAGACAGACAGACAGACAGACAGACAGACAGACAGACAGACAGACAGACAGACAGACAGACAGAGAGAGAGTGAGAGAGAGAGCGAGAGAGAGAGAGAGCGAGAGACAGACAGACAGACAGACAGACAGACAGACAGACAGACAGAGAAAGAGACCGACAGACAGACAGACAGTGAGAGAGAGAGAGAGAGAGAGAGAGAGAGAGAGAGAGAGAGAGAGAGAGAGAGAGAGAGAGAGAGAGAGAGAGAGAGAGAGAGAGAGAGAGAGAGAGAGAGAGAGAGAGAGGGAGAGGGAGAGGGAGATGCACATATGCCCATGCTGTGAGCAGAGCAACAGGCCCAACCCACACTAATACACCTGTCCAAGCCCCAGCATGCTCTGCTCATACCTACTGTAATGGTCCGAGCCTAAACCACATGAAAACAACACTAGACACTATGGAACACAAAGCTTTTACTATCGTATCCTGGAATATACAAGGTCTGAGGTCATCTGCCTTTGGTCTGAAGAGCAGGAACCTAGACTTCATAAATACATTGAAAATACAGTAATCCTACAAGAACCATGGTATAGAGGACACCGACCAATTGGTTTCCCTATCTGCTACAGAGAGCTGGTAGTCCCATCCACCAAACTACCATGTGTGAAACAGGGAAGAGACTCAGGGGGTGTGCTAATTTGGTATAGAGCAGACCTAACCCACTTTTAAATTAGTCAAAAGGAGCATTTTACATATGGCTAGAAATTAAGAAGGAAATTATCTCAACAGAAAAAAATAGTCCTCATGTGTGCTACCTACAGTATATCCCCCCAATAGAATCCACATACTTTAACGATGACAGCTTCTCCATCCTAGATGAGGAGATCAACCACTTCCAGGCTCAGGGACATATACTAGTCTGTGGCAACCTAAATTGGATTGGTTAACATCTAGCTCTGATCAACTCAAAGTTCTATTCAATACCTATAATCTCACTCAGATTGTCAACAGTGTAACTAGATTGAATATAAAATATCCTCTGAAATCCTCTTTGATTGATTTGATCTTAACCAATTGATATAGGAATCAGGTTAAAAGTAATGACTAAATGTTCCACCCTTAAATGTAGTTGTGAAATGTTCTTGTTTTAAGTATGATTAGTACTTTCTTAGTAGTGACTAATTATTACACTCTGAAGCTGTGTGAGATGTGTTAGAATCTACTACCTGGTAATGCGTGAGTGTAGGACCAGTAAAGATTATGACATTGTGCTACTATTTAGCAATGTGAGTAAGAGTTAGACCAGACAACAAAGGACAAGGAGAACTGTCTACAGGCAACTGAGAAACCAAGATAACTGAGGAATTTAGGGAGGAGAGAAACTGTTAGGCTTGTGTGTGTGTGTGTGTGTGTGTGTGTGTGTGTGTGTGTGTGTGTGTGTGTGAACTGATGGTCAGGAGAGCAATTATAAAGTGGAAAACTACAGCCTGCCTACAGAGGGGAGGGATTTTTTCTCTGACGTGTGCATATAAAAATATTGTACAACCATTTTGTTTTAGAACGTTCTCATGAATAAACCCTGATGATGGTATGCTGGGCTGCTTGGTCTGATTATTAGAGATGTACAACCTCTGGGATACAGACTGAGTAATAAGTTCATTTTTGAAACATTGGGATAGAAATTCTCATAACACCAATACTCCTCATTGTTTTAATGCTTCTGGTATTTTTGCAAATTACATTAGTGATCACTGTGCTATTGCCTGTGTGAGAGATGGTAAAATTCCTAAGCGGTCTCCACGTGTCATTACGAAAAGAAACTGGAAGCAGTTTGATATTCAAGGTTTACATGATGTATTTAGCATTGAATGGAATAGAATTGTATTAGCCTTTTCTTACTTCCACAACGCATTCCAGGATGTATGCAATAGGCCCCTTTCAAAAAATGCAGGATTAAGGGCAGAGAGAACCCTATGGCGGTCCTCATGAGAGCCAGTTTCATCATAGCGCTTGATGGTTTTTGCGGCTGTACTTGAAGAAACTTTCAAAGTTCTTGAAATGTTCCAGATTGACTGTCGTTTCTCTTTGCGTATTTGAGCTGTTCTTGCCATAATATGGACTTGGTCTTTTACCAAATAGGGCAATCTTCTGTATATCACCCCTACCTTGTCACAACACAACTGATTGGCTCAAATTAACTTTGAACAAGGTACACCTGTTAATTGAAATGCATTCCAGGTGACTACCTCATGAAGCTGGTTGAGAGAATGCCAAGAGTGTGCAAAGCTGTCATCAAGGCAAAGGGTGGCTACTTTGAAGAATCTCAAATATAAAATATATTTTGATTTGTTTAATACCTTTCAAATCAAATTGTATTTGCCACATGCGCCAAATACAACAGGTGTAGACATTACAGTGAAATGCTTACTTACAAGCCCTTAACCAACAATGTCGTTTTTTAAAGAAAAAGTAAAATACAAATAAAAAGTGTTAAGTAAAAAAATAAAAGCAAATCACTAATGAGCAGCAGTAAAATAAAATAACAGTAGGGAGGCTATGTACAGGGGGATACCGGTACAGAGTCAATGTGTGGGGGCACCGGCTAGTCGAGGTAATATGTACATGTGGGTAGAGTTAAAGTAACTATGCATAAATAATAAACAGAGTAGCAGCAGTGTAAAAGAGGGGGGTGGGAGGGCAGTGCAAAAAGTCTGGGTAGCCATGATTAGCTGTTCAGGAGTCTTATGGCTTGTGGGTAGAAGCTGTTGAGAAGCCTTTTGGACATAGACTTGGCGCTCCGGTACCACTTGCCGTGCGTCTCACTGGTTACTACATGATTCCATGTGTGTTGTTTCGTGGTTTTGATGTCTTCGCTATTGTTCTACAATGTAGAAAATAGTAAAAATAAAGAAAAACCCTGGAATGAGTAGGTATGAAAAATGTATGCACTCACTAAATGTAAGTCGCTCTGGATAAGAGCGTCTGCTAAATGACTAAAATGTAAAATATAAAATGGGAACGAAATGCTATGTGGGCTAAAGCAAGAGGGTCTGGTTTGGCGGATGATTGGATGGCTTTTAAACGTTTTTGGGCTATGACCCAAAAACTGAAAGCAGACCACTACCTTAAATCTACAAAGGATAATTTAAATAATCCCTCCAAATTTTGTGAAACAATCTATTCTGAAAGCCTTAAAAATCAGCATTTTCTAGATGCCGGCAGTTTCTTTGAAAAAGTTAAAGGTCTAAATGAGCCCCCTGTGAATTTACCTGACACCCCTGTGAACTCCTTTGCCAGGTTTTCCTTCTCATCCTTCTCTGTTTCAGAAGTGCGTAAAGCCCTGAAAGAAATTGATAGAAAGAAATCCCCTGGCCCTGATGATCTAGACCCCGCCTCCTACACCTAGCTGCAGACATCATTGCTCCCCCTTAACATGTATTTTTAACCTCACGCTTGACGTTAAGGAAATCCCGAAGTTATGGAAATCTGCTTTTGTACAGCCTCTCCTGAAAGGTGGAGATCCGTCGCTACTTGACAACTATCGAACCATATCAAAATTGTCTGTACTGTCTAAGGTACTGGAGTCCTTAGTTAGTAGGCAGCTGAAGGCCTACCTCCAAGAAAACAACATCTTAAATGGAATGCAATCAGGTTTTAGTTCTGGCCACAGCACTGTTTCAGCAACATTCAAGGTTTTAAATTACATCCACTGTGCTCTTGACAAGAAGTTACATTGTGTGTCTGTCTTTATTGATTTGTCGAAGGCATTTGACACCGTGGACCATGCTGTGTTGGTGCAAAGGTTAAAATGTTGTGGAATTACTGGTCATGCTCTAGATTGGTTTATAAATTACCTATAAAATCGTACACAATGTGTAATGGCGGATGGTTGTAAATCTGAGTCCATAGAGTTGTGCTCAGGTGTTCCGCAAGGTTCTATTTTGGGCCCACTGTTGTTCATTTTGTATATCAACAACATTGGGGATCATATTGAATCAGCGGATGTTCATTGTTATACAGATGATACTGTTCTTTATTCAAGTGGTAGTAGTTTATCTTTAGCTTTTGAAAATGCCCAAAGAGCATTTAACACCATACAACAGAAGCTGTATGATTTGAAGCTGGTTCTGAATTAGGGTAAAACAAAATGCAGGGTATTTTCAAATGCCAGGCATGTTACTAATCATGTCATTGCTACATTGGATGGACATACTATAGAGCAAGTGTACAAATATTTGGTAGTGTGGGTGGATGGCAAGCTGAGCTTCACTGTTCATGTGGAGAACTTGATAAGGAAGCTCAAGCTGAGAATAGGTTTTTATTACCGGCATGAGGCCAGGAAGGAGCTGGTACGATGTACATTACTGGCGGTTTTAGATTTTAGTGATATTATATATATGCAGTCCTCAACCACTACCCTGAAAGCACTTGATTCAGTATATCATGCGGCCCTCAGGTTCATTACCAATCAAAAACGTCTAACACATCATTGTGATCTCTACTGCGCAGTTGGCTGGTCGTCATTGACCTTGCGTAGGCTTAAACACTTGTATACACTGATTTATAAGGCCGTACTGGGTAAAATGCCACTTTATCTCTGTTCTTTTTTAATCAGGTCAGTAAATAAATATAAATTACGGTCCCATTCTCATTTGCTTTCAACAGTACCAAGAATTAGAACAGGTCATGGTAGAAATAGTTTTAGTTATTCAGCTCCGTGGTCCTGGAATTCTCTCCTGAACATTTTAACATTTGATGATCTAGTCACGTTGGTGGAGTTTAAACACTTGGTTGATGTAAATATCATAGAAGAGTGTAATTGTCTTTAGGACAGCTGTTTTTTAGTAATGACATTCGTGTTTCTTTACGTAATATGTTATTGTTGAACTGTATGTGTGTCTATAGTTTTGTTCAATGTTGTGTTAGTGTATGTAAGTTGTTTTGTCTGAAACTTTGTTCCCCCTGCTGCTGTTGGACCAGGTCTCTCTTGAAAAATAGATTTTATCTCAATAAGATAAAAATGCCATAACTGGACACGAACCTGACACTCTCAGCGTACAGGGGGGGAAAACACCTACTTGAAGGTGATAGCATTCCCTCCCAATATGCCCCCCTAGACACAACTACGACAAAACAACCAACAAAAATGGGTCACAACTCTTGGCTCTGTCGCACGCTGGGTCTATACATAGCCAATGGTAGGCTTCAATCATGAGGCATCAAAGCCAAAGGAACTGCATAATATTAAGAAATGCTATAGATGTAAGGAAAGTAGTGTAGGAAACAACTTACTGGACAAAACGTTTCACTGCAATAGAAAAGGTGTAAACTTCATAAACAGTATATTTGACCTTTCAGCTTCCCTATCAAATCTAAAAATGTCAAGCGGACAACCTAAGAAAATTAACAGCATATGACAAATGGTTGTAGAAAAATGTAGAAACCTATCCAACCAAAAACATAGAGACCCAGAAAACCTTAGCCTGCGCCTTAACAATAAACAAACAACAACACAAAGAGTTATCTATCCAAAATGGAGATATGGATAAACCACTTCTCCAATGTTTTTGTCTATAACAAAGAACAAACAGTAAAAACATATACATGATCAATTACATCAGCTATTAAAGCTACCAGAACCCACTGGATTCTCCAATTACATTGAATGAACTACAGGACAAAATACAAACCCTCCAACCCAAAAAGGCCTGTGGGGTTGATGGTATCCTAAATGAAATGATAAAATATACAGCCACACATTTCAATTGGCTATACTTAAACTCTTTAACATCATCCTCAGCTCTGGCATCTTCCCCAATATTTGGAACCAAGGACTGATCACTCCAATCCACAAAAATGGAGACAAGTTTGACCTCAATAACTACTGTGGGACATGAGTCAACAGCAACCTGGGGGAAATCCTCTGCGTTATCGTTAACAGACTCCGATATTTACACAGTGAAAACAATGTACTGAGCAAATGTCAAATCAGCTTTTTACCAAATTACCAAATGACAGACCACATATTCGCCCTGTACACCCTAATTGACAAAAAAACTAACCAAAACAAAAGCAACGTTTTCTCTTGCTTCGTTGAGTTTAAAAAAGCTTTTGCTTCATTCTATAGAGGACTCCTGATATCTCCAGGAGTGATAAGTATAATTTTTGTTTTGATCTGTTGTATAGTATTGTCGTTTTGCTAGCTAGGGCCATCTACTTTAAGTGCTGCCTGTCTTCCCAGTAGCCTACTTGGTGTGTGAACTGCTGACTGCTCATAACTTGCAGATGATTGTTGACATATCAACCAGGATTAAGGGGCAGGGCAATTTGTGACTTGTTTTGGTAATTAGTGGCTGTATTGGAGGGGGAGGGGTTTCACCTCTCCTAGGCAATCAGCAATTAGTACAGGGAGGTGTGCTCTTCACCTCTGCTAGGCAATTAGCAATTAGTGTTAGTACTTCAGTCTCCCCTGGTTTCTCAGCAGCAAAACTAAGACCGTCGTGGAAAACAAAGACGTTTCTGCAGAGTTGTTGAAGGAAGGAAAGAGAGGAAGGCTCCACACCACTCTCTCACTTGAGTATCTTACCTAGTTATTTTCTGATGATCTCATTTGCCGTTTGGAGATTTGGCAACTATGTGTGTGTTTTCTATACCTGTTCCCTCCTTTCCCTGTAAGCTTTACAGACGCTCCCCAACCCCTTGGCTGCAACCCTTCTAATTTAGTGTACCCTGCGTGCACAGCCCATGTGGAATTCCAAGTCTCTGGCAGCGTTTGGAACTGCCTATCTGAGGTCAAGAACGTGGAGTTAATCTCAGCATATGCTGCCCTTCAGTCCCTTGACTTTTTGACCCTGATGGAGACATTGCTCATCCCAGAGAACACTGCTACTCAAGCTGCTCTCTTCAACTGACTACGTTTTCTTTCATAGTCCAAGAGCATCTGGTCGTTGCGGGGGTGGCACAGGGCTACTCATTTCTCCTAACCTGGAGATTTTCTATTTTCTCCCTCTCACCTGTCCATCTCTTCATTTGAATTCCATGCTCTTACTGTCACTTGTCCACACAAGATTAACATTGTTGTCATCTATCGCCCACTAGGTGCCCTTGGAGAGTTCCTCAATGAGCTTGACACCTTGATAAGCTCATTTCCTGACAATGGCTCACCACTTCCTTTTCTGTCTCCCTTTCCTCCAACCCTAACCACTCGTACTTGGCAACTTCAACCTCCCAACGTCTGCCTTCGATTCATTTCTTTCCAACTCTCGCTTTCCCCTCCTTGACTTCACCCTTTCCCAATCCCCTCCAACTCATAAGGCAGGCAATACGCTTCACCTCATCTTTACTAGAGGCTGTTTGCCTACTAATCTCACTGCAACCCCCCTCCAGGTCTCTGATCACTACTTTGTTTCCTTTTCTGTCTCCCTTTCCTCCAAACCTAACCACTCAGCCCGTACCCAGATGGTCATGCACGTCACAATCTTAGCGCTCTCTCTCCCACTACTCTCTCCTCTTCTATCCTATCATCTCTCCCTTCTGCTAAATCCTTCTCCCTCCTGTCTCCTGATTCTGCCTCTTTGACACTACTCTCCTCTCTTTCTGCATCCTATGACTCGCACTGTCCCCATTCTTGGATTGTATTCTACCTGGCAGGCCGCTCCTACCAGGTGACGTGGAGAGCATCTGTGTCTGCACCACATACTCTCAGTACTGTTGTCCCCCAGGGCTCAGTTCATGGCCCTCTTCTCTCTACACACCAAGTCACTCGGCTCCGTAATATCCTCACATGGTCTCTCCTATCATTGCTATGCAGATGACACTCAACTACTTTTCTCCTTCCCTCTTTTGACATCCAGGTGGCGACACGCATCTCTGCGTGCATGGCAGATATCTCATCTTGGATGTCGACCCACCACCTCAAGCTCAACCTTGACAAGACGGAGCTGATCTTCCTCCCGGAGAAAGCCTGCCCACTCAAAGACCTCTCCATCACGGATGACAACTCCAGTGTCGCCCTCCCAGAGAGCAAATAACCTTGGTGTGACCCTGGACAACACCCTGTCATTCACTGCAAACATCAAAGCAGTGACTCGCTCCTGCAGGTTTATGCTCTACAACTTTCGTAGAGTATGACCCTACCTCCCACAGGAATTGGTGCAGGTCCTAATCCAGGCACTGAACTACTGCAACTCGCTGTTGGCTGGGCTCCCCGCTTGTGCCATCAAACCCCTGCAACTTATGCAGAATGCTTCAGCCCGCCTGGTTTTCAACCTTACCAAGTTCTCCCATGTCACCCTGCTCCTCCGCACACTCCACTGGCTTCCACTACAAGACCATGGTACTTGCTTACGGAGCAGCAAGAAGAACTGGCCCTCCCTGCCTTCAGGCTATGCTCAAACCCTACACCACAACCGAGCACTCGGTTCTACCACCTCTGGTCTCTTGACCCTCCCATCCCAACTGGAGGGCAGCTCCCGCTCAGCCCAATCCAAGCTCTTCTCTGTCCTGGCACCCCAATGGTGGAGCCAGCTTCCCCCTGAAGTTAGGACAGCAGAGTCCCTGCCCATCTTCTGAAAGCACCTGAAACCCTACCTCTTCAAAGAGTATCTTAAATAATACCCCTCTTTGACTCGACTGTAAGTCGCTAAATTACAAAATTGTAAATGACTCAATTTGGCATGAGGGTCTGCATAAAAATGGACGGAAAGCGGTGTTGGGGGGGAAAAACATTCCCCATAATAAAATCCATGTCCACAAACAAGTGTGCAGTTAAAATTGGCAATAGAATATTTCTTTACACAGGGCCATGTGGTGAGACAAGGATGCAGCTTGAGCCCCACCCTCTTCAACATATACAGTATATCAACAAATTGTCGAGGGCACTAGAAGAGTTTGCAGCACCCGGCCTCTCCCTACTAGACTCTGAAGTCAAATGCCTACTGTTTGCTGATGATCTGGTGCTTCTGTCTCCAACCAAGGAGGGCCTACAGCAGCACCTAGATCTTCCGCACAGATTCTGTCAGACCTCAGTGAATCTTCGTAAGACAAAAATAATGGTGTTCCAAAAAAGGTCCAGTTGCCGGGACCACAAATACAAATTCCATCTAGACACTGTTGACTTGGAGCACACTATACCTACGTCAGCCTTAACATCGATCTAAGAGACAAGGCCAGAAAGGCCTTCTATTCCATCAAAAGCAACATAAAATTCAACATCCCAATTAGGATCTGGCTAAAAATACTTGAATCAGTTATAAAACCCATTGCCCTTTATGGTTGTGAGGTCTGGGGTCCGCTCACCAACCAAGAATTTACAAAATGGGACAAACACCAAATTGAGACTGCATTCAGAATTCTGTAAAAACATCCCTGCACAATGTAAAACACCAAATAATGCATGCAAAGTAGAATTAGGACGATACCCACTAATTATCAAAATCCAGAAAAGAGCCATTAAATTCTACAACCACCTAAAAGGGAGCCATCCACCAAACCTTCCATAACAAAGCCATCACCTACAGCAATGTTTCCCAACCATGGTCCTCGAGTACCCCCAACAGTACACATTTTTATTGTAACCCTGGACAAGCACACCTGATTCAATCATCAAGCCCTCAATGAGTTGAATGAGGTGTATTTGTGAAAAAAACGGAACTGTTGGGGGTACTTGAGGATCAGGGTTGGGAAACACTGACCTACAGAGAGATTAAACTAGAGAAGAGTCCCCTCAGCAAGATGGTCCTGGGGCTTTGTTCACAAACAGACCCCACAGAGCCCCAGGACAGCAACACAATTAGACCCAACCAAATCATGAGAAAACAAAAAGATAATTACTTGACACATTGGAAAGAATTCACCAAAAAACAGAGCAAACTTGAACGCTATTGAGCCCTAAACAGAGAGTCCACAGTGGCAGAATACCTGACCACTGTGACTGACCCAAAATTAAGGAAAGTGTTGACTATGTACAGACTCAGTGAGCATAGCCTTGCTATTGAGAGAGGCCACCGTAGGCAGACCTGGCTCTCAAGAGAAGACGGGCTGGCTATGTACACACTGCCTACAAAATGAGGTCAAAAGTGAGCTGCGCTTCTTAACCTCCTGCCAAATCTATGACCATATTAAAGACACAGAGACATATACAAAGAATTTGAAAACAAATCCAATTTTGATAAACTCCCATAACTATTAGGTGAAATACCACAGTGCGCCATCACAGCAGCAAGATTTGTGACCTGTTGCCACAAGAAAAGGGCAACCAGTGAAGAACAAACACCATTGTAAATGCAACCCATATTTATTTATTTTCCCTTTTGTACTTCAGCTATTTGTACACTGTACATAGCCATAATATAACATCTGAAATGGCTCTATTCTTTTAAAACTTTTGGGAGTGTAATGTTTACTGTTAATTTCTGATGGTTGATTTCACTTTTGTTTTATCTATTTCACTTGCATGGGCAATGTAAAAATGTGTTTCCCATGCCAATAGAGAGTGAGAGAACCACCAAGTACATTGTAGCCTATCTCATAATCAGGGGCGCAACTTTCACTGGGGACAGGGGGGACATGTCCCCCCCACATACTGAAATTGCATTTTTGTCCCCCCCCCCGTTATTTTATTGGAATGTGATACAAAACTAGGAAACGGTATGCTTTAGGACCATGCGGACGCCTCCGAGCGGTCGGGTAGGCTGTTTGGAGTGTTTATCTGACAAAAAAAATTATATATACAGTATCAGTCAAAAATTTGGACACACCTACTCATTCAAGGGTTTTTCTTTATTTTTACTATTTTCTACATTGTAGAATAATAGTGAAGACATCAAAACTATGAAATAACACATAGTATGTAGTAACCAAAACAGTGTTAAAAAAATCAAAAATATATTTGAGATTTGAGATTCTTCAAATATCCACCCTTTGCCTTGATGACAGCTTTACACACACTTGGCATTCTCTCAACCAGATTCATGGGGTAGTCACCTGGAAGGCATTTCAATTAACAGGTGTGCCTTCTTAAAAGTTAATTTGTGGAATTTCTTTCCTTCTTAATGCGTTTGAGCCAATCAGTTGTGTTGAGACAAGGTGGGGGGGGGGGGGGGGTATACAGAAGATAGCCCTATTTGGTAGAAGACCAAGTCCATAACAGCTCAAATAAGCAAAGAGAAACGACAGTCCATCATTACTTTAAGACATGAAGATCAGTCAATACAGAACATTTCAAGAACTTTGAAAGTTTCTTCAAGTGCAGTTGCAAAAACCATCAAGCGCTATGATGAAACTGGCTCTCATGAGGACCACCACAGGAATGGAAGACCCAGAGTTACCTCTGCTGCAGAGGATAAGTTCATTAGAGTTACCAGCCTCAGGAATTGCAGCCCAAATAAATGACTGTGTAAATCAGGCTGTCATGGTCGAATTGCTGCAAACAAACCGCTACTAAAGGACACCAATAAGAAACACGAGCAATGGACATAAGACCGGTGCACATTTGTCCTTTGGTCTGGAGTCCAAATTTGAGATTTTTGGTTCCAACCACCGTGTCTTTGCGAGACGCAGTGTGGGTGAACGGATGATCTCCGCATGTGTATTTCCCACCGTAAAGCATGGAGGAGGAGGTGTTATGGTGTGGGGGTGCTTTGCTGGTGACACTGTCTGTGATTTATTTAGAATTCAAGGCACACTTAACCAGCATGGATACCACAGCATTCTGCAGCGATATGCCATCCCATCTGGTTTGGGCTTAGTGGGACTATCATTTGTTTTTCAACAGGACAATGACTCAACACACCTCCAGGCTGTGTAAGGGCTATCTCAATTGAGATGGTTTGGGATGAGTCGAACCGCAGAGTGTAGGAAAAGCAGCCAAGCAAGTGCTCAGCATATGTGGGAACTTCTTCAAGACTGTTGGAAAAGCATTCCAGGTGAAGCTAGTTGAGAGAATGCCAAGAGTGTGCAAAACTGTCATCAAGGTAAAGGGTGGCTATTTGAAGAAATTGATCATCCTTGAGATATTTCTACATCTTGATTGGATTCTACCTGTGGTAAATTAAATTGATTGGACATGATTTGGAAAGGCACACACCTGTCTTTATAAGGTCCCACAGTTGACAGTGCATGTCAGAGCAAATACCAAGCCATGAGGTCGAAATAATTGTCCGTAGAGCTCCGAGACAGGATTGTGTCGAGGCACAGCTCTGGGGAAGGGTACCAATACATTTCTGCAGCATTGAAGGTCCCCAAGAACACAGTGGTCTCCATTCTTAAATGAAAGAAGTTTGGAACCACCAAGACTCTTCCTAGAGCTGGCCACCCGGCCAAACTGATTAATCAGGGGAGAAGGGCCTTGGTCAGGGAGGTGACCAAGAACCCGATGGTAATTTGTTTTTTGTATTTTATTAAGATCCCCATTAGCTGTTGCAAAAGCAGCAGCTACTCTTCCTGGGGTCCACACAAAACTTGAAACATGACATAATACAGAACATTAATAGACAAGAACAGCTCAAGGACAGAACTACATACATTTTTTTAAGGCACACGTAGCCTACATATCAATATATACACACAAACTATCTAGGTCAAATAGGGGAGAGGAATTGTGCCGTGAGGTGTTGCTTCATCTGTTTTTTTGAACCAGGTTTGCTGTTTATTTGAGCAATATGAGATGGAACAGAGTTCCATGCAATAATGGCTCTATATAATATTGTACGCTTTCTTGAATTTGTTCTGGATTTGGGGACTGTGAAAAGACCCCTGGTGGCATGTCTGGTGGGGTACGTTTGTGTGTCAGAGCTGTGTGTAAATTGACTATAAAAACAATTTTGGATTTTTTATGTTTCTAATAAAAAGAAGAAGTGATGCAGTCAGTCTCTCCTCAACTCTTAGCCAAGAGAGACTGGCATGCATAGTATTTATACCAGCCCTCTGATTACACTGAAGAGCAAGACGTGCCGCTCTGTTTTGGGCCAGCTGCAGCTTAACTAGGTCTTTCCTTGCAGCACTGGACCACACAACTGGACAATAATCAAGATTAGACAAAACTAGAGCCTGCAGAACTTGCTTTTTGGAGTGTGGTGTCAAAAAAGCAGAGCATCTCTTTATTACAGACAGACCTCTACCCATCTTTACAACCATTGAATCTATATGTTTTGACCATGATAGTTTACAATCTAAGGTAATGCCACGTAATTTAGTCTCCTCAACTTGTTCAACAGCCACACCATTCATTACCAGATTCAGGTCTAGAATTTAGGGAATGATTTGTACCAAATACAATGCTCTTAATGTTAGAGATGTTCAGGACCAGTTTATTAGTGGCCACCCATTCCAGAAAAGACTGCAACTCTTTAAGGGTTTCAGTGACTTCATTATCTGTGGTTGCTGATGCGTATATGGTTGAATCATCAGCATACATGGACACACATGCTTTGTTTAATGCCAGTGGCAGGTCATTTGTAAAAATAGAAAAGATTAGAGGGCCTTGAGAGCTGCCCTGTGGTACAACACACTTGACATGTTTGACATTAGAAGCTTCCATTTAAAGAAAACCCTTTAAGTTCTATTAGATAGATAGCTCTGAATCCACGATATGGCAGAGGTTGTAAAGCCATAACACATATGTTTTTTCAACAAGAGGTTATGGTCAAAAATATCGAAGGATGCACTGAAATCTAACAGTACAGCTCCCACAATCGTAGTATTATCAATTTCTTTCAACCAATCATCAGTCATTTGTGTCAGTGCAGTACATGTTGAGTGCCCTTCCCTATAAGCATGCTGAAAGTCTGTTGTTAATTTGTTTACAGAGAAATAGCATTGTATTTGGTCAAACACAATTTTTCCAACAGTTTGCTAAGAGCTGGCAGCAAGCTTATACAGTGGGGAAAAAAAGTATTTAGTCAGCCACCAATTGTGCAAGTTCTCCCACTTAAAAAGATGAGAGAGGCCTGTAATTTTCATCATAGGTACACGTCAACTATGACAGACAAATTGAGAAAAAAAATCCAGAAAATCACATTTGTAGGATTTTTTATGAATTTATTTGCAAATTATGGTGGAAAATAAGTATTTGGTCACCTACAAACAAGCAAGATTTCTGGCTCTCACAGACCTGTAACTTCTTCTTAAAGAGGCTCCTCTGTCCTCCACTCGTTACCTGTATTAATGGCACCTGTTTGAACTTGTTATCAGTATAAAAGACACCTGTCCACAACCTCAAACAGTCACACTCCAAACTCCACTATGGCCAAGACCAAAGAGCTGTCAAAGGACACCAGAAACAAAATTGTAGACCTGCACCAGGCTGGGAAGACTGAATCTGCAATAGGTAAGCAGCTTCGTTTGAAGAAATCAACTGTGGGAGCAATTATTAGGAAATGGAAGACATACAAGACCACTGATAATCTCCCTCGATCTGGGGCTCCACGCAAGTTCTCACCCCGTGGGGTCAAAATGATCATAAGAACGGTGAGCAAAAATCCCAGAACCACACGGGGGGACCTAGTGAATGACCTGCAGAGAGCTGGGACCAAAGTAACAAAGCCTACCATCAGTAACACATTACGCCGCCAGGGACTCAAATCCTGCAGTGCCAGACGTGTCCCCCTGCTTAAGCCAGTACATGTCCAGGCCCATCTGAAGTTTGCTAGAGTGCATTTGGATGATCCAGAAGAGGATTGGGAGAATGTGTCATATGGTCAGATGAAACCAAAATAGAACTTTTTGGTAAAAACTCAACTCGTTGTGTTTGGAGGACAAAGAATGCTGAGTTGCATCCAAAGAACACCATACCTACTGTGAAGCATGGGGGTGGAAACATCATGCTATGGAGCTGTTTTTCTGCAAAGGGACCAGGACGACTGATCCGTGTAAAGGAAAGAATGAATGGGGCCATGTATCGTGAGATTTTGAGTGAAAACCTCCTTCCATCAGCAAGGGCATTGAAGATGAAACATGGCTGGGTCTTTCAGCATGACAATGATCCCAAACACACCGCCCGGGCAACGAAGGAGTGGCTTCGTAAGAATCATTTCAAGGTCCTGGAGTGGCCTAGCCAGTCTCCAGATCTCAACCCCATAGAAAATCTTTGGAGGGAGTTGAAAGTCCGTGTTGCCCAGCGACAGCCCCAAAACATCACTGCTCTAGAGGAGATCTGCATGGAGGAATGGGCCAAAATACCAGCAACAGTGTGTGAAAACCTTGTGAAGACTTACAGAAAACGTTTGACCTGTGTCATTGCCAACAAAGGGTATATAACAAAGTATTGAGACACTTTTGTTATTGGCCAAATACTTATTTTCCACCATAATTTGCAAATAAATTCATAAAAAATCCTACAATGTGATTTTCTGGATTTATTTTCCTCATTTTGTCTGTCATAGTTGACGTCTACCTATGATGAAATTTACAGGCCTCTCTCATCTTTTTAAGTGGGAGAACTTGCACAATTGGTGGCTGACTAAATACTTTTTTCCCTCACTGTAGGTCTGCTGTTAGAACCAGTAAAGGCCGCTTTACCATTCTTGGCTAGCGGAATTACATTGGCTTCCCTCCAGGCCTGAGGACAAAGACCTTCCTCTAGGCTCAGATTAAATATATGACAGATAGGAGTGGCTATAGAGTCAGCTACCATCCTCAGTAGCTTTCCATCTATTTTGTCAATGCCAGGAGCTTTGTCATTATTGATCGATAACAATAATTGTTCCACCTCTCCCACACTAACTTTACAAAATTCAAACATGCAATGCTTTTCTTTACTTATTTGTTTTTTTATGCATGAATACGATCGCTCACTGTTCATTGTTGGCATTTCCTGCCTAAGTTTGCCCACTTTGCCAATGAAGTAATCATTAAAATAATTGGCAACATCAAATGGTTTTGTGATGAATAAGCCATATGAGTTGATGAAAGATGGAGTTGAATTTGTCTTTCTGCCCATAATTTCATTTAAAGTTCTCCAAAGTTTTTTTTCCATAATTCTTTATATCATTGATCTTGGCTTCATAATACAGTTTCTTCTTCTGTTTGTTGAGTTTAGTCACATAATTTCTCAATTTACAGTAAGTCAGCCAGTCAGATGTGCAGCCAGACTTATTAGCCACTCCTTTTGCCCCATCTCTTTCAACCGTATAGTTTTTCAATTCCTCCATTCCATGGAGCCTTGACAGTTCTAACAGTCAGTTTCCTAACAGGTGCATGTTTATCAATAATTGGAAGAAGCAATTTCATGAATTCGTTTGGATGCTCCTTATTAATCACATCAGACCAACAAATATTTTTTACATCATCCACATATGAGTCACAGCGAAATCTTTTGTATGATCTCTTATACACTATTTTAGGGCTACATGGGCTATTTTCAGCCCTTTCCTGGGTAGCTTATCAGAGATAGACATAATACTGAAAAGAGCAAACAAAGCAAGAGAAAAATATATACATTCAGCAGTCCATTAATCAATTGGTGTGTGTGTGTGCTGCGGGGTTGAAGCTACGAACCCATAGGCTTGGCTCTCTCATCCCTCCCAGGCTTCTGGGAGGGAGGGTGGACAATGAGCCTGTCATAGCGGATGTAAGCAATGTCCCCACGCGCTCTGGCAGCTTTCATGGCTGGGATAAGTTCTTTCCTCTTCTGGCGGATAGCTTCAGGATAGTCCTCGTTGAGAAAGATATGCGTTCCTCTCAAGTTATTGGCTCTTTCCAGAACAGCTACCTTGTCCTTGAACCTCAGGAACTTGACCACTATCGGCCTGGGCCTGTCACCTGGGCTGGTGGTGGGTTTTCCAGTCCTGTGGGCGCGCCCCACCTCAAACTTCCTGTGGTCCATCTTCAATTTTTCAGAGATCATTTCCCTCACTTTGTCCTCAGACTCCGTCCAGGTCACGTGGAGATTCTGCAATTCCGTCCACAACCATGTTGTTAAGCCTTGATTGTCCCTCGAGATAATCAGATTTCTCCATCACTGTTATCATGGATTCACACACAGAACTGATGTCCTCTCTCAATTACTTACACATTGCTGTAATCTTGCCATTCTCCTGTTTCAACTCTTCGAGCTGACCCTGGGAGAACTGCAAACTGTTCTTTAGGTCCTGGACCTCTCTGGTCAGGTCGTACATTATTTTATTAGTCGAATCCACCAGTATTTGGACAAACCACTTGAAGCTATTTTCTTGTTGTTGTAACAACTGCTTGTAGAACTATTTTTGCTTGTTTAAAAAATCCATTACGTGTGATAGAGAGACACCACTGTCCTCGACAACGGTAGTCCCGCCGGCTTTGGTCTTTGTCATGGTAGCTAGCAATGTAGGTTATGCTGTTACTCCTCGCAGTTCCAGACAGGGCCGGTCACAGGGAAGTTTGAAAACAACAAACAGCAGGGATCTAGACAGCCACAAACCCGGGAATGTCCGCCGTCCCAGCCACAATGGCTAACCATGTCGCAGGCTGCGTTCAAGCCCTCAAGAAAACCCTGCTAGCTTGATATGCTGCTAGCTAGCAGCTAGGCTAGCTGCAACGCCAAATAGCTCCTCAGACCCGTCCTTAGTTGGCAGGATCACTGGACAGAGACTAGCAATCCCAGCAACTGATGCCAACTTTGTCACGGGATCCAAACTAAAAAGTTAGCTAGCTACTAAGAACTTCCCAATACACTTTCAGAACAACAAACTTTTTGGTCACTCAGCCAGAGCTCTAGAGTTCCTCTGTGGTGATAGGAGAAACATCCAGAAGGACAACCATCTCTACAGCACTCCACCAATCAGGCCTTTATGGTAGATTGACCAGACGGAAGCCACTCCTCAGTAAAAGGCACATGACAGCCCACTTGGAGTTTGCCGAAAGGCACCTTAAGACTCTTAGAGAGAAACAAGATTGAGAAACAAGATTCTCTGGTCTGATGAAACCAAGATTGAACTCTTTGGCCTGAATGCCAAGCGTCACGTCTGGAGAAAACCTGGCACCATCCCTACAGTGAAGCATGGTGTTGGCAGCATCATGCTGTGGGGATGTTTTTCAGCTGCAGGGACTGGGAGGCTAGTCAGGATTGACGCAAAGATGAACGGACCCTAAGCACACAGCCAAGACAACGCAGGAGTGGCTTCGGGACAAGTCTCTGAATGTCCTTGAGTGGCCCAGCCAGAGCCCAGACTTGAACCCGATCGAACATCTCTGGAGAGACCTGAAAATAGCTGTACAGCAACGCTCCCCATCCAACCTGACAGAGCTTGAGAGGATCTGCAGAGAAGTATGGGAGAAACTCCCCAAATACAGGTGTGCCAAGCTTGTACAATCATACCCAAGAAGACTCAATGCTGTTATCGCTGCCAAAGGTGCTTCAACAAAGTACTGAGTAAAGGGTCTAAATACTTATGTAACTGTGATATTTCTCTTTTTTATTTGTAATAAATGTGCAAAAATTTATAAAAACCTGTTTTTGCTTTATCATTATGGGGTATTGTGTGTAGATTGATGAGGGGGAAAAAACTATTTAATAAATTTTAGAATAAGGCTGTAACGTAACAAAATGTGGAAAAAGTCAAGGGGTCTGAATACATTCCGAAGGCACTTCATTCATTGTTTGTGTTCCAGGGACTTCCAGGGTCTCCAAGTCCCCATTGGGATATCCCTGTCTGGGGGTGCCGGGTGAGTCACGCTCCCTGGCTGACTGCTGGGTCATATTCATTATGCACCAAACAGAAGAAAACAGACTGAAACTGGAAGGGTCCTCCTTGAATCAGAATCACCTTTATTCGCCAAATACATTTGCATGTACAGGAATTTGACTCTGTGAAATGGTGCTGCTACAATAAAAATAATATACAGACAGATAATAAACAGAATATACGGACAAAATATATAGACACATCATTTTCACAGTCCACATACAATGTACACAATAAACACTAAAGCTAAAAACTATAGACCACTATAAATACTATAAGCTACATTATAACTGTGAGTGTAGAGATGTATAAATAGAATGAAAGTGCAGGGTTTATAGTCCGTGAGTAGGAAGATCATCGTGGAACAGGTGGCTGGTTAGAAAGGGCCACGGCACAGGGACTTGTCCAATAAGAAACACACTTTTTTTGTGTCCCGTTGCAAAACATTTTGCTATGGTGTACCCTAATGAATACAATCCTGGACTCAGTTAGGGGAAGCACCAGCAGGGCCGTCTCATAAGGGCCACTTCTGAACCAGAACTGATTATGTTACTCTGCAACTCACCCCCCTTAACATTCCACATGTTCACTTTCTATTCAAACAACCATTATTTAATCCCGACTGTAGTCTTCTGTTTGTCTGAAATATGGAGTTGGATACAGATCAATCAAGTTTAATCCATGCCTTTTCTGCTGTGTTGCATTTCTTCTACCGTGTTTGATCTTCTAATGTCATGAGCTTCCATTCAGGCCCCATCTGGTTACAGATCTGTGGTTGGCAGTTGAATGTGTTCTGTCTTGCTGCTGTTTAATGTGCTCTCCTATTATACAGTAATCACCAGCTCACAGATGAATGAAAAATAGTTACAAATCATTTTTGAAAGTTGTGTAAATGTAGAGGAATTTCACACTGAAAATTACAAGCTGTTGACTGTTGATTTAATGTGTTTTTTTGTGTTTCGTGATTCATCTAAATAAACAAACTGCGGTGTGGGAGGTCGTTTTTCTCATCTAGTGTTAACCATTCCCAGGTGTCACAATGAAGAAAATGACAAAGTATCTGTCACAGAGGAATGTCAGATATGTTGTCGCTCAGTCCTTCACACAGCTCAGGTTCTTCTGACTGTCTGACAGCAGTCTAGTTAATGTTTTTCGCTGACTTGACTTCTGTACTTGACGGCCTAATTTCAACAATGATCTCATTCTTGCCGGGTGGTTTCAGGAACAGAGTCTGTGCTCCCTTCCTTTCCAGTAGCAGCAACAGCAGACAGGGAGCCAAGGAGGTGTGGGAGCTCATCTCATTAGTTTACAATTCATATTGAATGCATTAATCCCATGCTGTTTTTTGGAGGCTGCATGAGAGAGAGAGAGAGAGAGAGAGAGAGAGAGAGAGAGAGAGAGAGAGAGAGAGAGAGAGAGAGAGAGAGAGAGAGAGAGAGAGAGAGAGAGAGAGAGAGAGAGAGAGAGAGAGAGAGAGAGAGAGAGAGAGAGAGAGATCCTAACAACGAGGTGCTAAAAGACTGCAGCGGGAAAAAGTGTGTCAGAACATTTACCAGCAGGGATGCGCAATGTCGTCTTTTCTCTGGGCGGCAGCCTTGCAGAAAAGCTTGTCTAGTCAGCAGCACAAGAAAGGGACAACCATGATTTTTTTTGTGCCTCTAGAATGTTCCTGCACAGGCATTGCATGTACCAGCGCCCATACAAGTGGCCTCTTGCTTCAGCTGCATGGGGAGTGGGGTGCCGCTATAACACAGAACCGACTAGAGGCACACCCGCACGTGCATGCACACAGAGGCTTCAGAGAGCCGCAAAACACGTCTTAAAACAAGTGATGACATCAAACCACTTTATTCTCTCAAACTACAAAGACCCTGGCAGCCTTGGTTTTGACTCAACTGAAAGAGCAGAGCACTGCTCTCTCTGCCCAACTGCCTTTGTGTGTTACACAATCTGACACAGTTCAAAAGCGGCCCTTCAGCCAGTACACTCTAAAAAGTAAAGGTTCCTGGAGGATCCTTTAAGGGTTCTTCAAATTGAAACTGGGGAACCCCTATAACTTCTTCAAATAACCAATTTTAATGGATCCTCAAATAACCTTTTGAATAAACTTTTGGGGTTAATATTTTTGCTCCCCCCCTTCTCCTATTATTATTAATAATAATAATACGCATAAAAATAACAACAATAACACAATATTTTAGTTGTTCGTTTTTATTATGATTTTAGTGTCAAAGCAGAATATAAAAATCCAAATATGAGGTAAACTCCCAGCAAAGCCCCAAGTCCAATGGGTATATCCTCTGATGTGTTGATGTTAATGTGTGGATGTTCTCCGAATCCATAGCCATAATGATTTTGCAGTGCATGGTGATCGAACAGGTTTCCTGTTATATTCATCAGAGGTGTAGGGAGGGTGAAGTCTGTGAATCCAAAAAATAGTAATTATACAGATGTTTAACAAAACATGCACACAGCAGTATTCATACCTTGGTTTTTGTGGTAAATGTGAATGAAAAAAACTGTTTTGATAATGGTTTTCATACACATACCTTGTCCATAATGTAGAGGCCTATGGGATTTTCATCGAAGAGGTAAGGGGGAAGATGGTACATGTGATCTGCATAACATACCAATACCAACTAACTTACCTTTGTATGCCTCCTCGTCTGTATACCTGCAGACACAGACACAATAGTGAGCATTTCATTAATCTGCACCCAATACAGCTAGCCTTCAACATATTCCTATAGCATACATATTCTTACCACAGTGAAGACAGCCTTATGGGTCTCTCTCCAGAATTAGGGTTTTCACTGGTTTCCCTTGTTGACCAGAGTTGTTAACATGACATTAGGCTGATTGGGTGGAGAGGCTGTGTTTGACCCCTCAATCAGCGATGTGCCTTTGTAAAAGCGCATTCCTCGCCAGGACCTGCTGCCCCAATATTCACACTGCAGCTCTCTCAGAACATGGCTGTCTACAGGACACACATCATATTTGGATTGTTGGCTTTCTTATTATCTTAATTCCACTACTGAAATAATGTGAGTTGGTTAAAAAAGAGCCTGATATACGGTTGACTAAATTCACTACCTGAACACAGGCTTTGTAATATATTTGCTGGCTACATTAGAGGCTATAAAATGTGCATATGGTTTTAGTAAGCGTATAATTAAGGCAGTTGTGTTCATATGTTAATTAGCAAACTGTGTGTGTGTGTGTGTGTGTGTGTGTGTGTGTGTGTGTGTGTGTGTGTGTGTGTGTGTGTGTGTGTGTGTGTGTGTGTGTGTGTGTGTGTGTGAGTGGGGGTTGGGACTAGAGGTGTGCTACTTTATTTGAACATGGTGGCCCAGTTGACCCTTTTGATTACTAAAGCCATTCCTCCAGTATAGAAACTAAGACAGGGATATTACCACTTAGCCTTGGTAAATGAGAGCTGTGCTGTTGAACTATAGACCTTCCAGTCCTGCCCTGCCTGGCCCTCAATGCTACTGACTGCCCCCCCCCCCCTCCCCCCGCCACACCCCACAGATTTGAATACATGTAGTTTTCAATGTAAATTTGATAATAATGCACAATTGATTTCCAGCTGCATTGACAACAATGAATATCAATGAATACCATTATTATAACGCACTCAAGCTATTCAGGCTATTTAAAGACCTCCAGATATCTAGTATTCCATTCACTCTTCACTGTTTAGCTCACAGTCACTCACTTAGTGGTGATTGGTGCAATATCCTGTTCCTCTTGTTGCTGTTCTCCTGTCTTATCTGACAACATGTTTTCCTTAAATGCAGGTCATGGCCTCACAGACAAAACCTCAGATGTATTATTCACTTTCTTTCTACAGGATTTAGTCACAGAACAATAATACTTTTTGACACATGCTGTACACAGTTCCTTTTTTCAGACAGATAGGAAGGGCGTGTAGACAATGTTGAATCAGATGTTACAAGATCAGTGGGCTAACTCCAAAGTGCCAAACCACTTGTTATAAACTGGGTGGTTCGAGCCCTGAATGCTGATTGGCTGAACACTGTGGTATATCAGACTGTATACCATGGGTATGACAACATTTATCTTTACTGCCCTAATTACATTGGTAACCAGTTTATAATAGCAATAAGGCACCTCGGGGGTTTGTGATATATGGCCAATACAAATCAAATCAAATCAAATCAAATCAAATTTTATTGGTCACATGCGCCGAATACAACAGGTGCAGACATTACAGTGAAATGCTTACTTACAGCCCTTAACCAACAGTGCATTTATTTTTAACAAAAAAAATTAAACAACAACAAAAAAAGTGTTGAGAAAAAAAAGAGCAGAAGTAAAATAAAGTAACAGTAGGGAGGCTATATATACAGGGGGGTACCGTTGCAGAGTCAATGTGCGGGGGCACCGGCTAGTTGAGGTAGTTGAGGTAATATGTACATGTGGGTAGAGTTAAAGTGACTATGCATAAATAATTAACAGAGTAGCAGCAGCGTAAAAAGGATGGGGTGGGGGGGCAGTGCAAATAGTCCGGGTAGCCATGATCAGCTGTTCAGGAGTCTTATGGCTTGGGGGTAGAAGCTGTTGAGAAGTCTTTTGGACCTAGACTTGGCACTCCGGTACCGCTTGCCGTGCGGTAGCAGAGAGAACAGTCTATGACTAGGGTGGCTGGAGTCTTTGACAATTTTGAGGGCCTTCCTCTGACACCGCCTGGTATAGAGGTCCTGGATGGCAGGAAGCTTGGCCCCAGTGATGTACTGGCCCGGACGCACTACCCTCTGTAGTGCCTTGCGGTCGGAGACCAAGCAGTTGCCATACCAGGCGGTGATGCAACCAGTCAGGATGCTCTCGATGGTGCAGCTGTGTCCTAGCACTCTGCATTGCGTTGCGCATAAGAACAGCCCTTAGCCATGGTATATTGGCCATATACCACATTCCCTCAGGCCTTATGGCTTAATTATATAGAGTATGTTATACTTTCATTTTCACAGTTGTTCTTGTAGTTTGGCATTGTGTCAGTAGAGATTTAATGAGATTAGTAAGAGAGAGAAATAACATCAAAGATTAGTTTCCCATTAGTTGCAATGTTATGACAATTGTGCTTATCAGGTCTATCATCAAATGCTTTTCTTTACAACAATCACACAGATACTTTATTGTTCGCCAATAGTTTCTCATATCTAGTGGGTGTGATGATAAAGAGAAAAGAGCAGGGAGAGAGAGAGATTATCAGTGCTGTCTGGTGGGAGATAGATATAACGATGGGAGCTGTTGGACCTGTCAGGATCAGATCAGAATCACTGATGAAGGGAGAGAAACATTATCTGGCCTTGGAGACTGGCCTGCACAATATCACAGCAGCAAGCATGAACACATGGCCATGGGATGGGCTATGACTTTGACTGAGGATCTCACAGGCAGTGTAACAAAGTGCACTCTAAAAATTAGGGGTTCAACAAGGGTTCTTCTAAGATCCTTGAAGTTCTTCGAAGAACCTTAGGGTTCTTGGCACTGAAAATGGCCCCTAAAAGGTTATTTCAAGAACCCAAAGGAGGTGGGGTTCATCGAGGAACCTCCTTAGTTGGTGGGAGTTCTTGCAGAAACCTAACTGCCCAACTGAAACATTTGGATTTGAATTTGAAAGGACAGCAGGTGTAGGCACTAAACGGAAAAATGTGAAGTTCTCCTCAATTTAAGGTAAGGTTTGTCCCTTGTACACTCTAAAAAGAAAAGGTTCCTGGAGTATCCTTTACGGGTTCTTCACATTGAAACTGTGGGGGAACTCTTCTTCAAAGAACCCCTTTTAATGGATCCTAGAAGAGCCTTTTGAAGAACCTTTTGGGGTTCTTTTTTTTAGCTACCCCCCCCCCCCCCCCTATTATTATTATTAATAATAATACGCATAACAATAATAACAATAACAATAACAGCACAGTATTTGAGTTCTCAGTGTTTTTATGATTTTAGTGGCAAAGAAGAATAAAAAATAAAAATATGAGGTAAACTCCCAGCAGAGCCCCAAGTCCAATGGGTATTTACATTTACATTTTAGTCATTTAGCAGACGCTCTTATCCAGAGCGACTTACAGTTAGCGCATACATTATTTTATCGAACCCACAACCCTGGCATTGCAAACGCCATGCTCTACCAACTGAGCTACATCCCCTGCCGGCCATTCCCTCCCCTACCCTGGACGACGCTGGGCTACTTGTGCGCCGCCCCATGGGTCTCCCGGTCGCGGCCGGCTACGACAGAGCCTGGATTCGAACCAGGATCTCTAGTGGCACAGCTAGCACTGCGATGCAGTGCCTTAGACCACTGCGCCACTCGGGAGACTTAGACCACTGCGCCACTCGGGTATATCCTCTCGCGTGTTGATGTTCTCCGTATCCATAGCCAGAATGATTTTGCAGTGCATGGTGATAGAACAGGTTTCCTGTTATATTCATCAGAGGTGTAGGGAGGGTGAAGTCTGTGAATCCAAAAAAATTGTAATTATACAGATGTTTAACAAAACATGCACACAACAGAATTCATATCTTGTTTTTTGTGGTGAATGTGAATGAAAAAAAAAAACTGTTTTGATCATGGTTTTCATACACATACCTTGTCCATAATGTAGAGGCCTATGGGATATTCATTGAAGAGGTAAGGAAGGAGGATAGTAAATGTGATCTGCATAACATACCAATACCAGTTGACATACCTTTGTATGCCTCCTTGTCTGTATACCTGCAGACACAGATACAAAAGTGAGCAGTTCAGTCATCTGCACCCAAAACAGCTAGCCTTCAACATGTTCTTATAGCATACATATTCTTACCTCTTTGTTGATTGATATCCATTGAATTGTGTCCATTTTCTGTTTTAGAAAGATTTGCACAAATATGAAAAGATAGATGATATCATCATAAAACAATATCAATTTAGATCATACAATGGACAAACCTTACCTTAAATTGAGGAGATCTTTACATTTTTCAATTAAAAATCAAATCAAATCAAATCAAATTTTATTGGTCACATGCGCCGAATACAACAGGTGCAGACATTACAGTGAAATGCTTACTTACAGCCCTTAACCAACAGTGCATTTATTTTAAACAAAAAAAGTAAGAATAAAACAACAACAAAAAAAGTGTTGAGAAAAAAAGAGCAGAAGTAAAATAAAGTGACAGTAGGGAGGCTATATATACAGGGGGGTACCGTTGCAGAGTCAATGTGCAGGGGCACTGGCTAGTTGAGGTAGTTGAGGTAATATGTACATGTGGGTAGAGTTAAAGTGACTGTGCATAAATACTTAACAGAGTAGCAGCAGCGTAAAAAGGATGGGGTGGGGGGGCAGTGCAAATAGTCTGGGTAGCCATGATTAGCTGTTCAGGAGTCTTATGGCCAGGGACGGCCTGTTCAATAGGGCGATATGGGCGACGCACTGCCAAACGGGAAAAGGAAGGGATTTTTTTTCTAATCAATTATATCACGGCAACAGTACTTATCAGTGTTGTAATCTATACGTCTGATCTGCCACAGTGCCACACTGCCACTAAATGTCGAATCAGGCTAAAGTCGTGCTTCAAATGGCTCCACCCCCTTTTGGGGCGATTTCAGTCAGATTGAAAATCGCCCAGAACTTCTGTCATAGACTCCCATGTAAAATCTATTTTTTTCAAATTTCAGAGCCTTCAATACAATCTCAATGGGTGTCTGTGGGCTTGCACTTACGCGCTTTCGTCACATGAACGTAACTAAGAAAAGAGAGGGTAGCAGCGTCAATCAATTCACTACTACTATCAACATGGCTAGGCTTCAGTGCAACTCGGTTGTGTCTTTGAAAGAATTTCCTTTTTGTCGGCGAACAAATGAAGATAAATTGGCAACGAAACAATTAGGACCTCCCAGACCAAATTTAATAATTCAACAGGTTTCTACTAAAGGCGGAAAGTCCTACACCCGAGGATTTTCCAAAAATTGGTACGAACGAAAAAAGACATTGCCACTCACTCAACTGGATGACGAGGGATACAGGCTAGCTGTCCGCCGCCACAACGATGAGGTTAGTGTTGATAATCACAAGTTTACTGGATGTGGATATGGTGTAATAAAGGCAGTTTATTCAGAGGTAAATATATCTGGAATCGCGTTCACGGACCCGTTCGTCAAACTCTTAAAAATGAACTTGGGCTGGGAATTGCCAGGAACCTCACGATAAGATATATGCATCAGCATTGCGAGTCTCATGATTCTATACGTATTGCGATTCGATACTGTGATTTTATTGCGCACCATATGTCTGTTGCAGAGGGATCAGAAAGCCATGAGAACGAGTTTTGATCAGTCATGGAAATAAAAGTGCTGAAAACAAATTGGCTCCCAATGTGAAAAGATTGAGAACAAGCTATGAAGGAACAATAATGGTGTTTTGGTGCAGGTACAGCCAACTAGCGCTAAAATATTGCGATATTGTCAATACAGTATATCGTAAAGTATCACTATGTAACTCGATTTCTTTCACCCCAATCCCTCAAATTAACGGTAAATAACTGAATTGTTTGCCCCACATTTAGCTAAGATGATTAGCTAGCCAGCTAAAATGTTTTAGTTAGTTAGCAGTCGCATCTACAATAGTTTACTGTCAATAACATGTCTCCAAAAATGACGTGGTGTCTCCAATTGTGTTGACATTTTACAATTGCAATGCGCATCCATGAGTATCCACTTTCTGTAGCTCAGCTGGTAGAGCATGGTGCTTGTAACGCCAAGGTAGTGGGTTCGATCCCCGGGACCACCCATACACAAAAATGTATGCACGCATGACTGTAAGTCGCTTTGGATAAAAGCGTCTGCTAAATGGCATATTATTATTATTATTATTATTATCTGAAGAGAGCCCCGAAACATTGTGTGCAGACATTTTATGCATAAATGAAGTAGGTTCAATCTAGTAGTTCTGATCTTCTGATTGGTCCTGATGAGTTGGGCGAGGTCACCTCCAGGCTACTGTCACTGTTGCATTGGCTCTGAGTCGGGTTCTCTGTCTTCAAATGTTCAGCCTAAGAGAGGGGATTTTTGTGTGTGTGTGTGTGTTTAACAGTGATGATGTGTGTGTGTGTGTGTTTAACAGTGATGATGTGTGTGTGTGTGTTTGTGTGTGTGTGTGTCCTCAGAGCAAGAACTCGTGAGTTGGAAGAACTGAGAGGCCTATGGCGTGGGTGTTGTCCTTGGCCACCTGCTGACAAGGCTGACAAGATAGGACCCTTTTGTCCATTGTTATTGGATAGGAACAGAACTTATAACCAGCTCCTGACCTAAATAGATCTTAGCACAACATTTTACTCAACATATCATATTCCATATTCACTATAACAAATATATTTACTACGACATTAGCAAGAACCGCCACATCCTCAGCCGGCTAATCCAGTGTGTGAAGTTTTGCGGAGTGTTTGAGTTAGCTTTGCGAGGCAAAGATGAAACTGAGGGCTCCACCAACCCTGGTAAGCCAACACTTTTGAGATCAGTCAATAAATGCTTCTGGTATTGACTTATATGCTGCCCCTGTCTTCATGTTGTTGCTGGACATATCTTTTTTTAAATGTGTGTAGGTCACCTAAATCATCAGAAAAATTGCCCCTCCTGAGAATTTTTTCAGGAGCCGCCACTGCTTATGGCTTGGGGGTAGAAGCTGTTGAGAAGTCTTTTGGACCTAGACTTGGCACTCCGGTACCGCTTGCCGTGCGGTAGCAGAGAGAACAGTCTATGACTAGGGTGGCTGGAGTCTTTGACAATTCATATCTTAACATCATGACCTGCTGTCCTTTCAAATTCAAATCCAAGTATTTCAGTTGGGCAGTTAGGTTCCTGCAAGAACCCCCATCAACTAAAGAGGTTCCTCGATGAACCCCACCTCCTATGGGGTTCTTGGAATAACCTTTTGGGGACAATTTTTTGTGTCAAGAACCCTACGGTTCTTCAAAGAACTTTGATGATCTTAGAAGAACCCTTGTTGAACCCCTAATCTTTAGAGTGTAAATGTAGTCACTATTGGGTTGCATCAGTAAATTGAAATTGACTGAATACTTCATCATAACCGAATAAATTCATTCATCTTGAATGATTGGCAGCAAAAACAATAAAAGTAATTTCTTCACACAGAGGTGCAACAATAATTTGATCATGTCATGTTTAGTTAATTCATGGCATGTGTGGCCTGGGGCAACTCCTCATTGCGCAAAATAGTATGCAGCATCATCTAGATATGTGTGCAACAAAAGTTCAACATTCACCTTCTGCTACCATTTCTGTCAACCCGTTTACGCATACAGTTTGACGCATACGTTCGATAAATCCAACGTATGCACCACACAGCACGTACCACTGCCGCTGTAACGCAATGCTGCGAGGCAAACGCAGCGTTCCATTGGAAATGAATGTACTTGTGGTGTCACAAAACGCAATGACACAGTCGGTGTGTTCAAAGCGTTACAGTGTTACTACAGCACACAATAGTGTTACAATAGTGTTACAGTGTATCCCCGCCTACATTGACACCTTCAAGGTGCACGTTTTTGAATTCGAATTAGGGCTTTGATGGGATTGCAAGGGCAGGGTACACTCACTGTTGAATTATGTAAATATTGATGCAAGGAATGGATACATTTCTTTGTGTATGCACTAGGTGGTGCACTGTGAAAGTCGGCAAGTTAGGTTTGATCATTAGTAACAAAATCTGGTTGCTCAGTAGCGCCACTTGCTCTTGCCTAGCGGCAATACCCATCCGTTACAGTGTTATTACACCCCTCATGACCATGAATGAGCCAATAGGCTTTGGGAGGCAGAGTTCTCCCTGTGGCCGCCATTAAAGAAAGGAATCCATGAATTCAAATGGGAACCAGCAGGAACAGAGACCGAAATAATGGTTAAAATTACCGTAAAAATATAGGCATATGCCCATTTTTTATCGGTTTTTAAGGATGTTATTCGTTTTTAGATCGATTTTGATGGTGATGGAGGAGTAGAGGGACGTTTTTAGCAAAGCCCGTTTTAAGCTAAGGGGGAGGGGGAGAGTTGCTTCTTTACTCTCCTTTTCTTTTTGTTTTAAAGCATTTTTCGCTCACTTAATTTTTTTAACTTAATGTGTATTTGAGAGGTCGACAGAGAGGTTGCGGAGACGATATTTTAACTGCTTTTATTTTTGGGTGGACAATAGCATTCGAAGGGTTGTTGAATTACATACTCCAGCCGATTGTTTAAAAATAATTATCGTTGATTAGCTTATACATCTTGCAAAATACATTTGGAAATCGGTATTTATTTCCCCCGGAACTGAAATGATGGAATGTTCAATCTCGCTGTGAAAGGATGAGTTCTTGTTTTGTACCGAACGGGGCCAGTTTGGAGGATTGCCATTCCAATCTATTCTGTCTGGTAAGAGATTTAAAACTATAGGAAAAGCAGCCATTTTTAACTAGCTGAAGAGAGCAAAAACGGTAGCCACAACAGTGGGAAAGCAGGTGTAGGGCCTGTCGAGCACTGCAATTCAGACATCATTCACCAAGGCAATGTTTATTTGCATACTACGAAGTTGTGCAAGATTAAGTAATAATAGGGTTATCTGTCACTTGCAGCTGCATGCATGCTTGTGTTTGCCATCATAAATGTTCAGTTTGATCATACTAAATGCATTCCAGCCATGAGAGGTTAGGCAATAAAAGTGCAACTAATGTAATGTGTGTTGATAAACATCTTAGCCAACTAGCTATAACTAGTAACACTGAATACCAAGCATGATACATGTTTGTGCTCATCTAGTTTACTTGGTTGAAGTAACGTTGGGCTTTTTATCGAATGCATTGTGCAGCATGTTTACGTGACCTAAAAATAAACCCAAACAGTTTGCTAGCCTGCTAACTAGTTTGCAATGTCGTTCATTTGCACAAATAGCAAGTTAGCTAAATTGCAGACACATTTACATTCGGTCATGGAATGCAAAGTAAAGGCTCGTGAACATTGGCTTCTAATTTCAACTCCCATGTTCAATCAATGAATTAATCATGTTGTTCTTGTCAGTTGGCCGGTGTAGTTGTTCAGATACATTGCTTGCTACATTGTTTCCTTTAAAGTAGCCAATGAAGAGCTTAGTTAGTGAAACAGGGTAGCCTATTCGCGGGCTTACATACAGTACTTTCCCTTTGAAGTTGTCAAGTTTGCTTGCCAATCATTTGTTGTTTACACTCTTGGCTCGCGCATACCTAACGGAGGCACGGGCTGAAATATTAATAAACAAGAATGTACTCTTGGCTATTGTTAGTGCATGATAGACTTTAGGACTTAGTTCCCGTCTGGCAAGTTTTCAGTTGAATACATTGTTCATGACAGATTAATTGTTTGATTTTTTTGTGTATTTATTTTTCTGTCTTAGTTCTCATAGTGCTGATTGATACTGTTGCTAGTCAGTCGTAAACAATTGAATTATATAGCTATCATAAACACATACAACCAACAGTACCTAATATATTTTGGTTATAGCCTACTATTACGACTGAAGGAAAAAGCTCACACGTCCCCTCTTGTCCCTGGCACTACTACTACTCGCTAGAACAATCTAGGAGTTTCTCAGTAGTGCACTAACTATAGGTTTGCATCAATGCATTGTATTTTTTTCTGTACAATATGCATTGCATGACATATGTTAACAATTCCCCTTCATGAAGGTTAAATTAATAAATCATGATACACTTTGGACATTGATAGACATGAACTGTCCTTTTCCAAAGCATTTGACAGTAGAGCTGAATGAACAGGAGAGGCTATGAGGCTAGTAGTGAATGACTGGCTGCTGTATTGCAATAGCAGGGAGACATTTTACTGCATACTGAGACTAAGCATGATACCAGTGCTGCTGTTCACGGTCATGTATGACTCGCACACTAACCAGACTTAGTGGTTTTAGGCTGAAAGAATGCAGTGAACAGTGGCACTTTCCCCATAACTTTAAACAGTTCTCAGGAGTCTTATAGCAATGTTTTCTGTACAATTATTGTTTGTATTTGAAGTTAAGCAGATTTTGCTTGCAAATGTGTGGGTGGTGAAGTTTGAAGATTAGTTATTATGTGTGTATAACACATGCATTTCATAAATCAAGTCACATCACAACTGCCCTGCTAGACTAGTGTCTCTTGGCAGTCTAAGTTCTCACCCTTGTGTAGAAGAAAGTAATTGTAGGGCTCATCAAACTCCTTTCGGGCTGGGCAGGATTAGAACAAAAACCAACACTGCAGCAGCGACAAATGCTGTGCAGAAGGAAAGGCTGGGCGAGACAAGAGAGTAGACCAAGTGGATTTGCATTTCTCTGGAGTTCTCCAAGATGCAAACACTTGTTAACTAGTTTCATGTGTTGCAGCCGGAGGGTGAGGCCTTGACAGAGAGTATCTGGTAGTGGTGGTGGGGTGTCTATCCGTCTGCTCAGGAATGATTTGAGCAACTTCACCTGTTGCCTGTCTCTGGCCTGGGAGGGAGACTGGCCTGGGAGAGAGACTGGCCTGGGAGAGAGACTGGCAGGAAGGGAAAGGAAAGGGGGATACCTAGTCAGTTGTACAACTGAATGCATTCAACTGAAATGTGTCTCCCGCATTTAACCCAACCCCTCTAAATCAGAGAGGTGCGGGGGGCTGCCTTAATCGACTTCCACGTCATCGGCGCACAGGGAACAGTGAGTTAACTGCCTTGCTCAGGGGCAGAACGACAGATTTTTACCTTGTCAGCTCGGGAATTCGATCCAGCAACCTTTCCAAATCAAATCAAAAAATCAAATCAAATTTTATTTGTCACATGCGCCGAATACAGTGAAATGCTTACTTACAAGCCCTTAACCAACAATGCAGTTTTAAGAAAGAATATACAATATAAAATAATACAAAATAAAAGTAACAAATAATTAAAGAGCAGCAGTAAAAATAACAATAGCGAGGCTATATACAGGGGGTACCGGTACCAAGTCAATGTGCGGGGGCACCGGTTAGTCGAGGTAATTGAGGTAATATGGACATGTAGGTAGAGTTATTAAAGTGACTATGCATAGATAATAAACAGAGAGTAGCAGCAGTGTAAAAGAGAGGGGGGGGGGGGCAATGCTTATAGTCCACAATGTGACCTGGAGCGCTGAGCGGGAAGGTGCGCGAAGCTGAGCAGAGCTGAGCAGCTGACGAAGGAGGGGTCGTAACCCTCAAATCCCAGACAGATTTAACGTCAACTTCCTGAGTCCGTCAAATAGCTTTGCCCTCAGATTCCCCTATCGCTGCTATGGGGGTTTGGCTTGCCATCTGAAAAGGGAAACTTAACCCGACCCTGGTTCTTGCCCTTTTAGTGGGGTACACTTTGCATACACAATTGCCTACATACCAGAGCATAATACTAACAGTCAGCTAGCCATGTCATTAGTCAGTTTGAAGGAAACACACATTTCCCTGACACTCACTCACTCATTCATCCTGCATACAGACTGTAACTCAGATGTACTGTATTTTGAAAAGATAGATTGATTGATTGACCGCAGAAGGCACACAGACCCTTGACGGCGCAATCTGCCTCTTGAAGATTGCCACTTAGTATTTGCAGAGAATAGCCTAGTTTATGTATCGAAAGCCTCAACTTGATCTTTGACAGGGAAAACAGCCATGCCAAGGCTTTGGATAGCCTCACATTGACAGAGAAAAACATTTACAAAAAATCAGAGCTGTCATCAGAAGACTGGATTGTGCGATGAAAGTACATTTCTGTAGAAGAATAAGTGAGATGTATGCAGGCAAACTGTCCAAGCACAGCCCATTTCAGAAACAGTCAGATTCTATAAGTGCGGATGATCTGGTTTCACACTTCAGTTTTGTTTCCATCCCCTTCCTTTCTGTGCAGCACAAATGTTTCTCTGCAAGATGCAGGTGTCAGGTAGTTCCTCACACCACTGTGTCTGCCACCATGAGAGAGAGGGCTTGATGGAGGGAGTTAGTGAAACATAAACTGCAGCAGTAGGACTATACCGTGGAAGGAATAAGCTATAGGTTATAGGCCTATATGATAAATGAACATGGGCTTGTGAATAGTTGTCTGGAACAGCGTTTGAATGCCCTTGAGCAAGATTCCTGATGTGAGATATTTCCTATGATGTTGCTTGATGAATGGATAATACGTGATAACATGGCAGTAAGAGGCTGAGAGTTGGTGTGTCTACCAATCATAATAAATCTTAGCAATGAAAAACAAATTTAGGGGTACATGGGATAGAGTAGTGTTGAGGAAAGTTATTTTTTGTTTTGGCCATGTGTGGAATAGATTTGTTGTCATCTTGTGATTTTTTTTTTTTTACAGATTGTGCCACTAAACTCAACAGCCTATGAGCTTTCAATAATTGGAATCTCTCAATTTCTGTATACTGAACAAAAATATAAACGCAATTTTACTGAGTTACAGTTCATCAAAGGAAATCAGTCAATTGAAATAAATTCATTAGGCCCTGATCTATGGATTTCACATGACTGGGAAGGGGTGCAGCCATGGGTGGGCCTTGGAGGGCATAGGCCCACCCACTTGGCAGCCAGGCCCAGCCATTAGGGAGCCAGGCCCAGCAAATCAGAATGCGTTTTTCCCCACAAAAGGGCTTTATTACAGACAGAAATACTTCTGTTCAGTGTAGTTACAGTTGCTCATCATATTTGGTAATGAGACTAGCTATTTTTTGCTGAGATCATTGTAGCATTATGATTTCAGTAGCGTTCTATGGCCAGTGTATGGCTGCCCTGGCTGCCATGTTAGATTGGATAACTAAAACTTGTTGTTGTGATCCAGCTTGGCTCCAGTTGACAACACAAATCTCCCAGCTTATCCGTGGCTAGGCTAAAGACTAGCTATAACACAACCAGGCTTAATCGCTTGGTCGCGCTCATAGCGTTTAAATTGATTTAAGTTTACCCCAGCCAAAATAATAGATTGTCTACTTCTAACAAAGTGACAGTTGGTCGACTCGAACATATTGCCTAGCAGCGCAAAATAACCTACCTAAAAAATCAGTAGGTCCAGTTGAAGAAAATCAGTTCAACTGTCTGCCATGCTGCAAGGATAGATAGGAGAGCCAGCTCCATCAGGAGTAGTACTGCAAGGTAATATAGCAACATAGGTTGTGGGGATGGTGTTGGCCTTTGCAGTATGTAAGTGTAAGACATGGGCACAGAGTGTAAGCCTAAAACACTGGAAGGCATGATGTATTCAGCAGTGGGTGGTGTAGTGTACGTTTTAGTGGTATGTTAGTGGTGTGAGAGACAGTGTATGGCGTCAGTGTAGGACATGAGTACAGGGATCGCTGGTTGGTTGTATGTACGTAGGGCCTGCTGTCTGATGAGTACCAGCCAGCCGGCAGGACTAAGCAGGCAGCAGTAGCAGTGGAGCATAATGTTCCTGCTTCAACACTTCATAACCCTGTAGAACCCTGTGCTGCTGCCTGTGATTTACGACCTATGAGTTTCTCTGTGTTGTGTTTTCACTCTCTATAAAAACCTTTGGGGAGTGTGCCCACTGCCAAACAGCCTTGGTTATTACAGAGCAGTGGGCACACTCCCCAAAGCACTCATCATTAAAAAGGATGAAGTTGGTCAGAGCACATTTACAAGCATTAGGGAGTTATTTTTTATCAAGCTTTGAGCACGTTGTTCATGTTGAGATTGAAAGCACCTGAAGCTAAAATGCACACAATCAGAACAAAAACAAACAAATACTTTTTTGTGTGTGCTGCATCGTTCTCCAGCCGTGTTTCTTTCTGTTTATATTGCAGCCTTTTCTCTATCACCGTCTGTCTGTCTGTCTGTTGTCTCAATCTTCCTGTCTTTATCTTCCTTTATCTCTGTCCTCCCTATATATATCTGTCTATCTCATTACATTACATTTACATCATTTAGCAGACGCTCTTATCCAGAGCAACTTACAGTTAGTGCATACATTATTTATAAAAAATTTATACTGGCCGCCCGTGGGAATCGAACCCACAACCCTGGTGTTGCAAACACCATGCTCTACCAACTGAGCTACATCCCTGCTGGCCATTCCCTCCCCTACCCTGGACGACACTGGGCCAATTGTGCACCGCCCCATGGGTCTCCCGGTCGCGGCCGTCTACGACAGAGCCTCCCTATATATCTCTGTCTCTCTCCTCCCTCTATATCTCTGTCTCTCTCCACCTCTATCTCTCCTCTGTCTCCTCCCTCTATATATCTCTCTCTCTCCTCCCTCTATCTCTCCTCTGTCTCCTCCCTCTATATCTCTGTCTCTCTCCTCCCTCTATATCTCCTCTGTCTCCTCCCTCTATATCTCTGTCTCTCTCCTCCCTCTATATCTCCTCTGTCTCCTCCCTCTATATCTCTGTCTCTCTCCTCCCTCTATATCTCTGTCTCTCGCCTCCCTCTATCTCTCTGTCTCTCTCCTCCCTCTATCTCTCCTCTCTCTCCTCTCTCCTCCCTCTATATCTCTCTCTCCTCCCTCTATCTCCCTGTCTCTCTCCTCCCGCTATCTCTTCTCTCTCTCCTCCCTCTCTCTCCTCTCTCTCCTCCCTCTATCTCTCCTCTCTCTATCTCGCTGTCTCTCTCCTCCCTCTATCTCTCCTCTCTCTCCTCTCTCTATATCTCTGTCTCTCTCCTCCCTCTATCTCCCTATCTCTCTCCTCCCTCTATCCTTCCTCTATATCTCTGTCTCTCTCCTCCCTCTATATCTCCTCTCTCTCCTCCCTCTATCTCACTGTCTCTCTCCTCCCTCTATCTCTCCTCTCTCTCCTTCCTCTATAACTCTGTCTCTCTCCTCCCTCTATCTCTCCTCTCTCTCCTCCCTCTATATCTCTGTCTCTCTCCTCCCTCTATCTCCTCTCTCTCCTCCCTCTATCTTCGTCTCTCTCCTCCCTCTATCTCTCCTCTCTCTCCTCCCTCTATCTCCCTGTCTCTCTCCTCCCTCTATCTCTCCTCTCTCTCCTCCCTCTATCTCCCTGTCTCTCTCCTCCCTCTATCTCTCCTCTCTCTATATCTCCGTCTCTCTCCTCCCTCTATCTCTCCTCTCTCTCCTCCCCATCTCCCTGTCTCTCTCCTCCCTCTTATCTCTCCTCTCTCTCCTTTCTCTATCGTTGTCTCTCTCCTCACTCTCTCTGTTTTTCTCTCTCTCTTTCCTCTCTCTCACTCTCTGTTTTTCCATCTCTCTCTCTCTCTCTCTCTCTCTCTCTCTCGCTCTCTCTCTCTCTCTCTCTCTCTCTCTCTCTCTCTCTCTCTCTCTCTCTCTCTCTGTGTGTTTCTCTTCCTGTGGCTGTCTTCCTGTGTGTCTCCTTGTCATAAGTGTTCCTCTTGAGGAGGCAGAGGCTCCATAAAGGAGAATTAATGCTTGCTTTTTAAACGCTGCTCAGCAGATGTTTACTCACAGGTACTGGCTGGCTGCTGAGTACTGGCTATTGTAGCAGAAGCTGACACTCTCTCTCTCTCCCTCCTTCCCCTCAGGCGGACCTGACGGGGATTAAATGGAAGCGGTACGTGTGGCAAGGCCCCACCTCGGCACCCATCCTCTTCCCGGTGACCGAGGAGGACCCCATCCTGTGCAGCTTCAGCCGCTGCCTCAAGGTGGATGTGCTGAGCGTGTGGCGGCGGAGCCAGAGGCCCGGACGTAGGGAGCTCTGGATCTTCTGGTGGGGGGACGACCCCAACTTCGCCAAGCTGATCCATCACGAACTTACAGGTGAGACTGAGGCTAGAGGGAGTGGGCGTAGTCACACACACACACACACACACACACACACACACACACACACACACGCACACACGCTAGCTTGGCTATAATACCTGCCATGGTCCAATAACTTGAAACTGCAGTCCTAAGCCTGTGTGATGGCTTTGGCCTATTAACAGAAGAATACAGTCCAAGCCACGGCCCTCTCAGATCAGGAGATTCACTCCTTTTTCCATGCTGCTTCCATGTTTTGGATTGCCTTAGCTGGTCACAAGAGATAAATGAGGGATTCATTTGTCTTTCAATGCACCTTTTTACGCATTCACCCAAGATTATAGACGTATAGACGTTTGAACGTCTTGAAGAACGATCTGGCCTTAATTGCCATGTACTTTTATCATCTCCACCCGGCACAGCCAGAAGAGGACTGGCCACCCCTCGGAGCCTGGTTCCTCTCTACGTTTCTTCCTAAGTTTCTGCCTTTCTAGGGAGTTTTTCCTAGCCACTCTGCTTCTGCATCTGTATTGCTTGCTCTTTGGGGTTTTAGGCTGGGTTTCTGTATAGCACTTTGTGACAACTGCTGATGTAAAAAGGGCTTTATAAAATATTGATTAATTGACAGAGCTGGTTAAATGGGTGATTATTGTAAAAGATCATGAAAAGGGCTTGTTACATCTGTTTAAAAAAGAGCACCTTGATACACTCTCTTTGTGATGATGGTAGTAGTGATCTGGTTGTATAATGGGAAATATTACATGGTTCAGGACAGGGGTTGATTGTGAGGCTGATTGACGCTGGAAGCTCCGGGGATATCCATTCCCTGTAAGTGAGAGCTTAGAAGGCGTTAGAGTTGGTGTAATCAGATAGCTCCCTTAGTTTCCCCCTCATCCCCTAAATGACAAGCAGCCAGCCTGGCAGAGAACAGCCTTCACCTGCACGTCAACTCCCACTGTTTGGAGCAAACGCTCACTGCAACCACAGTTTTTTTTTGGTGTTCACACACGTCGCAGCATCTAAGCGTCTTCTGCCCTCTGGCACACAATAAAGCAGCGCCCTGCACTTTGTGTCGCCGAGGCTGAACAAGAAAGCCTATTCCATCTTCCCATTTAAAAAGGAGGATAGAAATGGAGCTCCCTCCTCCTCTCATGACTTCTGTGAAAAATGGAATATGCAGGAGCAACGATGTAGAAATGACCCTATCACATCATGGAGGTCTGGCCTGGCGCTTTCGCTCTTTTTCCCCTCCCTCCTCGCGTTGTGTATTTTTTCTGCAGCAGCAGTGGAGGATGGACAGAGGCCTACTTTATACATGCTCTCTGGCGGGGAGATTGAACTCCTGAGTCTGAGCCGTTTCACACACACACACACACACACACACACACACACACACACACACACACACACACACACACACACACACACACACACACACACACACACACACAGCCCTCCTTTATTATGACACAATGTGCCTGAAGTGGTCTGGAAGTGGAAGCTGAAGGGCGTGAAGGCTTCCATTCCAGCCCTAATGGGTCCCGGTAATAACCTGCAGTAGTAGTATGTGGATATTTGTTGCTTACTGCATACGTTCTAAATAGTTTGTAGGCTAGTACTATTAGTACACAGTATGTCGTTTTAGTAAGCAGTATGCAAGACAGATTTCGGACACGGCCATGGTATTTTACTTTCACATTTGTTTTCTCCTGGTGAGACACATGCTGTTCTCACAGTCAAATATTTGTTTTGGAGAAGTCACATGGCAGAAGTTGAAATGTAACAAGGTGGCACAGTGCCACTATTCCACTGGTTGGGTAGAAGAACCCTGGACTGGATTTGCATAGGAGAGAAAAGCACATTCTCACACACTTTTTAGCATCTAATTTAACCACAAAATACTAAGACAAGGAATTGGTACAAATATAATTATTTGCTAGTGAAAATGTATTCTAATAGGTAGATTGTACAATTGTCCTAAGTACAATAAGTGTTGACTGTGTAGTCATACTTCTTCAATGTGTGTCAAGCCTCTTGTCCTGGTGAGAATTGCTCCCAGCTGTGGTTGTTTGGAGTAATCTCTGTGCTTCCTGTTTTGGAAGTTCCCTGGAAGACAGACCCCCAACCCCCACCCACCCACACACACACACACACACACACACACACACACACACACACACACACACACACACACACACACACTCTACACAGTGTGGGAGAACAGAGGAGCCTCACTGGACTGACCTCAGGGCAGCCAGACCCTCCCTCTCTCCTCTCTATGTATCTACAGTGGGGAGAAAAAGAATTTGATACACTGCCGATTTTGCAGGTTTTCCTACTTACAAAGCATGTAGAGGTCTGTAATTTTTATCATAGGTACACTTCAACTGTGAGAGACGGAATCTAAAACAAAAATCCAGAAAATCACATTGTATGATTTTTAAGTAATTAATTTGCATTTTATTGTATGACATAAGTATTTGATACATCAGAAAAGCAGAACTTAATATTTGGTACAGAAACCTTTGTTTGCAATTACAGAGATCATACGTTTCCTGTAGGTCTTGACCAGGTTTGCACACACTGCAGCAGGGATTTTGGCCCACTCCTCCATACAGACCTTCTCCAGATCCTTCAGGTTTCGGGGCTGTCGCTGGGCAATACGGACTTTCAGCTCCCTCCAAAGATTGTATATTGGGTTCAGGTCTGGAGACTGGCTAGGCCACTCCAGGACCTTGAGATGCTTCTTACGGAGCCACTCCTTAGTTGCCCTGGCTGTGTGTTTCGGGTCGTTGTCATGCTGGAAGACCCAGCCACGACCCATCTTCAATGCTCTTACTGAGGGAAGGAGGTTGTTGGCCAAGATCTCGCGATACATGGCCCCATCCATCCTCCCCTCAATACGGTGTAGTCGTCCTGTCCCCTTTGCAGAAAAGCATCCCCAAAGAATGATGTTTCCACCTCCATGCTTCACGGTTGGGATGGTGTTCTTGGGGTTGTACTCATCCTTCTTCTTCCTCCAAACACGGCGAGTGGAGTTTAGACCAAAAAGCTCTATTTTTGTCTCATCAGACCACATTATCTTCTCCCATTCTTCCTCTGGATCATCCAGATGGTCATTGGCAAACTTCAGACTGGCCTGGACATGCGCTGGCTCGAGCAGGGGGACCTTGCGTGCGCTGCAGGATTTTAATCCATGACGGCGTAGTGTGTTTCTAATGGTTTTCTTTGAGACTGTGGTCCCAGCTCTCTTCAGGTCATTGACCAGGTCCTGCCGTGTAGTTCTGGGCTGATCCTTCACCTTCCTCATGATCATTGATGCCCCACGAGGTGAGATCTTGCATGGAGCCCCAGACCGAGGGTGATTGACCGTCATCTTGAACTTCTTCCATTTTCTAATAATTGCGCCAACAGTTGTTGCCTTCTCACCAAACTGCTTGCCTATTGTTCTGTAGCCCATCCCAGCCTTGTGCAGGTCTACAATTTTATCCCTGATGTCCTTACAGAGCTCTCTGGTCTTGGCCATTGTGGAGAGGTTGGAGTCTGTTTGATTGTCTTTTATACAGGTAACGAGTTCAAACAGGTGCAGTTAATACAGGTAATGAGTGGAGAACAGGAGGGTTTCTTAAAGAAAAACTAACAGGTCTGTGAGAGCCGGAATTCTTACTGGTTGGTAGGTGATCAAATACTTATGTCATGCAATAAAATGCAAATTAATTACTTAAAAATCATACAATGTGATTTTCTGGATTTTAGTTTTAGATTCCGTCTCTCACAGTTGAAGTGTACCCATGATAAAAATTACAGACCTCTACATGCTTTGTAAGTAGGAAAACCTGCAAAATCTGCAGTGTATCAAATACTTGTTCTCCCCACTGTATCTGTCTGGTGAGAGGTTGTGCTGTTAGCCCTGAGAACACACAGAGAGGTCATGACCCCTACCTCACCAGCCTGAGGTGTGAACCTGTGTTTCCCTCTGTGGATCACACCGACTCACCTCTCTTCTCAGAGCCTGCAAAGTGCCTGTCCCACTGTGTGTGTGGGTGTCTCTGTGTGTGTGTGTGTGTGTGTGTGTGGACATTGCTGGGATGGGCTGAGACTGGCTCAGTCGTGATGATTCATAGCCTGATGCATTGGAGCCTCTCTTGGGCATGCTGGCAGTGAAGGTGTGAAGCGACACACAGAAGCTAGCGACAACTTGTGTTTTGGTGGCGGTGATCAGACTGGACGACACATCGCCAGTAATCTGGGATGCCACAGCCAGCTATTGTCAGCTGCTGAACACCTTGCTCTTTTCCCTCCATGCAAGTGGCTGATGGGTTTGTCCTTTTCCTCATCCGACTGTCCAAGTCAAATTGAGGTAATCCCTGGAAATATTAAGCACCTTTTTTTTGTTCCCCACCCCCCCCCCCCCCCATTGCAAGGTTGGTGGTAAACATGAAAATCTGATATTTTCTTTCAGAAGAAATGGCAGCAGCTTCTTTTACCCTTCCACACTGATTAGCAGCCTGGCTGTGGAAGTATTACTATTTTGAGCAAGTGCCATATCTGTGTAAATCAGAGGGCCAGTAATCCTTTCTCTCCAGAGAGTGAGAGAGAGAAGGTACCAGGTACCGCTAGCAGCATTTTAGCCAAAGACTGTTATACTAGCTGTCTAGTCTGTGTTTTATAAATGTGCAATAAGCATTAAACACATTTATATAAGGAATTGGCAACTCGTTCTCATGCTGTTCAAACAGTTGGAGATGGACAGAAGGGTGTGTTCATAATAATTGAACTGTTCTACCTTGTTAGCTAGCAAATAGATCGAAGTTGGCTAAACTTGAAATATAAAGATTAGCTGCCTACTCACTAGCACATTGGCTTGTGCTTGAGAGATTGTTTATGAGACCTGTGTTAATTTTCTATAATGCTGCTACAAGAAGTTAGTCATTATTAGTGAATGTGCATTGTGCATGGTTCTGGTTACAAAAAGGGGGCTTTTTCATAGACTGACTTGAAAGCCAGATCAGTGATTATTGCAAAAAGCAGGTTAAACTATTTTGATAAATCATTAAATTATTAGTGGGTCTTATGGTTGTGGAAGGCTTATATTTAGCCTAGGTATAATTTCACAAGCCTTGAATTCATTAGATTATGCAGTGTATTTTACCTTTAATTATACAACAAAGCTTATTTAGAGAAAACACACACAAAAAAAGAGATACAGTGCATTCAGAAAGTATTCAGACCCCTTGACTTTTTCCACATTTTGTTACGTTACAGCCTTATTCTAAAATTGATTAAATTGTTTTTTTCCATCATCAATCTACACACAATACCCCATAATGACAAAGCAAAAACAGGTTTTTAGAAATGTTTGCAAATGTATAACAAATACAAAACTGAAATATCACATTTACATAAGTATTCAGACCCTTTGTTGAAGCACCTTTGGCAGCGATTACAGCCTTGAGTTTTCTTGGGTATGACGCTACAAGCTTGGCACACCTGTATTTGGGGAGTTTCTCTCATTCTGCTCTGCAGATCCTCTCCAGCTCTGTCAGGTTGGATGGGGAGCGTCGCTGCACAGCTATTTTCAGGTCTCTCCAGAGATGTTCGATCAGGTTCAAGTCCGGGCTCTGGCTGGGCCACTCAAGGAAATTCAGAGATTTGTCCCAAAGCCACTCCTGCGTTGTCTTGGCTGTGTGCTTAGGGTCGTTGTCCTGTTGGAAGGTGAACCTTCGCCGCAGTCTGAGGTCCTGAGCGCTCTGGAGCAGGTTTTCATCAAGGATGTCTCTGTACTTTGCGCCGTTCATCTTTCCCTCGATGCTGACTAGTCTCCCAGTCCCTGCCGCTGAAAAACATCCCCACAGCATGATGCTGCCAACACCATGCTTCACCGTAGGGATGGTGCCAGGTTTCCTCCAGATGTGACGCTTGGCATTCAGGCCAAAGAGTTCAATCTTGATTTCATCAGACCAGAGAATCTTGTTTCTCATGGTCAGAGTCCTTTAGGTGCCTATTGGCAAACTCCAAGTGGGCTGTCATGTGCTTTTTACTGAGGGGTGGCTTCCGTCTGGCCACTCTACCATAAAGGCCTGATTGGTGGAGCGCTGCAGACATGGTTGTCCTTCTGGAAGGTTCTCCCATCTCCACAGAGGAACTCTGGAGCTCTGTCAGAGTGACCATCGGGTTCTTGGTCACCTCCCTGGAACAAGGCCCTTTTCCCCCGATTGCTCAGTTTTGCTGGGCGGCCAGCTCTAGGAAGAGTCTAGGTGGTTCCAAACTTCTTCCATTTAAGAATGATGAAGGCCACTGGGTTCTTGGGGACCTTCAATGCTGCAGAAATGTTTTGGTACCTTTCCCCAGATCTGTGCCTCGACACAATCCTGTCTCGGAGCTCTATGGACAATTCCTCCGACCTCATGGCTAGGTTTTTGCTCTGACATGCACTGTCACCTGTGGGACCTTATATAGACAGGTGTGTGCCTTTCCAAATCATGTCCAATCAATAGAATTTACCACAGATCGACTCCAATTAAGTTGTAGAAACATCTCAAGGATGATCTATGGAAACAGGATGCACCTGAGCTCAATTTCGAGTCTCACAGCAAAGGGTCTGAAAACTTATGCAAATGAGGTATTTCTGTTCTTTTATTTTAAATACATTTGCAAACTTTTCTAAAACGCTGTTTTCACTTTGTCATTACGGGGTATTGTGTTTAGATTGAGGAGGACATTTTTTTATTTAATCAATTTTAGAATAAGGCTGGCCTGTAACGTAACAAAATGTGGAAAAAGTCAATGGGTCTGAATACTTTCCGAATGCACTGTATATATCGTGAATTGGCCATAAGTTTGAGCTATGATTTTTAAGCCATATCGCCCAGCCCTAATCTTGACACTTAATCACCATTCAAGGAGCGCTGAGAGAGAGGGCAGTGGGGTAGGGGTGTGGGAGTTAGGTGGAGAGCGGCGGTTAGGGAAACAGACTGCTAGCTAGGCCCTGCACTATTCTCCACAGAGCCCCAGTCTCTCTCTCCTATTCAGGGTCATCCCCTAGTCTCTCTCGTATCCAGGGGAATCCTCCACATCGCCCTAGTCTCTCACTCCTAACCAGGGGCATCCTCCACAGAGCCCCAGTCTCTTTCCTATCCAGGGGCATCCTCCACAGAGCCCCAGTCTCTCTCCTATCCAGGGGCATCCTCCACAGAGCCACAGACTCTCTCCTATCCAGGGGCATCCTCCACAGAGCCACAGTCTCTCTCCTATCCAGGGGCATCCTCCACAGAGCCACAGTCTCTCTCCTATCCAGGGGAATCCTTCACCCCTGCCCTCAAAGAACAACTGATATTTTTTGCATAGAAATTAGGAGCGGGGGTCTACCAGAGAGGGTAATTGTTTGGTGGTTCATTTCTTCCCCTTTCTTGGGCCTGCCACTCGGGTGCCCCCTCTCCCTCCCTCATCTCCTTCACCCCTCCCTCCTCCTGCTCTGCCAGGCCCCAGTGGGGCTACCTGCGCTGGCAGTCTCTCTCTCAGTTGCTCTGTCAATTCAAAGGGCTTTATTGGCATGGGTAACGTATGTTTACATTGCCAAAGCAAGTGAAATAGATACAGTGGGGGAAAAAGTATTTAGTCAGCCACCAATTGTGCAAGTTCTCCCACTTAAAAAGATGAGAGAGGCCTGTAATTTTCATCATAGGTACACGTCAACTATGACAGACAAATTGAGAAGAAAAAAATCCAGAAGATCACATTGTAGGATTTTTAATGAATTTATTTGCAAATTATGGTGGAAAATAAGTATTTGGTCACCTACAAACAAGCAAGATTTCTGGCTCTCACAGACCTGTAACTTCTTCTTTAAGAGGCTCCTCTGTCCTCCACTCGTTACCTGTATTAATGGCACCTGTTTGAACTTGTTATCAGTATAAAAGACACCTGTCCACAACCTCAAACAGTCACACTCCAAACTCCACTATGGCCAAGACCAAAGAGCTGTCAAAGGACACCAGAAACAAAATTGTAGACCTGCACCAGGCTGGGAAGACTGAATCTGCAATAGGTAAGCAGCTTGGTTTGAAGAAATCAACTGTGGGAGCAATTATTAGGAAATGGAAGACATACAAGACCACTGATAATCTCCCTCGATCTGGGGCTCCACGCAAGATCTCACCCCGTGGGGTCAAAATGATCACAAGAACGGTGAGCAAAAATCCCAGAACCACACGGGGGGACCTAGTGAATGACCTGCAGAGAGCTGGGACCAAAGTAACAAAGCCTACCATCAGTAACACACTACGCCGCCAGGGACTCAAATCCTGCAGTGCCAGACGTGTCCCCCTGCTTAAGCCAGTACATGTCCAGGCCCGTCTGAAGTTTGCTAGAGTGCATTTGGATGATCCAGAAGAGGATTGGGAGAATGTCATATGGTCAGATGAAACCAAAATAGAACTTTTTGGTCAAAACTCAACTCGTCGTGTTTGGAGGACAAAGAATGCTGAGTTGCATCCAAAGAACACCATACCTACTGTGAAGCATGGGGGTGGAAACATCATGCTTTGGGGCTGTTTTTCTGCAAAGGGACCAGGACGACTGATCCGTGTAAAGGAAAGAATGAATGGGGCCATGTATCGTGAGATTTTGAGTGAAAACCTCCTTCCATCAGCAAGGGCATTGAAGATGAAACGTGGCTGGGTCTTTCAGCATGACAATGATCCCAAACACACCGCCCGGGCAACGAAGGAGTGGCTTCGTAAGAAGCATTTCAAGGTCCTGGAGTGGCCTAGCCAGTCTCCAGATCTCAACCCCATAGAAAATCTTTGGAGGGAGTTGAAAGTCCGTGTTGCCCAGCGACAGCCCCAAAACATCACTGCTCTAGAGGAGATCTGCATGGAGGAATGGGCCAAAATACCAGCAACAGTGTGTGAAAACCTTGTGAAGACTTACAGAAAACGTTTGACCTGTGTTATTGCCAACAAAGGGTATATAACAAAGTATTGAGAAACTTTTGTTATTGACCAAGTACTTATTTCCCACCATAATTTGCAAATAAATTCATAAAAAATCCTACAATGTGATTTTCTGGATTTTTTTCCCTCATTTTGTCTGTCATAGTTGACGTGTACCTATGATGAAAATTACAGGCCTCTCTCATCTTTTTAAGTGGGAGAACTTGCACAATTGGTGGCTGACTAAATACTTTTTTCCCCCACTGTAATAAACAAAAGTGAAATAAACAATATAAAATGAACAGTAAACGTTACACTCACAAAAGTTCCAAAGGAATAGAGACATTTCAAATGTTATATTATGGCTATATACAGTGTTGTAACGATGTGCAAATAGTTAAAGTACAAAAGGGAAAATAACTAAGCATAAATATGGGTTGTATTTACAATGCTTTTTGTTCTTCACTGGTTGCCCTTTTCTTGTGGCAACAGGTCACAAATATTGCTACTGTGATGGCACACTGTGGTATTTCACCCAATAGATATGGGAGTTTATCAAAATTGGATTTGTTTTCGAATTCTTTGTGGGTCTGTGTAATTGAGGGAAATATGTGTCTCTAATATGGTCATACATTTGGCAGGAGGTTAGGAAGTGCAGCTCAGTTTCCATTTTGTGGGCAGTAGGCACATAGCCTGTCTTCTCTTGAGAGCCAGGTCTGCCTATGGCGTCCTCTCTCAATAGCAAGGCTATGCTCACTGAGTCTGTACATAGTCAAAGCTTTCCTTAATTTTGGGTCAGTCACGGTGGTCAGGTATTCTGCCACTGTGTATTTTCTGTTTAAGGCCAAAAAGCATTTTAGTTTTCTGTTTAAAAAAATAATAATAATCCAATGTGTCAAGTAATTATGTTTTTGTTTTCTCATGATTTGGTTGGGTCTAATTGTGTTGCTGTCCTGTGGCTCTGTGGGGTCTGTTTGTGTTTGTGAACAGAGCCCCAGGACCAGCTTGCTTAGGGGACTCTTCTCCAGGTTAATCTCTCTGTAGGTGATGGCTTTGTTATGGAAGGTTTGGGAATCGCTTCCTTTTAGGTGGTTGTAGAATTTAATGGCTCTTTTCTGGATTTTGACAATTAGCGGGTATCGGCCTAATTCCATTCTGCATGCATTATTTGGTGTTTTACGTTGTACAAAGAGGATATTTTTGCAGAATTTTGCATGCCGGGTCTCAATTTGGTGTTTCTCCAATTTTGTGAATTCTCGGTTGGTGAGCGGACCCCAGACCTCACAACCATAAAGGGCAATGGGTTTTATAACTGATTCAAGTATTTTTAGCCAGATCCTAATTGGGATGTTGAATGTTATGTTCCTTTTGATGGAATAGAAGGCCTTTCTGGCCTTGACTCTCTCCATCTCGCCATCCCTCTCTCTCCCTTGGGCATTACCAGCCCTCCCTACCTGTTCCCTCCCTTTGCTCCAGCCTTTGCAATCTTGGCTCCCAGTGTGTGGTTCCCCTTCTTTCTGATGAAGTTGGAAAAGCTTCTCAAGCAAGAAATCCTTGAAAACCTACTTTGTGTGAGTCAACCTTTTCAAGTGTTTACTCTTGTGCCTCTCATGAAACCAAACACATTATCAGCCCCGCTGTATTTCTCTACATGAAGCCCTTGGTTGGACTAATATGAGCTTGCAATGAGGAGGTTAAAAGGGAAACGAAAGAGTTGTCTGTGCTCCCCGGGACGCCACAACTGAGTAGCACACCCATTCATTCATTACTGCATGTTGGGTCAGATCTCTGGAGAGGGAGGAACGGAGGAGGAAAGAGGAGTACACTTGTCTTACTGTGCCCCCTCTGCTGTTTCACGGACGGACAAAACATTGTTTTGGATGTTTGTAGGGACTGAGAGGAAGGAGATGTGCTTCATTTAGCTTCTCTCTTGAGGGCTTTATTTTAGTATACAGTGAGGGAAAAAATTATTTGATCCCCTGCTGATTTTGTACGTTTGCCCACTGACAAAGAAATGATCAGTCTATAATTGTAATGGTAGGTTTATTTGAACTGGGAGACAGAATAACAACAAAAAAATCCAGAAAAACGCATGTCAAAAATGTTATAAATTGATTTGCATTTTAATGAGGGAAATAAGTATTTGACCCCCTCTCAATCAGAAAGATTTCTGGCTCCCAGGTGTCTTTTATACAGGTAACGAGCTGAGATTAGGAGCACACTCTTATAGGGAGTGCTCCTAATCTCAGCTTGTTACCTGTATAAAAGACACCTGTGTCACGATCGTCAGGAACAGATGAGGACCAAGGCGCAGCATTGCAGGCAAACATACTCTTTAATTAGCGTCAAATGACCAAAACAACAAAACGATATCGTGACAGTTCACGGTCTAACACAAACCGACTGGAAACAAAATCCCACAAACACGAATGAAAAACAGACTGTTTAAATATGGCTCCCAATCAGAGACAACCAGCAACACCTGACACTCGTTGCCTCTGATTGGGAGCCACTCTGGCCAACATAGAAATAGCACCCATAGAAACAAAACACATTGATCTACACACCCTGGCTCAACATAACAGAGTCCCCAGAGCCAGGGCGTGACAGTACCCCCCCCTAAAGGCGCGGACTCCGACCGCGTCAACCAAATACCACAGGGGAGGGACCGGGTGGGCACTCCGCCTAGGCGGCGGATCCGGCTCCGGGCCTGATCCCCGCTCCCTCTCCAACCCCCCAAAGTACCCCTGGTCCGGTCTGGCCCCGCTGGCCGGAGCTGGACTGCACACTGGTGGAGCGGATTGCTCTAGCTCCGGCGTGAAGCAGCTGACCCGTGCTGAACCAGGCACCAGTGGAACAGGCACGGGCTGTGCCGGACTGACGACGCACACCACTGGCTTGGTGTGGGGAGCAGGAACGGCCCGAGCCGAGCTGACGAAACGCACCCCTGACTTGGTGCGGGGAGCAGGAACGGGCCGAACCGGGCTGACGAAACGCACCACTGACTTGGTGCGGGGAGCAGGAACGGGCCGAGCCGGGCTGACGAAGCGCCCCACTGACTTGGTGCGGGGAGCAGGAACAGGCCGGACCGGACTGGCGACGCACACCACTGGCTTGGTGTGGGGAGCAGGAGCGGGCCGGACCGGGCTGGCGATGCACACCACTGGCTTGGTGTGGGGAACAGGCACGGGCCGTGCCGGACTGACGACGCACACCACTGGCTTGGCGTGGGGAACGGGCACGGGCCGTGCCGGACTGACGACGCACACCACTGGCTTGGTGTGGGGAGCAGGAGTGGGCCGGACCGGGCTGGCGACGCTCACCATAGGCTCGGTGCGGGGAGCAGGAACAGGCCGGACCGGGCTGGCGACGCGCACCACAGGCTCGATGCGAGGAACAGGAACAGGCCGGACCGTACTGGGGACACACATCACTGGCCCTATGCAGGGATCAGGAACGGGCCGGACCGGACTGGTAACACACACCAGTACCTCTCGCCGTGCCTCCACACTTTCCCTCTCCTCTGTGACCAGTGGCCCCCTTAACCTGGCCTCCTGCTGCCCCGTCGTCCCCGGCGTGAGCCCCCCCCTAAAAAATTTCTGGGGGTCTCTCCTCCCCGTGGGCCAGGCCTCTATAGTTCTCGCCCAACTCTCGCTCTTCTGCCTCCAACTCCAGCCATTCTGCTCTTCATTAGGCTTGACCCAGTCGAGACTCTTCCTCCACTGTTCCCAAGTCCACCCTCTCTGCTCTTCACTCGGCTTGACCCAGTCAAGGCTGCCACGGAGATCTGCTAGGGATTTCCCTGGCGATGGCTCCTCGACTCGCTGCTTGGTCCAGTTCTGGTGGGATTTTCTGTCACGATCGTCAGGAACAGATGAGGACCAAGGCGCAGCGTTGCAGGCAAACATACTCTTTAATTAGCGTCAAATGACCAAAACAACAAAACGATATCGTGACAGTTCACGGTCTAACACAAACCGACTGGAAACAAAATCCCACAAACACGAATGAAAAACAGACTGTTTAAATATGGCTCCCAATCAGAGACAACCAGCAACACCTGACACTCGTTGCCTCTGATTGGGAGCCACTCTGGCCAACATAGAAATAGCACCCATAGAAACAAAACACATTGATCTACACACCCTGGCTCAACATAACAGTGTCCCCAGAGCCAGGGCGTGACAACCTGTCCACAGAAGCAATCAATCAATCAGATTTCAAACTCTCCACCATGGCCAAGACCAAAGAGCTCTCCAAGGATGTCAGGGACAAGATTGTAGACCTACACAAGGCTGGAATGGGCTACAAGACCATCGCCAAGGAGCTTGGTGAGAAGGTGACAACAGTTGGTGCGATTATTCGCAAATGGAAGAAACACAAAAGAACTGTCAATCTCCCTCGGCCTGGGGCTCCATGCAAGATCTCACCTCGTGGAGTTGCAATGATCATGAGAACGGTGAGGAATCAGCCCAGAACTACACGGGAGGATCTTGTCAATGATCTCAAGGCAGCTGGGACCATAGTCACCAAGAAAACAATTGGTAAAACACTACACCGTGAAGGACTGAAATCCTGCAGCGCCCGCAAGATCCCCCTGCTCAAGAAAGCACATATACATGCCCGTCTGAAGTTTGCCAATGAACATCTGAATGATTCAGAGGAGAACTGGGTGAAAGTGTTGTGGTCAGATGAGACCAAAATTTTGCTTTTTGGCATCAACTCAACTCGCCGTGTTTGGAGGAGGAGGAATGCTGCCTATGACCCCAAGAACACCATCCCCACTGTCAAACATGGAGATGGAAACATTATGCTTTGGGGGTGTTTTTCTGCTAAGGGGACCGCATCAAATGGACGATGGACAGGGCCATGTACCGTCAAACCTTGTGTGAGAACCTCCTTCCCTCAGCCAGGGCATTGAAAATGGGTCGTGGATGGGTATTCCAGCATGACAATGACCCAAAACACACGGCCAAGGCAACAAAGGAGTGGCTCATGAAGAAGCACATTAAGGTCCTGGAGTGGCCTAGCCAGTCTCCAGACCTTAATCCCATAGAAAATCTGTGGAGGGAGCTGAAGGTTCGAGTTGCCAAACGTCAGCCTCGAAACCTTAATGACTTGGAGAAGATCTGCAAAGAAGAGTGGGACAAAATCTCTCCTGAGATGTGTGCAAACCTGGTGGCCAACTACAAGAAATGTCTGACCTCTGTGATTGCCAACAAGGGTTTTGCCACCAAGTATTAAGTCATGTTTTGCAGAGGGGTCAAATACTTATGTCCCTCATTAAAATGCAAATCAATTTATAACAATTTTGACATGCGTTTTTCTGGATTTTTCTGTTGTTATTCTGTCTCTCACTGTTCAAATAAACCTACCATTAAAATTATAGACTGATCATTTCTTTGTCAGTGGGCAAACATACAAAATCAGCAGGGGATCAAATAGTTTTTTCCATCACTGTAGATGTGTGTGGCACTAACAATCTGCTGGCATATTGTTTTTGTTGGCTCTGCCAAAGTCTTTGGACATTTCCTGGCCTGCCCATTCTTTACTATTTAGAACAGCTCTGGTGTGCACCTCTCAGGGCAGTGCCAAGCTCCAAAGGGCATATTTCAGTACCCTGGAGGGGCAGAGCAAGTCAACGTTTTTCTTCCTTGCCCTGACCCCTGTGAAGATGGCTGCCCTTCAGATTGAATGAGGCTGGTGAAAATACATCCATCTCTCAGATCTGTGGGAAAGAGGAAAACATTGAATGCAGATAATGTTGTTTTTGTCTGCCACTTTTCTACCGAATCTAAAATATCTGAAGCACATCTTGATTGTTCCAGTTGCTTGAGGACTTAAGATATCAAACAATTTAGATGCCGCGGACCTAGTTGTTTAGCTTTGAATGGGAAAGGCTGAAATGGGGTTGAGATTGCCCCGCAGGAAGCCTTGTGTTTGGAGAGGATGAGCTGGAAGACACACACACACACACTGTGCCAAAGGGCTTTTCTTTTACGGAGTGGCTGTGGATCTGACTTCTCTCAACCCCTCTTCCCGACAGCTAAAAGTCCAAAGCTTCTGCGAATGTGCGGGATTCTCTACTTTAAGCACAGTCTCTCTGCTCTACTCGTTCAGCTGCCCAGAGAACAAGCTTCTCTGGCGAATGGTGCTCGTTTAATATTAAAGTTAGATCAAAGCTGAATCAATGCCTGCAAGATCACATAATGATAGTATTCTACATAACAGAACCGAATATAAAAGCATATTATAACATTACTCTAAGATAAAAAACACCCCTCATTTCTTATGACATTTTAGGATGATTGTGCGAATGATCACATTTTTCTCTAATTTGAGCAAATTAGGGCTGATCCCAATTGTTTGGTCGATAGGCTGTTGGTCGACCGAGATTTATTTAGTTGAGCAGTAGCAAATATATACAGTACCAGTCAAAAGTTTGGACACACTTACTCATTCAAGGGTTTTTCTTAATTTTTACTATTTTCTACATTGTAGATTAATAGTGAAGACATCAACACTATGAAATAACACATATGGAATCATGTAGTATCCAAATATATGTTAGATTTTAGATTCTTCAAAGTAGCCACCCTTTGCCTTGATGACAGCTTTGCACACTCTTGGCATTCTCTCAACCAGCTTCACCTGGAATGCTTTTCCAACAGTCTTGAAGGAGTTCCCACATATGCTGATCACTTGTTGGCTGCTTTTCTTTCACTCTGCGGTCCAACTCATCCCAAACCATCTCAATTGGGTTGAGGTCGGGTGGTTGTGGAGGCCTGGTCATCTGATGCAGCACTCCATCACTCTCCTTCTTGGTCAAATAGCCCTTACACAGCCTGGAGGTGTGTTGGGTCATTGTCCTGTTGAAAAACAAATGATAGTCCCACTAAGCGCAAACCAGACGGGATGGTGTATCGCTGCAGAATGCTGTGGTAGCCATGCTGGTTAAGTGTTCCTTGAATTCAAAATAAATCACAGACAGTGTCACCAGCAATGCACCCCCACACCATCACACCTCCTCCTCCATGCTTCACGGTGGGAACCACAAATGCGGAGATCATCCATTCACCTACTCTGCGTCTCACAAAGACACATCGGTTGGAACCAAAAATCTCAAATTTGGACTCATCAGACCAAAGGACAGATTTCCACCGGTCTAATGTCCATTGCTCGTGTTTCTTGGCCCAAGCAAGTCTCTTCTTCTTTTTGGTGTCCTTTAGTAGTGGTTTCTTTGCAGCAATTTGACCATGAAGGCCTGATTCACATGGTCTCCTCTGAACAGTTGATGTTGAGATGTGTCTGTTACTTGAACTCTGTGAAGCATTTATTTGGGCTGCAATTTCTGAGGCTGGTAACTCTAATGAACTTATCCTCTGCAGCAGAGGTAACTCTGGGTCTTCCATTCCTGTGGCGGTTCTCATGAGAGCCAGTTTCATCATAGCGCTTGATGGTTTTTGCGACTGCACTTGAAGAAACTTTCAAAGTTCTTGACATTTTCAGGATTGACTAACCTTCATGTCTTAAAGTAATGATGGACTGTAATTTCTCTTATTTGAGCTGTTCTTGCCATAATATAGACTTGGTCTTTTACCAAATAGGGCTATCTTCTGTAAACCAACCCTACCTTGTCACAACACAACTGATTGGCTCAAACACATTAAGAAGGAAAGAAATTCCACAAATGAACTTTTAAGAAGGCACAACTGTTAATTGAAATGCATTCCAGGTGACTACCTCATGAAGCTGGTTGAGAGAATGCCAAGAGTGTGCAAAGCTGTCATCAAGGCAAAGGGTGTCTACTTTGAAGAATCTCAAATCTAAAATATATTTTGATTTGTTTAACAATTTTTTGGTTACTACATGATTCCATTTGTGTTATTTCATAGTTTTGATGTCTTCACTATTATTCTACAATGTAGAAAAAAAAAAGAAAAAAAAAACCTGGAATGAGTAGGTGTGTCCAAACTTTTGACTGGTACTGCATATGCGCTCATCTCAGTGAACTAATCCATTGCGGACGCCTAGAATAAAATGCTTGATCCGAAAAATGTGGTTGGTGGCTCCATATGGAGGGTGTGATGCAATTGCGGAGCCTTTGGAGGCATGCAAAGGCCAAATCGAGCTCCTTTTCGCCATTGCCATGCGCCTCCCAAATGTTGTAACAATGCGGAGGGCTCTGTATAGCTCCACATTGACATGATTGGTTGGAGCGGTACATCTTGTATAAATAAAAACGAACTTCCTTGACAACTTCCTTCACAACACCTCTGCACTGCCCCGCGAAGTGCAAGAAGTATGAATGCCCTGACCTGCAGAGGCCGTATCACTGTAAATGCTGCATGGACAATGTGGATTGACCATGCAGCGCCCATATGCACAATGCACTTCTCTCTCCAGAATGCGCTCTCTCCCACCAATTTGTGCACATTCTTTGTTTCAGAACTTCATTGTGTGAATTGTTTGCATTTTAGTGTATATCAATTTCCCATGACAAATATCACCAGTAGTACATTTACCATTAATTCCTATAATTTCTAATCTACAATGTTTGTTTGGTTACGGTAATTTCTGTTAATGTATTCAATATATTATTATTCCTTTTACTGTTCTCATTGTCGGAGTGGACACATTGTTTGCAGAGTGCACAACCTATGCAACACTTGTCAGAAACAAGTTTTGGTTTATTTCATTCAATTTACGAGTTTTGTCAATTCAATTTAGTCATTGTCTTTTGTTTGGAGCACTCCTGTCAATGTTGAGTAAGGACACGCACCTGATTACGCTTAGAAGTAGGCCTATAGGCTACCTGGCCTGCTCGCAAATGTAGGCATATTAATGTGCCCATTTGGGGATCTGATAGTATTTCTGATTGGCTTAACGTTCCACCACTAATGAGCTGTGGAGTAATGTTTTCTTCACTTCAGACAGCAAGTAAACAAAGTCTGTTTTCACATCCATTGAGAATGACAATAGTTCCTCAATGTTTTTGAAAATACTTACCAGCGCTCTCCCTTTCGATAACCACTCAGCGTGGAAGAGAAAAATGTCATGCTCTGATCCAATGGAAACGTCATAAAATAGGCCTACCTGATTACTTCTTATCAGTGCTTGACTTGGACTGAAATAGGCTCCGGTATTCATTTTGGGTGCTGGTACTGTTTATATTTAGGTGCAGGATGTCCACAGTACTTTTGATCTAATATTCTATAAGAGGTACAGGAGCTCAATCAGTAGAACATTTGAGATGTCGGTACTCAGCTCCGGTGAGCTCCAGTCCAAGTCAAGCACTGCTTCTTATCCCTTGCGCAAATAGCCTACAGCTGTGTCTGTCCCGAGCTCAGTGGCGTGGGAAACGGAGGGCCCAGAATAGTTTATACAATGTCGCAAGTTCGCTAGTGCAAGCTTCTGGCCAGACCCAAGTTAACAGTTGATACAATGTTTCAAGTTCGTTGCAGACAGGCCATGCGTAGCCAATGTGATTTCTAGGATATTTATTTTTATCAGGATATTTTCTACCTGCAGGCTGCAATGTTTTTATTTGTTGGCTTTCTGTAGGCTATTTTTACATCGTTGGCAATGGCAATATAAGTAACTTTTTAGATTAGTATCATTTTCATTTAGATTTGGATAGAATTTTGATTAACCATGTGACAATGATTTTGAGATATTAAGACATATTATTATAAATGAAATTAAACAGTTTCATGAAAATGTGCAAATGAAAACCATAACTGGCACGCAGATCGGTAGAAATTGTAAGATAAATTGGCATTTCCACGTGAAAAAGGTTGCAGACTCCTCGTGTAGCCTATTACCGGCAACTTCAGGAGAGTAATGGCAGAATCTGCAAAAGCCAGCAGGAGCGGGAGGAGAATGGTTGGGTCAGGTAAAGTTTTTTTCTTCGTCTGATTATCTAGATCTCTGGCTCCCTCTTGAGTCATTTGTGGCTTATTTCATAAAACAGTAAGCTTAAAGCATCAGACAAGCTCAATGCATATAGTTGATTTTATTAAAACACATAGTGTGTCTATATATGGAAAAATACACATTTAAAAATGTTGGTCGAAAGAACAGTCGACTTTCAATCGACCAAGATTTTATTTTGTCGGTGACAGCCCTAGAGCAAATACTGTCCAAATCCATATGGAGGGGAGTGTATGTCCCAAAAAAGTATTCCTGTTGCACACATGTCAATGCATAGAAATGTGTATGTATTGTATAACCAGGCTATATAATGTTATCTGGCCACACCTGAGGAAAATGTTTTATGTTTGTCCACCCAGGTGTTTCGCATACAATTTAAACACAATCAAGTTGTAACCGCTCTCGATTACACTAGGCTTGCTTGAGGTTGTTTAAATTACGGTTGTTTGTTGTTGCAGAAGCAGCAGTGTAGCGGCAGGGCTGTTGATGTGGATCTAAGATAATTGGTGAGCGATATGCCCTATTAACCCAGGCTAAGTATTCTGAGTGCTTCGGTTTTACTCTGTGTCAATGCTGCAGAGACAAATAAACTAATGCATCTACTCTACTGGCTTGTAGTTGGCTTTTCAGAGAGAGAGAGAGATATCCCTTTCATACTAAGACGTTTTTCCACCAACTACAGTGGGGAAATAAAGTATTTAGTCAGCCACCAATTGTGCAAGTTCTCCCACTTAAAAAGATGAGAGAGGCCTTTAATTTTCATCATAGGTACACGTCAACTATGACCGACGAATTGAGAATTTTTTTCTCCAGAAAATCACATTGTAGGATTTTTAATGAATTTATTTGCAAATTATGGTGGAAAATAAGTATTTGGTCACCTACAAACAAGCAAGATTTCTGGCTCTCACAGACCTGTAACTTCTTCTTTAAGAGGCTCCTCTGTCCTCCACTCGTTACCTGTATTAATGGCACCTGTTTGAACTTGTTATCAGTATAAAATACACCTGTCCACAACCTCAAACAGTCACACTCCAAACTCCACTATGGCCAAGACCAAAGAGCTGTCAAAGGACACCAGAAACAAAATTGTAGACCTGCACCAGGCTGGGAAGACTGAATCTGCAATAGGTAAGCAGCTTGGTTTGAAGAAATCAACTGTGGGAGCAATTATTAGGAAATGGAAGACATACAAGACCACTGATAATCTCCCTCGATCTGGGGCAAGATCTCACCCCGTGGGGTCAAAATGATCACAAGAACGGTGAGCAAAAATCCCAGAACCACACGGGGGGACCTAGTGAATGACCTGCAGAGAGCTGGGACCAAAGTAACAAAGCCTACCATCGGTAACACACTACGCCGCCAGGGACTCAAATCCTGTAGTGCCAGACGTGTCCCCCTGCTTAAGCCAGTACATGTCCAGGCCCGTCTGAAGTTTGCTAGAGTGCATTTGGATGATCCAGAAGAGGATTGGGAGAATGGCATATGGTAAGATGAAACCAAAATAAAGAATGCTGAGTTGCATCCAAAGAACACCATACCTACTGTGAAGCATGGGGGTGGAAACATCATGCTTTGGGGCTGTTTTTCTGCAAAGGGACCAGGACGACTGATCCGTGTAAAGGAAAGAATGAATGGGGCCATGTATCGTGAGATTTTGATTGAAAACCTCCTTCCATCAGCAAGGGCATTGAAGATGAAACGTGGCTGGGTCTTTCAGCATGACAATGATCCCAAACACACCGCCCGGGCAACGAAGGAGTGGCTTCGTAAGAAGCATTTCAAGGTCCTGGAGTGGCCTAGCCAGTCTCCAGATCTCAACCCCATAGAAAATCTTTGGAGGGAGTTGAAAGTCCGTGTTGCCCAGCGACAGCCCCAAAACATCACTGCTCTAGAGGAGATCTGCATGGAGGAATGGGCCAAAATACCAGCAACAGTGTGTGAAAACCTCGTGAAGACTTACAGAAAACGTTTGACCTGTGTCATTGCCAACAAAGGGTATATAACAAAGTATTGAGAAACTTTTGTTATTGACCAAATACTTATTTTCCACCATAATTTGCAAATAAATTCATAAAAAATCCTACAATGTGATTTTCTTGATTTTTTTTTTCTTCTCATTTTGTCTGTCATAGTTGACGTGTACCTATGATGAAAATTACAGGCCTCTCTCATCTTTTTATGTGGGAGAACTTGCACAATTGGTGGCTGACTAAATACTTTTTTCCCCCACTGTATACTATACCGCCAACTTTTTCCGTCTTTTCATTATATCTGAAAAGTATTGCCGATATCAAAGCCAACATTTTTATTTCCGCCAAACAACCTAGTAATCATTTCGGTAAAGTTCTGCCTACGGCTTAGTATGAAAAGTAGACACAATGCTGAGGTGGCATTAGCACGCACTACGCTCTTAAACTCTTGATGGTTGCTAGGCAGCACCCTGTTACCATCCTCCTGGCAGTTTAAAACTTTGCAAGGTATGTCACTTCGCCCATCTCTTCGCATAGCCCATCACTAGGCATCCACTGGATGGATCCATAAGGAATTACTGTGGGAAAAATATCACTGAATGCCAAAAATATTGGAATAAAGTAGGGTATGCAATTGAATACATGTATCAAATTGTTGCTTAATTTTCTTCCAAAATCATCCAATCCAATTTGAAGCAATAGCCTACCCGTGTGTGGTCAACTAGATGATAATTTCAGCACCATTTCGATTGGGACAGCGCCATCGCTCTGCTTTGAGACAAGCGTGGGGACTTGATAAATCAATCAATGTCAGATCTCCGTTTGGATATTGGTTAGGCTACATTTAGGCTGGGGAAATGTTAGCTAAGTTGAGGTGAGTGCTGCTCATGATCATCTTGTCTAGTTGGCTAATTTATTATAATATTTTACAATGTTATGTAGTTTAACGAGTGGATTATTTTGCTCTTCACTCGCAGTCGCTTAGTAGCCTAGGCCTACTCCTGACCAAAAGCCTGTGACTTCACTGACTTGTCTGATAATCAATCAATGTGATTTTGTTTCACTGAATCTCCGTTTGTAGGCTATAGGCTATTTGGTTAATTGGTTTCTGGCTGGGTAAAGAAGTGGAGGTGGTATAGCTCATCTATTCATTGTCTCATCTATCATTGATCAGAAACATTTAGCATGCATTAATGTAGCCTAAATCAATAGTAGGCCTATTATTTTGCTCGATCGCTTATTGAGATGTTTCAAAATATCACTTTTTTATATGACAGTGGTTCCACACATTCCCGTGACACAAGTTGTGGGAGAAAAATATTATTTGTATTTTATTCTGTTATATTCCATTAAATTCTTACTATAAAATATATGTGTGTTGACTGTGATCGGTGTGTCTTGTCTGTTTAATCAACAACATAACAAACTATTGATTTCATTTGGATGGCAGCTACGGCTGCACAGACCTGTACATAGGCCTCATTAAACTCAAAATATGCTATTCTATTATTTAGAAAATATATTTTATTAGTCTTATAATGTTTCTTAGGACCTGCCTAAACAAATTAATAATGGATTTATTTTTGATGGTGTATATTCTCAATGGACCCACATCTGCACACGCCTACTACCACTCGTCCCGGCATGCGAACGGGAGGTATAAAAGGCGTAGGAAGGCAAGAATGTGGTAAAATGGGCCTTTGTGTAAGGGGATCATATTTCATTGCCCAATTTTTTTTACAGGCAAGGTACCATAAATCCTATGTGAAAGCAGTAAGAGCGAGTCAGGGGGGTTGATGCCTTTTGTGCTTTGGGATCCATTTTTAAGGGGTAATCTCCTGAATGTGACCCCTCTCTTTCCCTGTTGTCTGATGGATCTCTGTTGGCTGGCTGGGGGGCTGTGGGCCTGGTGCGGTGCAGCGCAGATGAGGATGGGGACTGGGAGGGACGCGGCCATACTTGCATCTCTGGTTTTGGGTGCCTGGGTGCTGGGTGGGCCTTAATTAGTAATGGAGACTTTGTGGAGCCCATTGCACAAAAGGCATCAACCCCACTTGACTCGCTATTACTATGTTCACATCGGATTTACGGTATTTTGTGTGTAAAAATGTTTGCCTGGTTGCCAGCCTCTGTTAAGCTTTGAAATTCCATTGAAAAGACTGGTACCCAGACTACCACCACTGGTCCCACTCTCTCTGCTGCTTGTGGATGGATGGGAAGTGTGGGAAGGAGAGGAGGAAGGGAGAAAAAGCTCCTCTTTCTAGCCTGGAAGGAAGAATCCCCTGGAGGCCTGTGGATCACAAGACATTAAGCTTGGTGTTTAATGAGCGATCAACTGTAGATTTAATTACCAGAGCATAGAGACCTGTGGCTGCAGGGACTGACCCCCTCCAAAACTATGCCCTCTTACATTTACCCCTTAGTGCCAACAAACACTGCTGGAATGGGCCCACACACAACTGTGTGTGTGTAAGCCTGCTAAAGGTCAGCTCATCTGAGCCCCCTCCGCCACACGGGAGACCTGATAGGGTTGCAACCATCAGCTGAGCCCATAGGTTTGGTCAGTGCAATTGGCTGTGGTGGACAATGAGAGACATAAGGTTGTTAGGAACGCTTGATGCAAAGCAGACACCTGTTTGCTCCTCTTCAGCGCTAGAGGAAAAGAGTGAGAGAGGCAGAGGCAGATGTGATCCTGACAGAGCAAAGTGATCGTCGTGATAATCTGTTTATGTAAATGTTGGTTTAGGGGTTTCCCGTCATTTATGCTGGGGCTATATTCTTATTTTGCAAATTGGCCACAGAAAAAATGGTGACTTAGCTTTCGTTCTTTCGTCAGCCTCTTGCTGTTTGTTTGATAGGTATTTTTCCCCTCTTTCCTCTCCTACTCCTACGCACTCTAACCTTGGATCATATGTGTTATTAGTAACAGTGAGTGGGGATCTGTCAATATTCAGTCAGGCCAGCATGGCTTTGGAATTGGATGAATCCCATGTTTTTTCTTTATAATCTTTTGGTCTTGTTGTCAAGAACTGTCTGGCCAAGCTGGCTGATTCCTAGTTGTCATGACCTTGTGACCTTTGGACCGCCATGTCAGAGGATGGCAGGATGATGGCCGACCGGCCGGCCAGGGCCTCCATGTTAGTTCCTTTTTAACAAACAGACTTAGAGAACAAGGGCTCTCGGCTGCCTTCTGCACAGAATACTAGAGCTGCGTTCAGCAGGGAACAACGTTGTGGAACATTCAGATATAAATATATAATGTAGAACAAACATGCCTCTCTAGGGCTGTGGCGGTCATGACATTTTGTCAGCCGGTTATTGCCATGCCAATGACTGGCGGTCTCACGGTAATTGACCGTTAATTAACATAAAGACATTTAGCATCTCCAGGCCTCCACGCATACAAGCCGCTGATGCGCACCTTTGGAGCATCTACATAAAGAAAGGCTAAATGACAGATCCATACATTTGAAGTCTCTAAACACACACTTTTTGCTGGAAACCCACTCCTCTCAACACACATTTCAGGATTGTCTTCTTTTGGCTGAATCTGAGATAGGTTTGGAATCTGGCTCACAGTGACCAGAGGGGCTAAGGAAAGGCATCTGAAAGAGGGGTAAAGAGGAGTTGAGGAATACAAGATATTTTCCAGTAGATGGGAGGAGGGGAGGAGGGGAGAAGGGTTGACTAGAGAAATGAAAAACAAGGTCAAGCTCTCTCCAGGGTGGATGGACAGCTTTGTGCTTTGGGCAACAGAGTTACAATTTCAGCCCTTTTTAAGTTTCTCTGGCAGTTGTTTACAAGTGCACCAGTGAAATGTAGCTGGCCCTCTACTTAACCTTTTTTTGCAGTGGGCTAAATCAGGGTCACACAGTTTTTCTTGGTAGTCTTAAACAAATCCACTTTAAAACAAACGTATACACCTCACACACGTGGTTATGGGCTTAAAAAACACCTGTACCGTGTCAGATCTAAGTTGAAATGTATTCAATTTTGAGTTTGCGTCCCAATATTACACTTTACATATTTCACAGAAGACTGAAATATAACAAAACCATTTGACATAGAAACACCAGATTTTCTGCGGGTCTTTTGAAATAATGTTTATAAATTATGAAATTATGAAAAATATTAATAACATTCCACCCATGAGGGCAATTTGGTCATTTGACTACAGGAAAGGGCTACAGTCCTGAAAAATATATGAGCCCAGATTCCCTTAAACAAGCTGTTCAGCATTTGCTGCTCTGCCCTAGAGCTTCACTTAGTATTGCTATGGGGTACAAAGGAATCACAATTTAAAGTCCTCTTTCAAAGGCAGAGACACTATAATCATTGTTGTATGTTTTTGTCTGTGTAGACTTTCTCCTCACCTAACTAAACTAATCTCTGTCTCCACTTAAAAATGTAGGCCTAGTACATTTTCATTGACCTGAAGTTTATAGTTGCACATAGTCTCACCACATTACAACGTCTTGTCAAATAAGATATGTGGGGTCATGTCTCGTGGTCATGTCTGGTGTTTATTTTCTCTGTGCTGATCGGCGCTGCACACAGGGAGAAAGATGTTTGCTGGAGACATGTTTGAAAGGAGCTTAAGTGCTCTAAGATGTCTCACATTGGCTGTTAATGAGATTAGCAGAGCATCCAGGCCACAGCCGAGCAGGATCCAGAAACAAACCCCATTATTATTACAGTCAGGTAGTAAAAACACTGCTAGCCTGCTCCCTGATCTGTTTGTGCTGTCTTACCAAATCCTATGGTCATTGTCAAGACAGCACAAACAGATCTGGGACCAGGATAGGAAAACTGTGCTGTCTTGTGTGGTATTCTCTGCAGCAGCAGGCAGGAGCCCTTGTTCTCTAAGGAATCAAGTGACAATGACCAAAGGAGTTTGACAAGACGGCACAAACAGATCAGGGACCAGGCTAAGACAGTGTACCTGGAGCTGCTATCTCTATCTACCAGCAGCCAGCCTGCAACAGCGCTTTCACTTGACTCCTCTAACTGGGCACAGACACACTTGAGTCATGAATGGGAACTTACAGTGAATTGTTGCAAGGTTGTCTGTTTTCTGTGTGCTGCAAAGAAAATTACTTGCATTGGGGTTTTTGGATGTAGTATATACTTTTACTGTTATTGTTTGTCTTTCCCCCTTGCTTGCTTATGGTCAACATATGATTTTCAGATGTCACTAAAGATATGGCTGGCTATTTTGCATATCAGGAAATTAAGTGTTTAAAATCTCTATTTTTAGATGCCAGGTACAATATGCTGCCCTTTGAAATAGCAGGCTATAGTTTGTGATTGTTATCTGCCTCCTGCATAATCTGTTATTCCTTTATGCTACGATTTAGAATGATATAATAACTTTATTTTATGTTTCAGTGCTGTGTGCATAGTGTAGCTGCAAGACATAGCTCACATCAACTTCCCTCCTTCTGCCTGTCTGATCTTTTGATCCCCTTCACATCTGCTAGGCATCTGCTTTACACATAAAAGTCAGTTCACCAATGACAACAAGGCATGTTGAATGAATGGTAGCCTAGTAGTCAGACCTAGCTTGATGGATTAGGTCAGGGATGGAGACTATGACTGTATATATGAAGGAGATGATGGAGATCTGAAACAAGCTCATATAGGCCTAGTTCAGTTGTTTCATATTCCAAATAGCCAGTTCACATTTTCACTAGACTATCCACATAAAGACACCTATTAATTAGAATAATCATTACTCCTAAATATAATCTAGAAAAGTGTCATTAACCACGTTTCCATCCACAGTTTTTATGTGTGTAAAACCATACCGTATAAAAAAAATCACAACAGCTGTGATGGAAACAGGACGTTTCGCTACAATTTTATAAATGCCGACAGATAATTTGTTCGTTCGATATGGTGGAATCTTTTTGTGTCTGTAAAATGAATTCTGCAAGAAATGGGGGTGGAAACGCCTTTATGCCGCAAATATTGACATAATAGCAATCATATCGAAGTAAACTTGGAGTCACGCAATGATATGTTGTGTCGTCCTCCCACTACGACTCAGGAAACCATGCATTTTATTAGGCTACAGATGGAATAAGTTATGATAAACCTCACAGGGTGGTGAAAGTGCAAGGTGATCTTGATGCTCCTTTCTAATAACTATCATGGGTCTTATTCTGGTGACATGATGATCGATGCTTGACTGCCATTATCCACAATAATCTCATCATGTAGACTAGCCTACCCGCACATTTGCTATTTAAAGGGATACTTCGGGATTTTGGCAAACTCCTGGATACCATTTTTATGTGTCTGTGTCCAGTTTAAAGTTAGAGGTAGTTTCGCAAGCCAATGATAACTAGCGTTAGCGCAATGACTGGAATCTGTGGGTCTACTAGCATGCTTTTGTGACAAAATTATCGGTAGAGTTGAAAATGCGATGGAAACACATTGAACTTTCGATTTTTATTCGGTACATGCAAACTTAAGCTACGTCATCAAACACTGATTTTTATCCGCGACAAGTCCATTTGGTGGAAACACCAATGTTGGGAAAATGCGCATATTTTCTTTATGTGGATTCTAGAATATTCTCATTAAAATCTGTCGCCAGTTGGATGGAAACCTAGCTAATGAGACCACCTCAATCATTTGGGATCAAACACAAGACTTCTGTGTTGCCTATATTGTTTGTTGACTCTAGGTTTCAGGAAATGGCAGGTACAGCAAAAAAAAAAAGCTAAATACTGACCCCGTCCAGACCTCCTCCTACCCAACCTTAGGCCTACATCAGCACCACCAGGGGAGAGCCCTGATTGTACATTTAAACATATTTCTAGCTAGCTACTGAAGAGCAGCCAATTACCAAGTACCCAAAAGAGTCTATAGCTTACCATTTCTACTGAGGCAGTCTTCTGCCAACATCATTATTAGGCAAAAAGGTGCATTTGCCTATGATTCTTGCAGGGTGAGTGTCGCACACGCGCCGTGGTGGGGTCCGCGGGGCTGGGGGTGCCACCGCGCTGAAGTGGTTGGCAGGTCTGCTACTGTTTTGACACAGTCAGGAGTCAGGATCCATCTTATGTGTTCACAGACCTGGTGTGAACCTGTTAGTGTTGTTAGCGTAACATTAGCATTTCCTGTAAACTGCTATGTCTTGTCAGACTGAGTAGAACTGAGAAGACGGAGAAGAACGCTTTTGTGCATTAGGCCAAGAAGTGAATTAATCATACAAAACAGGCTGGTTAAATAAATAGTCATGGTAGTTTGGTAAACAGGAAAGTGAAACAGAGGAAAATGTTAACCAATGTAGTCATAGAAATTATGTTTGTTGCAGCTGATTTGCAGTTGCTGCTGTTTCAGGAATTACAGTATCACTGCAGGGGTCTCTACTGTCTTGACTTTTTTTAGTTTTTGTTACAAAATCTGTTTAATCTCATGTCAATGAAAATGCTTCAGTGAATGAAGACGAGACACATGAAATTTGTTTTTAGAAAATCACTCCCTGTCTCTAGCCCTATCTCTCTCTCTCTCTGTCTGTCTCTATAGCTGAGGAAGACGGCGTGTGGGAGAGTGGTCTGTCCTATGAGTGCAGGACGCTCCTGTTCAAAGCCATCTACAACCTGCTGGAGCGGTGTCTCATGAACCGCAGCTTTGTACGCATCGGCAAGTGGTTCGTCAAGCCCTACGAGAAGGATGAGAAGCCCATCAATAAGAGGTAAGATGCTCCTACTCACTCCTCCTAACTCCCCAGTTCATCCTTCTTCCCTTCCCTCTCCCCAGTGTCAACACTCCCACTGGTGTTTCAGTAGCTCACTCAAGGATAGAATAAAGATGGATTGAATACTTCATTTGTCAATAGTTCAAAAATATCTGATTTGTGCCTCATTTACACTTGCATGCTCTATTAGTGGTCTATTAATCAATCAGATATAAGTACCCCTCTTGCTCCCTTTCCGGGTAGATTTTGTCCTGAGCCCAATACCCACTGTCAGCTCACATAGAGAAGTGTGCTGCCTGCGTTGGTTAAGTTGTGAAGAATTTTTAACTGGAGAGCAGGGCTACAGACAGTGTCAAGCCTGTTTTCTATACCCTGTCGGCTGTACTTCCTGGAAGTGTGTTGTCGAGCCGCAGCAGTGGCTCTCCCCTCTATGTGGTGGGCAGGATTTGTCTCTGTCAGTGTCTGGCCTCTTAGATAAGAGGAGGTACACGGCTGCAGAGGAGAAAACAACCGAGGTGGTGACATTCAGTGCACCCCGCCACTGCCTTTGCACGGCTCCCACGACTTCATCTAGCTCCCTATCTCTCCCAGATGTTTGTGTGTATTGAAATTTCAATGCACGGTTGGAGGCTTAGAGCTCTGTTTATGTAGACCCCCTGTCCCTTTTCATTTCAATGTGAATATAGCCTATGTATTTTGTGAGGTGAAGCTTCTGCTGATTAAATACTTAAACGGCAGTCAGTGTGGTGTGGTAAGCAGCCCAGAGCAGGGATTGAAAGGCAAATGAGGAATTAATTATAAAAGCCCCTAACTAACAAGCTAGGGGAGACGGGAGCTTTGTTCTGTTTCATACTGGATGGGCTCACAGTGTTGTCACTGTGCTGTCATCCCAGGCAGGGCATTGTGTGTTTTAGTTTTTGTACTAGCTAAATATCTCACACATGTTGTTGCCAGAAACCCCTGGAAATAAGGTGACCACAGGCAATGCAGTCGGGTGACAGGCAGGCAGGCATCATTGTGATGTGATGTTAAAGCTGGGAGCTACTGGCTGCCTGGCAGGCTGGGGCCACATGATGGTGGTGGTTGGTTCTATGGTTAGTTGTTTCACACAGTCAGTGCTACTGTGGTAACAGCCATAGTTGATTATCTGATGGCTGTTATATTTTTATCTGATGATCACGTCATAAGTTCCAGCCTTAACAGTCTTTTCAGAGCCCCTGAAATATTTCCCCTAATTAAAAGCAAAGTTTTCATTGCACTTGTATGGGAATACAATGGCTTAATTTTCACCTAACTAATCATTAAGATGGCGCCGACAGAGAGGGCTGCCTCGCTTCTAGTCCTTAGGAAACTTTGAAGTATTTAGTTTTTTTAAATGTATTATTTCTTACATTGTTAGCCCAGAAAATCTTAAGTGTAATTACATACAGCTAGTAAGAATTATTGGATATCAGAGCGGCGTCAACTTACCAGCACTACGACCAGGAATACGACTTTCCCGAAGAGGATCCTTTGTTCGCACCACCCAGGGCATTTTAACTGATTCCAGAGGTCAACCCAAAACAACGCCGCCGGAGGAGAGGGAGCCGGAGCGCGCACACCACCCATCGCTTCTGAGTATATTACTCGCTAATGTCCAGTCCCTAGACAACAAAGTGGACGAGATCAGGGCAAGGGTTGCTTTCCAGAGAGGCATCAGGGATTGTAACATACTCTGTTTCACGGAAACATGGCTCTCTCGGCATATACTGTCCCTGTCCATACAGCCATCTGGGTTATCTATACATCGCGCCGACAGGAATAAACATCTCTCCGGGAAGAAGAGGGGGGGGGGGGGGGGGGGGGGGGGCTATTTTCATGACTAATGACTCATGGTGTAATTGTAACAACATACAGGAACTCAAGTCATTTTGTTCACCTGACCTAGAATTCCTCACAGTCAAATGCAGACTGTATTATCTCCCAAGAGAATTCTCTTCGGTTATTGTTACAGCCGTGTATATCCCCCCTCAAGCCGATACCACGACGGCCCTCAAGGAACTCCACTGGACTTTATGCAAACTGTAAACCATATATCCTGAGGCTGCATTTATTGTAGCTGGGGATTTTAATAAGGCAAATTTGAGAAAAAGGCTACTTAAATTCTATCAGCATATTGACTGTAGCACTCGCGCTGGAAAAACGCTGGACCATTGTTCCACTCATTTCCGCTATGCGTGCAAGACCCTCCCCCGCCCTCCTTTCGGCAAATCTGACCATGACTCCATTTTGCTTCTCCCTTCCTATAGGCAGAAACTCAAACAGGAAGCACCTGTGCTTAGGAATCCACGCTTCAAGATTGATTTGATCATGTGGACTGGGATATGTTCCGGGTAGCCTCTGAGAATAATATAGACGTATACGCTGATTCGGTGAGTGGGTTTATAAGGAAGTGTATAGGAGATGTCGTATCCACTGTGACTATTAAAACCTACCCTAACCAGAAACCGTGGATAGATGGCAGCATTCGCCGAAAAATGAAAGGACGACCCACCGAATTTAACCATGGCAAGGTGACGGGGAATATGGCAGAATACAAACAGAGTGGTTGTTCCCTCCGCAAGGCAATCAAACAGACAAAACGTCAATATCGAGACAAAGTGTGGTCGCAATTCAACGGCTCAGACACGAGACGTATGTGGCAGGGTTTACAGACAATCACGGACTACAATAGGAAAACCAGCCACGTTGCGGACACCGACATCTTGCTGCCAGACAAGCTAAACAAGTTCTTTGCCCGCTTTGAGGATAACACAGTGCCACCAACGCGGCCAGCTACCAAGGACTGTGGGCTCTCCTTCTCTGTGGCCGACGTGAGTAAGACATTTAAACGTGTTAACCCTCGCAAGGCTGCCGGCCCAGACGGCATTCCGAGCTGCGTCCTCAGAGCATGCGCAGACCAGCTGGCTGATGTGTTTACGGACATATTCAATCTCTCCCTATCCAAGTCTGCTGTCCCCACATGCTTCAAGATGGCCACCATTGTTCCTGTACCCAAGAATGCAAAGGTAACTGAACTAAATGACTATCGCCCCGTAGCATTCACTTCTGTCATCATGAAGTGCTTTGAGAGACTAGTCAAGGATCATATCATCTCCACCTTACCTGTCACCCTAGACCCACTTCAATTTGCATACCGCCCCAATAGGTCCACAGACGATGCAATCACCATCACACTGCACACTGCCCTATCCCATCTGGACAAGAGGAATACCTACAGTGGGGAAAAAAGTATTTAGTCAGCCACCAATTGTGCAAGTTCTCCCACTTAAAAAGATGAGAGATGCCTGTAATTTTCATCATAGGTACACGTCAACTATGACAGACAAAATGAGAAAAAAAATCCAGAAAATCACATTGTAGGATTTTTTATGAATTTATTTGCAAATTATGGTGGAAAATAAGTATTTGGTCAATAACAAAAGTTTCTCAATACTTTGTTATATACCCTTTGTTGGCAATGACACAGGTCAAACGTTTTCTGTAAGTCTTCACAAGGTTTTCACACATTGTTGCTGGTATTTTGTCCCATTCCTCCATGCAGATCTCCTCTAGAGCAGTGATGTTTTGGGGCTGTCGCTGGGCAACACGGACTTTCAACTCCCTCCAAAGATTTTCTATGGGGTTGAGATCTGGAGACTGGCTAGGCCACTCCAGGACCTTGAAATGCTTCTTACGAAGCCACTCCTTCATTGCCCGGGCGGTGTGTTTGGGATCATTGTCATGCTGAAAGACCCAGCCACATTTCATCTTCAATGCCCTTGCTGATGGAAGGAGGTTTTCACTCAAAATCTCACGATACATGGCCCCATTCATTCTTTCCTTTACACGGATCAGTCGTCCTGGTCCCTTTGCAGAAAAACAGCCCCAAAGCATGATGTTTCCACCCCCATGCTTCACAGTAGGTATGGTGTTCTTTGGATGCAACTCAGCATTCTTTGTCCTCCAAAAACGACGAGTTGAGTTTTGACCAAAAAGTTATATTTTGGTTTCATCTGACCATATGACATTCTCCCAATCCTCTTCTGGATCATCCAAATGCACTCTAGCAAACTTCAGACGGGCCTGGACATGTACTGGCTTAAGCAGGGGGACACGTCTGGCACTGCAGGATTTGAGTCCCTGGCGGCGTAGTGTGTTACTGATGGTAGGCTTTGTTACTTTGGTCCCAGCTCTCTGCAGGTCATTCACTAGGTCCCCCCGTGTGGTTCTGGGATTTTTGCTCACTGTTCTTGTGATCATTTTGACCCCACGGGTGAGATCTTGCGTGGAGCCCCAGATCGAGGGAGATTATCAGTGGTCTTGTATGTCTTCCATTTCCTAATAATTGCTCCCACAGTTGATTTCTTCAAACCAAGCTGCTTACCTATTGCAGATTCAGTCTTCCCAGCCTGGTGCTGGTCTACAATTTTGTTTCTGGTGTCCTTTGACAGCTCTTTGGTCTTGGCCATAGTGGAGTTTGGAGTGTGACTGTTTGAGGTTGTGGACAGGTGTCTTTTATACTGATAACAAGTTCAAACAGGTGCCATTAATACAGGTAACGAGTGGAGGACAGAGGAGCCTCTTAAAGAAGAAGTTACAGGTCTGTGAGAGCCAGAAATCTTGCTTGTTTGTAGGTGACCAAATACTTATTTTCCACCATAATTTGCAAATAAATTCATAAAAAATCCTACAATGTGATTTTCTGGAGAAAAAAAATCTCAATTTGTCGGTCATAGTTGACGTGTACCTATGATGAAAATTACAGGCCTCTCTCATCTTTTTAAGTGGGAGAACTTGCACAATTGGTGGCTGACTAAATACTTTTCCCCCCCACTGTATGTAAGAATGCTGTTCATTGACTATAGCTCAGCATTCAACACCATAGTACCCTCCAAGCTCATCATCAAGCTTGAGGCCCTGGGTCTCAACCCCTGCCTGTGCAATTTGGTCCTGGACTTCCTGACGGGCCGCCCCCAGGTGGTGAAGTTAGGAAACAACATCTCCACTTCGCTGATCCTCACCACTGGGGCCCCACAAGGGTGTGTGCTCAGCCCCCTCCTGTACTCCCTGTTCACCCATGACTGCGTAGCCATGCACGCCTCCAACTCAATCATCAAGTTTGCAGACAACACAACAGTAGTAGGCTTGATTACCAACAATGATGAGACAGCCTACAGGGAGGAGGTGAGGGCTCTCGGAGTGTGGTGTCAGGAAAATAACCTCTCACTCAACATAAAAAAAACAAAGGAGATGATCGTGGACTTCAGGAAACAGCAGAGGGAACAGCAGTGGAGAAGGTGGAAAGTTTTAAGTTCCTTGGCGTACATATCACCGACAAACTGAAATGGTCCACCCACACAGACAGTGTGGTGAAGAAGGCGGAACAGCGTCTCTTCAACCTCCTCAGGAGGCTGAAGACATTTGGCCTGTCACCTAAAACCCTCACTAACTTTTACAGATGCACAATTGAGAGCATCCTGTCGGGCTGTATCACCGCCTGGTACGGCAACTGCACAGCCCACAACGGCAGGGCTCTCCAGAGGGTGGTGCGGTCTGCACAACGCATCACTGGGGGCAAACTACCTGCCCTCCAGGACACCTACAGCACCCGATGTCACAGGAAGGCCAAAAAGATAATCAAGGACAACTACCACCCGAGCCACTGCCTGTTCACCCCGCTATCATCCAGAAGGCAAGGACAGTACAGGTGCATCAAAGCTGGGACCGAGAAAAACTGCTTCTATCTCAAGGCCATCAGACTGTTAAACAGCCATCACTAGCACAGAGAGACTGCTGCCTACATACAGACATCACTGGCCACTTTAATAAATGGAACACTAGTCACTTTAAAAATGCCACTTTAATGTTTACATTTTTTGCATTACCCATCTCATATGTATATACTGTATTCTATACTATCTATTGCATCTTAGCCTATGCCACTCTGAGAATGACATTGCTCTTCCATATATGTATATATTCTTATTCCATTCCTTTACTTAGATTTGTGTGTATTAGGTTTTTGTTGTAGAACTGTTAGATATTACTTGCTAGATATTGCTGTACTGTCGGAACTAGAAGCACAAGCATTTCGCTACACTCGCAATAACATCTGATAACCATGTGTGACCAATACATACATATGTGACCAATACATTTTATTTTATTTTATTTGATACTAACACCTAAACTCAGCAGCACTGCTCTCTCTCTCTCTTTACCACTGCTGGCTGGGACCAGCCAGGCCCCAGTCGAGGAAAATTAACAATGGGGTTTCCTCAGTCAGCCCTGGAATTCGCAGCCAGCCAAGCCAGGCCCTTTCTCTCCAGTCTCCACCCACTGTGCTGCAAGGGGATGGGGACATGGTATACATATTGTAGATCTACAGCCACCCAGAAAGAGACCAGCCATGTTCTCCTTAGGATGTTGTTGTTGTTCTTTACTCAACAGTTTGTTTGTTCCTGTTCCAGCCGCTCGGCCACAGAGGCAAAGCCATGACGATCGGACATTCATAACACATGGCTTGTGTTTTAATGTTGTGCCCGGTCGGAACAACTGGTCTATCTGAGGAGGATGTCTTGTACCTTTTAACCACCATCTTTCAAGAGGAAAAGTTGCTTATTATCCTTTCTATTTAAGTGGGACATTATAAGGATGTTTATTTCCAGAGAGGGTTGTTTGAGTTGTTAGACTGTTAGGTACACAGTGCTGAGGTGCTGCTCAGGTCTAGTATTGAGACAGAGAGAAGGAGCTCTTTGCTTTACATCCCCAGTAGCCAGGTCCAAGTTTCCCAGCTCTGTGTGTTTTTCACCATGGCGAGGTTTATCCCAGAGGAGCCACTGTAGATGGCTGTTCTTCCCCCAGGGAGCCTCCATCCACCAGGGTGGCGATACCGTTCACCTTATCACACATACCTTACATCATTTCCCACTGCCCCTGGGGGTTATAGAAGTGTGATTACTTTTCTGTTCTCCTAACAACTGGTCTCCTAACCTGCTGCGTATGTTCTCCTAATCTGCCATGAAAAGTAACTTCTGCTAGTCAAAACCGGCAGACCTGCCCTGAGAGGAGTGTGAGTATCCACTAATGCTATAGTGCACGCTGTGTGTGAGTAGCCATAGCAACTGCTCCGTTTGGCTGTTGGGTTACACAGGGCGACATTGTCAAAGCCTAGGCCCTAGAGCAGGACTCCCTCAGTAGATCAGCGATCTCAGGCTCCTAAATTGAGTCAGATGATGGTGATGCCAGAGGATGATGATGCAGTTGATGCCAGGTGATGGTGATAGAGTTGGCTTGCTGGCCCTGATGTCGTTCTCAGTTCAGCCTCTCTGTAACCTGGACTTTGTACTCCTCCACAACTAACGTGTAGCACCCACTTGGTTGATGCCTGTGCTGCTGGTACACCGCAAAAAAAGCCCACCACACGTCAGTCCAGAGCAGTAGTCAGGTCTCATTGATCAAAAAGCAGCCAGTGCGGAGATGCATCTGAGATGGCATCGCTGAGGAGGGCGCCCGTTCCTGTTTGACTTAGCTTTTTTATGGCTATTTTTGCGTTAATTATTACTTTGTATGTTTATGCAATAATTTCCTACGACCGACAAACACTTCTGGATCATGAATCAGAAGCTATACACTATACACATCTCTCAGCCTCCCAGATCTGGAATATTACATTCCCTCCTTTGTTCCCCGCACAGCGGGCCTACCTGTTGCTCCTGGCCGAGATGACCTAAGGCAACGCCGGCTACAAAGAAGAGGAAGGAAAGGGGGACTCCAAGCTAGGCTAAAAAGACGGGCTACACGGCCTCCTCTTCCTAGTATCCTGATGGCTAATGTCCAGTCGCTGGAAAATGAACTTTGTGAACTCAGAACAAGGCTTAAATCGCAGAGGGACATCAGGGAATGCTGTGTCTTTGTTTTTACTGAGACGTGGCTTACGGACAATACACTCGGCTCTGCTATTCAACCAGACGGCTTTTCCATATTCCGAATGGATCAAACTGCGGATTCTGGTAAGAGTCGGGAATAAACAATTCCTGGTGTACTGAAGTTTAAAACATTGCAAGCTCCTGTTCACCCGACCTGGAGTTTCTGATCGTGAAATGCCGACCCCACTATATGCCGAGGGAATTCATGTGTGTTATTATCCCAGCTGTGTACATACCGCCACAAGCAAACACCAAGGCGGCACTCAGCGAACTGTACAAGATCATTCGCCAGCAAGAATCCTCTCACCCGGAAGCAGTCTTTATTGTGACGGGTGACATTAACTAAGCCCGTCTAAAACAAAATATTGCCAACATCTATCCTGCCCCACAAGAGGATCCAGCGTGCTTGACCATGTATACACAAACATCCCTGACGCATACAAAGCTATCCCCTGCCCCCACATCGGCCAATCAAATCACGTCTCTCTGTTGCTACTCCCTGCCTACAAGCAGCAACTCAAGAGGGAGCCACCAACATAGAGAATAGTGAGGCGCTGGACAGAGGAGGTAGACTCAATGCTGCAGTATTGTTTTGAGAATACTAATTGGAATATGTTCAAAGATTCATCCCCCCAGGACTCATCCATCAACATTGAGGAATATACATCCTCAGTCACAGGCTGTGTTGACATACCCCGACCAAAAACCCTGGATGAACGGAGATATCCGTACTATGCTGAGAGCCCATACTGCAGCATTCAATGTCAGCAGAACAAATCCCAATGACTTGGTGGCGCGGTGTGCAAGGCAAGCAGGTACAAGCTCCGCAAATCCATTAGGGATGCAAAAAGTCAATACAGACTCAAACTTGAATTGATGTTAGACAGCTCAGACTCACGTCGCATGTGGCAAGGACTACAGACCATCACAGACTACAAAGGAAAATCCAGCTGTGCGGTGCCCACCAAAGGCTCCCTCCCAGAGGAGTTTAACAGATTTTATGCTCGCTTCAAGGCAGACAATACCGAGTCATCCAGGAAGACTCTCGCTGCTCCGGACTACCAGGTGCTTTCGCTCTCCAAGGCTGATGTGAGGAAAACTCTCAAAAGAGTGACTACTCGCAAAGCCGCCGGCCCAGATGGCATCCCTGGCAGCGTCCTCAGAGTGTGTGCTGACCAGCTGGCGGGCGTCTTTTCGGACATCTTCAACCTGTCCCTGTCCCAGGCTGTAGTCCCCACCTGCTTTAAGGAGACTACCATCGTCCCAGTGCCCAAGAAAAACAAGGTGACATGCCCAAATGACTATTGCCCCATCGCACTCACCTCGGTCATCATGAAGTGCCTCTGGACCCACTCCAATGGACCCACTCCAACAGATCCACGGAAGATGCCATTTCCATCACTATTCACACGGCCGTAACACATCTGTACAAGATGAACACCTATGTGAGAATTCTGTTCATTGACTACAGTTCAGCATTCAACACTATTGTTCCCTCCAAGCTCGACACCAAGCTCAGAGCCCTGGGTCTGGACACCACCCTCTGCAACTGGATCCTGGACTTCCTGACAGGCAGAACACAAGTTGTGAGGATTGACAACAACACCACCTCCACACTAACTGTTAACACAAGGGCCCCCGAGGGGTGTGTCCTCAGTCCTCTGCTGTACTCCCTGTTCACCCACGACTGCGTGTATTTGCACGACACCAACTCCGTCATCAAGTTTGCTGACGACACCACGATTGTAGGCCTGAGGGTCCTCTCCAAATACTACTGCCGCACCATCGACAGCATCCTGACCGGTTGCATCACGGCCTGGTACGGGAATTGCTCCATCCACGACCGCAAGGCCCTCCAGTGGGTGAAGACGGCCCAGTACATCACTGGGACCGTGCTCCCACCCATCCAGGATATCTACTCGAACCGGTGCCTGAGGAAGGCACGCAGCATCATCAAGGACCCCACACACCCCAGCCACAAGCTGTTCTCTCCCTTACCATTGGGCAGACGGTATCGGAGCATGATGTCTGCTACCAACATGATGTCGGAGCATGATGTCTGCTACCTCAGGCTCTACAAGGAAATCAGGCTGCTGAAGACTTGAACTGGACTGACCACCTGCTCTGATTCTCTGAACCTTATCACACATGCACTCGCTCATGCACACACCCACACAGACATACACACACACTCTTATACATTCATGCTACACACACATCACAACTGCTGCTACCAGACTCTTATTATACTGCATTTGAGGTAAAGTAGTGACTGGCTACAACTGGAGTGAGGCGTGGGAGAATGAGCCCACTGAAGGGGGAGGCCATAGATTTTTTATTGATTCTTATTAAGTAAACTACAGTGAGGGAAAAAAGTATTTGATCCCCTGCTGATTTTGTACGTTTGCCCACTGACAAAGAAATGATCAGTCTATAATTTTAATGGTAGGTTTATTTGAACAGTGAGAGACAGAATAACAACAAAAAAATCCAGAAAAACGCATGTCAAAAATGTTATAAATTGATTTGCATTTGAATGAGGGAAATAAGTATTTGACCCCCTCTCAATCAGAAAGATTTCTGGCTCCCAGGTGTCTTTTATACAGGTAACGAGCTGAGATTAGGAGCACACTCTTAAAGGGAGTGCTCCTAATCTCAGCTTGTTACCTGTATAAAAGACACCTGTCCACAGAAGCAATCAATCAATCAGATTCCAAACTCTCCACCATGGCCAAGACCAAGGGGCTCGCCAAGGATGTCAGGGACAAGATTGTAGACCTACACAAGGCTGGAATGGGCTACAAGACCATCGCCAAGCAGCTTGGTGAGAAGGTGACAACAGTTGGTGCGATTATTCGCAAATGGAAGAAACACAAAAGAACTGTCAATCTCCCTCGGCCTGGGGCTCCATGCAAGATCTCACCTCGTGGAGTTGCAATGATCATGAGAACGGTGAGGAATCAGCCCAGAACTACACAGGAGGATCTTGTCAATGATCTCAAGGCAGCTGGGACCATAGTCACCAAGAAAACAATTGGTAACACACTACGCCGTGAAGGACTGAAATCCTGCAGCGCCCGCAAGGTCCCCCTGCTCAAGAAAGCACATATACAGGGCCATCTGAAGTTTGCCATCACAAAGGAGGAGAACTGGGTGAAAGTGTTGTGGTCAGATGAGACCAAAATCGAGCTCTTTGGCATCAACTCAACTCGCCGTGTTTGGAGGAGGAGGAATGCTGCCTATGACCCCAAGAACACCATCCCCACCGTCAAACATGGAGGTGGAAACATTATGCTTTGGGGGTGTTTTTCTGCTAAGGGGACAGGACAACTTTACTGCATCAAAGGGATGATGGACGGTGCCATGTACCGTCAAATCTTGGGTGAGAACCTCCTTCCCTCAGCCAGGGCATTGAAAATGGGTCGTGGATGGGTATTCCAGCAGGACAATGACCCAAAACACACAGCCAAGGCAACAAAGGAGTGGCTCAAGAAGAAGCACATTAAGGACCTGGAGTGGCCTAGCCAGTCTCCAGACCTTAATCCCATAGAAAACCTGTGGAGGGAGCTGAAGGTTTGAGTTGCCAAACGTCAGCCTCGAAACCTTAATGACTTGGAGAAGATCTGCAAAGAGGAATGGGACAAAATCCCTCCTGAGATGTGTGCAAACCTGGTGGCCAACTACAGGAAACGTCTGACCTCTGTGATTGCCAACAAGGGTTTTGCCACCAAGTACTAAGTCATGATTTGCAGAGGGGTCAAATACTTATTTCCCCCATTAAAATGCAAATCAATTCATAACATTTTTGACATGCGTTTTTCTGGATTTTTTTGTTGTTATTCTGTCTCTCACTGTTCAAATAAACCTACCATTAAAATTATAGACTGATCATTTCTTTGTCAGTGGGCAAACGTACAAAATCAGCAGGGGATCAAATACTTTTTTCCCTCACTGTATATTAGACCTACACACACACTTGACATATTTCTAACCCCCCCCCCCCCAGTTCCTGTGGACTGTTGAACCTGACCTGTCCTGTCCCAAACTTGACTCTAGAACTTCACTACCATTCCTGCGGGTCCCGCGGGAGTCCTGTTCCTGTGTCAACCTCTAGTGTTGAGTACAGATGAATTATTTTCGCAGGTGACCTGGGTAAGCGTGTTAACGTTAGAGTTGTAGGCCATGCCTACTGTCGTCACGCCGACCATGCTGCAGCTTAAAGTCACACTCTCCCAGTCACTATAATTATCTAATGTCTTATGCAAAGCAGGCTGGCTCTGACTGCAAACTCACTGTTTCACTATATGGGGACTTCCACCTTTTCTGCTTTAGACTGTTGGACAAGTTACTACTGCTGCAAAACGTGTGGCACTTCATTTATTGAACAGTCACATCCCATAGTGTGGTTGTGCCGCGAAACCCATCCTCTTCAAAGAGTATCTTAAATAATCCCACAGCACCCCACCTCGCACCCCCTCATCACTCCCCCCCAAAAAAGCCTTTTGTGAACTGATACTCACACTTCACTCTTTTCCCTCCTACTGACTCTGCCTTTGCTGATAGCTACTTTACTGAGGAAAAATGTACTTACTGTGTCTGTGATATGTGGTTGTCCCACCTAGCTATCTGAAGATGAATGCAGTAACTGTAAGTCGCTCTGGATAAGAGCGTTTGCTAAATGACTAAAATGTAAAAGTTCCCTCAGCAGTCAGTCAGTCAGACGAATAGTAAACTCTTAGAGGAAGTGTGTATTGCAGTGTGTTGCATAGCCTAACTCTCAGGTCATTGACACCCACTAATCCAGACAACTCTCAGCTCTAGAAGTCCTCCCTTCTGCTGTTGCTATGTTCTCTGATTAGCCTGTTACCCCTCACCTCTCCTCCCACCTGTTGCGTCTGAGTGGCATCACCGAGGACACCTGTGTTGCCACTTGTCTGTGTAACCCAAACCCCAAACCTCAGCTTGTTTGAAATGCCTGCATCACCTCTCACCCTCTCTCACACACACTGATGCACAGTGCTCTCTCCTCCCTCGGCCTCTCTCACTCCCTCTCTGTAAGTTGTGAAAGCGAGAGAGAGCTCCTGTGCTCTTGTTTTGGTCTGTAAACCTGCTCTAGATAACCCCCAGGCACCTCTCTGAAGTCTTCTGCTGCTGTAATGTGTTTGAGAGAGAGAGAGAGAGAGAGAATGCACTGTCTGAAAGAGGAAGAGATGGTGAGAGAGAGAACCTCCTCGTTGTCATGGCAGCAGGGAGATGCACCCCGGGATGGGGATTGCGTGTTTCCATGGGGAAGGAGGATGCCTGTCCGCTATTGGTCAGCTTCAAACAGACTTGTTTATGTGTTGTTTACCCGAGACCTAATTGGTCCCATTTTCAAAGAGCTCAGAAATTCTTTAAGATCAGTAATCTCCTAGCCTATGTTGATAATATTAATAGAATTTGCTTGATATGTTGATAGATTTTGCTTGATCATTCTGATTGATCTCAACATTTCCTTTTAAACATGGCTAAGTGTTCAATAAATTGACTAAATAACACATGAAGGTGTAGACGTTCAGTGTATTCTAGCTTCTGTTAGATTTATAGCAGATTGAACAGGTTCTTTGTTATTAAAAGGGGTGGTTGATATCAGTTTGCCTGAGTGGCAATGAATTAATGCAATGCAGTGCGTTATGCAATGGAGCATATGCCTGTGTGTGTGACGTGTGTTTGCATCTGTGTGCTTTTCTGCATAGCGTGTGTGTGTGTTGTGCCTGGGTTGTACCGTTCTCCTTGCTCGCTCTTCCCCTCCTCTCTTCCCTTCCTACCTCCCTCGCCCCATCTCTTTTTTTTTCTCTCTCTCTCTCTCTCTCTCTCTGTCATTTCTCTCCCTCCCTCTCAGATGGAGGGAGGGAGGGATGGATGGGAAAGGGAGGGAGGTGAGTGACACTCCTCTCCTGTGCAGGGCGGAATCAGAGAGCAGTGCTGCGTTAAGTAGGACAGTGCAGGATAAAGACACACACACACACACACACACACACACACACACACACACACACACACACACACACACACACACACACACACACACACACACACACACACACACACACACACACACACACACACTGCCTCCAGTCTGGGGCTAAAGCACTCAATTTATCCACTCCCAACACACACATGCAGATACAGACACAAATACACACCAAATACAAATACACAGACATTCACAGGTAGATAGATACACATGTTTACATACATAAAACATAATACCAAACACAAATGCACATGAAGACAGACACATACAGTGCCTTCAGAAAGTATTCACACCCCTTGACATATTCCACATTTTGTTGTGTTACAGCCTGAATTCAAAATGGATTAAATTGATTTTTTTTCTCTCACCCATCGACACACAATACCACACAGTCTCTCTCTATGGCACACAGTCTCTCTCTATGGCACACAGTCTCTATCTATGGCACACAGTCTTTCTCTGTGGCCGCCAGTCTCTCTATGGCACACAGTCTCTCTCTATGGCACACAGTCTCTCTCTATGGCACACAGTCTCTCTCTATGGCACACAGTTTTTCTCTATGGCCGCCAGTCTCTCTCTATGGCACACAGTCTCTCTCTATGTGATAAGACAGCGAGCCAGTCAATACCTGAGACATGGTGCTTCTCCCCAAGGCGTTCTACCTGGCTTCCTAATGGCCCACTGTGACTTCCTAGTCAGTCTGCGCTGGGGGCAGGGAGAGACCGTCCCACTGTGACCTCCCAGTCAGTCTGCCCTGGGGGCAGGGAGAGACCGTCCCACCGTGACCTCCCAGTCAGTCTGCCCTGGGGGCAGGGAGAGACCGTCCCACCGTGACCTCCCAGTCAGTCTGCACCAAGGCCCCAGGGCAGGGAGAGACAGGCTGCTCTGTTGGAACCTAACATCAGCCAGAATGTCTGAGTGGAGACAGATAGGAGAAAGAGGGAGGCTGTTCCAGAGACAGACAGACAGTAGTGAGGAAGTTATGGAGCGATTTCATTGCCAACAGAAAATATATTTGAAATCAATATTTTTTAATTTACATTTAGATATTACATTTGTAATACACAAATTGAATAATTGAATTAATAAATTAAGACTTGTATTTCATGATTTGACATGGAATTTGATGACTATTGCATTCAGTTTTAAATTCTGTTTCAATGTAATTGAATATTCAAATTCAATATTTATATATTCAGTTTCAGTATGGTAAATATTGCATTAATTGTCTGTGTATCAAGTTTACAAACTATAATTTCCAGTTTACCAAAGTTTCATATACAGTGCCTTCAGAAAGTATTCATACCCCTTGACTTATTCCACATTTTGTTGTGTTACAGCCTGAATTCAAAATTGATTAAATAAATAAAAACAAAAACTATAACTCGGCCACTCAAAAACATTCACTGTCTTCTTAGTAAGCAACTCCAGTGTACATTTGGCTTTGTGTTTTAGGTTATTGTCCTGCTGAAAGGGGAATTAATCTCCCAGTGTCTGGTGGAAAGCAGACTGAAGCAGGTTTTCCTCTAGGATTTTGCCTGTGCTTAGCTCCATTCTTTTTCTTTTTTATCCAGAAAAACTCCCCAGCGCTTAACGATTACAAGCATACCCATAACATGATGCATCCACCACTATGGTTGAAAATATGGAGAGTGAAACTCGGTAATGTGTAGTATTGGATTTGCGCCAAACATAACACTTTTGTATTCAGGACAAAAAGTTAATTGCTTTGCCACATTATTTGCAGTATTACTTTAGTGCCTTGTTGCAAACAGGATGCATGTTTTGGAATATATATATATATATATATATATATATATATATATATATATATATATATATATATATATATATTTTACATGCTTCTTTCTTTTTACTCTGCCAATTAGGTTAGTTTTGTGGAGTAATTACAATGCTGTTGATCCATCCTCAGTTTTCTCCTATCACAGCCATTAAACTCTGTAACTGTTTTAAATTCACCATTGGCCTCATGGTGAAATCGCTGAGCAGTTTCTTACCTCTCTGGCAACTGAGTTAGGAAGGACGCCTGTATCTTTGTAGTGACTGGGTGTATTGATACACCATCCAAAGTGTAATTAATAATTTCACCATGCTCAAAGGGATATTCAATGTCTGCCTTTTAACATGTTTTACCCATCTACTAATAGTTGCCCTTCTTAGCAAGGCATTGGAAAACCTCCCTTGTCTTTGTGGTTGAATCTGTGTTTGAAATTCCCTGCTCGACTGAGGGACCTTACAGATAATTGTATGTGTGGGGTACAGAGATGAGGTAGTCATAACAAAATCATGTTAAACACTATTTTTGTCCATGCAACTTATTATGTGACTTTTTGACACACATTTTCACTCCTGAACTTATTTAGGCTTGCCATAACAAAGGGGTTGAATACTTATTGACTCAAGCTTTTCATTATTAATTAATTTGTAAAAATGTTTAAAAACATAATTGCACTTTGACATTATGGGGTATTGTGTGTAGGCCAGTGACAAAAAAATCTAAATTCAATCCAGTTTAAATTCAGGCTGGATCACAACAAAATGTTGAAAAAGTCAAGGGGTGTGAGTACTTTCTGAAGGCAATGTATATGCTATTTAGCAGACGCTAAAAGGTCTGCTTGAAACATATACAGTGACTTCAGAAAGTATTCACCTTTCAGCCGGACAATAACCTAAAACACAAGGCCAAATAAACACTGGAGTTGCTTACCAAGACGACATTGAATGTTCGGTGGTCTAGTTACAGAGTGGTCTAGTTACAGTTTTGACTTAAATCGGGGTTGAAAATCTATGGCAAGACTTGAAGGTCTAATATTGTACAATCCAGGTGTGCAAAGCTCCTAGAGACTTACCCAGAAAGACTCAGCTGTAATCGCTGCCAAAGGTGATTCTAACATGTATTGACTCAGGGGGTTGAATACTATTATTTTTATTATTATATTATTTTTCAGATTCTGTTTTTAAAAGGTAGAATTGTTCTTCTACAGATCGTTGACATAAAAGGACAATTAAATCCATTTTAATCCCACTTTGTAACACAACAGAAAGTGAAAAAAGTAAAGGTGTGTAAATACTTTCTGAAGTCACCCCCCCCCCAGGAATTCCTTCGAGACCAGCAGTGTTTGGCCATGTGACTAGGCAGGGAGGCAGGCAGCTCTGTAGATGTATCATGTTGCCTCATGTCAGAACAGAGAGAGGGAGAGAGAAAAGGAAAGAAAGGGAGAAAGAGAAGGAGAGAGAGAAGGAGATCCTGCAGAGCAGATAAATATGGCTCTTAAGCGCTACACAGGAGTGAGATTACCAACGCCAGTGAGTCCCCACTTCCTCTCTAATACCAGTCCTTTTACTGTGTCTAATACTAATACCATCTGGCCTCACAGAAACACACAGCAACAGTCACAACCATCTGATCATCTCTCTCTACTCAGATATAGCAGATGTCATAATGCTACTCAAAGCCTTTTAGTAGCACATTAAAATGCATATTAAAATTGCATAAAACAGAGATGTTAGAAATATGACAATTGAATGGCTCCTATTAGGGTAGTGAGTAAACTTGTGTACAGGGCTAAAGGGGGGGCTAAACTATTCATGTTTCCCCTCTTGCTCCTCCGCCCGCTCCCAGCCCTTCAGGAGGCATGCAGCCATAGAGTCATTATACCCTAATGTAGGCCTATTTGCCTACAAGCCAAATAAAGTGAAGAGCATGATGCGTGCAACTCGTCATTCCAACATATTTTAACATTTAATGAATCCTACATTCAGTTCAGTCAGTCAGTATGTAATCCATTCAGGAATTTGTCTGAGTTGCAATAGGAACTAAATCAAAGACAATAAAACAGTCTTATCCATTTGTTTATGGAAATCCATGTGTGTATTCAAAATTATCTAAATTCTCCAAAGTTCTTTAGCCTATCACTTTAATAATTCAATGTTTAATTTAGGCCTATCCAAATAAAAAAAAGGGGGCCTTCAACTTTTGGGCATTGCAATTTAGGCTATCATTTTGGGTACTGGTGTATTGCAGAATAATTGTAGAACTCTATTTGTGTTTTATAACTGTTTTTATTATAGGGCTCCCCTTAAAAAGAGACCCTAGCTCACAGGCCTTTAAATATAGCCTCATTCTCACAAAAGTAATTTGCTGAAGGCCCAAGCCTATACTACGCAATCTACTGGTATAATGTCGTTATTGAATGCAGTTCTAAAACAAGCTCTAGACTTTTATTTTGGAAATGAAACCGGAAGCTGCTAAGCTACTCTTAACGTCTGGGCTAGAGTTGCTTGATTGACTAGCTAACTTCGACTAGCTACGTTTGGTTCATGTCCTTTTCAGATGCCACATTACTGACAAAAGTTTGTACGCATAAAAAAGATCTGTAACCGAGTAAAGGGAGATGTAAAGTAAGAATTGAACGTGTAAATGTTCATTCATAGTTGTAACATAAGGTTTTTACGTTAACAGATCTAATTTAACATTTACGTTTAATGTTTCATGCATGGCTTTTCTTACGATCCTAACAATTTACGTATGGATTTTCTTACAATCCTAACGATACATATGTTCAACCTTTTGGCAACTATCTCGCTCCATACTCGCAGGCCACCTATGAGTAGCTCCCCGAACAATTCTGAAAGTACATGCAATTTTCATGTGTTCCACCGCAAACTGTCATAAACAAATCTCACAAGTATCAGACACCGCAGGCTCCCAGCTACTATCTAATCAATGCAACATTGACATTATCTCAACCCTGGTTAGCCACTATTGGCTTAAAAAGCCAAACCTAACACAATATCTGCCAATTAATTTCCAGCAATATTGCCCCTGTCTGTCTATGTGGTGCGCATGTTTGTCTATCACTCTGTGTAGCCAGTTGATGTGAAAGTCTTGTGGGTTCCCCAAAACCCTCTCAATTAAATGTTAACTGCAAAGTAGGCTTACCTGGCAGAAGTGTATCATGAGGAAGTATATAATTTGTATCTATTATTTGTTATTTGCAAACTTTGCCATGAAATGTCCCGTGTAGCTCAGTTGGTAGAGCATGGCGTTTGCAAGCCAGGGTTGTGGGTTTGATTCCCACGGGGGGCCAGTATGAAAAATGTATGCACTCACTAACTGTAAGTCGCTCTGGATAAGAGCGTCTGCTAAATGACTAAAATGTAAATGAGCAGCAGCAGTACAGCACCATCACTAGACCGGCACATTCTTCACTCGCTAGATGTGCAATTAAATTAAAGGGGAATTACATTCAAAAATCTATTTGATAGTTTTCTTTCAGACCTAAAAAGAATGGTCTTCTGATGTGATTTAAGCATTGACATGGACTCAGAACATCCAATTTCGGTGTTTCTCTTTGAACAATTTAAATTTTGAGAGTGAAAAACAAAAGAAATCTAAAACCAGGAATGTTTTTTTACTGAGAAAACCGATTTTATAGGGCCCTTGGAGTTGTTTATTAACCATTATTTTACCTGGTATATTGACAGAAAACATAGTACACTACTTTCTCTTGTACACTACGGACCTGGGGAAGAGTTGCAGTGGAGAGGAGAAGAGAAGAATGTGCCTATTTGAAAGTAGCTATCATGCTAGAAAAGGTTGGAAACACCTGGATTAGAGAGATGTCAGTACACTGTCTAGGCAGAGGAAGTGCTCTGGGTGTAGCACTGTTTCTCGCTCCCTAAAAAATCTGGGATGAATTGGATTTCTCTGGTTTCTATTTCTCCTGGAGTCTCGTTCTCTCACGCTCTCATGCTCTCACACACTCTCTCTCTCTCTCTGTCTTTCTCTCTCGCTCTCTCTCTCTCTCTCATTGACAGCTCCAATCTGACATGTATAAAGTGTCTCTTCTCTATTTGTGTGCAGAGAAAAATCTATTCTAAGTAATATGGCTTGGCTGTGTGTGAATGCGTGGGTTGTGTAGAGTTGGTTTAGTGTGCTGCTACACAATAGCTCTAGTCCGCTGCCTCAATAAACGGTGTGGTAATGTTTATGAGTGAGGTGTGTGTTCGTGTATTTGTGTGTTTATTCCAGGGGTTGTGTGTGTGTATGTGTGTGTGTGTGTTTGCGTGTGCACACATGTGCCAGTATGTTCCCCGGCCGGCACGCTGCGCTGCTGTGTGCAGTGCTCAGGTGGTCTGACAGTAGGGGGAGATGACATCATTCTGGAAGTGTCTCTCTCTCTCTCTTCTCTCGTGCTCTCTTTCTCTCTCTGTCTCTCTCTCTCTTCTCTCGTGCTCTCTTTCTCTCTCTCTCTCTCTCTCTCTCTCTCTCTCTTCTCTCGTGCTCTCTCTCTCCCTCTCTCTCTCTCTCTCTCTCTCTCTCTCTTTGTTCTCTCTCCCTCACTTCTCTCTCTTGCTCTCTTTCTCTTGTGTTCACTTGCTCTCTCTCTCCTGCACTGCTCTTTTCTCTGTCTATCTCTCTCTCTTTCCCCCTGTCTCTGGTAATATTAGCAACTCTCGTCATCAAAGCGGAGCTCATAAATTGTTCAAAGTAGTCATTGTGCATAGAGTTCTATGGTTTGAAATCAATGTTTTTTGTTTGGCATACATTTTAAAGCAGAAAATTGGAGTCTCAGCGTTACCGTGGAATTGCCCTCATACTGTATGTGGCTTGCACATCAGAAGCATTCTACAGAAGCATTGCTTGTCAAATCGACTATCTTCCCCTGGGGGATAATAAAGTTAATCTTATCTTTGATTATGTGGTGTGTGTCAGACAACATGATGTGTGTGCGTTTGTTTGTGTGAGTGTGTGTGTGTGTGTGTGTGTGTGTGTGTGTGTGTGTGTGTGTGTGTGTGTGTGTGTGTGTGTGTGTGTGTGTGTGTGTGTGTGTGTGTGTGTGTGTGTGTGTGTGTGTGTGTGTGTGTGTGTGTGTGTGTGTGTGTGCGTGCGTGTGTGTGTGTGTGCTAGAGCCACTTGTTGTCAGGAAGTGTACAGCAGCTAACCGGAAGCCCTGTTTTTATAGCACTGCTAGCCAAGCCAAACAAACATCTAAGGAATGTGACATCCCTCCCTCAATCGCTCTCTCTCTACAAATAATTTCTGTCCTCCATAAAACTTTCTGTTTACCCTCAAATTATGTGTGTGAGAGATCTATATGTATGTGCATGCACGTTCATGTGTGTTAGTGTGCAAGTGTGTATGTTGAAAGGCCTTTGGTGATCCTCTGGGCTGGTGTGTTTATGTGGTGATGATGATATGATGCATATTCTATTATAAAGTGGAAGTAGTGATAACAGTCAGCCTGATAATGATAATACTACCAGTTCTTTCCCTTCCTCTCCTCCCCTGGTGCTGCCTCCAGGCTGTCCTGCCTCCAGACGGCCCTTTGCCACCTCATTTCCATAGCCCGCCTTTGCCAACCAACACAAGGCAAATTACCCACCTGGTCTTTAAGGTGCACCATGGCACGGGTTCAAACCCCCAGTGGATGATCTTATTGTCTCTTTCCTTCCTGAGCTAAAGGCCAATCAGAATTTGCATCAGAGAGAGAGGAAGAGGAGCACGGAGAGAGAGAAAGAGGAGCACGGAGAGAGAGGAGGAGGAGCACAGAGAGAGAGGAGGAGGAGCAGGGAGAGAGAGGAGGAGGAGCACAGAGAGAGAGGAGGAGGAGCACGGAGAGAGAGGAGGAGGAGCAGGGAGAGAGAGGAGGAGGAGCACAGAGAGAGAGGAGGAGGAGCACAGAGAGAGAGAGGAGGAGGAGCACAGAGCGAGAGCCACTCTGTTTGTCCTCAGGAATCAAGTCAGCTATAGTGGACTAGAGGTGTGTGTGTTTTCGGCAAGTGGGCTTAAGCCTTCTGCATGCTTCGGTTCGGCTGGCGCCTAGCCGAATCGAACAATTGTGCTCGCATACTCTCTTAAAAGACCTTCACTTGAAAAACAAGAAAAAAGTGACAATAGTGCTGTTTGTCCATCTTGAGACACCGTAGCCAGTATATACTTCCACAAAATAGTCAGAATTAATCTAAGATAACTCAAGAAATCTGCCATTAATTTGGGATGTTTTTGTCGAGGAGTTCTTAGTCGCACAATTTTACATCTAACTAAGATGTTTGATGCATTATTTCTCAAGTAAAAAATGTGCATGAAAACGATTAGTCTCTGGTTGAATGAACGGATATTTTCATCTCTGTCACATGAAACTGCTAGTATGTGCTGTGCCCTTTTGTTTTCCCTCTAATTGCATTATGGAACGAAAATTGGCGGGTAGGCTACTTCCTTGTGCGCATTGCTGCACTTATAATGTTCTGATGTGTTGCATCAGACTCATTGCTTTTAATGTTATTTTTTTCTCCTAGTCCTACTGGTTGAATGAATTTGGTATCTTATCGTCCCACAACTGTCCCAGAGTCTGTTTGCTATAGGCTATTTCTTTCTCGACAAGCTGACCAATAGAATAGGTAGCCTAAACTTTTTTACTATAGTAGATTGACATAGGCTAGTGATTTTGCTGTTCGTTACTTGTCTTGTTGGCTGAGGAAAAGTACAAAGTGGACCACACATCAGTGCATCCTCGACTTGCATGTTCTGTTAATATGAATTACCATATTCTAAATGTGATTTCTGTCATTCTGAGCACCGTGGGTGGACACCTTAATTTGGTTACGCACCCAATGCATTTGGATCCGGTAAATTTCTGAAATGTCCGGTAAATTAATATGTTGCCAGTGAAATTTCTGGCGCCACATTTTCCTAACGGAAACCCTACACCCTACATATCTTCACACAGCCCAACCCCACCTTGCCTCCCCAGAATAATTGAGAGATTACAGAGTTTGTTTGGAGCTGACAGTGTGTGTGTGCTGGCCGTGACAGTGACAATGGGCCCGTGGTGGCACGCCACACAGCCGTGGCAACAGCAGGCACGTCAGCCGAGCCTGGTCCAATGTGATTGTGCTGCACTTTTCAGCCAACTGGCGACAAATCCCCTGCCCCTTTGTGTGTGTGTGCGTGTGTGACACAGCGGTTAGGTCATGTGTCTCTGCTGTATTTGTTGTTGTTTTTATAATACGGGCATGGGGGCTACTAAGGGTTAAAAATGAACATATGTCTATTATCTATTGACATTTATTCCTTGCACAATGGAGAAAAGAATCTGCTGCTGAGAAATGCCTCAATGAGCACTTGAGAATTTGATCAATACTCACTCTCCGTGTGATGATATTTAAGACATAGGATACATTGTTTACATCTCCATTTTAGACAGCTCTGGGAACCTTCTTATCCTAACCTCTCATTATTGTTTTATCTTAAAAATCCATATTAGCCTCTTTCAATGGCAGTTTACTCAACTGATGAGTGAGTATCTCTAAAGTGAGTTTCTCTGATAGAGAGGATGAAAAGGAGCATGCCCAGACACTGTTGATGTGGTGTGGCTGCCGTTCTGCCTAATCGGCTACAGGTGGCAGCCCTCTATTCCTTTAGCTCCCTCAGCCGGGCAACACAGAACACATACACACACCAACATTTTTAGAATCGGAAAAAGGAAATGAGCGTTCCTTTTGGATTTCACTCTGTGTCAAAATGTTCTCTCCTACCAGACTCTTTAGATCACACTCTCTCAGCACAGTATGAGACTGGTGTGTAGAAGTCAATTGGAGTGGGTTTTGAGAGGCAGAGTGTGTGTGTTTGTGTCAGAGACAAGAGTGAGTGTGAGTAAATGATTCTGAGTTTGTGGTTTCTGTGGTTACTCCTGCAATGCTGCTCTCGGCAGACAGCCTGTGTGTTTAGTCTGCACAGCTCAGACAGACAGACAGACAGACAGTAAGCTGGATACACTCCTCTTCTCCTTCCCCTCAGTACCTATCCCTCTTTTCCCTCCCTTTCTCCCTCTCTCTCCCCCTTCTCCTCCCTCCCTCCCTCCCTCCCTCCCTCTTAGACACCTCACCTCAGCGGTGCTAAAGGTAGTCTAGACCTGCTCTCTCCCTAGTGCTGCTGCAGCGCCATGGTAGCAGAGGGGGCGGTGCACATGCCTGACTTAGTCTCCAGCTCCTCCCCCCTGCTCTCTCTCTGTCACACCCCCACAGGTGGTTGGCTGAGCTGTCATAGACCTGGAGGCTTGTCCTGCGTGTGTGTGTGCACTGCATGTTTATTTGTGTGATATCTGCTCTCCTAGGGCCGATTCAGACTTAGGAAATCTATTCCTTTTTTAGGCATTTTGATTTAAGCACTTCTCAGTAGTTGGTATTCAGACTTACCGTATGCAGGTGCGTAAAGGGCTTTGCAGGTGTGGCTCCCTTGCTCGAAATGAATAAATGTAATTCAACCGCTGAAACCATCCCACTTGCTGGCCAACATATTTTCTCATGGAGTTCTCATTCAATAGGCTTTTCAGTGCATTTATCTAAAGGCATCCCTTTAAGTACAGTGTACCTTTAATTCAGATTTTCTTGACAGACTCACTAGAATATATACTGAACAAAAATATAAACAAAACATGCAACAATTTCAAAGATTTTACTGAGTTACAGTTCATATAAGGAAATCAGTCAATTGAAATAAATTCATTAGGCCCTAATCTATGGATTTCACGACTGGGCAAGGGTGCAGCCATGGGTGGGCCTTTGAGGGCATAGGCTCACCCACTTGGCAGCCAGGCCCACCCACTAGGGAGCCAGGCCCAGCCAATCAGAATTAGTTTTTCCCCACAAAAGGGCTTTATTACTAACAGAAATAATCCTCAGCACCAACCCCACCCTCCCTCAGACGATTCCGCAGGTGAAGAATCCGGATGTGGTGGACCTCGGCTGGCGTGGTTACACGTGGGCTGCGGTTGTGAGGCCGGTTGGACGTACTGCCAAATTCTCTAAAACGACGTTGGAGGCAGCTTATGGTAGTGAAATGAACATTCAATTGTCTGGCAACAGCTCTGGTGGACATTCCTACAGTCAGCATGCCAATTGCATGCTCCCTCAAAACTTGAGACATCTGTGGCATTGTGTTGTGTGACAAAACTGAACATTTTAAAATAGCCTTTTATTGTCCACAGCACAAGGTGCACCTGTGTAATGACAGGATCATTTATTTCAACTCATGAAACATGGGACCAACACTTTACATGTTGCATTTATATTTTTGTTCAGTGTAAATATTAGCCACTATCGGTAGACACCATCAGTAATACCCACTTTAGTGCAGTGACTGTTAGTTTCCTTTAATTTGTAGCCTACATTTTGCATCATTCCATTACATCATTAGTTTACCTTTTTTTCCTCTGTCACGTCTGTGTGGTTGTTCCTGATGGTCACTAGCAACAGTGGATCATATTAGGCTAACGTATTACAATTTGTGCAATAATTTGGGACATGTAGCCTATTTGAATCATTATGGAACGCAGACCATACGTAGCAGTTTAACCCTTTTAACCCCTAGAAAATAGATACGTGTCAGCTAAGCTAACAACGGCTAAATTCTTTATGATGGCAGCCATGTTTGTTTATGTTTGACAAGCGAAAACTCCCTAATCCCAGAATGACATTCACTATAAAACGCAAATAAACAAAGTTTTAGTCAAAGATGGCTGCGCCCATAGCCCGAATAAGATCAACTTAGTTTGGCCACTTTTTAGTATATTACAAATATTTGATGTGCTTGTTACAGTGTATACAAGAACCAGAGCACATGACTTGAGAAGTCATTTACAGTTTTTGACAAATCACAAAGCAATTAAAGTGTTTTCACCTAAAATACAAGCCTACAGCCTTGCTTAGCCTAGCCGTAGCGCCAAAGCTAAACAGGGTTGCCAGATTTGGGTGAAACTATTTTAGAGGGGTTTGTAGTCAGTAATAACTGAAGTTTATACAAATGTAACCACGTTTTGGAAGGAGATCGATAACTGGTCCACCCATGTAACATTCAGCCCGTAGATGACGCCAAAGCATAAACCTAGATAATCCTGTCTAGCTCCATAGTTTACGATAACCCATTATATCTACAACCTCGCCTCACATGGTCTCTGCACACAAAATAGCTGATTACACACACACACCATTCAATCTGATCATCCACACAAACTACCTCACTTTGTTGCTTACATGACTTAATCCACTCTGTTCTCATTCTCTTCCACCCCGACCAGGCAAAACCTATCCAAGCCATAATACTCACCGCATTTGATGATTGCGAAATATCTTCCTCGCTTGGCGACGAGGCAGGCAACTTTAGGCTACATGTCCAGTGGAGATAATATGTTGACATGATGATAAAATATAGGCACCACTGTAGCCTAGTTTTTCCAGGGGAGAATAAATTAAATTAATTTAAAAAATGAACTAAAAGCATTTAGGATGCCAGCGTTTCCCTTAACAATGGTCGGCATATGTAATATATGCTCATACTCCGCTCTCACTTTGTTTGTTCGCCACTATTGTATTAAACACACTAGACTTACCTGTGGTTTCCCGCCCTGTTTCACACGCGCAGCCCCTCAGACAGGCTAATACCAAAGCCTCTTTCAGATAATAATAAATGTAGGGCTGACCCCATTTAGTCAACTGGTCGATTGTTTGGTCGATAGGCTGTTGGTCGACCGAGGATTTTTTAGACGGGCAGTATTTTATGGCACATGTCTTTTTTTGTCTTTTTTTTTTTTTGTCTTGATTGATTGATGCCTGTCTCAGTGGACTAATCCATTGCGGACTCCACGGGGATGGCCCATTAATTCCCATAATTTCTAATATACAATGTTTGTTTGGTTACTGTAATTTCTGTTAATGCATTCAATATATTATTATTACAGTATTTTACAGTTCTCATTGTCGGAGTGGACACTTTGTTTGCAGAGTGCACAACCTATCCTACACTTGTGAGAAACAAGTTTTGGTTTATTTCATTCCATTTACGAGTTGTCAATTGATTCATTGTGTTTTGTTTGGAGTGGTCCTGTCAATGTTGAGTAAGGATGCGCACCTGATTACGCATAGAAGTAGGCCTAGGCTACCTGGCCTGCGTGCAAATGTAGGCTTATAAATGTGCCCATTTGGGGATCTGATAGTATTTCTGAATGTCTTAACTCAGTAATGAGTTCACCTCAAACAGCAAGTAAACAAAGTCTGTTTTTACATCCATTGAGAAAGGCTACATTGAGGAACTACTGTCAATTAGGAACATTTCGATAACCACTCAGCATTGGTGTAGCCAATGTGATATATTTTTATCAGGATACTTTCTACCTGCAGGCTGCAATGTTTTTATTTGTTGGCTTTATGTAGGCTATTTTTACATAGTGGCAATGGTAATAGAAGTTACTTTTAGATTTGTATAATTTTCATTTAGATTTAGATATCATGTTTATTAATCACATGACAATGATTTTGAGATATGTGGTCCTCTGTAGCTCAGCTGGTAGAGCACGGTGCTTGTAACGCCAAGGTAGTGGGTTCGATCCCCGGGACCACCCATACACAAAAATGTATGCACGCATGACTGTAAGTCGCTTTGGATAAAAGCGTCTGCTAAATGGCATATTATATTATTATATGAAGACTTTATTATCAAAGAAATTAAACTGTTCCACCAAAATGTGCATATGAAAATCACAACTGGCATGCAGATTGGTAGAAATGGTAAGATAAATTGGCACTCCAAATAGAAAAGGTTGCCGATCCCTGGTGTAGCCTATTACCGGCAACTTTGGGAGCGTAATGGAAGAATCTGCGAAGGCCAGCAGCAGCGGGAGGAGGATGTTCGGAACAGGTTTTTTTCTTCTGGTTAGGCTATCTTGATCTCTGGCTCCCTCTTGAGTCATTTGTGAGTCTTAATTATATAACCACAGTGTGCTTAAAGCATCAGACAAGCTCAGTAGCCTACATAGGGTGTGTCTATATATGGAGAAATACACGTTTTAAAATGTAGGCCCGTCGATTGGTCGAAAGAACAGACGACTCTTGGTTGACCAAGATTTATTTTAGTCGGGGACAGCCCTAAATAAATGTAATATAGATAATAATAATTATATAATGATCAACAATACTATAGATACTCGCTGCTACTACTATAGGCAGAAAGAATAAGAGATTGAGTGGTTAAAAAAATACCGTTTTATAAAGCCTAATATGAAGTAGAAAATGCGGTCTTGATGCAGTGAGGGGTGCAGAGAATAGCGGCAAAATGCAACAATCAAATTCTAGAACAGCAGAATAGAATTTCTCGACGACTGAACTGTTGTCATCACAGTTCCATGATTAGTGAGGATAAGGGTAGATTTATAGGACTATTGTTCAACCCCTATTGCACACTTTTCTCACCTTCCAATAGTTCATGGATTAAACAATTGAATATGGCAACATTCAGGAAGAATCAAACACTACTTTTGATTTGCCAATATATTTATTGCGTAAAGGCTCTCCAACCCTGTTTATGTATGAATCATAAATACTTTCCTAACCCTAAATAGAGAGTATTTAAAAAATGTACCAATTGGTGCTGAAAAGGAGACGAATATGCGTGTATTTAGATGGATTTCTTTCATTGATCCGTATTCTGAACCTGTCTCGATATACACTGAACAGAAATATAAACGCAACATGTAAAGTGTTGGTCCCATGTTTCATGAGCTGAAATAAAAAATCCCAGAAATCTTCCATACGCCCAAAAAGCTTATTTCTCTCACATTTTGTGAACAAATCTGTTAGTGAGCATTTAGTGCCAAGATAATCCATCCACCTGACAGGTGTGGCATATCAAGAAGCTGATTAAACAGCATGAGCATTAAACAGGTGCACCTTGTGCTGGGGACAATAAAAGGCCACTCTAAAATGTGCAGTTTTGTCACACAACACAATGCCACAGATGTCTCAAGTTTTGAGGGAGTCTGCAATTGGCATGCTGACTGCAGGAATGTCCACCAGAGCTGTTGTCAGATAATTGAATGCTCATTTCTCTACCATAAGGTGCCTCCAAAGTCGTTTTAGAGAATTTGGCAGTACATCCAACCGGCCTCACAACCGCAGACCATGTGTATGGCATTGTGTGGGGGAGTGGTTTGCTGATGTCAACGTTGTGAACAGAGTGCCCCATGGTGGTGGTGGGGTTATGGTACAATGAGGGAAAAAAGTATTTGATCCCCTGCTGATTTTGTATGTTTGCCCACTGACAAAGACATGATCAGTCTATAATTGTAATGGTAGGTTTATTTGAACAGTGAGAGACAGAATAACAACAAAAAAATCCAGAAAAACGCATGTCAAAAATGTTATGAATTGATTTGCATTTTAATGAGGGAAATAAGTATTTGACCCCTCTGCAAAACATGACTTAGTACTTGGTGGCAAAACCCTTGTTGGCAATCACAGAGGTCAGACGTTTCTTGTAGTTGGCCACCAGGTTTGCACACATCTCAGGAGGGATTTTGTCCCACTCCTCTTTGCAGATCTTCTTCAAGTCATTAAGGTTTCGAGGCTGATGTTTGGCAACTCGAACCTTCAGCTCCCTCCACAGATTTTCTATGGGATTAAGGTCTGGAGACTGGCTAGGCCACTCCAGGACCTTAATGTGCTTCTTCTTGAGCCACTCCTTTGTTGCCTTGGCCGTGTGTTTTGGGTCATTGTCATGCTGGAATACCCATCCACGACCCATTTTCAATGCCCTGGCTGAGGGAAGGAGGTTCTCACCCAAGAGTTGACGGTACATGGCCCGGTCCATCGTTCCTTTGATGCGGTGAAGTTGTCCTGTCCCCTTAGCAGAAAAACACCCCCAAAGCATAATGTTTCCACCTCCATGTTTGACGGTGGGGATGGTGTTCTTGGAGTCATAGGCAGCATTCCTCCTCCTCCAAACACGGCGAGTTGAGTTGATGCCAAAGAGCTCGATTTTGGTCTCATCTGACCACAACACTTTCACCCAGTTCTCCTCTGAATCATTCAGATGTTCATTGGCAAACATCAGACGGGCATGTACAGTGGGGAAAAAAAGTATTTAGTCAGCCACCAATTGTGCAAGTTCTCCCACTTAAAAAGATGAGAGAGGCCTGTAATTTTCATCATAGGTACACGTCAACTATGACAGACAAATTGAGAAGAAAAAAATTCAGAAAATCACATTGTAGGATTTTAAATGAATTTATTTGCTAATTATGGTGGAAAATAAGTATTTGGTCACCTACAAACAAGCAAGATTTCTGGCTCTCACAGACCTGTAACTTCTTCTTTAAGAGGCTCCTCTGTCCTCCACTCGTTACCTGTATTAATGGCACCTGTTTGAACTTGTTATCAGTATAAAAGACACCTGTCCACAACCTCAAACAGTCACACTCCAAACTCCACTATGGCCAAGACCAAAGAGCTGTCAAAGGACACCAGAAACAAAATTGTAGACCTGCACCAGGCTGGGAAGACTGAATCTGCAATAGGTAAGCAGCTTGGTTTGAAGAAATCAACTGTGGGAGCAATTATTAGGAAATGGAAGACATACAAGACCACTGATAATCTCCCTCGATCTGGGGCTCCACGCAAGATCTCACCCCGTGGGGTCAAAATGATCACAAGAACGGTGAGCAAAAATCCCAGAACCACACAGGGGGACCTAGTGAATGACCTGCAGAGAGCTGGGACCAAAGTAACAAAGCCTACCATCAGTAACACACTACGCCGCCAGGGACTCAAATCCTGCAGTGCCAGACGTGTCCCCCTGCTTAAGTCAGTACATGTCCAGGCCCGTCTGAAGTTTGCTAGAGTGCATTTGGATGATCCAGAAGAGGATTGGGAGAATGTCATATGGTCAGATGAAACCAAAATATAACTTTTTGGTAAAAACTCAACTCGTCGTGTTTGGCGGACAAAGAATGCTGAGTTGCATCCAAAGAACACCATACCTACTGTGAAGCATGGGGGTGGAAACATCATGCTTTGGGGCTGTTTTTCTGCAAAGGGACCAGGACGACTGATCCGTGTAAAGGAAAGAATGAATGGGGCCATGTATCGTGAGATTTTGAGTGAAAACCTCCTTCCATCAGCAAGGGCATTGAAGATGAAACGTGGCTGGGTCTTTCAGCATGACAATGATCCCAAACACACCGCCCGGGCAACGAAGGAGTGGCTTCGTAAGAAGCATTTCAAGGTCCTGGAGTGGCCTAGCCAGTCTCCAGATCTCAACCCCATAGAAAATCTTTGGAGGGAGTTGAAAGTCCGTGTTGCCCAGCGACAGCCCCAAAACATCACTGCTCTAGAGGAGATCTGCATGGAGGAATGGGCCAAAATACCAGCAACAGTGTGTGAAAACCTTGTGAAGACTTACAGAAAACGTTTGACCTGTGTCATTGCCAACAAAGGGTATATAACAAAGTATTGAGAAACTTTTGTTATTGACCAAATACTTATTTTCCACCATAATTTGCAAATAAATTCATTAAAAATCCTACAATGTGATGTTTTTTTCTCATTTTGTGTGTCATAGTTGACGTGTACCTATGATGAAAATTACAGGCCTCTCTCATCTTTTTAAGTGGGAGAACTTGCACAATTGGTGGCTGACTAAATACTTTTTTTCCCCACTGTATATGTGCTTTCTTGAGCAGGGGGACCTTGCGGGCGCTGCAGGATTTCAGTCCTTTACGGCGTAGTGTGTTACCAATTGTTTTCTTGGTGACTATGGTCCCAGCTGCCTTGAGATCATTGACAAGATCCTCCCGTGTAGTTCTGGGCTGATTCCTCACCGTTCTCATGATCATTGCAACGCCACGAGGTGAGATCTTGGCATGGAGCCCCAGGCCGAGGGAGATTGACAGTTCTTTTGTCTTTCTTCCATTTGCGGATAATCGCACCAACTCTGGTCACCTTCTCACCAAACTGCTTGGCGATTTTCTTGTAGCCCATTCCAGCCTTGTGTAAGTCTACAATCTTGTCCCTGACATCCTTGGAGAGGTCTTTGGTCTTGGCCATGGTGGAGAGTTTGTAATCTGATTGATTGATTGCTTCTGTGGACAGGTGTCTTTTATACAGGTAACAAGCTGAGATTTGGACCACTCCCTTTAAGAGTGTGCTCCTAATCTCAGCTCGTTACCTGTATAAAAGACACCTGGGAGCCAGAAATCGTTCTGATTGAGAGGGGGTCAAATACTTATTTCCCTCATTAAAATGCAAATCGATTTATAACATTTTTGACATGTGTTTTTCTGGATTTTTTTTGTTGTTATTTTGTCTCTCACTGTTCAAATAAACCTACCATTAAAAGTATAGACTGATCATTTCTTTGTCAGTGGGCAAACTTACAAAATCAGCAGGGGATCAAATACTTTTTTCCCTCACTGTATGGGCAGGCATACACTACGGACAACTAACACAATTGCATTTTATCGATGGCAATTTGAATGCACAAAAATACCGTGACGAGATCCTGGGGCCCGTTGTGAGGCCCTTTTTTTTTTAAAGGTATCTGACCAACAGATGCATATCTGTATTCCCAGTCATGTGAAATCCATAGATTAGGGCCTAATGAATTTATTTCAATTGACTGATTTCCTCATATGATCTGTAACCCACTAAAATCGTTGAAATTGTTGCATGTTGCGTTTATATTTTTGTTCGGTATAATAGGTTAGCGATGGTAAAAGAAACGACTGAAAAGTCTGGGCATATAATTAAAACATTCTACAGTGCATAAATCAACTCAGCAGGTTTGGCGCTACTGTCAGTGCTCACGGGTTTCCATAGGCTACAGCCTCAGCTTGGGTCTCCAAATTTCACCCTTGCAACCTATGAAGCCATAGGTCAACAATTACAATTTGGTATAAGGTCACAGCTATTTAAAATTCACTGTGGAAAAGAGGCCGAAATACCTGTCATGTTGAAATGCTTTTCAGTTTGCTGAAATATGAATGTTTTCACATTCGAGAGCTTGGGACTGCGTTATATTCAAAATTGAGTTATTGACATAGCCTTGTTCTGTTCAATGTTCTCTACCTATATAGTACTCTAAATACCCCAATGTATGTAGTTAAGATAAAAAGAATGCAAGATAAAACTTGCTGACACCATTCAAACCAATGAGGGTTCGGAAATTTAAAGCCAACTATCTCAGAATCATATTTTTGCAGATAGATCCTTATAGTCCCAAGTTCACGATTTGTCTCCAGCGATCATAAGGTAAAATAGATCTAAAACAATTGTCATTATATTTACAATCCCCTTATCCAAACGGAATACTCAAACTGTCTTATCAGTAGATCTTATCAATTTATACATTACAGTGCATGGAGATTGGTGTTATTTCTATCTGAAAAAAGTAGATGTTTTGCCACTTAGAACCGAAGGTTGCTCAACCTTATTCATGGTTTCCTCGCATGTAAAGGTGGTGGAATTATGAGGGAATTAAGTCAATATCAGAATACTGCATATCTGTAGACACACCTCTGCCACACCTCCATTTTTGCAATCTCCATCCCAAACAAATACCTGGCTGACACATACTTTTGCCCATGCTTAAGTTCAAGGTCAGAATACGCGTAGAGAGAAAGGTGCATAAAAAGGGAATTAAATTCCAATAATGCACCTGTAATTCCTAGAGAATAAAGGCGAGGTGTGAGGCTTCCTCCACTCGCTAAATTGTTGGCTCCCTGCCCCACCTTGCCTTAACAGCCCAGACACACACACCACAGGAGGCCCGAGAGGCTCAGCGCTCTACTTCTGGGCGGTCCTGCCCTGACACACCTTACTAACAGAGCCTGTTTCTCTCTCACAGCCACTGGGAAGCCATATATTTTTACTCCTCTATTATTACCGGACAGCTCTTTAATATTAGCTGACTTTGATCTAGCAGTCACTCACCTGGCTGCCCTTGGCTCTTTGATACTAGCTGCCTCCGATCTAGCTGTGTTGCTCATGTTGCTCTTTCTCTCTTTGGCACAGTCTCTCTCTATGGTAAACAGTCTATCTTTATGGCACACAGTCTCTCTCTATGGCACACAGTCTCTCTCTATGGCACACAGTCCGTCTCAGTCAGTCAGTTTGCCCTGGGGGCAGGGAGAGACCGTCCCACTGTGACCTCCCAGTCAGTTTGCCCTGGGGGCAGGGAGAGACCGTCCCACCGTGACCTCCCAGTCAGTTTGCCCTGGGGGCAGGGAGAGACCGTCCCACCGTGACCTCCCAGTCAGTTTGCCCTGGGGGCAGGGAGAGACCGTCCCACCGTGACCTCCCAGTCAGTTTGCCCTGGGGGCAGGGAGAGACCGTCCCACTGTGACCTCCCAGTCAGTTTGCCCTGGGGGCAGGGAGAGACCGTCCCACTGTGACCTCCCAGTCAGTTTGCCCTGGGGGCAGGGAGAGACCGTCCCACCGTGAACTCCCAGTCAGTTTGCCCTGGGGGCAGGGAGAGACCGTCCCACTGTGACCTCCCAGTCAGTTTGCCCTGGGGGCAGGGAGAGACCGTCCCACTGTGGCCTCCCAGTCAGTCTGCACCAAGGCCCCAGGGCAGGGAGAGACAGGCTGCTCTGTTGGAACCTAACATCAGCCAGAATGTCTGAGTGGAGACAGATAGGAGAAAGAGGGAGGCTGTTCCAGAGACAGACAGACAGTAGTGAGGAAGTTATGGAGCGATTTCATTGCCAACAGAAAATATATTTGAAATCAATATTTTTGCATTTAGAAATTGAATTAGTAAATTAAGACTTGTATTTCATGATTTGAAACGGAATTGAATGACTGTTTATATTATTACATTTACATTTTAGTCATTTAGCAGACGCTCTTATCCAGAGCGACTTACAGTTAGTGAATACATATATATTTTTTATACTGGCCCCCCGTGGGAATCAAACCCACAACCCTGGCGTTGCAAACACCATGCTCTATCAACTGAGCTACATCCCTGCCGGCCATTCCCTCCCCTACCCTGGACGACGCTGGGCTAATTGTGCGCCGCCCATGAGTCTCCCGGTCGCGACAGAGCCTGGATTCGAACCAGGATCTCTAGTGGCACAGTTAGCACTGCGATGCAGTGCCTTAGACCACTGCGCCACTATTATATTTCAATTTAATTGAATATTCAAATCCAATATTTATATATTCAGTTTCAGTATGGTAAATATTGCATTCATTGTCTGTGTATCAAGTTTACTAACTATAATTTCAAGTTTACCTAAGTTTCATATAGAGTGCCTTCAGAAATTATTCATACCCTTGACTTATTCTACATTTTGTTGTGTTACGGCCTGAATTCAAAATGGATAACATTTTTGCAAATGAATTGAAAATAAAATACATAAATATCTCATTTACATAAGTATTCACACCCGAGTCAACACATGTTAGAATCACCTTTAGCAGCGATTACAGCTGTGAGTCTTTCTGGGTAAATCTCTAAGAGCTTTTCACACCTGAATTGTACAATATTTGCACATGATCAATGCTAGACAGCAATTTTCAGCAGGGGACTGCAACCTTACAGATAATTGTATGTGTGGGGTACAGAGATGAGGTAGTAATTCAAAAATCATGTTAAACACTATTTTGCACAAAGAGTGAGTCCATGCAACTTTTGTGACTTGTTAAGCACATTTTTACTGCTGAACGTATTTAGGATTGCCATAAAAGGGGTTGAATACTTATTGATTCAAGACATTTCAGCTTTTAATTTTTAATTAATTTGTATAAAACAAATCAAAAAACATAATTCCACTTTGACATTATGGGGTATTGTGTGTAGGCCAGTGACAAAAAAAATATCTAAATTTTATCCAGTTTAAATTCAGGCTGTAATACAACAAAATGTGGAATAAGTCAAGGGGTGTGAATACTCTCTGAAGGCACTGCATTCAACTTCTCAAATACATTCATATTCAGTTTTCAAATTCAGTTCTCTAAATTCAAATTCAAAACCAGAGACAACATCCTGGTACTTGGCCAACAAGGAATGGTAGAAGAGAACAGATATAATCAAACACTCTCTGTGTTAAACAGGTTTCTGACGGCTTCTGAAACCAATGTGGCATTTTGAATTTGCTTCTTCATATGAGTTTGTCTCTAGCGTTTGAACCGTTTGGGTTATTAGCTATTATGACCCCATTCCTGAAAGATAGGATTCTCTGGAACATGGTCATGCCTTCTATTCCCGTCTATTATGTTAGAAGGGACATGTTAGAAGGGAGTGTGATGAAAAACGAAATTTGGCCCCCATAACAATATAGTTGAATTGCCCTGTCATAGGACTTCCTCAGATAGCTATTCCACTCCCTATTTAATCTCGATCTTGTGACTGACTGGGTTCGAACCGGGTTTCCTGCATGTCTCAAGACTGTGTTAGCCCACTTAGCTAAAGCCCATGCATTTCTTTTTAAACTATCAAGGATATAACAAAGTTACAGATTTATTGCCATTGTATAGACTATCCTTGTTAGTGCATGTCTAGTATACAAAAGTCTGTAGTGGAAATGTTTCTCTCCTCCAGCCTTGTGCCACTCAGTTCTTCCTCAGACCTGTCTCATGATAATGATATATTATTAGTCTGATTCCTTCACTCCTTTTTCATTCCCCTTCTTTTCTTTAATCCTCTGCAACAGCAGCTCTGCCAGGGAGAGATGGAGGGAGAGAGAGACAGAGCTGTAGAGAAAAGGGATAGATATTTGCTTAACCAAATCCTCTAAGGAGGCAACCCCTCTTTGATCCAGTACTAAATTAACCGCGTCCGCTTTCATTTGGTCTTCTGTCAGGTGGCTGTGCTGCGTAGGATGAGAGGAAGCAGAGAGAGGCTGGAGACAATAGTCTCTCTCTCGCTTTCTTTCCCTGTCACTCCTTCCATCTCTCTCGCTTCTGCTCACTTTATTTCTCTACTCCCTCTATCTCTCTCTCTCTCTCACTTCCTCTCACCCCATTGCTTTGTGTGGCATGTCTTTAACTCTGTATGTGTGGGTTAGGGTTCTCAAGAGTTCATGACTCAGAGTTTGCACTCTTTATTGGTCACTTGGAGTGCAAACAACACACACACACACACACACACACGCACACACTACACACACTACAGTACAGACTCAGCATTCTGCTGTAGTATAAGAATACAGATGTTTGACCTTGGTGAAACAACTTGATTTGGATTGTGATGATGTCATATTAGGTCTCTGTTCAATCAGTGACATATCATTTCCCTAACCCGTCCTCTCCACCTATGGTATTCTAGCCAGGAGACCCTGTCACGTTAGAGATGTTGCTCCATGGCTGAATCATTGTTATCTCCCAAAATCTCTCCGCTCCTCCGTCCATCCATTAGCAGGCAAATTAAGTGTTTTGCCCTCTCTCGCTCACTCTCTCATCTTCTATCACTCCCCTTCTCTCTTTCTCTGTTGTATCATTCACCAGTTCACACAGAATCATCCAAGCTAAAATGACTCACTCTGTGCTCTCTCTCTCTCGCTCATTGTCTCTCTTTCTCTCTCTCCACAGTGAACACCTGTCGTGCTCGTTCACTTTCTTCCTCCATGGGGAGAGTAACGTGTGCACCAGCGTGGAGATCAACCAGCACCAGCCTGTCTACCACCTGAGTGACGAGCATCTCACCCTGGCCCAGCAGGCCTCCAGCCCCTTCCAAGGTGGGTGGAGTGTACACACACATGTGCACGCGCACACACACACACACTCCTTTCACCCCACACTTCCCCTCAGGGAAAGGATTTCATCGCTTAAGTGAACATGTATCATTGGCTTTGAGCACATGTAGAACCCAAAGGAGAAAAAAGAGAGAGAGCAGTGCAGTACATCAGTGCTGTGTGAGAATAGACTGCTCTGTTCTCTCAGCTCTGTGTCGTGTCTCTCTAATAGAAGACAGGGGTAATCCTCTGGTATTAACAGGCTCCTCTACTCTGCTCTGCTCCACTCCTCTCCTCCGCTCCTCCTCGCTTCATCAGACAGCCTGACAGTAATGATGTGCCACCAGCAGCCCTCACACACCTCCCACTTTCCCTCCCCCCTCTATCCCCATGTTCTGGTTTTCCCTGTCATCCTACTCTTCCTCACTTACCCCTCCCTCTTTTCTCCACCTCTCCCCTGCTCCCATACTACTCTTCATCTCAATCTCTCTCTCTCTCTCCACCTTCTTTTCCCTCTTCTTATTTATTTTTCCCTCTCTCCCTGCCCCTGCCTCTAGCCCTCAGAGGGCTGTCCCCACTAGCTGAGGTCTGCTGCTGGAGACATCTGTACAATTAGCGGGTCCCAACGGCAGCAGCTGTACAAGACACGCAGAGGACAGAGAGGAGGGAGCCTACAAAGAAAACGGCAACAAAAGAGATCCTAACAAAAGAACGAGGAGGAGAAGGAGGAAAGCTTGAAGGAGCGATCATTACACCAGGCACAAGGGCTTTGCCTTAGGTTAACTAAAAAAATGCCTTCCCACCTCCACTTCCTCCCTTCCCACCTGGAACCTAATAATGGTGATCACTCTGTCCATTCTCTGATCTGACTGGAGAGCAGCACTGCACAGGGAAAACTAGCTGCAGTCATTTCTTCCTCCTCTAGCCTCACAGTAATAATGTCCATTCTAGTTAGAGCCTGGTGCTGTTTAAATGTAAAATTAATGTAAACGTAAACAAACACTCTATAGCCTCAAAACACGGTTAAAAATATAATTTTCATATCATGGATGGTCAGTTCTTGGCATCCATAGCTCTTTCTATGAATTTGAGAGTGGTTACATTTCTCCAGCCCCATCCTTCAGCATTTTACCGAAACAGTGGCGGGGAAGACGCTTTGTAATTGTTTCAACTGTGGATTGCCCTTTTAAGGCCTGCTGCTCTGTAGATTCAATAGCAGGTGAATGGATGTGATTCCAGTGGTGGTGGAGAGGTGTGCGTTTTAGAGGACATATAGATAGATAGATAGATAGATAGATAGATAGATAGATAGACAGACAGACAGACAGACAGACAGACAGACAGACAGACAGACAGACAGACAGACAGACAGACAGACAGACAGACAGACAGACAGACAGACAGACAGACAGACAGACAGACAGACAGACAGACAGATAGATAGATAGATAGATAGATAAGATAGATAGATAGATAGATAGATAGATAGATAGATAGATAGATAGATAGATAGATAGATAGATAGATAGATAGATAGATACCAATATACCAACCTGCCAATACCATGTATGGGACTTGAGGTTGCAGACTGGAAGATATGCTGCTCTATGTGTGTGGTGCCATAGTGCACAGGCAAATTGATCAATGGTTTTAATGTGGAGTCAATTGTCCTCTGGTCATCAAATAGGTTTCTCTTCAATTAAAGATGGTGTTTAATGCTCTGTGGTGGGACCACTGATGTGACCAGTACTTTATGTCAGAGCACTGCCCCTCTATGAATGGGTAGTGATTGTGTATTTAACATCAGTACCAACAAACCGGCTGAATTCCCAGGGTGTGTGGGCAGGTATGTGTTCTCGCCATGAGCTATGTGTCTGTTTTAGCAGACCGAGCGTAACGGCAGAGAGGGGCTGATGTCTGCTAGCCCCCTCCCTCCTACACCTCCCTTCTTCTTACCCCTCCTCCCCTCACCCCCTCCCTCCTCTCATTTCTGACAGGCATGGTTTAGTGTGCGGCAGAGCACTCCAGCCTCTTCAGGATATGACCTCATAAAACAGCGCAGAGTGAATGTAATGAACTCTCAGCCCATTTGACTGATCTGAGCATATTTGACATGTCTTCAGGGAGATGGAGACAGAAAGAGAGAAGGGGAAGGAGGGAGGGCAGGAGGAGGGAGGGTTATGTTGTGTAATCTGGAGTGGACAGCAGTGAACATCAGAGGTGTGTATGAGTCAGTCAATCAGTCTTGTCAGACTGTCTGTTTGTTTCCTATTGTAGTCTCTGAGGGAACTGAATGTTCACTCAATTGTCTGGTGAGGTCACCCTCCACTTACTAGCTACTATGGCCCCTCCATTTAATCTCAGTGTGGTGGGAATATGAATATAGATTGACTAGCCTTCTCCTTAAAATGTCCTGACCTTGAGTGGTTTGCATTTAGCTGGCCAGCACTGTGTGTGTTCTAGATGTTCTCTCTCTGATACAGTGTTCCCTGTGAGATTAACTTCTCTCCCCCTCCTTCCTCCCTCCCTCCCTCAAGCCAGCCAGCCCCTGTTAGTTTCAAGTTATAATGTCACATGCACAAGTACAGTGAAATGCATTTCTTGCAAACCCAAAACCCAATAATGCAATAATTAATAACAATGTAATAAAACAATAAAAAAGGGAAATAAGAATAAATATGAAGAACACAATAACTAAGTAAGAATACTATATACAGAGTGATTGAGGTAGATTCAGTATGTATAGGGGTAAGGTGACCAGGCAATAGGATATAAGATAAACAGAGTAGCAGGAGCTTGTATGTGAGTGGGTGTAGAGTCAGTATAAATGTATGTTCATATTATGTGTGAGTGAGCAGATGATGGAGTGAGTGTTTGTGTAGGGCTTAAGGTTAACTCAGATAGTCCGTGTAGGGGGGGGAAGAAGGATTACTTTATCCTATCCCAGGTATTCCTTAAAGAGGTGGGGTTTCAAATGTCTCTGGAAGGTGGTGAGTGACTCCGCTGTCCTGGCGTCGTGAGGGAGCTTGTTCCACCATTGGGGTGCCAGAGCAGCGAACAGTTTTGACTGGGCTGAGCGGGAACTGTGCTTCCGCAGAGGTAGGGGAGCCAGCAGGCCAGAGGTGGATGAACGCAATGCCCTCGTTTGGGTGTAGGGACTGATCAGAGCCTGAAGGTACGGAGGTGCCGTTCCCCTCACAGCTCCGTAGGCAAGCACCATGGTCTTGTAGCAGATGCGAGCTTCAACTGGAAGCCAGTGGAGTGTGCGGAGGAGCGGGGTGACGTGAGAGAACTTGGGAAGGTTGAACACCAGACGGGCTGCGGCATTCTGGATGAGTTGTAGGGGTTTAATGGCACAGGCAGGGAGCCCAGCCAACAGCGAGTTGCAGTAATCCAGACGGGAGATGACAAGTGCCTGGATTAGGACCTGTGCCGCTTCCTGTGTAAGGCAGGGTCGTACTCTCCGAATGTTGTAGAGCATGAACCTACAGGATCAGGTCACCGCCTTGATGTTAGCGGAGAACGACAGTGTGTTGTCCAGGGTCACGCCAAGGCTCTTCGCACTCTGGGAGGAGGACACAACGGAGTTGTCAACCGTGATGGCGAGATCATGGAACGGGCAGTCCTTCCCCGGGAGGAAGAGCAGCTCCGTCTTGCCAAGGTTCAACTTGAGGTGGTGATCCGTCATCCATACTGATATGTCTGCCAGACATGCAGAGATGCGATTCACCACCTGGTTATCAGAAGGGGGAAAGGAGAAGATTAGTTGTGTGTCGTCTGCGTAGCAATGATAGGAGAGGACGTGAGGATATGACAGAGCCAAGTGACTTGGTGTATAGCGAGAATAGGAGAGGGCCTAGAACTGAGCCCTGGGGGACACCAGTGGTGAGAGCACGTGGTGCGGAGACAGCTTCTCGCCACGCCACTTTGTTGGAGCGACCGGTCAGGTAGGACGCAATCCAAGAGTGAGCCGCGCCGGAGATGCCCAGCTTGGAGAGGGTGGAGAGGAGGATCTGATGGTTCACAGTATTAAAGGCAGCAGACAGGTCTAGAAGAACAAGAGCAGAGGAGAGAGAGTTAGCTTTAGCAGTGCGGAGAGCCTCCGTGACACAGAGAAGAGCAGTCTCAGTTGAATGACCAGTCTTGAAACCTGACTGGTTTGGATCAAGAAGGTCATTCTGAGAGAGATAGCAAGAGAGTTGGCTAAAGACGCCACGCTCAATAGTTTTGGAGAGAAAAGAAAGAAGGGATACTGGTCTGTAGTTGTTGACATCAGAGGGATCGAGTGTTGGTTTTTTGAGAAGGGGTGCAACTCTCGCTCTCTTGAAGACGGAAGGGACATAGCCAGCGGTCAATGATGAGTTGATCAGCGAGGTGAGGTAAGGGAGAAGGTCACCGGAGATGGTCTGGAGAAGAGAGGAGGGGATAGGGTCAAGCGGGCAGGTTGTTGGGCGGCCGGCCGTCACAAGTCGCAAGATTTTATCTGGAGAGAGAGGGGAGAAAGAAGTCAAAGCATAGGGTAAGGCAGTGTGAGCAGGACCAGCAGTGTCATTTGACTTAACAAACGAGGATCGGATGTCATCAACCTTCTTTTCAAAATGGTTGACGAAGTCATCCACAGAGAGGGAGGAGGGGGGAGGGGGAGGAGGATTCAGCAGGGAGGAGAAGGTGGCAAAGAGCTTCCTAGGGTTAGAGGCAGATGCTTGGAATTTAGAGTGGTAGAAAGTGGCCTTAGCAGCAGAAACAGATGAAGAAAATGTAGAGAGGAGGGAGTGAAAAGATGCCAGGTCCGCAGGGAGTCTAGTTTTCCTCAATTTCCACTTGGCTGCCCGGAGCCCTGTTCTGTGAGCTCCTAATGAGTCATCAAGCCACGGAGCTGGAGGGGAGGACCGAGTCGGCCGGGAGGATAGGGGACATAGAGAGTCAAAGGATGCAGAAAGGGAGGAGAGGAGGGTTGAGGAGGCAGAATCAGGAGATTGGAGGGAGAAGGATTGAGCAGAGGGAAGAGATGATAGGATGGAAGAGGAGAGAGTAGCAGGAGAGAGAGAGCGAAGGTTGCGACGGCGCATTACCATCTGAGTAGGGGCAGAGTGAGTAGTGTTGGAGGAGAGCGAGAGAGAAAAGGATACAAAGTAGTGGTCGGAGACATGGAGGGGAGTTGCAGTGAGATTAGTAGAAGAACAGCATCTAGTAAAGATGAGGTCAAGCGTATTGCCTGCCTTGTGAGTAGGGGGGGACGGTGAGAGGGTGAGGTCAAAAGAGGAGAGGAGTGGAAAGAAGGAGGCAGAGAGAAATGAGTCAAAGGTAGACGTAGGGAGGTTGAAGTCCCCCAAAACTGTGAGGGGTGAGCCATCCTCAGGAAAGGAACTTATCAAGGCGTCAAGCTCATTGATGAACTCTCCAAGGGAACCTGGAGGGCGATAAATGACAAGGATGTTAAGCTTAAATGGGCTAGTGACTGTGACAGCATGGTATTCAAATGAGGATATAGACAGATGGGTCAGGGGAAAAATAGAGAATGTCCACTTGGGAGAGATGAGGATTCCTGTGCCACCACCCCGCTGACCAGATGCTCTCGGGTATGCGAGAACACATGGTCAGACGAGGAGAGAGCAGTAGGAGTAGCAGTGTTTTCAGTGGTAATCCATGTTTCCGTCAGCGCCAAGAAGTCAAGGGACTGGAGGGTAGCATAGGCTGAGATGAACTCTGCCTTGTTGGCAGCAGAACGGCAGTTCCAGAGGCTGCCTGAGACCTGGAACTCCACGTGGGTGGTGCGTGCAGGGACCACCAGGTTAGAGAGGCAGCAGCCACGCGGTGTGAGGCGTTTGTATAGCCTGTGTGGAGAGGAGAGAACAGGGATAGACAGAGGCATAGTTGACAGGCTGCAGAAAATGGCTACAATAATGCAAAGGAGATCGGAATGAAATGAACTAAACATCTGGGAAAGGAGAGAGCGGGGCCTCCCTCACCACAACACCCAAATATAACTCTCCCAACTTCCACCTCAGAAACTATAATTGTTGTAAACTACAGCGGTTCAATGTTTTCTAGGAATAAACTTAGTTTATTCAGCTAACTTGGTACAGTATTCTTCCGTGAAAATCGTCCAGGGCACCTAGTCATAAGACGCCACAGCCAGCTAGCATGCCGGACTCCAACAACACGGTTTAGCACCAATACTCGGCCACAACAAACCACCAGTGTGTTAACACGCCAAGCAGATAGTTTGTGTCCGTGTCTAACGTTGTGGGTTAGTCCCGACAGCTTGAGCGAGTCCGTCGTCAACTTATTCAGCCAGTTAGTTAGCTAGAATAGTTAGCATACTAGCTAGCCATTGCTTTCAGACAAAGAAGAAACCCCTCCTTTCACGGCACGAACACACAGAGAGAGCCAAGCTAACGTTAACTAGTCACCCATGTCCCGAATTCCTTGAACGACTCTGGCTACCAATTTATAAAAACAAAACACAAATGTAGGTTATGACTTACCCCTAGCAGCTACTGTTAGCTAGCCAAGTGCAAAGCTAGCCACTGAATTGAGCCACTGAGTTCGCGTCTGTTCGCTAGGTCGTTCCAGCTATTGTTTACTAGTAGCTATCCAGGTAGCAACAAGCTAGCTAAATTTCAAGCACAGTAGCCACTTACTACCTAACGTTAACGGTTCAGACAATGAGGTTAGAAAACAGCTGAATGGTAGGCATTATTGCATGTAATTATTGTAGGCAGCCAGCTGGCGTAATTACAGGCACTCTCAGGCGTGAAACAACTATACCGTTGCTAATAGTTGCCAGTAGCTACCCGCCAGCTAGTCCAGGTAGTGGGTTAGCTAGCTAGCTTCGTGCTTCACCGGGCTCAGCCGAATACAATACTAACCTACAATACTAACCTACAATAATTACATACAACAACCCACGATAACTACCTACAATACCTAACTACAATCTAAATACATAGTTTAAGCTTTACTCGACAAAGCCCAAACTATGTATAAAGCCAAGCTTACCCAACGACCTCACCCGACAACCTCCTCCTTATGGCAACACACCTCATTTACCTGTTTGTGTCATTTCTGGAAAGTACAGTGGGGAGAACAAGTATTTGATACACTGCCGATTTAGCAGGTTTTCCTACTTACAAAGCATGTAGAGGTCTGTAATTTTTATCATATGTACACTTCAACTGTGACAGACGGAATCTAAAACAAAAATCCAGAAAATCACATTGTATGATTTTTAAGTAATTAATTTGCATTTTATTGCATGACATAAGTATTTGATACATCAGAAAAGCAGAACTTAATATTTGGTACAGAAACCTTTGTTTGCAATTACAGAGATCATACGTTTCCTGTAGGTCTTGACCAGGTTTGCACACACTGTAGCAGGGATTTTGGCCCACTCCTCCATACAGACCTTCTCCAGATCCTTCAGGTTTCGGGGCTGTCGCTGGGCAATATGGACTTTCAGCTCCCTCCAAAGATGTTCTATTGGGTTCAGGTCTGGAGACTGGCTAGGCCACTCCAGGACCTTGAGATGCTTCTTATGGAGCCACTCCTTAGTTGCCCTGGCTGTGTGGTTCGGGTCGTTGTCATGCTGGAAGACCCAGCCACGACCCATCTTCAATGCTCTTACTGAGGGAAGGAGGTTGTTGGCCAAGATCTCGCGATACATGGCCCCATCCATCCTCCCCTCAATACGGTGCAGTCGTCCTGTCCCCTTTTCAGAAAATCATCCCCAAAGAATGATGTTTCCATCTCCATGCTTCACGGTTGGGATGGTGTTCTTGGAGTTGTACTCATCCTTCTTCTTCCTCCAAACACGGCGTGTGGAGTTTAGACCAAAAAGCTCTATTTTTGTCTCATCAGACCACATGACCTTCTCCCATTCCTCCTCTGGATCATCCAGATGGTCATTGGCAAACTTCAGACGGGCCTGGACATGCGCTGGCTTGAGCAGGGGGACCTTGCGTGCGCTGCAGGATTTTAATCCATGACGGCGTAGTGTGTTACTAATGGTTTTCTTTGAGACTGTGGTCCCAGCTCTCTTCAGGTCATTGACCAGGTCCTGCCGTGTAGTTCTGGGCTGATCCCTCACCTTCCTCATGATCATTGATGCCCCACGAGGTGAGATCTTGCATGGAGCCCCAGACCGAGGGTGATTGACCGTCATCTTGAACTTCTTCCATTTTCTAATAATTGTGCCAACAGTTGTTGCCTTCTCACCAAGCTGCTTGCCTATTGTCCTGTAGCCCATCCCAGCTTTGTGCAGGTCTACAATTTTATCCCTGATGTCCTTACACAGCTCTCTGGTCTTGGCTATTGTGGAGAGGTTGGAGTCTGTTTGATTGAGTGTGTGGACAGGTGTCTTTTATACAGGTAACAAGTTCAAACAGGTGCAGTTAATACAGGTAATGAGTGGAGAACAGGAGGGCTTCTTAAAGAAAAACTAACAGGTCTGTGAGAGCCGGAATTCTTACTGGTTGGTAGGTGATCAAATACTTATGTCATGCAATAAAATGCAAATTAATTACTTAAAAATCATACAATGTGATTTTCTAGATTTTTGAAGTGTACCTATGATAGAAATTACAGACCTCTACATGCTTTGTAAGTAGGAAAACCTGCAAAACTGGCAGTGTATCAAATACTTCTTCTCCCCACTGTATGTATTAACCTGTCAATGGCACTTTAAACACTGATCTAAGGTTTTGAGTTAAAGTCAGGTTTTAGGGAAGGTAAATTGATCTTAGATCTGTGCCTAAAGGCACCTCCTACCTGGAGGTATAAATCATTTTCAACCTCCTGAGGGGGAAGAGGCACCTTCTTCACGACTGTGCACGTTTGTTTGGACCATTTTAAGTATTTCGTGATTTGGACACCGAGGAACTTGAAGCTTTCATCCTGCTCCACTTGACATTCAGGCCAAAGAGTTCAATCTTGTTTCTGATGGTCTGAGTCCTTTAGGTGCCTTTTGGCAAACTCCAAGCGGGCTGTCATGTGCCTTTTACTGAAGAGTGGCTTCCATCTGGCCACTACCATAAAGGCCTGATTGGTGGAGTGCTGTAGAGATGGTTGTCCTTCTGGAAGGTTCTCCCATCTCCACAGAGGAACTCTGGTGCTCTGTCAGAGTGACCATCGGGTTCTTGGTCCATCTCCCTGACCAAGGCCCTTCTCCTCCGATTGCTCAGTTTAGCCGGGCGGCCAGCTCTAGGAAGAGTCTTGGTGGTTCCAAACTTCTTGCATTTAAGAATGATGGAGGCAACTGTATTCTTGGGGACCTTCAATGCTGCAGAAATTGTTTGGTACCCTTCCCCACATCTGTGCTTCGACACAATCCTGTCTCGGAGCTCTTTGGACAATTCCTTCGACGTCATGGCTTGGTTTTTGCTCTGACATGCACTGTCAACTGTGGGACCTTATATAGACAGGTGTGTGCCTTTCAAAATCATATTCAATCAATTGAATTTACCACAGGTAAATTTACCACAATCAAGTTGTAGAAACATCTCAAGGATGATCAATGGAAACAGGATGCACCTGAGCTCAATTTCGAGTCTCATAGCAAAGGGTTTGAATACTTATGTAAATAAGGTATTTAAGTTTTTTTGCAAAGGTTTCTAAAAAACTTTTTTCACTTCGTCATTATGGGGTATTGTGTGTAGATTGATGAAGATTTTTATTTATTTAATCAATTTTAGAATAAGGCTGTAACGTAACAAAATGTGGAAAAAGTCAAGGGGTCTGAATACTTTCCGAATGCACTGTAGGTGGGAGAGGGCAGTGTGGAGAGTAATTGAGATTGCGTCATCTATGGATCTGTTGCAAATTTAGTGGGTCTAGGGTGTCTGAGATGGTGGAGTTGATGTGTGCCATAACATGCCTCTCAAAGCACTTCATGATTACAGAAGTGAGTGCTACAGGGCAGTAGTCATTGTGGCATGAAGCCTTAGAGTTCTTGCGGACAGGAATGATGGTGGTCATCTTAAAACATGTGGGGATTACAGACTAGGACAAGCAGAGGTTGAACATTACCGTGACTATGCCTGCCAGCTGTTCTGTGCGTGCTCTGAGAATGCGCCCTGGAATACCGTCGGGCCCCGCGGCCTTGCGGGTGTTGACCTGATTAAATACCCTTTTCACGTCGGCCTCGGAGAGCGAGATCACCCGATCCTCTGTGTCAGTGACGGCCCTCACACCCGGCACGATGTTGTTGTCAAAGCGTGCATAAAATGCATTGAGTTCGTCTGGTAGATGGGCATTGTTGGGCAGATCACGGTTCTGTCTTCCTTTGTAACCCATATACATACGGCGGGCGTCGGAGCCTGTGTAATATGATTCAACCTTATTCCTATATTGTCATTTTGCTCGTTTGATGACTCTGCGGAGGTCATAGCGGGACTTCTTGTACTTATTCTTGTCCACGGCCGTATCCTCAGGGTTGTCTACGATAGCTCTGTGTGTGGTAGCCCTGTCCTTTAATTTAGCACCAACCTCAGTGTTAATCCAGGGCTTTTGATTGGGGAAACGCAATATTACAATGTTACGTGGGGAGGGTCCACCTCTGCCACAGAACCCCCCCCTCTCGGTCTGTCTGTCTGAAGCCATGCAGGATGCTTGTTAATGGAACCCATTGCCTCTTTCTTTCTTTCTTTCTTTCTTTCTTTCTTTCTTTCTTTCTTTCTTTCTTTCTTTCTTTCTTTCTTTCTTTCTTTCTTTCTTTCTTTCTTTCTTTCTCTCTCTCTCTCTCCATTTCTCTCTCTTTCTCTCCATCTCTGTCTCTTCCGCTCCCCCTCTCTTCCTCCCCTTCTCCCGCTCTCTCCTCCCTCTCTTGGATGCTCCATCCTGTCCAGCCAGCGAGCCACTAGACCAGATCAATACTCACAGGGACAGGGCCATACACTACAGTAATGACCACAACTGGAAGAGATGGCTAGAGGAGAAGTGTTTGGCTCTCGAAGTGTTTGGCCAGCCTTGTGAGGGGCTAGCTCGCTGGCCGGAGAGACTTGTGTTGGGTAAAGGTCACACTATTGCTGCTTTTTGACTGTAACACCAGTGTTACACTAGTGTATACACCAGGGGTTGGAACCGGTTCAGGGAACAGAACCGAAAACCAGAAAATAACAAAAACATTTGAGGAACAGAATCAGAACCGCGAATGAAAGTGATCTATACTGTTCTGGAAAATAAACTGTATTTTAAAAGCATGGGAACCAGTTAATAATGTTATTTTACGTTCCAGGGATTGTTTTTCCAGTCCCACAAAAAACACAACAAAGTGTCTATGCAAAGCCCTCACTCTGTCACTCAGAAACCTATTCCAGTGTCTGCCTGCCTGCCAGAAAATCTTTGCCAGTGTGTGTGCCAGGTTTTCCGTTCCGGAAAATTTGCCGCTGGACAAGATGACCAGGAAAATTATAATTTACTGGACATTTGAGAAATGTAACAGACATCCATATGCATTCAGATCTGACCTGGCTCAGCCAGCGGCATCAATAAATGAGGGATATTGGCCAAATTTGCCACATTTGCGTGTTCTTAAGCAGCCTATAACAAATTACAATTTTTTTTTTTTTTTTTTACTTTCCTAAAACATTAATTGACCACCTCACGGTTCAGCTGTCGGAGATTTGAGCACTAAATGCATCAGGGTATTGCATGCATCAGCTTAGCTGTCCACTGTATGATATTAATATTTAAACTTACCGTGCATTCGGAAAGTATTCAGACCCCTTGACTTTTTCCATATTTTGTTACGTTACAGCCTTATCCTAAAATTTATTAAATTGTTTTTTCCCCTCATCAATCTACACACAATACCCCATAATGACAAAGCAAAAACAGATAATGACAAACTTTTGACTGGTACTGTATATGCACTGTATATACAGTACCAGTCAAAAGTTTGGACACACCTACTCATTCAAGGGGTTTTCTTTATTTTTACTATTTTCTACATTGTAGAATAATAGTGAAGACATCAAAACTATGAAATAACACATTTGAAATCATGTAGTAATCAAAAAAGTGTTCAACAAATAAAAATATATTTTAGATTTTAGATTCTTCAATGTAGCCACCCTTTGCCTTGATGACAGCTTTGCACACTCTTGGCATTCTCTCAAGCAGCTTCACCTAGAATGCTTTTCCAACAGTCTTGAAGGAGTTCCCACATATGCTGAGCACTTGTTGGCTGCTTTTCCTTCACTTTGCGGTCAAACTCATCCCAAACCATCTCAATTGGGTTGAGGTCGGGTGATTGTGGAGGCCAGGTCATCTGATGCAGCACTCCATCACTCTCTTTCTTGGTCAAATAGACCTTACACAGCCTGGAGGTGTGTTGGGTCATTGTCCTGTTGAAAAACAAATGATAGTCCCACTAAGTGCAAACCAGATGGGAAGGAGTATTGCTGCAGAATGCTGTGGTAGCTATGCTGGTTAAGTGTGCCTTGAATTCTAAATAAATCACAGACAGTGTCACCAGCAAAGCACCCCCACACCATAACACCTCCTCCTCCATGGTTTACGGTGGGAACTGCACATGCGGAGATCATCCGTTCACCCGCACCGCGTCTCAAGATTTGACGGTACATGGCCCCGTCCATCGTCCCTTTGATGCGGTGAAGTTCTCCTGTCCCCTTACCAGAAAAAACACCCCCAAAGCATAATGTTTCCACCTCCATGTTTGACGGTGGGGATGGTGTCTTGGGGTCATAGGCAGCATTCCTCCTCCTCCAAACACGGCGTAAAAAAGTATTTAGTCAGCCACCAATTGTGCAAGTTCTCCCACTTAAAAAGATGAGAGAGGCCTGTAATTTTCATCATAGGTACACGTCAACTATGACAGACAAAATGAGGAAAAAAAACAGAAAATCACATTGTAGGATTTTTAATGAATTTATTTGCAAATTATGGTGGAAAATAAGTATTTGGTCAATAACAAAAGTTTCTCAATACTTTGTTATATACCCTTTGTTGGCAATGACACAAGTCAAACGTTTTCTGTAAGTCTTCACAAGGTTTTCACACACTGTTGCTGGTATTTTGGCCAATTCCTCCATGCAGATCTCCTCTAGAGCAGTGATGTTTTGGGGCTGTCGCTGGGCAACACAGACTTTCAACTCCCTCCAAAGATTTTCTATGGGGTTGAGATCTGGAGACTGGCTAGGCCACTCCAGGACCTTGAAATGCTTCTTACGAAGCCACTCCGTCGTTGCCCGGGCGGTGTGTTTGGGATCATTGTCATGCTGAAAGACCCAGCCACGTTTCATCTTCAATGCCCTTGCTGATGGAAGGAGGTTTTCACTCAAAATCTCACGATACATGGCCCCATTCATTCTTTCCTTTACACGGATCAGTCGTCCTGGTCCCTTTGCAGAAAAACAGCCCCAAAGCATGATGTTTCCACCCCCATGCGTCACAGTAGGCATGGTGTTCTTTGGATGCAACTCAGCATTCTTTGTCCTCCAAACACGACGAGTTGAGTTTTTACCAAAAAGTTATATTTTGGTTTCATCTGACCATATGACATTCTCCCAATCCTCTTCTGGATCATCCAAATGCACTCTAGCAAACTTCAGACGGGCCTGGACATGTACTGGCTTAAGCAGGGGGACACGTCTGGCACTGCAGGATTTGAGTCCCTGGCAGCGTAGTGTGTTACTGATGGTAGGCTTTGTTACTTTGGTCCCAGCTCTCTGCAGGTCATTCACTAGGTCCCCCCGTGTGGTTCTGGGATTTTGCTCACCGTTCTTGTGATCATTTTGACCCCACGGGGTGAGATCTTGCGTGGAGCCCCAGATCGAGGGAGATTATCAGTGGTCTTGTATGTCTTCCATTTCCTAATAATTGCTCCCACAGTTGATTTCTTCAAACCAAGCTGCTTACCTATTGCAGATTCAGTCTTCCCAGCCTGGTGCAGGTCTACAATTTTGTTTCTGGTGTCCTTTGACAGCTCTTTGGTCTTGGCCATAGTGGAGTTTGGAGTGTGACTGTTTGAGGTTGTGGACAGGTGTCTTTTATACTGATAACAAGTTCAAACAGGTGCCATTAATACAGGTAACGAGTGGAGGACAGAGGAGCCTCTTAAAGAAGAAGTTACAGGTCTGTGAGAGCCAGAAATCTTGCTTGTTTGTAGGTGACCAAATACTTATTTTCCACCATAATTTGCAAATAAATTCATTAAAAAATCCTACAATGTGATTTTCTGGATTTTTTTTCTCTCAATTTGTCTGTCATAGTTGACGTGTACATATGATGAAAATTACAGGCCTCTCTCATCTTTTTAAGTGGGAGAACTTGCACAATTGGTGGCTGACTAAATACTTTTTTCCCCCACTGTATGTGCTTTCTTGAGCAGGGCGCTGCAGGATTTCAGTCCTTCACGGCGTAGTGTGTTACCAATTGTTTTCTTGGTGACTATGGTCCCAGCTGCCTTGAGATCATTGACAAGATCCTCCCGTGTAGTTCTGGGCTGATTCCTCACCGTTCTCATGATCATTGCAACTCCACGAGGTGAGATCTTGCATGGAGCCCCAGGCCGAGGGAGATTGACAGTTCTTTTGTGTTTCTTCCATTTGCGAATAATCGCACCAACTGTTGTCACCTTCTCACCAAACTGCTTGCCGATGGTCTTGTAGCCCATTCCAGCCTTGTGTAGGTCTACAATCTTGTCCCTGACATCCTTGGAGAGCTCTTTGGTCTTGGCCATGGTGGAGTTTGGAATCTGATTGATTGATTGCTTATGTGGACAGGTGTCTTTTATACAGGTAACAAGGTGAGATTAGGAGCACTCCCTTTAAGAGTGTGCTCCTAATCTCAGCTCGTTACCTGTATAAAAGACACCTGGGAGCCAGAAATCTTTCTGATTGAGAGTGGGTCAAATACTTATTTCCCTCATTAAAATGCAAATCAATTTATAACATTTTTGACATGCGTTTTTCTGGATTTTGTTGTTGTTATTCTGTCTCTCTCTGTTCAAATAAACCTACCATTAAAATTACAGACTGATCATTTCTTTGTCAGTGGGCAAACGTACAAAATCAGCAGGGGATCAAATACTTTTTTCCCTCACTGTACCATGATATTTGCACTGCTACTGAGTAAACCTCCAATTGTTCTCCACTATTCCACCTGCTAAAACCTCCCCCCATCCCAAGTTGGATTGTCGTCCCAGTGACTGGCAGACCATCCCTGTCCACCTGTATCCTGGGCCTTTGAGAGACTGGGACCCATCCTTTAAAAAGACCACACAGTGCTACCCACAGAACAGAAGCAGATTAACCATCAAAAGCTTTTCCAACGCACTCACCTCGATTGTATTGTATACAGCAATTAAAAAATATACACTACCGTTCAAAAGTTTGGGGTCACTTAGCTTTGTTTTCGAAAGAAAAGCAATTTTTTTGTCCATTAAAATAACATCAAATTGATCAGAAATACAGCGAAAACATTGTTAATGTTGTAAATGGCTATTGTAGCTGGAAACGGCTGATTTGTAATGGAATATCTACATAGGCGTACAGAGGCCCATTATCAGCAACCATCAGTCCTGTGTTCCAATGGCACGTTGTGTTTGCTAATCCAAGTTTATAATTTTTAAATGTTAATTGATCATTAGAAAACCCTTTTGCAATTATGTTAGCACAGCTGAAAACTGTCGTGCTGATTAAAGAAGCAATAAAACTGGCCTTCTTGAGACTAGTTGAGTATCTGGAGCATGTTCGATTACAGGCTCAAAATGGCCAGAAACAAATAACTTTCTTCTGAAACTCGTCAGTCTATTCTTGTTCTGAGAAATGAAGGCTATTCTATGCGAGAAATTGCCAAGAAACTGAAGATCTCGTACAACGCTGTGTACTACTCCCTTCACAGAACAGCACAAACTGGCTCTAACCAGAATTCTAAATAAATCACAGACAGTGTCACCAGCAAAGCACCCCCACACCATAACACCTCCTCCTCCATGCTTTACGGTGGGAAATACACATGCGGAGATCATCCGTTCACCCACACCGCGTCTCACAAAGACACGGCGGTTGGAACCAAAAATCTCCAATTTGGATTCCAGACCAAAGGACAGATTACCACCGGTCTAATGTCCATTGCTCGTGTTTCTTATTGGGGTCCTTTAGTAGCGGTTTCTTTGCAGCAATTCGACCATGAAAGCCTGATTTACACAGTCTCCTCTGAACAGTTGAGGTTGAGATGTGTCTGTTACTTGAAGTCTGTGAAGCATTTATTTGAGCTGCAATTTCTGAGGCTGGTAACTCTAATGAACTTATCCTCTGCAGCAGAGGTCTTCCTTTCCTGTGGTGGTCCTCATGAGAGCAAGTTTCATCATAGCGCTTGATGGTTTTTGTGACTGCACTTGAAGATACCTTCAAAGTTCTTGAAATGTTCCGTATTGACTGACCTTCATGTCTTAAAGTAATGATGGACTGTCGTTTCTCTTTGCTTATTTGAGCTGTTCTTGCCATAATATGGACTTGGTCTTTTACAAAATAGGGTTATCCTCTGTATACCAAGCCTACCTTGTCACAACACAACTGATTGGCTCAAACGCATTAAGAAGGAAAGAAATTCCACAAATTAACTTTTAACTAGGCACACCTGTTAATTGAAATTTATTCCAGGTGACTACCTCTTGAAGCTGGTTGAGAGAATGCCAAGAGTGTGCGAAGCTGTCATCAAGGCAAAGGGTGTCTACTTTGAAGAATCTCAAATATAAAATATATTTTGATTTGTTTAACGCTTTCCCGAGTCGTAGTGGGAGGACCACGCAACATTTCATTGCGTGACTCCAAATTTACTTTTATATGATGGTTATTATATAAATATTTGTGCATAAAAGCGTTTCCACTGACATTTATCGCATAATTAATTTTACCGACACAAAAAGATCCAACCTTGTTTAGTGTATTTTGTTTTGACGACATTTGGAAAGTTTACCGACAAATGTTCTGTTTCTATCAAGCCTGTCATGTACTTTACTCGCATAAAAAGGTTGGATGGAATCCTGGTTACTGAAGACTTGTAAAGAGTAGAATCAACAACCTCTGCGTCATCAACACTGTTGCTTTGTGAGAAGGTGTTAAAGTTCACAGTTAGCCATTGACATGTAAATGTCAGCTGAAAAGTACCAGTGGCCTGGCATTGGCCTCAAGTCAGAGTAGGTCCGCTGGAGCCATGGCCCAGTGAGACATGGGTGCCAGCCCGCGTAGATGGAAACAGAAAAGTCTGAGCCTTTTGGGTAAAACAGTGGGGTAAATCCTGTATAGAAATATGCACCAATATGAACACTGGATGGGCTGGGGGCAGGGATGGAGGGATGGGGTTGATGGGTGGAAGTAGAATGGATGAAAGGATGGGTGTTATAGATAAGAGAGCAGGCGTAATGGTGGGGGATGGATGGATGCAGTATGATGGAGATGGAGATTTATTCTGTACTGAGACTGATTGTGTGTATCTCTCTTTCTCTCTACCTCTCTCTCCCTCTCTCCCTCCAGTCATCCTAAGTCCGTTTGGTCTGAACGGGACTCTGACGGGTCAGTCATTCAAGCTGTCAGACCCTCCCACCCAGAAACTGATTGAGGAGTGGAACCAGTTCTATCCCATCAGCCCCAGCTCTAAAGACAAGGACAAAGACAGCTCGCCATCGGAGGACAAGATGGAGTACATGGACTGGGAGGACGACTCGCTGGCCGCTGTGGAGGTCCTCGTCGGTAAGACTCTCTCTTGCCTAAAATTCTGCATGGATCACATACACATACTTAACCGTTAACCGTGAGTGGGTGTCTGTCTCTCTCTCCAGGTGGTGTGAGGATGGTGTACCCAGCCTGCCTGGTGCTGGTGCCCCAGTCTGACATCCCAGCCGTGGCCCCCCAGGGGTCCTCCCACTGCACCGCCGTCTACTCGGGTGTCCACCAAGTGCCTGCATCCCAACGAGACCCTGCCATCTCCTCAGTCACCCTCACGCCCCCCACCTCACCCGAGGAGGCCCAGACAGGTACAATGAGTACGTGGATAGAAAAATGTCGACCTATATTTAAATCTGTCTGTATATTATAGATTAGGTCAGCGGTCACCAATCGGTCGACCGCGATTGACTGGTCGATCTCCAAGGCATTTCTAGTCGATCGGCAAACATTTCTGTAAAAAGATAAAGCTGCGTTCCTATTTTTTATATTTGTCTCTCGCTGTTGGTGGTAGGTGCACCCGATTCAGCTGCCCTGCACGCCATGTAAGCGAAGGGTTCCGATTTTGAACCATTTCATGTGTCTGAAGGTACAAACTCTGCCTTTCCGGCGGGCCCGGCGAGCATATCAAGTGCACTATAGGCCTACTGCTGGCCAATCGGATGGCTCAGATTACCGTATCTGTATTAACGTAGCAGGCGTAAAAGAAAGCTACAGCAAAGTTGATACTGCGAGTTTTTTAAACTTTTAAAACCATGACTAGAGAGAGTCTGTCAACGAATACAGCAAAGAACTGCTGTTTTTATGAGTGAGTTCATGTTTAAGTTCTTACTCAGCACTGTCAACACTTTATATTCAACACTTTTATAAGCCATAAAATGTGCAACCTTCCTACTTCCACTCGCGCAACAACCAGCACTGCAGCTGTAATGAATGAGTAGGTAAGTGTATCGATAGGCTTGCAGAAATTATGCGGTGCGACTGGAGTTTCGCCATCAGCTGGAAGACGGTGTTCCCTTTTTGGTCAGTGTCAACGGAAGAAAGGGACAGCGGAGGGGCGTTGAGAGGCGGACCCTCAGTCTGCTGTTCTCTCCCTCCGCTGATGCTGACCATCAGATGCAGGCACCATCAGCCCAGTAAAATAAAAATAAAAAGCAAATTATTTGAATGTATGCTCACTCAGCTGTGCCTCAGAAGTAATACAATATCTGATCTATTACCAGTGTGATCATATAGCCTACTTCAAATTTTGAAATATAATTTTAAAAAATATCCGACAACGATGCATTGGCAGGGCAATTCAAGCAAAGCCAATATGTGGTGATAATATGGGCCTATAGCCTACTGCACAAACCTCATTGCTACTGTACTGTTTTTAATAGGTTAATGTAGCATAGGCTTACATTTTTTAAATAATGTTTACAAAAATTAGAGTGGTAGATCTCGGTTTGTATTTTGACTCAGAAAGTGATCTTGACTCAGAAAAGGTTGGTGACCACTGGATTAGGTAAATATGATATATCATATTTCATAAATCATATTGTAATAGATTATATATATCTGGAGAGTTGCTGTGACATATGTCCCTCATACATGGGCGCCTGACTTTGTCTGAAAGTGGGGGTGCAAATTGCAAAAAATAAAATAGAATAAAACATTTTACAATATTTTTGGGGGGGCATATTTAAAATAATTTCCTGCAATTTTACACTGTTTCTTCACAGGGGGTATCCATATTTATAAACATAAAACAATTTTTCTTAGGTTTTGCCACAATAAATTATACTGAAAATCTGTTTTAATGACTAGATTACTAATCTACTCCCTTCCCTGAAAATCCCACCCACAATAATTAATTGACAGGTCTGAAACCCTACCAACCCTGTGACTCACAAACATCCCACCCCCTTCCTTGAAAACCCCACCCATAGGGATTGATTGACAGGTCTGAAACCCTACCAACTCTGTGACTCACACAAGTATCCTGCTCCTCCCCTGTCAATTCCACCCACAGTGATCGATTCACAGGCAAAACTATTAAGAATGTGGCCAAGGTAATGCATGACAATGAGGAAATGAAAACGAAAATGGGAGGAATAATATTGTTTTACCCAATAAGAATTATAATGTTTTACTTGGTAGGTTAAGAAAAAGCATTGTTAAATTGCACATTAAGTTATCATTTTCTTTTTGTCACAAATAACAGAATCACAATAATGTAATACAATGACAAATGTTAATTTTTGTATTTTATTTATTTCTCTATATGGCAGTGTTATCTGTTAGGGGATTGAAAAACAACTGTTAACTTGGAAATGCATTATCACATATACCATTTCTTGGCAGCAATTTATATCCATAAATTGCGGCCCCGAATCTGCAATAAAAACAATAAAATGTAGCTCCGGTAATATGGGTCATATTTGAATGGTTTGGTCTAGAGCAGGGGTCACCAATCTTTTCTTTAATAAGAGCTACTTCATACTATTTTGTTTTCACGAGTTACTCATATACAGCCTGCATATTTTGTTATTGTGTAGGTCTAATTTGATGAATAGAAACAAAGAACAGCACTGCATACAAAATGTAATTGTGTTTTGGTTCTTAAAACCACACATTTTGAACAAAAATCTATCTACTATAGCCTACCTTTTTAAGATGAAATGGTTTTACATTTGATCAAATCTGTAGCCTGCAGTTATTGTAATTCTTTTTAATAGTTTCAAGTAATGTCACATGCACAAGTACAGTAAAATGCCTTTCTTGCAAACTCAAAACCCAACAATGCAATAATCAATAACAATGTATTACTAGAAGAAAACACATGAGAAATAAGAATAGGAAATATGAAATACACAATAAAGTAAGTAAGTAAGCATGCTATATACAGGAAATGTTTAAAAAGTCAGTTCCAATAGCATATTTACATGTGCAGGGATACTGGAGTGATGGAGGTAGATATGTATAGGGGTAAGGGGACTAGGCAACAGGATATAAGATAAACAGAGTAGCAGCAGCTTGTATGTGAGTGGGTGTGCGGGTGTGTAGAGTCAGTATAAATGTATGTGCATATTATGTGTGAGTGAGCAAATTATGGAGTGACAGTGTGTGTAGGGCCCTGTGAGTGTGCATAGAGACAGTGCAAAGGTTGAAATAAAAAGTCAATAAAGATACAAGGTTAACTCAGATAGTCCGTGTAGATATTTTGTTAGCTATTTATCAGTCGTATTACCTGGGGATAGAAGCTGTTCAAGAGCCTGTTGGTGTCAGACTTAACAGTGTCCTTTAAAACAACAAACCACAGTGAGTAGGCTACATATTTGAATTGTGAAGAAACAGAATAATCATGAAAAATATGAGGAATAACAAAAGTGTAGTCTCAGAAAACACACTACTTGACCATTACGCTTTTTTTGACGCAACGAGGGTAGAAATTGCTTATTTGGTCGATATTACCTACCGAGCAAAGCAGAGCTGTTTTATCAATGTACAAATATCCTGTACTTTTTCATTTTGTGCATACAGACAGCTTGGCTACATTGCAGGGGTTGGAACCGGTATTTTGTTTGTGGAACAGAATCAGAACCGCGTAAGTGACCTATACTGTTCAGAAAAGTTGTTTTAAAAGCATGGGAAGCAGTTAATAATGTTATTTTACATTCCGGGCATTTTTTTCCAGTCCCACAAAAAACGCAACAAACCGCCTATGCAAAGCCCTCACTCTGTCACTCAGAAACATTCCAGTGTCTGCCTGCCAGCTGAAAATCTTTGCCAGTGTGTGCTTGTGTAGGCTACCTCCCCCTCCCCCGCCAAAGCATAGTCTACTGTAGCCTACTGATGTTACAAGCGTGATTCAGAAATTAGGAAGATAGATTTTTAATTAGAGAATAATGGATTAACTTTTTAAATGCTAGTTAATGATACTATAGTTATCACGTTTCACATTGGTTTTATTAACAAAAAAAATGTTTTATTTAAATTCTGGTGCCGCTCTGCACACACAAGCTTGTTAGCTAGCTAGCTAGCTTTCGTCCAAAGTTAAGCCAACTCTCTGAAGTTCAATGACATTCAAAGTTCCTTCATAGAAGCTGCACCTCTGTAGGTATAATTCAGTCAGCCTAATTCAGATAATGCATGTCATAACAACAAGATGCCCAGCGTTTCAAGCCAAGCCTCCTCCTCCATGCTCTCTTGCTCTCTCCCCACCCACAAAACTTCTATCACATCTCGCGCCCTACACTTGTCTGTCCAATGCATGTAAATAGCTTGCCCCTCCATAGCAAGCTGCTCTATCTGCACTGATTGGTTAAGTAATTTAATGTTGAGCTAAATGTTAAAAAACATTGATTTTAGAGGGGAAAAAAAGAAAGAAGAATGGTTCTGTTCAGAACAACTGGCCTTGTGGTTAGAGTGTCCGCCCTGAGATTGGAAGGCCGAGTCATACAAAAGAATGGGACCTGATTCGTCTCTGCTTGGCACTCAGCATTAAGGAGATAGATTGGGGGTAAGGCCCTGCGATAGACTAGCGTCCTGTCCAGTTGGTGTACTTGTACATCAAGCTGCCTCGCGCTACAGAAACAGGAGATAGGCTCCTGCCTTATGAGCCGTTCCGGCTCACACAAGCCAAGGCTCGTGCAAGGCTACTTACAGTACGTACTTACTCAGAACGAAAAGATTGGAAAGTAATTTGGGTTCCAACCCCTACTACATTGTAACCGCGAAGCGGCCATGATGCGCTCGCATATGGGGCTCAGCCCGGACTGTTACATTTGTAACTGAGTGAAAACATTTTAACGATGTGATTGAACTGATTGACGTTGGGAAAATAGATAGCAAAAAAGCAGAATGGTGTTAAATGCCTGTAAACAGCTTGTGGATAATTTCCCCCCAAAAAATTGTATCATCTAATATTAGGCCTACTGATTATTTCTCAGTATCTACTTTGCGAGCTACTCATTGACAGCCCGCGAGCTGCTGGACATGCAGTTTCTCATAAGAATCTCAATTGCATACTCCTCACGTCATCTCCTCGCTTCCTTCTCAAAACCCATTGGATGAGAAAGCCAGAGGTCCCTCCCCTCTGACCTTCTCCAATGGGTTTTGAGAAGGAGGCGAGGAGAGAGGAGAGAGGACACAAGCAACTGAGATTCTCCCAGAGACTGAGATACAGCGAAGCCTAATCAGACATGCCCGTGCTCATCATGGTTTTTACAGGCAAAGTGAAATGACAAAATTTGCTTGTGTTGCATGCCGCTCAAATGATATGTAACAACACCCTGAGTGCATCGGACATGAAACAACGATATGAATGTAACAACAGCGCAACAAAATAGACAAAAAGACCAGTGGTGCAACTAGTGATTTCTAACTGCACTGTACCAAAACAGTGGCGAGCGGGAGCGAAGCAAAACTTTAGAGTGGGCAAAACCATTTATCTTACGGCGACGGGGGGAGGGGGTGCAAAATGCAATCTTTTAATTAATTATATAGTGTATAAAATGGCCATATCTATTTTAATACAGACTAGCTCAAAACATTACTAATCATTGAAAATTACCCAATGGATCAGGATACTTTTCTGGTAAAAAAACAAATTGGGGTGCAAAAACATACACTACCGTTCAAAAGTTTGGGGTCACTTAGAAATGTCCTTGTTTTCCATGAAAACATACATGAAATGAGTTTGAATAGGAAATATAGCAAAATGCATAGGAAATGTAGTCATTGACAAGGTTAGAAATAATGATTTTTAATAGAAATAATAAGTGTGTCCTTCAAACTTTGCTTTCGTCAAAGTATCCTCCATTTGCAGCAATTACAGCCTTGCAGACCTTTGGCATTCTAGTTGTCAATTTGTTGATGTAATCTGAAGAAATTTCACCCCATGCTTCCTGAAGCACCTCCCACAAGTTGGATTGGCTTGATGGGCACTTCTTACGTACCATACGGTCAAGCTGCTTCCACAACAGCTCAATAGGGTTGAGATCCGGTGACTGTGCTGGCCACTCCATTATAGACAGAATACCAGCTGACTGCTTCTTCCCTAAATAGTTATTGCATAGTTTGGAGCTGTGCTTTGGGTCATTGTCCTGTTGTAGGAGGAAATTGGCTCCAATCAAGCGCCGTCCACAGGGTATGGCATGGCGTTGCAAAATGGAGTGATAGCCTTCCTTCTTCAAGATCCCTTTTACCTGTACAAATCTCCCACTTTACCACCACCAAAGCACCCCCAGACCATCACATTGCCTCTACCATGCTTGACAGATGGCATCAAGCACTCCTCCAGCATCTTTTCATTTGGTCTGCGTCTCACAAATATTCTTCTTTGTGATCCGAACACCTCAAACTTCGATTTGTCTGTCCATAACACTTTTTTCCAATCTTCCTCTGTCCAGTGTCTGTGTTATTTTGCCCATCTTAATCTTTTATTTTTATTGGCCAGTCTGAGATATGGCTTTTTCTTTGCAACTCTGCCTAGAAGGTCAGCATCCCGAAGTCACCTCTTCACTGTTGACATTGAGACTGGTGTTTTGCGGGTACTATTTAATGAAGCTGCCAGTTGAGGACCTGTGAGGCGTCTGTTTCTCAAACTAGACACTCTAATGTATTTGTCCTCTTGCTCAGTTGTGCACCGGGGCCTCCCACTCCTCTTTCTATTATGGTTAGAGCCAGTTTGCGCTGTTCTGTGAAGGGAGTAGCACATTAGAGGCTGCTGCTGCCTATTGAAATCACTGGCCACTTTAAGAAATGGAACACTAGTCACTTTAATAATGTTTACAGTCACTTTAATAATGTTTACATATCTTGCACTACTCATCTCATATGTATATACTGCATTATATTCTATAATATTCTGCTGTATCTTAGTCTATGCCGCTCTGTCATTGCTTGTCCATATATGTATATTTTCTTAAATTCCATTCCTTACTAGTTTTTGTGTGTATTAGGTATATGTTGTGAAATTGTTAGATATTACTTGTTAGATATTACTGCACTGTCGGAGCTAGAAGCACAAGCATTTCGCTACACCCGCTATAACATCTGCTAAACACGGATATGTGATAAATATAATTTGATTTGATTTGATTTGATTTGATTTACACAGCGTTGTATGAGATCTTCAGTTTCTTGGCAATTTCTCGCATGGAATAGCCTTAATTTCTGAGAACAAGAATAGACTGACAAGTTTCAGAAGAAAGTTATTTGTTTCTGGCCATTTTGAGCCTGTAATCGAACCCACAATTGCTGATGCTCCAGATACTCAACTAGTCTCAAGAAGGCCAGTTTTATTGCTTCTTTAATCAGCACAACCGTTTTCAGCTGTGCTAACATAATTGCAAAATGGTTTTCTAATGATCAATTAGCCTTTTAAAATGATAAACTTGGATTAGCAAACACAACATGCCATTGGAACACAGGACTGATGGTTGCTGATAATGGGCCTCTGTATGCCTATGTAGATATTCCATAAAAAATCAGCCGTTTTCAGCTACAATAGCCATTTATAACATTAACAATGTCTACACTGTATTTCTGATCTATTTTATTTTATTTTAATGCACACAAAAATGATTTTCTTTCGAAAACAAGGACATTTCTTAATGACCCCAAACTTTTGAATGGTAGTGTATGCTTGCACCTCTATTTTAAAAGAGGGGAGGCAGCTGCTCAGTTTGCTCAATTGCTCAGGTGCCTATGCCCCCATATAGTGTGCAGTGGTCAAGAGGTGTGTTGTCAAAGCTGGTTATTGTAGGACAATAAGTATTGTCACTTGTGGTTTGGTGAGCCGATTCTTAACCTCTCCCTCCCATTCCTCCCTCCCCCAGTGGACTCCCAGTCGGCTCTGAAGTGGGTGAAGATGTCGTCGGCTGTGGACGGCTTCAGTGTGGACAGCACCGGTCACCACGGGGGGAAGATCCCTCACAGGCTAGCCAGCCAGGTGGTGGAGAGGGTCTGGCAGGAGTGCAATATCAACAGAGCTCAGAACAAGTACGTCTGTCTCTGCTACTGTCTCAGGACGCACACACTCTCAACCAAAGCCCTAGAAGAAGTAGAATTGCTATAGGCGTTAGAGCTGCACAATATGGGCAAAATATCCAATCTCAATTTTTTTACCAAATATCGTGATTGCGATTTGACTTGCGATATAGATCAAAACACTTTTGGAATCATAGAAATTAAATGATTTATATTAAGAAGCAAAGTGGAAAGCAGCATCGTTCTTGTTTGGAGCAATCTGTTGACAGCATTTGACCTAACAGAACAGCATGCAAACTTCTTATGAATCTAACAGCGAGGAGAAGGAATTGAGTGGCAGAAGGCGGGGATTGGTGTATGTGGGAAGCTGCCGCAAGAGGAGAAAGGGAGAGAGACGACAAATGGAGTAAACTATAAAAACGGACGTTACACATGGCTGAATGGCATTTAAAATATTGCATGAGATATAGAGCTCTTGCATTATGGATATTTTGTACATGTCAATATTACGATTTCGATCTGAATTCGATTAATTGTGCAGCCCTAACAGGCGTACACAAACACATGGTCACACACACTGTCAACAAGCACATGCTCACACACATACATGTTTACCACACCATAGACCCACTCAACGAAGCCTAGAGGGAATATGCAGTATCTACCACAACGTGTGCACGCGCGTTGTGGTAGATATTGCCTAACATGTTTGTCAAATAACAGGCACATGCCTTCACAATGACGCTTCATTTACCAAATTGATATTTTAGAGAAGTATAGTAAGAAAGTAATGGACAAATGGTTCATGTTTTGACTCAATGGTTGTGTGTGTTGTCCAGGCGTAAATTCTCAGCGACAGCCAACGGTACCTGTGAGGAGGAGCTGATGGAGAAAGTAGGGGCCTGGGACTTTGTAGAATCAACACACAGGTCAAACTGCAACTGCTCCAGGTAAATGATGCATGATGTTTGTTTATTGGTTTATTTGTGTTCCTCTGGTCTAGGACCTGTACCCTAAGCCCTCTGTAAGTTGATATACTTCTAGTTTCTTGTGTAGACACAAGCTTGCCTTTTAAGGAAGTCTTACTCATTGGATGTCTTACTCAGCAAAACAACATTCGACACGTCAGTCTAAAATGTGAGATGTATTTTAATCTCAATACATATGACATTCATCTCTATTTGTCTGTTAAGTGACAACCCTGTCAGGGTTCAAAAGTAGTGCACTATGTAGGGAATTGGGTGTCATTTAGGACACAGTGGGAGAGACCCAGGGGCCAGTCCGACCTCTAGAAGGCCTGCTCTAAAAATGGAGAGTGTCTGTAGCCCCTAATGTTGACAAATGATCTGCGTCTAGAATGGGTTATTGTGTGGATGTGAGGTTGACTGTGGCAAGGCTGTTTCTGTTTGGGGTTGGGACACAGACAGACAATATCACATCCCTGTGTGCGTGTGTGCACGCCTGTGTGTGTGCACGAGCATGTGTGTGTTCTCTCTGAAGGGGAAAGGCTGCAGTCAGCATGTCCCGCTGCTGTCTCCTGGCAGACACACACACAGCGGCTAAAACACACGTCACGCTGCAGCTCGCACTGAAATAGCTGCTTGACACTGCACCTTTATGCTCTCGCTCTGGGAGTTTGCTTTGTGTATGTGTGTGTGTTTTTGCTCGAGGAGCACTTTCACTATAGATAGGGGGAGACCCTTGCTCGCCACTGGTGGTGTGAGGGAAGGCAGGCTGTGTACAGGGACGCAGTGGGAGAGACCCAGAGGCCAGTCTGACCTCTAGAAGACCTGTTTAGGGAGATGGATGCTCTAAAAATGTAGAGTGTCTGTAGAGCCTAATGTTTACAAATGATCTGCTGCGTCTAGAGTGGGTTAATGTGTGGATGTGAGAACTGACTTTGGGGAAGTCTGGCTAGAGCTGTTAATTGGTTGGAGGGAACCTGGAGCAGGGGTTCTCAAACTTTTTTGGGCTTGGGGCACCTTTTGTGATAGCAAATTCATCAGAGACCCCCTCATAATCAGAACACCAACTCTAGTGAGAGAAAAATAGCATACAAGGAGTTTTACTATGACTTTGGCAGTGCATGGCTGGATGAACCAAGCCCTGGGAAGGAACATTTTAAAGGCCCATCTCTTAGCATTGGAGAAAAATTGTTGCAGTTTTCAAGCAGATTTTCTGCAATTCTACACATTTTGTCATGGGGCAGAGAATTTTTTTGTTGTTGCAGCTTTAAAGCTAATATCCTGCAATTCAAAAGAATTGAAAAAGAAAACTGTATGTTTTAAAGCTTAAATTACAGTGCATTTATGTAAATACAAGAAGTATTGAGTTGAAAAATGTATTATTGGTGGAGTAATGTGGATACCAATATCCCTGTGAGCCTCCCAGGCCTATTTTCCTGTGTTTTATATATATTTCCACACTATGAGGTTGGAATAATACTTTGAAATTGTGAAAATGATGATAATGCCCTTTTAGTGTACGAGCTGTTTGAAAAGACAGCCTGACATTTCCACCTGTTTTGGTGGGAGTGAGTTTTGGCCTTCCATGGTGACATCACCATACAGTAAATTAGTTAATTGACCAATAAGAAAGACAGTTCCAAACCTCTCTGCCAATAAAAGCACATTTTCAGTTTTCCCCTCTACACTCAAACAACTCATAGACAGTCTTAGCAAAATCCTTGCTTGAGAAATTGCTATTTTCTAAGAAGCTATTTTTATTTATTTCTGACCATTTTAATTTAAAACAATCACAGTAAGGTACTTAATTGTTATCCAGATTTGATATTAAGATAAAAACGGCTGCATTGGACCTTTAAGAACATAAATTGTAGATAATAATTATTAATTATTATATAATTAATAAAGTATTGTATTACACCCTCTAAACTTATTCCACAGATCCCTTGGCCAAAATTGGTTTAATCTGTTGTTGTTATATAGTAATATTCATGAAAACTAATTAAATGTAAAGAAAGAAAAAAATGTTTTTTGAGAACCCCTGACCTAGACTACTGGAGGTGACATTGAAAAGGGAATTCCTGTGTGTGCAGCACGAATTCTAATGGCCATCGGCTTGGCCGTAGGAAGTTGTTTGTGTGTGTGTGTGTCTGTGAGAGTGTTAGTGTTTACCCACTCCGCATATTGTTTTTGCTGCGTCTTGCCTGCTGACAGTTAAGCAGCAGGGTTCTATTATAATCCTGTGAAGTAGTGCGAAGGACAACAGCTACCTCCCTCCCTCAACATGCTGCCTGCTCCACAACCACAAGAGCAACCTGCGATTACCATGCTGACAGACCACCGGCCAAATAACATCCCAGTGCCCCCTCTAGCCGACCTGACCCTGAGTATACCCCCCTCATCCCCCTCCTCCCTCCACAGCCACTAGCCAGTGTCATAGACTGGCTTTGGATTTATTGCTCCTCGGTCCCCTTACAGTGAAACATGAGGTAACTTAGTGGCCGCCTGTCCCCTGGCCTAGACTGGGGACAGTGTGTGTGTTTGAGTGTTGACAGCGGAGGTGGAGGTGGTGGTATGCACTGGGCCAGGGGCAGTAGTAGCAGACAGGCTGGTTAGCAGGGGAGTGTGACTCAGCCAGGCCTTTATGGGGTCTGGTCACACGACAGCCTAGAGGGCTTTGGGGGCCTGAGGGCTGGGGACCACCACAACACATTCCAGACCATTTAAACCCAACCAGAAACAGGTCTCCTTCCCACCTGGGTCATGTTCAGTAGGGCACACATGCTTCACTCAGTTTTCTCCCCAATAAACACAGCGTTGGGGGAATGCTCTATTCTAGTGGGTGTGAGCTAGACAAGATGCATGGTTTGGGTTGTGGTTAGGAGGCCAATAGAATGCAGAATAATAACATCAGTTTAAAATGTTTGTTAGAGTAGCATCAGCATGACATGAGGAGTTTATTAGATTTGAGAGGAACTCATTTGTTCACTTAATTGATTCCGTGCTTCATCCAGATAAGGCCATGCCAGATTGGTCCTTTGACTGGCTACATTGACTTTTAACACAAATCAAATGGGAAAGTAGGAAGTGAAAGATCAACAGTTTACTATATGTAATTGGGAATAAAAGTAATGAATGTGTTTCATACTATTTTGTCAATATAAATCAGCATTAAATATATTTTCAATATAAATCAGCATTAAATATGAATTCAATATAAATGTGCATAAATGCATAAATCTCATACACCTGACTTTGAGTCTGAATTTAAATGTTCTATAGATCAGTTTGTTCTTGGTAATTGATTGAGCTAGATCAGAGTTGCTGCTCAACAATGGTTATTGAGCTAATGAATGCACAACCTTAACACAGGTGAACGAATGGCATTATTATTTGTTTATTTATGTCTTGCAGTGAGACATGTAAATGACATGCTTTCTCTTCCTCTTTTTCCTCCCAGGCATAAAGCCCTGAAACAGCGAGGTGGCAGCACCCCGGGCCAGCCCCAGTCAGCAGGTCAGCCCACCCACACCCAGCCACCCACGAAGCACAAGGCTGGGGGTGACAAGCCAGAGAAGAGCGACAAGCAGACCAAGAGGCCGCAGACACCCTTCCACCACCGCAGCGCTGCCTGCGACAACGTTACCATGGAGACGAAGGTGGCGGGCCAGAGGCTGGCCATGAGGGCCCAGCAGGTGGGGGGTCGCTTCCCTGGCCTCCGCCCTGCCGACGGTGTCACCAAACCCCCCCAGCTGCACGACGGAGGGGTGGGTAGCGCCGGTGGTTCCTCAGAGATGACAGGTTCTCCCCAGCCCCCTCCCCTCAGCCCCCACCCCTGTGAGCGCGACAGAGGAGAGGAGACAGGGGACGGCTCTTTGAAGAACCCCTCCACCCCCCACAGCCAACACTTCTACCAGCCGCCCCCGGAGCCCTGCCTGGCAGAGCAGAAGGGTGGCGAGGGGGACCCCCGTGGACTGGATGGCCTGGCCCAGCACTTCCACCACCCCCACACGGCCTACCCACCCGAGACCCTGGAGCCCACCGTGTACGTAGGCTCTGCAGTCAACCTGGAGGAGGACGGCTCTCCGGCGCCATGGAGGTTCTTCAACCTGCCCAGGAGGAAAGAGGCCGCGATACCCACGCCAACGCTGCCTGGGGACAAGCTGAGGGACAGGGAGAGAGACGAGGCATCGGGAGGACAGGAGGTGGTGTCTGTCACTGAGTGAGTGTCTATCCCCGTTCATTAATTCTTATCTCCCCATTAATTTAACCACTCAACACCCACTATTGCCCATAGAGGGTGCTAGAGGCCCCCAGCCATTTACTGACTCACTGGCCATCCAACCCTCCCTCCCTTCCCATCACCCCCTCTGGCATACAGACAGACGGGCCCCTTTTTGAGTACCTCCAACATTCTAGAAAAAAAAGTGATTGAAAGAGCAGTGATGCACAACCGGGCCTCCCCTCCCTCCCCCTGCCTTAGAATGTTCTGTGGTGGTGCTGAGCGCACACGGCATGTTCATCTCTCGCTATGTGCCCTTTTGACATCACTAATGTGCATGGCCAGCACTGCGGCAGAGACTGGAGAGAGCTTATTGATCCCCCCAACACACACACACACAAACACACACAGGGCCCCAGAGATGGAGGGATAGAGGTAGGGTTATATAAATAAATGGATCCATCTACGCCCTCTCCATTACAACTCCCCCTACTTCCTTCCTCTCCACCCTGAACACGTGAAGGAGGGTGGCATCTTCGAAGTCTTGATGTCAGAGCAGAGGTGTCGCTTCACTGAGAGAGGGAGAATATAGAAGTGGACTCGAGGGAGCAGAAAGGGATGTAGAGGGAGAGAGGGATGGAAAGAGAGACAGAGACATGCTGAGATGGACTATGGATGGGTGGGCCCGGAGAGCAGGCAGGCAGGCTAGCCGTCCGTCCGGGCCGAGCAGTGGCGGTCTTGGGAATTATCGGAGGGGTTATGCAATTTCAGGGATGGATGCTGGACAGTGCTGTGGGCAGGGCTATGGACTGCAGGGCTATTCTGGTGCGGAGAGAGGTGGGGAGGGAGGGAGGGAGTAATCCTGGCGGCCGGGAAGCAGCTCTGAATGGCTGCTAATCTCTGGCTGGGGCCACTGCGCACTGTCACCTCGCATCACAGCCTGGCCGGAGAGAGGGAGGGAAAGAGAGAGAGAGAGAGAAGGGACCTACATGAGCTCCCTCCCCCTCCCCTTCCCCCTCCCCTTCCCCCTCCCCCTCAGAGGGCCCCAGCGGGGCTCATTCAGTCTAGTAACATCTGAACAACAACATCAACAACTGGAACACAGGCCCATAGTCAATAAAAAATTATTCACAGATTACATTGAAAAAGAGACATGAATAGCAACGGATTAAAATGTTCTCATATGCTCTACCTCCCCACAATGTTGATAGATGATCTGCACAGCCATATTTATTTTATTTAACATATAACCCATATAGGCCTAAACAAACAGCATAACTGCATCCCACTCTGTTATCAGTAAATTACTGTACTCTGTAACCCTATTTGTCATAATGAATATTCTGTCCCCTCACCCTGTCCCCTGTTCCCAGGTTGATGGCCACATCCAAGCGGCCTCTGAAGGTGTCTGAGGAGCGCGTGCAGATGTACATTCAGCGGAGGAACCAGTACCTGGCCGCCGCCATCACCGATGACGACCACGAGCCCGAGGTGGACCCCTACGCCTTCGAGGACGGGGATGTCAAGTTCTCCTTCTCCGACAAGAAGGACAAGACGGGTGGCGAACGCCAGCCCGGGAAGAAACACAAGGTAGGGCTAAAGTTACAACTTGATCAACTGGGGGCGGCAGGCAGGCTAGTGGTTAAGATTAACCGAAAGGTTGCTGGTTTGAATTTTATGATGTACCCTTGAGCAAGACACTTAACCCTAATTTCTCCTGTAAGTCGCTCTGGATAAGAGCGTCTGCTAAGTGACTAAAATGTACATTTAAAAATGTAACTGGGGCGGCTGAGAAAAATCCTTTCCTCTCCTCGCTGCTGCCTCCAACCTGCCACTGTTTGTGACGTCCTTTAGGGTCAGGAAGCAGGAAGGGTTTGGTTTAGGGTGACAAGATAAGGCGTCAGCAATCCTGCACTGTAAATGTGTCATTAGCTGTATTCCGTCCTCTTTTTTCCACCAAATCTACTGCTCAGGAAGCCAGCTCCAGCTCCCATTGTTATCCCATCAGAGAGATGCCAAAATAGTTTGACGCCCTTTTAATTTATCTGCCCCACCTCTCACTCTCGCTCTAATACCCTGTGGGCTCAGTCTTGTCTTAAAATTGTTTCTCTGTTCTAAACCTGGACCACCTGTTAGCTGTGGAAACGCCGCCAGCACTAAGGGGAGAGCAGGGGGAGGACAGGGGGGAGTGTGTGGGGATGGTAGTGAGCTGCCTGGCAGTCAGCCTCCCTGGCCCTGCCTGCTTCCCTGCCTGTCTGCCTTTGAGGCTGCATGTCTGCAGCAGGCTGGCGTGGAGGAGGAGTGATGCGCTAGGCTGGCTGGGGCTTTAACAGGCCAAATAAACCTGGCTCACTGAACCGTGCATTTTTAAAATAGCTTTTTTGTTTTATTTCACGAGGGCTGCTGAGATTTTTTCTTCTCCCTTGTGTGTGTGTGGTATTGTACTGTGTGTTTGTATGTGTGGTATTGTACTGTGTGCAGTTGCTGCTGCGCTGCTTCTATAACAGGAGGTCCCCCAGTGGCCACTATGAGCAGTGGAGCCACAGTCTGCTGAGCGCTCGGTGTGTTACCTCAGCTACCTCCTCCCCCCTTGGTCATGCTTCACACTCCATTGATGACGCTGCAAAGTGACAGCCTATCTTTTGTGCACTTTTATGTGTGTGTTCATGAGTGGGTGTGTGCCATAGACTTTCTAGGCAGTGCTATTTGCCAAATTGGTTTATGTTCCCCACCCCCTGAGTTGTCTGTGTGTGTTCAGGAGGTTGGCATGCTGTCAAAGCTCCAAACGTGCTCTAGTTGAACCACTAGAAACCCCTGCCTATGAAACAATACAGCACCCTCACTTACCAGTGGAGCTGGGCGTACAGCAGCAGCAGAGAAAACATGGGGCACAATATGAACACCACACTGACTGCCTCTACTATATGTTGTTCAGTGGCTACAGGCTCCTCTCCTCTGCTTTACAACGAGGTCGCCATGTCATTAGTGCTTCCGCGTCCGCATTATTTGGAGTGAAATGGTAGAGCCAGGACCTTTTGAATACGTGCCTGACCCCTCGGGGTGGGGGGGGGGGAGAAGGAACGAGAGAGGACTCTTTCATGCGGACAGCCTTGGAATAGTAAGGGCAGTGTGACACAAGGCTGGAACGCATCTATACAAACACCAACACACGCACACAAAGGCCTCCAGCGTTCCAGCCAAGGATGAGTTATTGATAAGGGGCTAGCTGGCGTCATTAATGCGTTATAGGATTTTTGTTTGTGGCTTGTGTTGTTTTTGCTGGCGTGCAGCAGGCCTTCAAATTATACAGATTAAAGGCCTTTTACACAGACAGACAGACAGACAGACAGACAGACAGACAGACAGACAGACAGACAGACAGACAGACAGACAGACAGACAGACAGACAGAGAGAGAGAGAGAGAGAGAGAGCGAGAGAGAGAGAGAATTCACCCACTCAATGGCTACTGGAACATACCATTCCCTGAGCCCCAACCATTCCCTGAGCACATTTGCTCGCACACTGAGTGTCTGCCTCCCTGTCTGCCTGCCATGTACACAGAGGCCCCATCATAAGAGCACACAGCCCTATCCCTGAGAGATATTGACAAAGTGTAGTGGTATTAGGGCTCCCTCCCAGGCCCAGGCGGCCATGGCATTTCTCCCATACACTGGGAGCCTTGTCTGGAAATCTCATTAGTACAGTCAGATAGTCAGTACAGAGGCGTTGTTCCTCTCTTCTCTTTCTTCTCTCTGTATTTTTTGAAGCCTAAAATAAACCTACTCTCCACTGAGACTGACAGAGCAGCCCAGCTCTCGGGCTGGAGGCTCCGGTGTACTTTCTACAGTTAGGCAGGAGATGTCCCTCTTGTTATGTTATTTAGACTGTGTTTATTGTTTTATTTTCTTTGCAGTTTCATATAGACTGTATCTGCTATTGCCTTTTATCCATTATCAATATATTTTGATTGTGTCTGATCAGCTATATCCTATCGGTTTTGTTTCTTTGCATTTGTTTTGTGCACAATATTGATCTCTCTCTTTGTCTGTCTGTCTGTCTCTCTCTCTGTCTCTGGCTCTCTCTCTGTTTCTCTCTCTGTCTCTGTCTCTCTCTGTTTCTCTATCTCAGGGGGAGGATGGAGCAGCAGGTACATCAGATGGTAAGGATCCTCTGTCTGTCTCTGCTGTACTGTGCAGCTCTAGGCTCTGTTAGATGACAGGGACATGGCTGTCATTACCTGGGTCCACAGCCTACCTAAGTGACAGCAGTAACAGCCTTTAGTTTTACTTACTGGGGGAGGTCGGGTAATGTAATTACATGCACGAGCACAAAACACCACATCTGTCATTTTAGTCCCGTCCGAATCTGCCATGTCGGTAATTATTACTTGGCGGGAAGGTTATTATTCCAGCCCCAAGAACCTATTGTTTTTCGGGAAACTCCCAGGTCCTCTGATAAAGCCCGTGCAAATCGTCATCCCTGTGTTTTGAGGGATATTACAGAGTTTAACAGGTGCTGCACCCAGTTTAGGTAAGAACATGGGAACAAATTGATTCTTAAAACAAAGTGCTATGCATGTAGCCTACAGATGATTGGTCTGTTTTGTCATATATCAACTTTCATAGTGCCTATTTCTCTTTTGAAAGATTAAGCGGATGATATTGTGCCAATTAATTTATAAATTGCCAAATACGTCAGTTAATTATATGTCTGCATACAGTTAATGGTTTTTATTGATATTTGTTTTACTTTCTTCGAACTGAAAGCCAATATTAAGCTATCCCTAGAGAAGTTGAAATATCTTCACTCCTAGAACAACCTCCAGGCTTCCGTCATAACGGTCAATTTTGAATGAGAAAAAACGAATTCCGTCAGAATCGTCCACTGGAAAAACAGACATGCTGGGGTAATAATTACATAACCAACGTTCTATAGTAATACTAGTCCCGTGCGAATAGGGCTTATGACAGCCTTGGATGATGGGGTGAAACCATACAGTAGCTTACCACCTGTCTGTCATAGGCTTCTCTCAGCAACAATAAATGCAGTCAGTCAGTCTCAGCCATCATAGTGTGGTGTATCCATAGCTCATGGCGCATATGAATTTTAATGGTAAAGTCTTATCTAGATCCCTCAGGCATGTAGGTGCATTACTACGTTTCATTCAGACTTCATTTAGAATTGATTTAGCAGGGTATGAGAGCATTCTCACATGTTTACTAGCTATTGAATAAAGCCTCAGGAATAGGTCCACATGTAACACTGATAGCCTCTGATGTTGAGGTATATATGGGAGTGTTAGAGATAGCTAGAGGTGGGTTACTAACCTAATCCCTGTGTTTGTTGCTCCCCCGTCCAGAGGCAGCACTGGAAGCAGCACACGCACGCACTGCGTCCACTAGCCTAATCCACGAGACCGACCTGGCCGTGTCCATCAACGACCTTGACAACCTCTTCAACTCCGATGAGGACGAGCTCACGGTCAGTACGGGGTCTGCATGTGTGTGTGTGTGTGTGTGACGAGGATGAACTTGCGGTCAGTGGGGCCTGCCAGCACTACAGCCTGCCCGCTGCACTAAACCACAATGAATATCCCATTAGCTAGAGCACCGCCTGGCAAGAGACGCCAAGTGTGTGTGTGTGTGTGTGTGTGTGTGTGTGTGTGCATCTGAGTGTGTGTGTGTTGGTGAGCCAGAATGTTGCAAACGTGCAGTACCTCAGCGGCTTTGGTTGACACGTCATCCAACAACACATTGCAGTGTAATAGGCTGTGTTTACACAGGCAGCCCAATTCTGATCTGTTGGCCAATTATTGGCAAAAGATTTGATCTGATTGGTCAAAAGACCAATTAGTGGAAAAATATCAAAATTGGATTGCCTGTGTAAACCTTAGATTCAGAAAGTATTTCCCCAGCCCCAAAGATGGATATGATGGCTTCCAAAGGGCTCTGTTCTGACTCTGGCCCCCACAGAACAGAGCAGTCACAGTCCAACCCCCTCTGTGCTCTGCTCTCTCTGGTGACTGGGTAGCTGGGTAGAAACTCCTGAGCTCCTGAGTGGCGCAGTGGTCTAAGGCACTGCATCGCAGTGCTAACTGTGTCACTAGAGATCCTGGTTCGAATCCAGGCTCTGTCGCAGCCGGCCGCGACCGGGAGACTCATGGGCGACGCACAATTGGCCCAGCGTCGTCCAGGGTAGGGGAGGGAATGGCCGGCAGGGATGTAGCTCAGTTGATAGAGCATGGCGTTTGCAACGCCAGGGTTGTGGGTTCGATTCCCACGGGGGGCCAGTATAAAAAAATATATATATGTATTCACTAACTGTAAGTCGCTCTGGATAAGAGCGTCTGCTAAATGACTAAAAAAAAAAAAAAAAAACTGTCTGGCACCAACCCTGCAACAATACACTGAGGGGTGCAATGTCACAGCTGGGTTACAGCCTGCCAACATGGTTCCCCAACCCCTCACTGCAGGGGCTTTGTTGTTGTTGTTGTGGAACTAACGTCATATCGACTTGCTGACTATCACTGTCCTCAGGTTTCAGATTTTAAAAAATATTGATTTATGTTAGGTTGTGTTATTTAATGTAAACTTCATACAGGTTAGTCTCATTGAGATAAACTATTTTGCAAGAGAGACATGTAATTTAATTGTTTATGTTTTTGTGAATAAACTTCAATGTTCTTAATCATATTTTTGCCATGTCTTTGTTTATATTCAGCCTGGTTCCAGACGTGCAGTGAATGGAACAGATAATACATTTGGCAACAAGGAACCAAAGCCAGCCCCTTTGGACCCAGTCTCCTGCATCAGTAAGACTGCTTCTCACTGCTTTAGCTATGGATGCAAGGACTCACCATCCATGATATCAAAATGATAGTTTTAACCATGTTTTGAGGCAATACAGTGTTTGTTTACATCTACTTTGTTTACAAACATCGGATTAAAACAAGCTTCTATTTTGGGTTCTGATGGGGGTACGACAGTTGAACTAAGCTCATGAGGCATTTCTAAGTTATATTCAATGGGTATATATCATTAATTTATAAGTCAAAAAATGGATGTAGCAATCACAGATTGCTGCTTAAAAGGCTTAAGTATGATACACTGAAAATGTGCTCGAGGCAACTCAAACCCATGCAGAAACTCATCATATAACACTTGGAATGCACACACTGTTCATACTAATTAATTCACTAATGAAGCATGAAGCTTCTTCTCAGCACATGTTTGCATTCCAGGATCTTTATGTATCAGGCATCTCAGTAGGAGTGCCAATCTAATATCAGGTCCTCATGTTCATAATAATCTTATCAGTGGAGGCTGCTGATGGGAGGATGGCTCATAATAATGGCTGTAACGGAGCGAATGGAAGGGCATCAAACATATGGAAACCATGTGTTTGATGTTGTTGATACCTTTCGATTTATTTCGCTCCAGAAATTACCATGTGCCCGTCCTCCCCAATTAAGTGCCACCAACCTCCTGTGAATCTTATTAATTATGATCCAAAAGGCTAAACTGATCCTAGATCAGTACTCCTACTCTGAGACGCTTGATACATACGCAACCAAAAATATGTTGTTTACCTATGTTGCTCCCCCTTGTGGCGATGAGAGTTCTACAAAAGTCACTGGCTGTCTGAGTGTCCCTGCTCCACTCCAAACAGACAGCTCTGAGCCTTGGGGCAGGAACAAGTGTCTCATTATCTACCTCTCTATGTGACTAGTCTATAGCTTTGTGTGTGAAATAAGGTGCTTGCTTGTTGCCCAGCACTTAGACTGTCAAACTGTTGAGCCTCGGCTGCCTTTGAGACTTCAGATCATCAGTTGTTGTTGTCACTGAATGGGAACCTTGATTCATTCACACACCCCCCCCCCCCCCCCTCCCCCCTACAGGCTCGGCAGACCTGCACCAGATGTTCCCCACTCCCCCCAGCCTGGAGCAGCACATCATGGGCTACTCCCCCATGAACATGGGCAGTAAGGAATATGGCAGCATAGAGGCTGGACATGGCATGACCAACCTGGACGGTGCCTCGTCCCTAGGGGGACACTTTAAGATTGAGGTGGAGGAGGGCTACTGCAGCCCCAAGCCGCAGGAAATCAAGGTGGGTTTTGGGCCCTACATTTAAACTTGACCCCCTATCTGACCACAAATGGATCATTCCTCTGCATCTCCTAACTGTCTTTGAACTTAGGACTGCTGGTGTGCCTTAGCCTCACCATGCTGTGTAGTTTCGATAAGGATGAATGTCAAATATCACTGTAGCAGCCATTGGACTACGTCAGTGTACATAGAGGACATGGTCTTACCTCACCCCTCCCTGTCTCTTCCCCTCAGGACTTCTCGTTTGTGTACAAGCCAGAGCTATGCCAGGCATTTGTGGGCTGCTCCATGTTTGCCCCCCTGAAGACCCTGCCCAGCCAGTGTCTGCCCCCCATCAAGCTGCCAGAGGAGTGCATCTACAGGTCCAGCTGGACCACCGTGGGCAAACTGGAAATGCTCAACCACCTCCATGTGCCCACCATGGCCTACCTCAACAAAGACAGGTAAACATATTGCCTTCAAGTACATAGTCCTGAAACCACTTATCTCCTCACCTGCCATTGCATTGGTGTGTGGCTGTGCATTTTAATTGGCTGATATAGTAAATCAATCAATCAATCTCTATATGAACCACTCGTAAGCAGGGATATGAGTTTTCCTAACTGCTAGGGGCCCATCTGCTAAATATGGGAGGGCTGTCTGCCTGTCTAGCTGACTGTCTCAGGACCCTCAGCTCCTAAAGCCTGTGGAACCAATGGAGATTTTTCCAGCTGCTCCAAGGATTCTTTACTATTCGTAATGCTTATCTGTGCTGAGGTGTAATTTAGACCTACAGGATACAGACAGACAGACAAACACACACACTGGCTGGCACACATGTGTACGCATGCGTGTGGACACACACACACACACATTCAGGGTTTATCCCTCTACCCTCTGAGGAGCCTGTTCCATTCCTCATGCATGGCTGATTGATGCAGAGCAGAGGAGATGAGAGGAGTATAGAGAGCATGGTGATTGAAGGAGAGGTTTATCAGAGAGCTGAGGCTGGAGCTTGGAGCTGTGGCGGGAGGCTGGGTGTCTCCACACAGCTCCACTCAGATCACTGCACTGTTTATGTCTTGGAAATATAGTCATCAACCATTTTCTACAGACCTCAAAATCAGAAAAATGTCTAGTAGCTGCTAGACCTCATACATTTTTTTAAATAATAATAATGCCTTCATTCAAAATAGAGTCAATTATACTCCACTGTACTTAGTGGAAGAATGGAACCCTGGCATATGGCTGTGTGAGGGAAGATGTGCCTTTCTGCCTTGTTCGGGGCTGAGGAGGGGGGCCTGCCTGCTTAGCTAGGGCAGTGTAGAGTGTTATAGAGGGTGTAGAGTGGTATAGAGAACGTTGTAGAGCGGTATAGAGGGGGGTATAGAGTGTTATAGAGGGGGGTGTGGAGGGTTAAAGAGGGCGTTGTAGTGTTATAGAGGGAGGTGTAGAGGGTTAAAGAGGGCGTTGTAGTGTTATAGAGGGAGGTGTAGAGGGTTATAGAGGGCATTGTAGAGTGTTAGAGGGGGGTGTAGAGGGTTATAGAGGGGGGTGTAGAGGGTTATAGAGGGCATTGTAGAGTGTTAGAGGGGGGTGTAGAGGGTTATAGAGGGGGGTGTAGAGGGTTAAAGAGGGCATTGTAGTGTTATAGAGGGAGGTGTAGAGGGTTATAGAGGGGGGTGTTGAGGGTTATAGAGGGCGTTGTAGAGTGTTAGAGGGGGGTGTAGAGTGTTATAGAGGGGGGTGTAGAGTGTTATAGAGGGGGGTGTTGAGGGTTATAGAGGGGGGTGTTGAGGGTTATAGAGGGGGGTGTTGAGGGTTATAGAGGGCATTGTAGTGTTATAGAGGGAGGTGTAGAGTGTTATAGAGGGGGGTGTAGAGTGTTATAGAGGGGGGTGTAGAGTGTTATAGAGGGGGGTGTAGAGTGTTATAGAGGGGGGTGTAGAGTGTTATAGAGGGGGGTGTAGAGTGTTATAGAGGGGGGTGTAGAGTGTTATAGAGGGGGGTGTAGAGTGTTATAGAGGGGGGTGTAGAGTGTTATAGAGGGGGGTGTAGAGTGTTATAGAGGGGGGTGTTGAGGGTTATAGAGGGAGGTGTAGAGGGTTATAGAGGGCATTGTAGAGTGTTAGAGGGGGGTGTAGAGTGTTAGAGGGGGGTGTAGAGTGTTAGAGGGGGGGGTGTAGAGTGTTATAGAGGGGGGTGTTGAGGGTTATAGAGGGGGGTGTTGAGGGTTATAGAGGGGGAAGTTGAGGGTTATAGAGGGGGGTGTTGAGGGTTATAGAGGGGGCTTCTGTTCCCAGCAGGGTGCCTGCAGAGTGCTAAAACAGTCAGGAAAGTCCCAGGTTTCTAAGCTGGTCAGGCTGTTTTTATGACCTTCCCTACTTCTGTATAGAGACAGAGGGCCTTCTGTAGGGTTGCACCCTATTCCCTATGTAATGCACCACTTTTGACCAGGGCCCATTATACTCTACCAAGACTCTGCCAGGATTTTTTTGTTGTTGTTTCCTACACGTATGTAGTAATGTGCGTAAGGACAGGGACAGGCTGTGCTCTCCTCCCTCCTTAGCTCTCCTCACAGCTGCTCTCATCCTCTCGCCAGCCCAAAAATAGGCAGGTTAGCGTTTCTCGTCATGAATCTTGTTCTGGAGGCAGCTCAACAGAGTGGTCACTAGCTGGCACAGCCACAAAGTCAAAAAATCTGATTGTAAACCTAACACTAACTTTGACCACACTGCTAACCCTAATGCCTAACCCTAACCTTAAATTAAGACCAACATTTTTTCATTATTTTTTTACAATATAGCCCATTTTTACTTTACAGCTGGCCCATCTGGCGGAAATCGCTCCGTTCTGTCTTCTGGGCAAGATTCATGACAATAAACATCAACCTGCCAAAAATATACTATTTGCTTGAAATGGCAGCGGATTTGCATACCACGACAGGCAGCCAGGCAGCCAGTTGTCTCTGCTTGTTTGTTTACCATTCCTCATTCTGACTGTTGTTGTTGTTGCTTTTTACCTCTGCCTTGTAATGGAGGTTCAGTTGGTACTGGAATGTATTGTTGATTGTTTTGTTACAATATACTGAGCTCTGCTTTGTTGTTGTGTTTTGAATCAAGCTCTAGCATATTGTCCCAAAAGGCTGTGTTGTGTGACTGACTCCTCTCCTCTCTGCCACAGTAACATTCCCAGTGTGGGCAGTGCCATGGACCAGGACTACAACCAGAGCTACACACCCCAGACCCATACGCCCTTCATGTCCAATAGTGCCCCCCCCAGCAACAGTGGCACAGGCATCCTGCCCTCCCCAGCCACCCCGCGCTTCTCCGCCCCCACACCACGCACTCCCCGTACCCCACGCACCCCCAGAGGACCCGCCAGTGTCCAGGGCTCGCTTAAGTACGAGAACTCGGACCTATACTCGCCCGCCTCCACCCCCTCCACCTGTCGACCTCTCAACTCAGTAGAACCTGCCACCGTGCCCTCCATCCCCGAGGCCCACAGCCTCTACGTCACCCTCATCCTCTCTGAGTCCGTCATGAACCTCTTCAAGGACTGCAACTTCGATAGCTGCTGCATCTGCGTGTGCAACATGAACATCAAGGGGGCCGACGTGGGGGTGTACCTGAGCGACCCCACGGGAGAGGCCCAGTATCCCTGCACCTGCGGCTTCAGCGCCGTGGTCAACCGCCGCTACGGCAATGGCTCGGGCCTCTTCCTGGAGGACGAGCTTGACATCATCGGACGCGGCTCGGACGTCAGCCGCGAGGCGGAGAAGCGCTTCGAGGCATTGCGACAACATTCGCTGGAGAGGACGGGGGGAGGAGGGAGGGGGGAGAGGGTACCAGATGAGCTGATCTTACTGCTGCAGGACCAGTGCACCAACCCCTTCTCACCCATCGCTGGGATGGAGCCTGACAGCCTGGCAGCGCGGGGGGCCGGGGGTTGTCCTGTGCCCGCCTGTGTGAGGGTGGAGGAGAGGGACTACCACAGCGACTGCTACATGGCCTTGGAGCACGGCCGCCAGTTCATGGACAATATGTCAGGAGGCAAGGTGGACGAGGCCCTGGTCAAGAGTACCTGTCTACACCACTGGTCCAAACAAAACGGTAAGAAAAACACATTTTTGTTGTTCTAACCTGCATTCAAATCTGTGTCTAATAATACATTGTTATTCGCATTTGTCCCTGTCGAGCAGTTGGCTAGCATAACTAACCAATATAAACCAGTCTGTTCATTTTTCCTGCCAGTTATCAGAATGTTGGTATCTTTTGTGTTGTTAGTGCTATGTGTGTTCTCTCTCTAACCATCCTCCTCCTCTCCCCAGCGGTGGACGTCAGTGCTCTGTGCTCACAGGACGTGTTGCGGGTGCTGCTCTCTCTCCAGCCTGTACTCCAGGATGCCATCCAGAAGAAGAGGACGGTGCGCTCCTGGGGCGTTCAAGGACCCCTCACCTGGCAGCAGTTCCACAAGATGGCTGGACGGGGCTCCTATGGTAAGCCACCAGGGACAAAATGCTTCAAGACCCAGAGGCTCACACAGGCAGATGCAATGCAGCCTGTGTTTGCAGGAAGATCAGTAGTCATCTCAGTCACACTGCTGTAGTCCAGATGTCAGCTCAGTGGGAAGCTGCCACTGCTGTTGTGACGGGTTCACTTTGGGCTCTCAATCCTTCTCTGTGAATGTGACAGGTGACAGCACTGGCTTATTTAACGTCCTAATCTAGACTTTTCACCTCATTTAACACCTGATTTACTTAACAAAAGGCACATCTCAATAGGTGGTCCAGGTAAGTCATGTGTGACGCGTACTGAGTATATGAAGAGGCAGGACACAGACACAGGAATTAACAAGGTCAAGGTTTACTTAACAATGAGCAAGATAAATAACAAAGATAGAGTAAACGACACGACGCTTAACAATCACACACATCATCCAGAACAGTCCAGGGCTAAATAGGGGTGGTGATGAGATGATGAGGTGCAGGTGCGCTGGAGGTGATTAGGGTGCGTTGGGTTTCCATTCCGGTGTTGCCGAGGTGGTGCGCTCAGACCGGTGGCTCAGTAGACCGGCGAATCAGAGCGCCGGAGGGGAGCAACGGGGGGAGACGTGACATCATGACATAGCACAAGTGGGGGGGGCTTTACTCTTTTGTTCTCTATTGCTCCTCTATTGTTCCTCAAGCAAGGGGGGAGGCCGATGACATCGGCGGGCACCATCAGACCAACTCCTAGAATGTCCTACTCCTTGAAGTTTGCAGTTGTGTCTAAAAAACACAATTTTGCTCAAAACATATTTCTTTACCCTTTAGTGTGTGTACTTTACTGTATTTATCACTTTTCAACAGGAAAAGTTTAAAAATAAATCACTGGAGGACGACTAAGTACTTAATCACCATCTTCTCTCTCCTCCTCTTCACCCTCTCTTCTCCCTCTCCTCCCTTCTGCTCCCTCGCCCATCCTCTCCTCTCCTCCTCTTCTCCCTTTCTCTCTCCTGCCTCTCCTCCCCCCTCCTTCCCTCCATCAGGCACAGATGAGTCCCCAGAGCCCCTGCCCATCCCTACCTTCCTGGTGGGTTATGAGTATGACTTTGTGGTGCTGTCTCCATTCGGCCTGCCTTACTGGGAGAAGCTGCTACTAGACCCCTTTGGCTCACACAGGGACGTAGGCTACCTGGTGGTCTGTCCCGACAACGAGGCCCTGCTCCAGGGGGCTAAGAGCTTCTTCAGGGACCTCACTGCCGTCTACGAGGTAAGGCTGGAGAACGTTAACAACTGTCCATTTACCATGCAAGAGATGGGGCATCTTTGGACAGCTGAAGCAAGCACCTTTTTTGGAGTTGCCTGGTCCCAGATCTTGTTTTTCATGACAATGACCATTGGAGTTGACCATAGGAGTTGACCTTAGGAGATTAGAGCATATGTCCATGAGTGCAAGACTGCACAAATAGATTGGGGTCCAAGCTAGGGTCGGGGTCAGTTGGATTTTAATTTTGGATGTGAAATATTTACAAATTCCTATTTGAAAACAAAGGGCACTTTTCAATTCTTCAATGAAATGGAATTGACCCAGACCTTGTTAGAGGCTTACATCCCAGCCTACTGTAGTTATTGATTCAAAAAAAATGTGTCTGTCTACTCCAGCTCCTTATTGGAATGTCTTCCTCGACATCAAGTCACTCAGTCACTCCTGTGCTGATGTCTAACTATTCATCCAGCCCTCCTCTCCCTCCGTGTTCTCTGCAGTCATGTCGTCTGGGCCAGCACCGGCCAATCTCAAAAGGTCACCCGGACGGCATCGTCAGAGTGGGCGGATCGGCTGCCAAGAAGCTGGCAGAGCAGCCCGTCAGCGATTGGTTCATCAAGGCTGCCAGCGGCAACAGCGATGCCTTCGCCAAGCTCAAGCTCTACGCACAAGTCTGCCGCCACGACCTCGGTAGGTTCCAATGACAACACGGGTGGGGAATCAGTCGGGCTCAGGTCTTTCTGTACCCCCCCCATGCCCATATAGCCAAGGATTTAGAAGATCAAAAAGCCTATTTTTGGTTTCTAAAAGGATCTTGTTTTTCTAAAAGGTTTGTTGTAGCTGATGATAACTAAAGTGTAATGCTAGGTCATTCACATAGCTTATAAATTAGATTTTGTGGAAGATTATTTGACTGCTGTTAAGATTTGCTCTCTGCTCCTCTCTCTCCCCTCAGCTCCATACCTCGCCGCACAGCCTTTAGACAGCTCCCTCCTCACACAGCCCACGCCCCCTCCTGCCACCAGCCAATCCTCATCCATGCAATCCTCCGGCTCCTCCTCCTCCACCACCTCGGCTGGCCCCCAAAACTCAGCGACCCCCTCCCTCCCCAACAACAACAGCGCGCCTAGCAACAACACAGGTGTAGCCAACAGTACAAACAGCACGGCGTCGTCAGGGAGCCAGCCCACCAGCGGGGTGCAGTCTGCCAAGCCCAGCTCCTTCCCTCCCTTTGGGACCATGGGCATGCAAAACCAGGGCCAGAACCAGGGCCAGGGTGGTGCCACCCTGGGAGGGCAGCTGGGCCAGCAGGCTGGAACCCAGAACGCAGGCCTTCCCGGGGGTGACTCAGCCAGCCAGTCCCAAGCACCCACTGAACCCCTAGAGAGGTAGGTACAACACCAGGGCCTGCATTCACTCATATGTACACACACACACACACAGTGCCCGGAGGGAAACCCCATTCCTTGTCCTAACTCCCTCTCTCTCTTGTCCCCCGCTCCAGCACCATGGAGCGAGAGAAGGTGGGTGTGCCGACGGACGGAGAGTCTCATGCCATAACGTACCCCCCGGCCATTGTGGTGTACATTGTGGACCCCTTCACCTATGAGGAGCCTGAGGCTGGGTCCAGTGTGTGGACCCTTGGCCTGCTGCGCTGCTACCTGGAGATGCTCCAGTTCCTCCCACCACACATCCGCAACTCTGTCTCTGTACAGGTAACCTCAACACAAGTCTGCACGTGTGTGTGTTGATGAAAGAATGTTTGGTGGCAATGTTAGAAAGTGTATGTTTATTTAGAATAAAATATTTCACTAATAGTTGATAAGACTTTGTTTTAGTGCCAAATATGTCAGACCGGACAATCGGTACAAGAGTAGACAGAATGTAGATGTAATTTTCTTAAAGTTGTATGCTGACCGATTGGTATCCACCTCTCCCCTCTCAGATCATCCCGTGCCAGTACCTGCTCCAGCCGGTGAGGATCGAGGAGCGTCATATCTATGCTCAACACCTGAAATCCCTGGCCTTCTCAGTGTTCTCCCAGTGCAGGCGACCCCTCCCCAGATCCACCAACGTCAAGTCACTGACTGGCTTCGGCCCCGGCCTGGCCATCGACACAGCACTGAAGAGCCCAGAGGTAAACAAACATCCCTGATAAAAACAAACATGACATGAACCTAACTAACATTATCCCAACGTTAATTTAAGTAACATTATGCAGCTCCTACACCAGGGGTGGGCTTGTCTGGTCCTATGTGTCTGCTGGTTTTCTTTTCTTCCTTTGAATCATTGACTGGTTTAGAGCTGGGAAACCAGGTGTGTGTGTGCTATGGGAAAGCAAGGATGAATGAAGTGCCAGGGAGAGCAGTAAACCAGCAGACACTACCTCCCCTGAGGACCAGGGTTGCCCATCCCTGTCATAGCCTGACCCTCACTTCTGCTCCTCAGCCCTCTGCTCCTCAGCCCTCTGCTCCTCAGCCCCCTGCTCCTCAGCCCTCTGCTCCTCAGCCCTCTACTCCTCAGCCCTCTGCTCCTCAGCCCTCTGCTCAGGCCATGTGTAGTGTGCCAGCAAGAGACAGATAGCGAGGGAGAAGGGGAAGGAGCACTGAGATGGAGAAAGTGTTACACTAACCCCCTTAGTCCTGGAACAAGATCAGGGGATCTTATAACCCTCTTCCTTCTCTCCAGTTTTCTTTCCATTATCTGCTTGGCTAGCTGCCGGAGACCTCCCTAAGGGGTTCCAGGCTACAGGTTTAGACAGGGAGAGGCCCCAGACTGCCACCCAATCCTATTTAACTTTCCCAGGCCAGCCAGCCACTCGCCAGCTACTACATTACATTTATCCTGAGTGGGGACTAGAGCAGGAGCTGAGCTACTTAGCTAGCTGGATAAATGGCATCTCTGTAGTGACACTGGTGGAATGTTGGCTGTCGACTAACCAACCCAGTGACTCTCGTACATACAATGTCTTTCTAGTCCTAGAGTAGACCGACAGATATAGTCCTGGGTTGTGTTCAGTAGGGCACAATGTACCCAACCGTGTTGAATTTTTTTTTGCATTGTTATTGGACATAAGTAGGTAGCTACCTCCCAGTAAAGAAAATAATCCTTACTGAACATGACCCTCGTCTAACCCCTAACCTTTGACCCCTCTCTCTCTACCCAACAGAGACCAGAGTGTTTGCGACTCTACACACCTCCCTTCATCCTGGCGCCCACCAAGGACAAGCAGACGGAGCTGGGGGAGACGTTCGGAGAGGCCTCTCAGAAGTACAACGTGCTGTTTGTGGGCTACTGCCTGTCCCACGACCAGCGCTGGCTCCTGGCCACCTGCACCGACCTGTACGGAGAGCTGCTGGAGACCTGCATCATCAGCATCGACGTGCCCAACAGGTGGGACTATCTGGCAGCACACACCATCATCATCCTCACCACTACTACCACCATCTAGAGTCAGCAAACCTCAAGCAGAGCATTACAAATGGCAGTCTTTTGCAAAACAATGTTTGTTGTGGGTTGTTAAAATTTTTCCAAAATGCCAGGTAATGATGAGAACAATGTGTAGCTTTGAAGTGTAGTGATTATTTCAAGATCAACAATCTACAACTTTCCTTCAACCTGACAACTCGTTGGTGATTTGTAGTAATAAGTGTAGTGTTAAATGTTTAGCAGTGTTTTCAGTGTGTGACAGTATGTCTGTGTGTTTTGTTCTGACAGAGCACGGAGGAAAAAAGGCTCTGCCCGGAGGTCAGGCCTGCAGAAGCTGTGGGATTGGTGCTTGGGGCTGGTGCAGATGACATCTGTGCCATGGAGGGTGGTGATAGGTCGCCTGGGCAGAATGGGACACGGCGAGTTGAGAGGTGAGGAGGACAACAGTCAACCAGCAGCTTAGGATCTAGCCCTCTATAATCTCAATGGGGTACTTTGCTGTTTTACACTCATCTTGTCTTACTCATTCTCCTCTATATAACATTATTTTTAGTCAAAGAATATTGGTGTCTTCAGAGGTACTTTGCTATTTTACATTTCTCTTGTCTTACTCGTTGACTCATTCTTCTCTTTCTTTTCTCTCTTCCTCCTTTCCAGACTGGAGTATTCTGTTGAGCAGGAGGAACCTGCAGTCTCTGAGTCGCCGTCTCAAGGAGATGTGTCGTATGTGTGGCATCTCTGCCTCCGACACTCCCAGCATCCTTAGCGCCTGTCTGGTCGCCATGGAGCCGCAGTGCTCCTTTGTCATCATGCCAGGTACTATGTCCTTCTGCCTGCCCGTGTGTGTGTGTGTGAGAGAGTGTGCTTGCATCTGATGGATGGAGGTAGCCTATTATAATGCATGTCGCTCCTTGTCGTTATCAGATTGAAAGCTTTGAGGACACTGCTTCTCTCAGTCATAAACCACTAGTTCTCAGACTCCATTGATTTCTGTGTGATGTGATTGAGCGCTAGATCAATGGGTTTATTTTGGGGAGTGACTGGCATGGACCATTGATACTGTCAGTGTATAATATGGGTCTACTGCTGTATATGAGGATGGGCTGGACGGGTCCCTCCAGACCGGTGTTTTTGGTTAAAGGAGATTGCTGTCTCCTCTGCCAGGACTTTGCTTTGACCCAGACATTGTGGGTTGTACTCAACAGATAATCAGATCATTATTATAATCTGTGAATAGAGTGCTGGACCAATTAATAATGGGCAGTTGAAAGATGGATGTTGCTGTTATTGGCACCACTTACATTTTTGTTGCATCAATTAAATGGTGTTACTAATTAATTCACAGATTAATGGATGATAGCTATAGCAGATGTCAACAGTTTTAATTTTTGTGTATACTGTATGCGTTCAATGTAGATTCAATGAAGATGAACGTACTGTATTATTGACCTGTCTCCCCCCCTCTCTCTCTCCAGACTCTGTGTCTACAGGCTCAGTGTTTGGCCGTAGCACCACTCTGAACATGCAGACGTCCCAGCTGAGTACTCCCCAGGACACGTCCTGCACCCACATCCTGGTGTTCCCCACCTCAGCCTTCGTCCAGGTGGCCAGCTCCAACTACACTACTGACACCAACATAGACATTGCCTTTAACCCCATCCCCGGTGAGTCACACTGCTTTTCCCTCTGGCCTCACCTCTCAACTCTCACCTTTGACCTCAACTCATCCGTTTTATTGGAAGGCTTCCACTGCAACTTGTGTTGTCTTATCTCTCTTGAAAATAATTGATTGAGTCCATTGGGAATAGTTTTTTGCGCTATATAAATTCTCACCTCCGTCTTGTTTTTCTTTGCTTCATATGGGTCTCTATCTCTCTCCATTTTGCCTCAGAGTATATTGAAAATGGAAAGCTTACATGCTGACCATACTACTCGCGTCGCGTGCGCGAGCGTTGCAAAATAAATATACACATACGTTATTCAATCATTACATCCACACTGGTCGCGAGCATCTGCGTAGCCAGGCGCTAAAATAGATCTTGGTTCTATTTGTGACACTTGACGCGCTGCAAGTCCCGCCTCTCCCATTTAGGAGCATATACCCACGCGGGTGATTGAAAGATGAACACTCCAGTCCAGTTGGTTGGCAACCACCTTAAAGTTGGTTGCCAACCGCCATATAAAGTCCAAAGAAGAAGAACAAGCCTGAAGGAGGAGAGATTACTAGAAACGAACTTGGTTTACCCTTTTATCTGTGGATTAATTGTCGGAGTAGAGGACATTGTGCATTTCAGGTAAAATAACAACCCAATGTTTATATCCCATGACAAATTAGCTAGCAACAGCAAGCTAGCTAGCTAAATTGACAAATGTTTAATGCTTTTTAACCTGTCCCCAAATTAATATAGTTGGTTCAGAGTTCGTTTTGATATTTCAACCTGCATGTCTTGATCGTGTCTGGTGTGGATGGACAAAAATCAACATGCGCCCGATGGCGCACGCACGCATGCGAGAGTTCTGGTCAGCATCTTATTCTAAGTCTCTGGCCTCTTCTCCTCCCTTCTTCTGTCCAGATGGGTCGGACGCCATTGGGATCTTTGACCTGCTGGATCAGGAGAACGACCTGGTGGACCCTGACATCATCAACATCCTGCCCGCCTCGCCCACCACCTCGCCCGTACACTCCCCCGGCGGCCACTACCACCAGGGGGGAGACGGCAGCAAGGTAGGCCCACCACAACTGTGTAGACTGTATGAGAGAGACTCTAGTAGTAGTACATAATTTATAGAAGCAAAAAAAGACCCTAAATTTAAGATTAACACAAAGTAATTTATACTGAACAAAAATATAAACGCAACATTTAAAGTGTTGGTCCCATGTTTCATGAGCTGAAACAAAAGATCCCAGAAATTTTCCATATGCACAAAAAGCTTATTTCTCAAAAATGTTGTGCACAAATTTGTTTACATCCCTGTTAGTTAGCATTTCTCCTTTGCCAAGATAATCCATCCACCTGACAGGTGTGGTATTTCAAGAAGCTGATTAAACAGCATGATCATTACACAGGTGCACCTTGTGCTGGGGACAATAAAAGGCCACTCTAAAATGTGCAGTTTTGTCACACAACACAATGCCACAGATGTCTCATGTTTTGAGGGAGCGTGCAATTGGCATGCTGACTGCAGGAATGTCCACCAGAGCTGTTGCCAGAGAATGTAATGTTAATTTCTCTACCATAAGCTGCCTCCAACGTCGTTTTAGAGAATTTGGCAGTACGTCCAACTGGCCTCACAACCGCAGACCACGTGTAACCACGCTAGCCCAGGACCTCCACATCCGGCTTCTTCACTTGCGGGATCGTCTGAGACCAGCAACCCGGACAGCTGATGAAACTGTGGGTTTGCACAAACTGTCAGAAACCGTCTCAGGGAAGCTAATCTGCGTGCTCGTCGTCCTCACCAGCGTCTTGACCTGACTGCAGTTCGGCATCGTAGCCGACTTCAGTGGGAAATGCTCATCTTCGATGGCCACTGGCACGCTGGAGAAGTGTGCTCTTCACGGATGAATCCTGGTTTCAACTGTACTGGCCGTCGTGTGGGCGAGCAGTTTGCTGATGTCAACATTGTGAACAGAGTGCCCCATGGTGGCGGTGGGGTTATGGTATGGGCAGGCATAAGCTACGGACAACAAACACAATTGCATTTTATCTATGGCAATTTGAATGCACAGAGATACCGTGACGAGATCCTGAGGCCCATTGTCATGCCATTCATCCGCCACCATCACCTCATGTTTCAGCATGAAAATGCACTACCCCATATGGCAAGGATCTGTACACAATTCCTGGACAACATTTCACAGGCCACAATCAACAGCCTGATCAACTCTATGCGAAGGAGATGTGTCGCACTGCATGAGGCAAATGGAGATCACACCAGATACTGACTGGTTTTCTGATCCACGCCCCTATTTTTTTTTACATGCCCCTACTTTATTTTTTTAAAAGGTATCTGTGACCAACAGATGCATATCTGTACTCCGAGTCATGTGAAATCCATAGATTAGGGCCTAATGAATTTATTTCAATTGACTGATTTCTTTATATGAACTGTAAAATCTTTGAAATTGTTGCATGTTGCGTTTATATTTTTGTTCAGTGTAGTAAAGTCGATTTGGCTTGGGATAAATGGCTGGATTGATAATGCTAGTGTTACTTAGTCTTGAGGAGTTGATCTGTATTGTATGAAAAAGCAAAAGCCTTGTACAGTGTATATCAGGGCTATTCAACTATATTATTTTGGGAGCCAGATGTAAAAAAGGTTAATTGCAGTGGGGCCGGACTTTTTCCACATGCGATTATTCTGTATAAAACTGCAACGCACAGCCACCAATAAATAACTTTTCCTAAAATGAAATGTTGCTAAAAGTAATTAGGAAAGAAGTGGAGGCCGCTCAACCGTCTAGGTGCAACCAAAAAATTTGATCATAATTGTAAAGGAAAAGGCTCAACGCTCGCTCATAATTGTTTTTATTTCATTTAAACAACTATTAAACACTTCTTTAAAATAATTAGGTCATTTTAAAATAATCTAAAAACTAAGCATCTCAATAAATAACACAAAGATACACATGGCCAAAAGTATGTGGACACCTGCTCGTCAAACATCTCATTCCAAAATCATGGGCATTAATATGGAGTTCGTCCCCCCTTTGCTGCTATAACAGCCTCCACTCTTTTGGGAAGGCTTTCCACTAGATGTTGGAACATTGCTGCTGGAACTTGCTTCCATTCAGCCACAAGAGCATTAGTGAGGTTGGGCACTGATGTTGGGTGATTAGGCCTGGCTCGCAGTCGGCGTTCCAATTCATCCCAAAGGTGTTTGATGGGGTTGAGGTCAGGGCTCTGTGCAGGCCAGTCAAGTTCTTCCACACCGATCTCAACAAACCATTTCTGTATGGACTTCGCTTTATGTACGGGGCAATTGCCATGCTGAGACAGGAAAGGGCCTTCCCCAAACTGTTGGAAGCACAGAATCATCTAGAATGTAATTGTATGCTGTCGCGTTAAGATTTCCCTTCACTGAAACTAAGGGGCCTAGCCCAAACCATGAAACTGCCCCAGACCATTATTCCTCCTCCACCAAACTTTACAGTTGGCACTCTGCAGTCGGGCAGGTTGCGTTCTCCTGGCATCCTCCAAACCCAGATTCGTCCATCGGACTGCCAGATGATGAAGCGTGATTCATCACTGCAGAGAATGCATTTCCACTGCTCCAGAGTTCAATGGCGGCGAGCTTTAAACCACTCCAGCCTACACTTGGCATTGCGCATGGTGATCTTAGGCTTGTGTGCGGATGCTTGGCCATGGAAACCCATTTCATTAAGCTCCCGATGAACAGTTATTGTGCTGACGTTGCTTCCAGAGGCAGTTTGGAACTTGGCAGTGAGTGTTGCAACCTAGGACAGACGCGCTTCAGCACTTGGCGGTCCCGTTCTGTGAGCTTGTGTGGCCTACCACTTCGCGGCTGAGCCGTTGTTGCTCCTAGACGTTTCCACTTCACAATTACAGCACTTACATTTGACCGGGGTAGCTCTAGCAGGGCAGAAATTTGACGAACGGACTTGTTGGAGAGGTGGCATCCTATGACGGTGCCACGTTGAAAGTCACTGAGCTCTTCAGTACGGGCCAATCTACTGCCAATGTTTGTCTATGGAGATTGCATGGCTGTGTGCTCGGTTATATACACCTGTCAGCAACGGGTGTGGCTGAAATAACCGAATCCACTCATTTGAATACGTGTCCTCATACTTTTGGCCATGTAGTGTATGTCATATCAGGTAATGCCAAATTCCAGTCTGAAGGAACTATGCTTTGAATTCATTCCCCTCAGTCATTAGGTGCGTTTTTTGTCACACTCCCTTCTAAGGGGTCCTTGTGACTATCAGAGAGGGAAACAGAAGGCACGTATGTGTTCCTTAGAGTCGTAGCTTTCAAGAATGGAGTCATAATATTTTGTAGCTTAAACGGTTCAAACGCTAGAGCCAAATTCATATGAAGAAACAGTTATCAACATGCCATATAGGCGCTAAAAAACACTAAAAACCAATAGAAACCACACTAGACAACCACCAAAGTTCTTGTCATTTTGGCACTGAACATCGGATTTGGGCAGTTTTTTTCTCCTCCAGATATTTGATTAATGTTCTGAATTCATCAAAGGATCAGTATAAATTAATAAACGTTACGGATCTGGCCCGCGGGCAGCCAGTTGAATAGCCCTGGTGTACATTATACCAAGCCAGAGACTAACTCCTCCTCCCTTCCAGGGCCAGATTACGGATCGGATGGAATCCCATGATGAAGCTCCTAATATCCTGCAGCAGCCCCTGGCCCTGGGCTACTTTGTGTCCACAGCCAAAGCCGGCCCACTGCCTGACTGGTTCTGGTCAGCCTGCCCTCAAGCTCAGAACCAGTGTCCTCTTTTCCTCAAGGTATACCTGTCAGACAACCTCCGCCAGCCCTCACTCCTGGATTATAATATGTATTCTGATTTTATGCTAGCTAGCTTGAAGTACTTTTTAATGGTCTTTTTTTTTAAGGATTGTTTTTTACTGACAGGAGTTGACAGACTGAAGCTTGCGGTTGGAATATCAAACACTCAGAGTTAATTGAAACATCATTTTCTTTTAACCTATAATAATATTCACTTGCTCTGGATGTCAGTGATTGACTGATGTTTGCTCTGGTATTACTGTGTGAATGGCTTAACTAGGCCTGTCACTGACTCCCTTTGTGTCTTGTATTTTCTTTGCTCAGGCCTCTTTGCACCTCCATGTGTCTTCAGTGCAATCAGATGAACTGCTGCACAGCAAACACTCCCACCCCCTTGACTCCAATCAGACCTCAGACGTACTCAGGTAAACACACACCCACTCTGCAGTCAAACAGTGAATCTCATCCACAGCTCAGCCATTGAAGATATTTAAAAAATGTTCTAGCCTATCTGTGTATCTAAAGTGCTTATAAAAGAGAGAGTGAAGTATTCCACTTGATCTCAAGGTTTGTGCTCTCTTTGAGAGGTGTTCATTGTGAATAACACATGCTGTATCCAATTTGTAAGTCGCTCTGGATAAGAGCGTCTGCTAAATGACTTAAATGTAAATGCATCTCTCCTCCTCCCTCTCTCCTCCTCCGCCTCCCTCTCTCTCTTATCTCTCCTCCCCCCTTCAGATTTGTGCTGGAGCAGTACAACGCCCTCTCTTGGCTGACATGTGACCCCGCGACGCAGGACCGGCGCTCCTGTCTGCCCATCCACTTTGTGGTGCTCAACCAGATGTACAACTTCATCATGAACATGTTGTAACAAATAGCCTGAGGGGGAAGAGAGGGGAAGAGGAGAAGAGGAAATTCCAACCTGACAGGCTGATGCTGGACTGCAGTGTTGGACTTCACTATGTGTTGTGTGGATCTGGATCTGAATAGGAGATCAGAGAGGGCTTCTGGATGGAAGGAAGGCCTCAGCCATAGCAACGGAAACGGGTCATAGAAATGGCTCAGTCTGCTCCTGCCACTGTGACACACACAAGAAGAAGAAGTAAGAGAATGAGGAAGAAAAATAGGAAGATTTCTGGAACGGGTGATGCTAATAACAGGAACAAGAGAAAAGGAGAGAGATCCCAGTTGGCATTGTAACACTGTGGCAAAATCGTAGTCAGACAGTCCTTTTGGAAAACGTCTGTAAAGTATTGGAAGAAAAGGGACATTTCAGTGAACTAAAAACTTGAGCGTGGATCCTTGGTTTTAAGACCCGAAATATTCCCTTTTTTCCTTTGGATAAAATGTTATCCAAATGAAATGCCTGCATCTATCTTATTTATTGTAAGTTTTTAAATGTATAATTTGTCTTATTTCATAACATCTTTTATATATATAAAAAATAGAGAAGGTTTATATCGCTTTCCTGCTTTAAAGCAACTTGTCTAAGATATATGTAATCATCTTAATGAAAAAACTAACAAAAAACCCAGAAAAATGAAATAAAGTCGCAGTAGGTTGCTTTTAGAGTATTATTTTTTGTATTGGGGACAATATATTTGTATTGTCACGATGTACAGAAGAAGTAGATTGGAGAATTATGTCCATGCCTTTGTGCGTGCAGGATTTACAGCTAAGCTGTAGCAACAGAGGACTTGTACAGCAATGAAGTTTACTGTTCAAATAAAGAGGTACATTGTCGTATATAGTATTTTATACCACACATTTAGACACAAAAACCAAACAGCAATATATATAGATAATTATATATGAATGCCGTGCCAGCGATGGGTGGGGCGGCTTCTGTTTTAGGAATAAAGTGTGTCAACTAAATTTTACATGTGCTTGTGTGTTGTGGTTCTTGCTTATTGGGCGAGTGATTGTGATGTGCAACTATTTGACAAGGACACCAATAGTGGAGTGGAATAAAACTATTGGCTTCTCTTGGATGTAGCTGACCTCACGTTTGACCTGTCTGGTGACAGATGTTGATGGAGAAAGAAAACATAATAGAGCAAGAAAAGTTCCTATCCTGTCCTTTCAGATTTAGCACATCCTCTATACCTCTTCTTATCCATACAAATCCCAATTTGCTCTTGAGGTTTGGCTTTTTGGCACCATTTCTGAGTGGTTACGGATGCATTTAAACCAACTACATTTTACTTCTGTGTGAAAGTAAATGTGTGGTGTAAATGAACTTTAACTTTGGCCAAATTAATGGATGCTCATTGGATATGCAGTGTTTGTTTGTGCAGAGGAAGATCATATCTTGTATCTTCACCTGTTCAGAATAAAACTGTACTTTCAGTCAAATCCTATGTAATTTCTCTGTTCTTGCATTCTTCAGATTTGACACCGCATGGTGTATTCATACATTAGCTTGCAAGAAATGTTTTATCAAGATGTACGCCTATGGTCTGCTTTTGTGTGTAAATATACTATTCAGATATATATATATTTTTTTTTTTGTGCCACATAACTTTTTAGTTTTTTTCATGGTCCAAATCGAGAGTGTTTGGTTGACAAATAGTGCCTCCCACAATGCATCTGATGGCTGCATGCCGTTGGTGAGAAGCAACTGCAGCGACTTCATCAAAAAACTTCATGACCTTTGATTACATGATTTTTCTAAGGTCCAAGCGGTCGACATGTACTGTTGCCACGTTCAAAACATCTGGGAAGTGGGAACTCAGAAATCTCCGACTTCAGTGCGTTCAAACTGGGAACTCCGAAAAAAAACGACTTTCGGCTGGGAAAAATCGATTTGAACGGTCATCCAACTCGGGAACTCGGCCCTCTTTCTAGAGCTCCGACTTTCGGACCTGAAGATCAGTGACGTCATGATTTGACCTTGTATTTTTCTGAGTTCCCAGTTGTTTTGAACATAGCATGAGAATCCCAAACCACCCCCTTGCCCCTCCCAAATACTGATGTGCAGTTCGCGAACGATTCATTCTTTTTGAATGACTCTTTCAATTAACCTCTTAAATGTAATGGCAAAATGTAGATTTCCTCCTAAATAGACATACCCAAATGTAACTGCTATTCATGTGTAATTACATGATTCTGACATGCAAAAACGTGGTATATTTGGAAAGAAGACATCTGGGAGATTGAGGAAATGATCAGAAGATAGATAGGAGTTACATAGTTCAGAATACATAAGATCAAGCACACAAAAATAACCATTTTATATTTATTTTGAAAGTTATCTTTCATTGACAAGCTATAAGTGAATTATTGATGACTAGAGCTGGAAGCACATCAGATGGCTTCCACAACTCAGTGGACATTCGATGTTGCCATTAAGTCATACATCATCAGATAACATTGGCAATATGCTAGATTTGTTCCTACCAATTTAAGGATTAATTTGAACCCCCCCAGCTATAGTTAATCGAAGCTTACCTTATAAGATGTTTGCTGAAAACGTTGTGTAAAATAAACATTTTGACTCTCGGGGCTGGTGATCAATAACGGTAGGACACAGGCAGACAAATAATATATCCTCATGATCTGTGGAGTCCCGGCTTTCGGTGTGTGTCAACGTATTCCGTGTTTATTTCGTTTATGCTTCACAACGCTAACCGGAATGTAGGTAGCAGCCATCTTGAAATGAGGTAATCGGCTCGGCCTGCCTTTATAACTTCGTATGCCCATATATGGTAGTAGCTCATACCAAAGATTTGAAGAAACCGATCAATAGCCAAGATACACAGCTTTCCGCAGACACCCTGCTTTTGCAGATGGGGGCTATTGTTCTCAAACCAGACTGAATTGAATAAAATAAATCAAATAGGGTCCCCAAATACGGGGACTTTACTTTTAACTGTCTCGAGAGTCATGATTCGTTTTTCTGAGTGATTCGTTTGTTTGACCTGCTGGCCGCAATGAATTCCAGACCCGGCGCCAGAACCGGACCTCCTATGTGAGCACCCGCTAAATGGGTGTAATAGTAAAGACCATAGGCAGCTCATGAGTTTCAAGTTTGGGGAAGCTTACAATTTGTCCTACCATTTCTACTGATCTGCCTGGCAGTTATGAATATTTATATACGCACATTTTCGTGGAACAGTTACATTTAAATAATAACGTCTTCGTTTCTCAAAATCATTGTCATATGGTTAATCATAAAAATCAGAAGTAAAGTTATAAAAATCTAAAAGTTAAAATTCAACTATGGCGAGAGCACCAGCCTCTGCCATATGGACACATTGATACACTGTGATCCATTGCGGCTAAATAAATTAGAGCATAGAACTCAAGAGATAGCCTATATAGGCCAATGCAGCAGTAGGCCTATAACTTCCATCATCAACTAAATAAAATACATAGGCCTAAAGCCGACAAATAAAAACAGTAGAATATATCCTATCCTTTCCTACATATTCATGCATTCTGGAGACGCACCATATCTTCGCCACATTTTAAACTATACTCAAGACACATTATCTTCACACATATTTTAGACGCTTTTCACTGACAGCCGCAACTCAATCAGCAAGACATATTGCCATGCCCACTACCCAAATTGAAACAATCCACAGCAATAAAAAATAAAAAAGAATAGCTAATGATCCTCTTTGGTTAAGTCATGCTCCCTGGTGAAGTATTTTGAACAACTTTTATTCAAACAATGGGAGTCTTTGTCCCAAAGGCAGGAAGGCAGGCGACACACTTAAGTCTGCATATTATTCCCATAGAAACTCGTTGGGTTTATACTGGACAGATTTTGGCGAGTGAGCCCTCTCGCTTCGCCTCTTCCTCTCTGCTGAAACTATATCACCGGAGAAACCATCCGGCGAGCGAAACAGCGCCCCTCAATATGTAGCCCATGTATCAGATGCTGTCTGGACAGAAATAGTATGACATGCCATACTCTTTTGGTCCAGACAGCATCAGATACATTGTCTACATACTGAGACACAGAGGCGCTGTTTCGCTCGCTCCGATGCTTTAACTGAGATTGATGTGTCTTTCTGTCTCCAGTCAGCATGTCAGTCAAATAAATGATCACTATTTCAATATTTTATTTGGATGGGCAATGAGGTATGGTAGGGCGGGCCAGACCCCCTAACACGCTGATTAGACCGGGCATTCGCGCCATCGCACGCATGTTGATTTTGTCCATCCACACCAGACGCGATCAGGACACGCAGGTTGAAATATCTGAACCAACTATATTAATTTGGGGACAGGTCGAAACGCATAAAACATTCATGGCAATTTATGCTAGCTTGTTGTTGCAAGCTAATTTATTCTGGGATATAAACATTGGGTTGTTATTTTACCTGAAATGCATAAGGTCCTCTACTCCGACAATGAATCCACAGATAAAAGGGTAAACCTAGTTAGTTTCTAGTAATCTCTCCTCCTTCGGTCTTCTTCTTTGCACTATATATGGCGTTTGGCAACCAACTTTAAGGTGCATTACCACCAACAACTGGACTGGAGTGTGGACCTCAGTTCATCTTTCTATCACCCACGTGGGTATATTCTCCTAAAAAGCAATGAGGAGATGGGAGAGGAAAATACATGTTTAAAACTGATAAATGATTGAATGATGCAAGAATTAATGCAATCAATTGATTATTGGACTATTTGCATTGACCCCCTTTTTTGTGCTGCTGCTATTCGCTGTTTATTATCTATGCATAGTCCCTTACCCCTACCTACATGTACCTACAGTGGGGAAAAAAAGTATTTAGTCAGCCACCAATTGTGCAAGTTCTCCCACTTAAAAAGATGAGAGAGGCCTGTAATTTTCATCATAGGTACACGTCAACTATGACAGACAAATTGAGAAAAGAAATTCCAGAAAATCACATTGTAGGATTTTTAATGAATTTATTTGCAGATTATGGTGGAAAATAAGTATTTGGTCACCTACAAACAAGCAAGATTTCAGGCTCTCACAGACCTGTAACTTCTTCTTTAAAAGGCTCCTCTGTCCTCCACTCATTACCTGTATTAATGGCACCTGTTTGAACTTGTTATCAGTATAAAAGACACCTGTCCACAACCTCAAACAGTCACACTCCAAACTCCACTATGGCCAAGACCAAAGAGCTGTCAAAGGACACCAGAAACAAAATTGTAGACCTGCACCAGGCTGGGAAGACTGAATCTGCAATAGGTAAGCAGCTTGGTTTGAAGAAATCAACTGTGGGAGCAATTATTAGGAAATGGAAGACATACAAGACCACTGATAATCTCCCTCGATCTGGGGCTCCACGCAAGATCTCACCCCGTGGGGTCAAAATGATCACAAGAACGGTGAGCAAAAATCCCAGAACCACAGGGGGGGACCTAGTGAATGACCTGCAGAGAGCTGGGACCAAAGTAACAAAGCCTACCATCAGTAACACACTACGCCGCCAGGGACTCAAATCTTGCAGTACGAGACGTGTCCCCCTGCTTAAGCCAGTACATGTCCAGGCCCGTCTGAAGTTTGCTAGAGTGCATTTGGATGATCCAGAAGAGGATTGGGAGAATGGCATATGGTCAGATGAAACCAAAATAGAACTTTTTGGTCAAAACTCAACTCGTCGTGTTTGGAGGACAAAGAATGCTGAGTTGCATCCAAAAAACACCATACCTACTGTGAAGCATGGGGGTGGAAACATCATGCTTTGGGGCTGTTTTTCCGCAAAGGGACCAGGACGACTGATCCGTGTAAAGGAAAGAATGAATGGGGCCATGTATCGTGAGATTTTGAGTGAAAACCTCCTTCCATCAGCAAGGGCATTGAAGATGAAACGTGGCTGGGTCTTTCAGCATGACACCGCCCGGGCAACGAAGGAGTGGCTTCGTAAGAAGCATTTCAAGGTCCTGGAGTGGCCTAGCCAGTCTCCAGATCTCAACCCCATAGAAAATCTTTGGAGGGAGTTGAAAGTCCGTGTTGCCCAGCGACAGCCCCAAAACATCACTGCTCTAGAGGAGATCTGCATGGAGGAATGGGCCAAAATACCAGCAACAGTGTGTGAAAACCTTGTGAAGACTTACAGAAAACGTTTGACCTGTGTCATTGCCAACAAAGGGTATATAACAAAGTATTGAGAAACATTTTTCTTATTGACCAAATACTTATTTTCCACCATAATTTGCAAATACATTCATTAAAAATCCTACAATGTGATTTTCTGGATTTTTTTTTTCTCGTTTTGTCTGTCATAGTTGACGTGTACCTATGATGAAAATTACAGGCCTCTCTCATCTTTTTAAGTGGGAGAACTTGCACAATTGGTGGCTGACTAAATACTTTTTTCCCCCACTGTACCCCACTGTTTTACCCAAAAGGCTCAGACTTTTCTGTTTCCATCTACGCGGGCTGGCACCCATGTCTCACTGGGCCATGGCTCCAGCGGACCTACTCTGACTTGAGGCCAATGCCAGGCCACTGGTACTTTTCAGCTGACATTTACATGTCAATGGCTAACTGTGAACTTTAACACCTTCTCAATCAATTCAATCAATTTTATTTTATATAGCCCTTCTTACATCAGCTAATATCTCGAAGTGCTGTACAGAAACCCAGCCTAAAACCCCAAACAGCTAGTAATGCAGGTGTAGAAGCACGGTGGCTAGGAAAAACTCCCTAGAAAGGCGAAAACCTAGGAAGAAACCTAGAGAGGAACCAGGCTATGAGGGGTGGCCAGTCCTCTTCTGGCTGTGCCGGGTGAAGATTATAACAGAACCATGCCAAGATGTTCAAAAATGTTCATAAGTGACAAGCATGGTCAAATAATAATCAGGAATAAATCTCAGTTGGCTTTTCATAAAGCAACAGTGTTGTACCTCGACTAACCCTTACCCCCGCACATTGACTCAGTACCGGTACCCCCTGTATATAGCCCCGTTATTGTTATTTTATTGTGTTACTTTTTTTACTTTAGTTTATTTAGCAAATATTTTCTTACTCTGCATTGTTGGTTATGGGCTTGTAAGTAAGCATTTCACGATAAGGTCTACACCTGTTGTATTCGGCGCATGTGACAAATACAGTTTGATTTGATTTATTTGAATGTTATCGATGGACAAAGCTTTGTAGAACGAAAAAATACACAGCCTGCCTCTGCTCAACACTCGAACTCGAGGACAAATCATTTGGGTGTCTGCTGCAGTTCGCGAATGACAGCCTACTGGGCAAACCTCCCTCATGGCAGTCATGCAAATGCATTCCGTTCAGTGGCGGACAGGCCACCTGGCATTTCTGGCAAATGATTAGACCGGGCATTAGACCGGCCATCTAGTGGGCGTTTTTCAGTAGCAGTGCGTGGGTAAAATTACAGGGGAAGCCAGAAAAAAGCTTATTACAACCTATGTGTTGTGATTATTGCGTTGTTTGCTCTATTACCTGTAAGTTCATATGCTTTGCGACCGTGATATATAGGCCTAAAGACCGAGACAATTTGAACACACAGTGACAGAATACATTTAACCACACCTTTGTTTCATCACAGAACCGGAGAGCAACCTCTGTCTGGTGAAGTCCACAAAGCATATTGCATGTAACAGTTACATAACCCACAGCATGGTCAAGCAAGTTAATGTTTCAGACATTTTTCAGACCACTAAACAACTATTGATTTAGAACCATAGAGAGTTACCGCAAGTCGCAAAGAAAACAGGACATGCCACTCCACTATTACAGTACCATTTCATCTTCAACATTTCAACATCATCAAATCACCTATGCTTAGTCTAATACAGTGACAACTAAAAGATACCAAAAACAATTTAGTCCAATCAACGTAAGCTAAATATGATGTGGCTGTCCATGGTTCTGATTTCTGTGTGTGTGCACGTGCTTGCGCATTCGTGCATGTAGAAAAAACATGTTGACTCACCTTACTTGTAGAGAAACGCCAATGCCATCCTCCTCTCTTTCATGTTGACGAAACGGTCATACAGTACACGCTTTTATTTTTGGTTGTCCTAGGCTACCTGGCTAAAATGCTTGCTCGCTAGCCTAACTTCCATTCATGGGCAACGTTAGCTAGTTAACATTTGCCTTCTACATCTAGCTATATATCCTCTCAGGCCAGGGGCACAACAATAATGAATTAATGGTTGGATCAGAATCGCCGTTATAATCATTGGCCAGTACCGAGAATTAAGTAAAACCACAAGTCCAAATCTCTATCTCCATCAATGGCTAATTTAGGAAAGGGATAATTTTAGCTAGCTAGCTAGCCACCAGAGGACAACAACAACACAACGAGATGCAACAATTCAAGTTGTTTCTGTCAATGACGTTTTGCTCTCAATGTGATGTGATTGGTGTGAAGCCAAATCCAAACTGGCTTCCCTTGACACTTTATTTTTGGTGCACCAGGACAATTCACAGTTGAGCTCACTCAGTTTAACTCAATGCTGATTGGCTATTATTTTATTATTTTTTTAATCAAGGGAGGCCAAATGCTAGCTGGCTTTCCTTGCATTCAATGCTACGGGCAGCAACAATGTCATACTCTTTTGGACCATACAGAGACGGGCTGTTTCGCTCGAGATACACTCAGCTGCAACTAGACCTCATTTCAAAAGGTATCAATAAATAATCATATTTGTATGCCTAGCAATCAAAAATTACGGGTGAATGAGAGGGTCATGATTCTTTCGAGTTGTTAGTAAGGCATTACTCTGGGCATTACTGAGTCAAATGAACGAAATGAGTCGAAATATTCGTTATTTTGACTGAAAGAGTCAAAACTTCCCATGACTACTACCAACTCGCTCTGAGGGCCCTTGTCACGCGTTGCTGACGAAACTCAGAGGGTGACTTCCAGACAGGGGGGGAATCTATAAACCCATCAATTTCAGGACACATTCCTGATTTGAATGGTGCAATTCATGTACCACTGTTAAATATTTCAATCTAGTTAAATGTCGTTTCACAAGATTTAAACCTCAGTAACAGTTAAATATTTAATTTGGGAGGTATTTCATATGTTACATGTGCCAAGTCTCGAAATCCGACATAAACAAATGCATATAATTAGGCACGCCTCTCCATTATTTTGTATGAAATTGTGCAAACATATTGCAGTGTGTGTGGGGATATTTTCTCTGAAGCGTGCAGCAAAGACATTAAGTGCCTGCAGCCTTGCTGGTTCTGTCAAAGTGGCTACCTGAGGGTCTAATTAGCTCCTATACCCTCGATAATTTTCACACACTCAGCATTGGGACGCTTGCGCAAATGGAGGGCCGAGGTGAAGGGGGGGGATTTGGGATTCACCCATTGTCGCAAATAGGACCATTTTATAACCATAATACAACACACTTTGAAAGGCTTCCACTTACCGTTTTGTTTATCAATCCCGGTCCGAGATCCGATCGTGCAGGGTTTTAATCAAGCCCAGCTTGAACACCTGACTCAACGTGTGCAACCTGCGCCAGACATAGTGTTAGCCTGGAACAAAATCCTGCACACCCTGTAGAATAATCAGATAAAAAAAAGTACTATTGACATCTTTAACACAGTTGCTATAAGAAAAGTTTTCATATTATTTTCATATTTTATTATATTATTAAATTACTTATCAATTCTGCCATGCCTTTGTTTGGCTGTCAGCCAGGGGGGCAGTGTCACGATCGTCATAAGCAACGGACCAAGGCGCAGCGTGTTATGCGTACATCTTTTAATGAGTACTTTAAACCACACTTACAAAACAACAAAACGATACGTGAAGTCCTAAGGTTAACAAACACAAACCTCTCCGGAACAAGATCCCACAAATGACAAGTGCAAAACAGACTGCCTAAGTATGGTTCCCAATCAGAGACAACAAGCCACAGCTGCCTCTGATTGGGGACCACCCCGGCCAACATAGAAACACACGATCTAGAAAAGAACACATAGAAAACAAAACATAGACACTACACACCCTGGCTCAACATATAAGAGTCCCCAGAGCCAGAGCGTGACAGTACCCCCCCCCCCCCCCCCCAAAGGCGCGGACTACGACCGCGCCAACCAAACACAACAGGGGAGGGGCCGGGTGGGCATTCCACCTCGGAGGCGGATCCGGCTCCGGGCGTGACCACCACTCTCTCGCTACCCCCCCGTAGCGCCCCTGGTCTGGTCTGACCCCGCTGGCTGGAGCTGGACTGGACATCGGTGGAGCGGATTGCTTTGGCTCCGGTGTGGAGCAGCTGACCGGTACCTGACCAGGCACCGGTGGAACAGGCACGGGCTGTGCCGGACTGACGACGCGCACCACTGGCTTGGTGCGGGGAGCAGGAATGGGCCGGACCGGGCTGACGACACGCACCACTGGCCTGGTGCGGGGAGCAGGAACGGGCCGGACCGGGCTGACGACGCGCACCACTGACTTGGTGCGGGGAGCAGGAACAGGCCGGACCGGGCTGGCGACGCGCACCACTGGCTTGGTGCGGGGAGCAGGTACAGGCCGGACCGGGCTGGCGACGCGCACCACTGGCTTGGTGCGGGGAGCAGGAACAGGCCGGGCCGGGCTGGCGACGCGCACCACAGGCTTGGTGCGAGGGGCAGGAACAGGCCGGGCCGGGCTGGCGACGCGCACCACAGGCTTGGTGCGAGGGGCAGGAACAGGCCGGGCCGGGCTTGCGACGCGCACCACAGGCTTGGTGCGAGGGGCAGGAACAGGCCGGGCCGGGCTGGCGACGCGCACCACTGGCTTGGTGCGAGGGGCAGGAACGGGTCGGGCCGGACTGGGAACACGCACCACAGGCTTGGTGCGGGGAGCAGGAACAGGCCGGACCGGGCTGTGGAGACGGACTGGAGGTCTGGAGCGAAGAGCTGACACAACCCGTTCTGGCTGAATGCCTATTTTTACACACTCTGTGTGAGGCATCAGCACAGGACGTACAGGGCTGTGCACTCGTACTGGCACTACAGCACGTGGCACTGGCGCAGGATATCCGGGACCGAGGAGGGGTACTGGAGGCCACGAGCATTGAGCCGGCACACTCCGTCCTGGCTGCATGCCCACCTTAGCACGACACGTGCGTGGTGCTAGCACAGGACGTACAGGACTGTGCCAGACCACTCGCGGCACAGTACGCAGCTCCGCATACCTCGGAACCTGCCCAGTCTCACGCTGCCTAGCCTGAGTACGGGGAGTTGGCTCTGCTCTACCTCTAGGCTCCGCCAACCTCCCTTCCAGCCCCCCAAACCTGGTGGCCTCCTCTCCTAATCCACAAACTCGCCCTGTAGCTGCCTCCAGCAGCCCCGTCGTCCATGCCGTGTGCCCCCCCAAATTTTTTTATTGGGGTTGCCTCTTGCGTGTCCGACGTCGGCACGGTTGGCGCCGCTGCTCCTCTCTATGGCGCGCCTCCACAGTCTCCTCCCACGGACGGCGATCCATTCCGGCCTGGATTTCCTCTGAAGTCCAGGATCCCTTCCCGTCCAAGATCTCCTCCCAAGTCCAGGCTGTCTGCTCCTGGACACGCTGCTTGGTCCTTCTTTGGTGGGATCTTCTGTCACGATCATCATAAGCAACGGACCAAGGCGCAGCGTGATATGCGTACATCTTTTAATGAGTACTTTAAACCACACTTACAAAACAACAAAACGATACGTGAAGTCCTAAGGTTAACAAACACAAACCTCTCCGGAACAAGATCCCACAAATGACAAGTGCAAAACAGACTGCCTAAGTATGGTTCCCAATCAGAGACAACAAGCCACAGCTGCCTCTGATTGGGAACCACCCCGGCCAACATAGAAACACACGATCTAGAAAAGAACACATAGAAAACAAAACATAGACACTACACACCCTGGCTCAACATATAAGAGTCCCCAGAGCCAGGGCGTGACAGGCAGAGCAGCGGTAGGATCAAAATGCTATGCTGAATAGTGCACGCCGAGCGCCCGAATTCATACTAAACTAGTACTACTCTGCTAGCTAGCAAAACAAGCTTTGTGCATCTTCCCATATAGCCTGATTTTTATGTTGAAGTCATCACTCATATAGCTACATTATTTTCTTGTGGTTACATTGTAAACATTTATCTGGACATAGGTTGAGTTACTTTGTAGATACAGACAGATTCGTCAGAATGGGGCTGTCCGAGCTAGCTGGGTTAGCTAGTCAGAGAGTGCAGGGCTGCAGTTTATCAGCCTGTATACCTTTGAGGCCATGCAGAAGGTGGATGTGGTGTGTCTGGCTGCAATGAGTGACCCGGAGCTGAGGCTGCTGCTGCCCTGCCTGGTTCGGATGGCTCTGTGTGCCCCAGCAGACCAGAGCCAGGCCTGGGCCCAGGACAAGAAGCTCATCTTGCGCCTGCTGTCCGGTGTGGAGGCTGTCAACTCCATCGTGGCCCTCCTGTCTGTCGACTTTCATTTTCTGGAGCAGGATGCCAGGAAGGAGCAGCAACTCAGGTAAAAACTTTTGAATGACCTGCTAACATCTGAGAGACACTAGTATACTTATAACACTAGCCTAGATTACATCACTTTTTAGACTGGAATAAAAATATTTTTGTGTGTGAATATACAGTGCATTCGGAAAGTATTCAGACCCCTTGAATTTTTCCATATTTTGTTACGTTACAGCCTTATTCTAAAATGGATGACATTGTGTTTTCCCTCAGCAATACCCCATAATGACTAAGCAAAAACAGGTTTGTATAAATCTTTGCTAATTTATACAAAATAAAAAACTGAAATATCACATTTACTTAAGTATTCAGACCCTTTACTCAGTACTTTGTTGAAGCACCTTTGCCAGCAATTACAGCCTTGATTCTTCTTGGGTATGACTCTACAAGCTTAGCACACCTGTTTTTTGGGGAGTTTCTCCCATTCCTCTCTGCAGATCCTCTCAAGCTCTGTCAGGTTGGATGGGGAGCGTTGCTGCACAGCTATTTTCAGGTCTCTCCAGAGATGTTTGATCAGGTTCAAGACCGGGCTCTGGCTGGGCCACTCAAGGACATTCAGAGACTTGTCCCGAAGCCACTCCTGCGTTGTCTTGGCTGTGTGTTTAGGGTAGTTGTCCTGTTGGAAGGTGAACCTTCGCCCCAGTCTGAGCACTCTGGAGCAGGTTTTTATCAAGGATCTCTCTGTACTTTGCTCTGTTAATCTTTCCCTCGATCCTGACTAGTCTCCCAGTCCCTGCCGCTGAAAAACATCCCCACAGCATGATGCTGCCACCACCATGCTTCACCGTAGGGATGGTGCCAGGTTTCCTCCATTTGTGACACTTAGCATTCAGGCCAAAGAGTTCAGTCTTGGTTTCATCAGACCAGAGAATCTTGTTTCTCATGATCTGAGAGTCTTTAGGTGCCTTTTGGCAAACTCCAAGCGGGCTGTCATGTGCCTTTTACTGAGGGGTGGCTTCCGTCTGGCCACGCTACCATAAAGGCCTGATTGGTGGAGTGCTGCAGAGATGGTTGTCCTTCTGGAATGTTCTCCCATCTCCACAGAGGAACTCTAGAGCTCTGTCAGAGTGACCATCGGGTTCTTGGTCACATCCCTGACCAAGGCCCTTCTCCCCGATTGCTCAGTTTGGCCGGGCAGCCAGCTCTAGGAAGAGTCTTGGTGGTTTCAAACTTCTTCCATTTAAGAATGATGGAGGCCACTGTGTTCTTGGGGACCTTCAATGCTGCAGAAATTTTTTTGGTACCCTTCCCCAGATCTGTGCCTCGACACAATCCTGTCTCGGAGCACTACGGACAATTCCTTCGACCTCATGACTTGGTTTTTGCACTGACTTGCACTGTCAACTGTGGGACCTTATATAGACAGGTGTGTGTGCCTTTCCAAATCATGTCCAATCAATTTAATTTACCACAGGTGGACTACAATCAAGTTGTAGAAACATCTCAAGGATGATCATTGGAAACAGGATGCACCTGAGCTCAATTTCGAGTATCATAGCAAAGGGTCTGAATACTTTTGTAAATAAGGTGTTTCTGTTTTTTATGTTTAATACATTTGCAAAAAAATCTAAAAACCAGTTTTTGCTTTGTCATTATAGGGTATTGTGTTTAGATTGCCAGGGGAAAAAAAGTATTTAATCCATTTTAGAATAAGGCTGTAACGTAACATAATGTGGAAAAAGTCAAGGGGTCTGAATACTTTCCGAAGGCACTGTACTTAGAGAATCAAAACAAAATAAATACATTTTGTCTCCCTTTTTGTTTAGCAGAGTAAAACGTTTGTTTAGCATGTGTGGATGGTAGAGAGGCTGACATTTCTGGTGTGGGGGTGTTCTCTGATAGGCACAAGGCTGGTGGCTATAATGGAGAGAGCATCCTGGTGTCTCAGCTGCAGCATGGCCTCACCTTTGAACACAGTGACCCTCTCAGGAGACTCAGACTGGCACTCAGTGAACTACTCACCATCATGAACAAGGTAACGTCAAATCAAAGTTTATTGGCTGTGTACACAGATTTGCAGATGTTATCGCAGGTGCAGTGAAATGCTTGTGCAGTAATACCTTGCAATAAAAAACAACACAATACACATATAATCGAGAAAAATTTTAAGTTAAGAAATGTCAGAATGAGCAATGTCAGAGACCGGAATAATGGGGTGTAAAGTCAGCATGGACAGTATATTAATTGAAAAAGTGTGTACAGCAGTAGTTATATAGGCTATACATACAGTACCAGTCAAACGTTTGGACACACCTACTCATTCCAGGGTTTTTCTTTATTTTTATTTTTACAATTTTCTACATTGTAGAATAATAGTGAAGACATAAAAACTATGAAATAACACATATGGAATCATGTAGTAACCAAAAAAGTGTATTTTATATTTGAGATTCTTCAAATAGCCACCCTTTGCCTTGATGACAGCTTTGCACTCTCTTGGCATTCTCTCAACCAGCTTCACCTGGAATGCTTTTCCAAATGTCTTGAAGGAGTTCCCACATATGCTGAGCACTTGTTGGCTGCTTTTCCTTCACTCTGCGGTCCGACTCATCCCAAACCATCTCAATTGGGTGGAGGTTGGGATTGTTGAGGCGTGGTCATCTGATGCAGCACTCCATCACTCTCCTTCTTGGTAAAATAGCCCTTACACAGCCTGGAGGTGTGTTGGGTCATTGTCCTGTTGAAAAACAAATGATAGTACCACTAAGCCCAAACCAGATGGGATGGCGTGTCACTGCAGAATGCTGTGGTAGCCATGCTGGTTAAGTGTGCCTTGAATTCTAAATAAATCACAGACAGTGTCACCAGCAAAACACCCCCACACCATAACACCTCCTCCTCCATGCTTTACGGTGGGAAATAGACATGCAGAGTTCATCTGTTCATCCACACCACGTCTCACAAAGCCACGGCGGTTGGAAGCAGAAATCTCAAATTTGGACTCCAGACCAAAGGACAAATTTCCACTGGTCTAATGTTCATTGCTTGTGTTTCTTGGCCCAAGCAAGTCTCTCCTTCTTATTGGTGTCCTTTAGTAGTGGTTTCTTTGCAGCAATTCGACCAGGAAGGCCTGATCCACACAGTGTCCTCTGAACAGTTGATGTTGAGATGTGTCTATTACTTGAACTCTGTGAAGCATTTATTTGGGCTGCAATTTCTGAGGCTGGTGACTCTAATGAACTTATCCTCTGCAGCAGAGGATAAGTTCATTCCTGTGGCGGTCCTCATGAGAGCCAGTTTCATCATAGCGCTTGATGGTTTTTGCGACTGCACTTGAAGAAACGTTCAAAGTTCTTGAAATGTTCCGTATTGACTGACCTTCATGTCTTAAAGTAATGATGGACTGTTGTTTCTCTTTGCTTATTTGAGCTGTTCTTGCCATTATATGGACTTGGTCTTTTACCAGATAGGGCTATCTTCTGTATACCCCCCCTACCTTGTCACAACACAACTGATTGGCTCAAACGCATTAAGAAGGAAATAAATTCCACAAATGAACTTTTAAGAAGGCACACCTGTTAATTGAAATGCATTTCAGGTGATTATCTCATGACGCTGGTTGAGAGAATGCCAAGAGTGTGCAAAGCTGTCATCAAGGCAAATGGTGGCTATTTGAAGAATCTCAAATATAAAATATATTTTGATTTGTTTAACACTTTTTTGGTTACTACATGATTCCATATGTGTTATTTCATTGTTTTGATGTCTTCACTATGAATATACAATGTAAAAAAAATAGTAAAAATAAAGAAAAACCCTTGAATGAGTAGGTGTGTCCAAACTTTTGACTGGTAGTGAATAAAGTGGATAAACATTATTCAAGTGACCTGTGTTCAATGACTATGTACATAGGCCAGCAGTTTCTTAGATGCAGGGTAAAGTGGGTGGTAGCCTTCTAGAACAGTGACTTAAGGTTCAGGTCGCTCCCCTCACTTCTTCCCATGGGTTTAGTTTAACTGCACAGTGATTGATTGATTATTTAAATGTTTTGGATAGATTGGATGGTGCTTTTCTTAAAGCACATTACATAGCAAGGTGGAAACTCACCTCATCCATCACCTACGTGTAGCATTCAAATGGTTGATTTGGCCTGCCTTTAGTGTACACCCAGTTTATCATGCTCAGTTTTATATTTCATGTTTTGCCTTCCAGGTGGCTGATTCTAATGGGGAGTGGTTCCTTAAGTCCTCTGAGCTCTTTGAGAGCCCTGTATATCTGGAAGAAGTTGCAGATGTCCTCTGTATACTACAAGCAGGTACATGCATCTCTCTATATCAGGGGTCGCCAACAAGTTCATTGTGAGCTACCAGTAGCTCACAGCTCACCTATGAGTAGCTCGCCAAACAATTCTGAAAGTGCATTTGTTCTTCACTTGTTCCATCACAAACTGTCATAAACAAATCTCACAAGTATCAGACACCTCAAGATCCCGGCTACTATCCAATCAAATCCACATTGACATTACCCCTGGTTAGCCACAATTGGCTTAAACTCTGTCATGACACATGCAGCAGCAAAAACATCTCTAGACGAGAACATTCCTTTCTCGCAAAATGCGCAATTAAAGGGATATTACACAAAAATCAAAAATTGTAAGTTTTTTTCCTAGCCTTCAAAATGGTCATCTGATGTGATTTAACATTGACATCGAATTTACAATTCGGGAAAATATAAAGAGTGCCTATTTGAAAGCTAGGAAAAACATGGAGTAGTTTGTGACATGTTTAATAATTTAAAAGTAGCTCTAAAGCTAGAAAAGGTTGGACACCCCTGCTCTATATGATGTACAGTGGGGAAAAAAAGTATTTAGTCAGCCACCAATTGTGCAAGTTCTCCCACTTAAAAAGATGAGAGAGGCCTGTAATTTTCATCATAGGTACACGTCAACTATGACAGACAAAATTAGGAAAAAACATCCAGAAAATCACATTGTAGGATTTTTTATGAATTTATTTGCAAATTATGGTGGAAAATAAGTATTTGGTCAATAACAAAAGTTTCTCAATACTTTGTTATATACCCTTTGTTGGCAATGACACAGGTCAAACGTTTTCTGTAAGTCTTCACAAGGTTTTCACACACTGTTGCTGGTATTTTGGCCCATTCCTCCATGCAGATCTCCTCTAGAGCAGTGATGTTTTGGGGCTGTCGCTGGGCAACACGGACTTTCAACTCCCTCCAAAGATGTTCTATGGGGTTGAGATCTGGAGACTGGCTAGGCCACTCTAGGACCTTGAAATGCTTCTTACGAAGCCACTCCTTCGTTGCCCGGGCGGTGTGTTTGGGATCATTGTCATGCTGAAAGACCCAGCCACATTTCATCTTCAATGTCCTTGCTGATGGAAGGAGGTTTTCACTCAAAATCTCGCGATACATGGCCCCATTCATTCTTTCCTTTACACGGATCAGTCGTCCTGGTCCCTTTGCAGAAAAACAGCCCCAAAGCATGATGTTTCCACCCCCATGCTTCACAGTAGGTATGGTGTTCTTTGGATGCAACTCAGCATTCTTTGTCCTCCAAACACGACGAGTTGAGTTTTTACCAAAAAGTTCTATTTTGGTTTCATCTGACCATATGACATTCTCCCAATCCTCTTCTGGATCATCCAAATGCACTCTAGCAAACTTCAGACGGGCCTGGACATGTACTGGCTTAAGCAGGGGGACACGTCTGGTACTGCAGGATTTGAGTCCCTGGCGGCGTAGTGTGTTACTGATGGTAGGCTTTGTTACTTTGGTCCCAGCTCTCTACAGGTCATTCACTAGGTCCCCCCGTGTGGTTCTGGGATTTTTGCTCACCGTTCTTGTGATCATTTTGACCCCACGGGGTGAGATCTTGCGTGGAGCCCCAGATCGAGGGAGATTATCAGTGGTCTTGTATGTCTTCCATTTCCTAATAATTGCTCCCACAGTTGATTTCTTCAAACCAAGCTGCTTACCTATTGATTTTTTTTCTCAATTTGTCTGTCATCGTTGACGTGTACCTATGATGAAAATTACAGGCCTCTCTCATCTTTTTAAGTGGGAGAACTTGCACAATTGGTGGCTGACTAAATACTTTTTTTCCCCACTGTAGAGATGTAACATCTGACCAAGTTTTCAGTTGTCTTATCTGAAAATGCAATTTTGTATCCCAAGTGGCGCAGTGGTCTAAGGCACTGCATCGCAGTGCTAGCTGTGCCACTAGAGATCCTGGTTCGAATCCAGGCTCTGTCGTAGCCGGCCGCGACCGGGAGTCCCATGGGGCGGCGCACAATTGGCCCAGCGTCGTCCAGGGTAGGGGAGGGAATGGCCGGCAGGGATATAGCTCAGTTGGTAGAGCATGGTGTTTGCAACGCCAGGGTTGTGGGTTCGATTCCCACGGGGGGCCAGTATGAAAAAATGTAATAATAATGTATGCACTCACTAACTGCAAGTTGCTCTGGATAAGAGTCTGCTAAATGACTAAAATGTAAACGCAACACTTCCTGGATTATGATTTGGAAGATGTAGACATTAGTTTACTATACAGTCTGCCACTACACAGAAGGCTACTTCATGGATGCTTCTGCTCGCCAAACCTCTGTCTAATGTTGTATTACACCCCCAACTGGCAGCTTCATTAAATAGTACAGACAAAACACCAGTCTCAACGTGAGTTGCAAAGAAGAAGCCATATCTTAGACTGGCCAATAAAAATAAAATAATTAGATGGGCAGTCTGAGATATGGCTTTTTCTTTGCAACTCTGCCTAGAAGGTCAGCATCCCGGAGTCGCCTCTTCACTGTTGACGTTGAGACTGGTGTTTTGCGGGTACTATTTAATGAAGCTGCCAGTTGAGGACCTGTGACACTCTAATGTATTTGTTCTCTTGCTCAGTTGTGCACCGGGGCCTCCCACTCCTCATTCTATTCTGGTTAGAGCCAGTTTGTTTGCGCTGTTCTGTGAAGGGAGTAGTACACAAGGTTGTATGAGATCTTCAGTTTCTTGGCAATTTCTCGCATGGAATAGCCTTCATTTCTCAGAACAACAATTGACTGACGAGTTTCAGAAGAAAGTTATTTGTTTCTGGCCATTTTGAGCCTGTAATCGAATCCACAATTGCTGATGCTCCAGATACTCAACTAGTCTCAAGAAGGCCAGTTTTATTGCTTCTTTAATCAGCACAACAGTTTTCAGCTGTGCTAACATAATTGCAAAAGGGTTTTCTAATGATCAATTAGACTTGGATTATCATACACAACGTGCCATTGGAACACAGGACTGATGGTTGCTGATAATGGGCCTCTGTACGCCTATGTAGATATTCAATAAAAAATCTGCCATTTCCAGCTACAATAGCCATTTCCAACATGAACAATGTCTACACTGTATTTCTGATCAATTTGATGTTATTTTAATGAACAAAAATTGCTTTTCTTTTGAAAACAAGGACATTTCTAAGTGACCCCAAACTTTTGAACGGTAGTGTATGTATCAAGGTGACGTCTAGACGGTTGTCAATATTAGTTTGTTCTTCTGTAGGCTGCTATCCTAATTGAATTAAAATCAAGTGAGAGAAAAAAATGGCCACGTAGCTACCGTTGGCGGCACGACGATGATACCCAGTAGGAAGCACTTCAAGTCGGCAGGCACAACACCGGAGTACTGGTCGCCGGCTTACTATCTACTCGTAGTGCAGCCCAATTAAACACGCAAAACAGTCTTGAGTGGCAACAAATCTGGCAAAATAGTTGATACGCTTTCCACGCACCCAATCCTTTCGACACGCCCATACTCCGATAGCCATATTTGGCTGCAGCTACCCATACTTGTATGTTTGGGCTCTTACAGTATGGTGCACAAACTGTTTAGCTTTCATTAGTTGACTAGCTGGTTTCATTGAGCCCAGAGCCTCACATATGCTTTGCAAAATCATCCTAGAGGGAGTATATTTAGTAGTCCCGTGTAGCTCAGTTGGTAGAGCATGGCGTTTGCAACGCCAGGGTTGTGGATTCAATTCCCACGGGGGGCCAGTATGAAAATGTATGCACTCACTAACTTTGTTTTCCTAAAGCCATTTTGCCACAACTTTGGAAGTATGCTTGGGGTCATTGTCCAATTGGAAGACCCATTTGCGACCAAGCTTTAACTTCCTGACTGATGTCTTGAGATGTTGCTTCAATATATCCACGTAATTTTCCTTCCTCATGAAGCCATCTATTTTGTGAAGTGCACCAGTCCCTCCTGCAGCAAAGCACCCCCACAGCATGATGCTGCCACCCCCGTGCTTCACGGTTGGGATGGTGTTCTTCGGCTTGCAAGCCACCCCCTTTTTCCTCCAAACATAAAGATGGTCATTATGGCCAAACAGTTCTATTTTTGTTTCATCAGACCAGAGGACATTTCTCCAAAAAGTACGATCTTTGTCCCCATGTGCAGTTGCAAACCGTAGTCTGGCTTTTTTATGGTGGTTTTGGAGCAGTGGCTTTTTCCTTGCTGAGCGGCCTTTCAGGTTATGTCGATATAGGACTCGTTTTACTGTGGATATAGATAATTTTGTACCTGTTTCCTCCAACATCTTCACAAGGGCCTTTACTGTTGTTCTGGGATTGATTTGCACTTTTCACACGAAATACGTTCATCTCTCAGACAGAACACGTCTCCTTCCTGAGCGGTATGACGGCTGTGTGGTCCTATGGTGTTTATACTTGCGTACTATTGTTTGTACAGATGAACGTGGTACCTTCAGGCGTTTGGAAATTGCTCTCAAGGATGAACCAGACTTGTGGAGGTCTACAATTGTTTTTCTGAGGTCTTGGCTGATTTATTTTGATTTTCCCATAATGTCAAGCAAAGAGGCAGGTAGGCCTGGAAATACATCCACAGGGACACCTCCAATTGACTCAATGATGTCAATTAGCCTATCAGAAGCTTCTAAAGCCATGACATAATTTTCTGGAATTTTCTGGAATTTTCCAAGCTGTATGTAAACTTCTGACCCATTGGAATTGTGAAACAGTGAATTATAAGTGAAATAATCTGTCTGTAAACAATTGTTGGAAAAATTACTTGTGTCATGCACAAAGTAGATGCCCTAACCGACTTGCGACTCCAACCTAAGTGTATGTGTATGTACAGTGAGGGGAAAAAAGTATTTGATCACCTGCTGATTTTGTATGTTTGCCCACTGACAAAGACATGATCAGTCTATAATTTTAATGGTAGGTTTATTTGAGCATTTCAAAAATGTTATAAATTGATTTGCATTTTAATGAGGGAAATAAGTATTTAACCCCTCTGCAAAACATAACTTAGTACTTGGTGGAAAAACCCTTGTTGGCAATCACAGAGGTCAGACATTTCTTGTAGTTGGCCACCAGGTTTGCACACATCTCAGGAGGGATTTTGTCCCACTCCTCTTTGCAGATCTTCTCCAAGTCTTTAAGGTTTCGAGGCTGACGTTTGGCAACTCGAACCTTCAGCTCCCTCCACAGATTTTCTATGGGATTAAGGTCTGGAGACTGGCTAGGCCACTCCAGGACCTTAATGTGCTTCTTCTTGAGCCACTCCTTTGTTGCCTTGGCCGTGTGTTTTGGGTCATTGTCATGCTGGAATACCCATCCACGACCCATTTTCAATGTCCTGGCTGAGGGAAGGAGGTTCTCACCCAAGATTTGACGGTACATGGCCCCGTCCATCGTCCCTTTGATGCGGTGAAGTTGTCCTGTCCCCTTAGCAGAAAAACACCCCCAAAGCATAATGTTTCCACCTCCATGTTTGACGGTGGGGATGGTGTTCTTGGGGTCATAGGCAGCATTCCTCCTCCTCCAAACACGGCGAGTTGAGTTGATTCCAAAGAGCTCCATTTTGGTCTCATCTGACCACAACACTTTCACCCAGTTCTCCTCTGAATCATTCAGATGTTCATTGGCAAACTTCAGACGGGCATGTATATGTTCTTTCTTGAGCAGGGGGACCTTGCGGGCGCTGCAGGATTTCAGTCCTTCACGGCGTAGTGTGTTACCAATTGTTTTCTTGGTGACTATGGTCCCAGCTGCCTTGAGATCATTGACAAGATCCTCCCGTGTAGTTCTGGGCTGATTCCTTACCGATCTCATGATCATTGCAACTCCACGAGGTGAGATCTTGCATGGAGCCCCAGGCCGAGGGAGATTGACAGTTCTTTTGTGTTTCTTCCATTTGCGAATAATCGCACCAACTGTTGTCACCTTCTCACCAAACTGCTTGGCGATGGTCTTGTAGCCCATTCAATCCTTGTGTATGTCTACAATCTTGTCCCTGACATCCTTGGAGAGGTCTTGGCCATGGTGGAGAGTTTGGAATCTGATTGATTGATTGCTTCTGTGGACAGGTGTCTTTTATACAGGTAACAAGCTGAGATTAGGAGCACTCCCTTTAAGAGTGTGCTCATAATCTCAGCTCATTACCTGTATAAAAGACACCTGGAAGCCAGACATCTTTCTGATTGAGAGGGGGTCAAATACTTATTTCCCTCATTAAAATGCAAATCAATTTAGTAACATTTTTGACATGCGTTTTTCTGGATTCTTTTGTTGTTATTCTGTCTCTCACTGTTCAAATAAACCTACCATTAAAATGATAGACTGATCATTTATTTGTCAGTGGGCAAACGTAGAAAATCAGCAGGGGATCAAATATTTTTTTCCCTCACTGTAAACTTCCGACTTCAACTGTATGTATTCACCCCCTTTGCTATGAAGCCCCTAAATTAGATCTGGTGCAACCAATTACCTTCAGAAGTTACATAATTAGTTAAATAAAGTCCACCTGTGTGCAATCTAAGTGTCATATGGTGGTCCCGTGTAGCTCAGTTGGTAGAGCATGGTGTTTGCAACGCCAGGGTTTGGGTTCGATTCCCACGGGGGGCCAGTATGAAAATGTATGCACTCACTAACTGTAAGTCGCTCTGGATAAGAGCGTCTGCTAAATGACTGAAATTTAAAATATAATCTGTCACATGATCTCAGTGTATATATACACCTGTTCTGAAAGGCCCCATAGTCTGCAAGGGGCTCGACCAAGCAAGCGAGCCAAGGTGCTCTCAAAACAGGTCAGTGACAAAGTTGTGGAGAAGTACAGATCAGGGTTGGGTTATAAAAAAATATCCGGAACTTTGAACATCCCACGGAGCACCATTTTATATCCATTATTAAAAAATTGAAAGAATATGGCACCGCAACAAACCTGCCAAGAGAGGGCCGCCCACCAAAACTCACGGACCAGGCAAGGAGGGCGTTAATCAGAGAGGCAACAAAGAGACCAAAGATAACCCTGAAGGAGCTGCAAAGCTCCACATCGGAGATTGGATTATCTGTCCATAGGACAACTTTAAGCCGTTGCTTAAAGAAAAAAATAAGCAAACATGTGGGAGACTCCCAAAACATACGGAAGAAGGGACTCTGGTCAGATTAGACTAAAATTGAGCTTTTTGGCCATCAAGGAAAACGCTATGTCTGGTGCAAACCCAACACCTCTCATCACCCCGAGAACACCATCCCCACAGTGAAGCATGGTGGTGGCAGCATCATGCTGTGGGAATGTTTTTCATCGGCAGGGACTGGGAAACTGGTCAAAATTGAAGGAACGATGGATGGCGCTAAATACTGGGAAATTCTTGAGGGGAAAACTGTTTTCAATCTTCCAGAGATTTGAGACTGGGACAGAGGTTCACCTTCCAGCAGGACAATGACCCTAAGCATACTACTAAAGCAACACTCAAGTGGTTTAAGGGGAAACATTTAAATGTCTTGGAATGGCCTAGTCAAAGCCCAGACCTCAATCCAATTGAGAATCTGTGGTATGACTTAAAGATTGCTGTACACCAGTGGAACCCATCCAACTTGAAGGATCTGGAGCAGTTTTGCCTTGAAGAATGGGCAAACATCCCAGTGGCTTGATGTGCCAAGCTTACAGAGACATACCCCAAGGGACTTGCAGCTATAATTGCTGCAAAAGGTGGCTCTACAAAGTATTGACTTTTGGGGGGTGAATAGTTATGCACGCTCAAGTTTTCTGTTTTTTTGTCTTATTTCTTGTTTGTTTCACAAAAAAAATTATTTTGCATCTTCAAAGTGGTAGGCATGTTGTGTAAATCAAATGATACAACCCCCCCAAAAATCCATTTTAATTCCAGGTTGTAAGGCAACAAAATAGGAAAAATGCCATGGGGGGTGAGTACTTTCGCAAGCCACTGTATGTGTTCTCTGCTTTGAAAGACACATTATGAAGGAGGAAATGGAGATCTAGCTCCGCTAGCTGCCTCTAGTGCCTCCTTATCCCCGAGGGCTCAGGCCTGAGTCAATAGCTTATTTGCGTTAGCAAGGCGAAAGGGGAGGAAGCAGTCAGTCAGTCGGCAGGCAGCGTTACATTACATAGTGCTGAACATTAGTGAATCCTCATCGTTTGTTATTGGAATTGGGCTCTTTTATTGTATCGCAGTTAAATGAATCACTTTTTAAGTTGGTGAAACGGGCGGGAAATGGACCCTGTCTCGAGGCATCGCGTAGCCTAGCCTATAACATGAAGTGGTAACTAACTCAGTTGCCCTGAGTATTTTATGGCATATGCAATTCTCTGTAAGTAGCGGAGATGGAAGCTAATATCGTTTCAGTCACCGTCTCAGTTGACCATAAACATTTAGCCTTTTAAACTGACAGCTGCAGTGAAGAACAGGCCAAAAAGAGAAGCCCTGTTAAAGTGCAGTAGCTTTTGAGAGCTATTAGATCTTATTACAGGCAAATAAATGAGTAATGATACCATGGTTCATTGGATTTCCGTAAGCAGTCCGTCAACTATGACATAATGCACTGCTGCAGACATGGAACGTGACACAAGTAGACAAATAAAATGCTCTGGTGGAGGAAATGATAATTGTTACAGATCCTTGAGAGAAGGTTAATAAGTGGAGCACTGTGGTCTATAAAAACATGGAACAATGTCTTCATGCGTCTTTGAACATACTGATGTCCTCGGTTATTATTGCAACGTTCAAGTACCAATAAGTTCAAATTCTGCTAAATAAAACATTTAATTAATGTAACAATCCGGTCAAATCCCATTATTTCATTACTCTTTTAATTATGCTTTGGAATTCCATAAAGCTGTATTTGTATTTAAGATGTTGGTAAGGAAATGTCACATATCCTCAGAAAATATGTATGAAAATGTATGCACTCATTAACTGTAAGTCGCTCTGGATAAGAGCGTCTGCTAAATGACTAAAATGTAAAATGTATAAAATAACCCTTCTCTACATATGTTGCACAATATGTTGGAACTGATATCTGTACTGTGTGTTCAGTGTGCAGGGGCCTGATAAAGAACGGGGAACGTCAGGATAAGGAGAGCAGGGGTGGGAGGTGCAGGACAGAATCACTGGGGCAGCTGTGTCAGATGAACCCCCTCCCAGGCTCTCAACATCAGAGCTATGGTGGTGAGTCTGTCTTATCTTTTTCACACTATCATGCTGACATGAACCGTTTGTCCTTTCAGCACGGTTCCAGCTAGGTTGGATTTGTAACCAGGCCAGCACAGTACAGCTAATCTTTTAAACCGTTAAAGCGGCAATCAGCAGTAGAAAGAAAAACAAAGCATTTCCCCCTTGCCTGTTTCTGTAAAAAGCTGAGGGATGGGGCTGGAGAAATGGAGTAAAACAAGCATATATTTTGGGTTCTGATGGGGTACGACAGTTCAACTTGGCTCATGAGGCATTTAGAAGTTATATTCTTCAAGAATCAATGGGTACATATCATAAATAAAAAGAAATGGATGTAGAAACTGCTTATTGCCCCTTTAAGTTGTGCCAATGCCACCTCTGTTTGCGGCCCTGAAGAAAACCCCTGTAGATCTATGGAAAACCTCTCCCTGTCATTCTGTCTATGTGTGTCCCCTGTCCCCAGGTGGAGGAGTGTCACCTGCCAGGTCTGGGTCAGCATGTTCATACGCAACAGACAACAGGTGAGAAACACAGACCACTGCCTACAGTGACATTTAGTGCCATACATATTTGAACTCTACACACTTACTCTATTTTTCATGACTTATCAGTGACCCAAGCCCTGCCGTTGTGTCGCTGAGTTTATTTTTTAACATTTTATTTAACCTTTATTTAGTTGTCATAGTGCTTCTGCAAATGTACATTGTCCCAGGGGTGTTGGCAGTCATAATGTAAGTAACCTAATTTATGTCCCTCTAACTCCCCTGAAATGCCTCTGTCAATCCTACAGCTATTGTGTGCAGTAATCATCCGCCTATGAACCCGAGTTATACTGTTAGCACTGAGGCAGTTTGCCCTAGTAGGAAGGCCACTGTGTACAGCTCAAACAGTAATATCACTGTCATGTCTACCGATGATATGCCTCCCAGTAAAGCAATAAAAACAATCAAGAATCCCAGAAATGTGCAGAAAATAGCCCACATTAACAGATTTAGCCTAAGAAACAAGGTTCATGAATTCGATAACTTGCTAGTGCAGATAACATTCATATACTGACTATCTCTGAAACTCACTTAGATAATACCTTTGATACAGTGGTAGCAATACATGGTTTCAACATCTTCAGAAGAGGCAGGAATCCCAATGGTGGAGGTGTTGCCGTTTCTATTCAGTCATATTCCTATAACACTTAGAGAGGATCTCATGTCAAATGCTGTTGAAGTAATGACTACAGGTTCACATGCCTCACCTAAAGCCCATTTTTGTGGGAAGCTGCTATAGACCACCAAGCGCTAACAGTTAATATCTGGATAATATGTGTGAAATGCTTGATAACGTATGTGATATCAATAGAGGGGTATATTTTCTGGGTGACCTAAATATTGACTGCTGCCCACTCAAGAAAAAGCTTCAAACTGTAACCAGTGCCTGCAACCTGGTTCAGGATATCAGTCAACCTACCAGGGTATTTACAAACAGCACAGGAATTAAATTATCCACATGTATTGGTCGCATCTTTACTGATTCTTCAGAAATATACTCTAAAGCAGTATCCAAATCTATCGGATGTAGTTATTTACATTTACATTTACGTCATTTAGCAGACGCTCTTATCCAGAGCGACTTACAAATAGGTGCATTCACCTTATAGCCAGTGGGATAACCACTTTACTTTACTATGTTTTTATTTATGTATTTATTTATTTTTTTTGGGGGGGGGGGGGGGTAGAAGGATTACTTTATCCTATCCCAGGTATTCCTTAAAGAGGTGGGGTTTCAAATGTCTCCGGAAGGTGGTGAGTGACTCCGCTGTCCTGGCGTCGTGAGGGAGCTTGTTCCACCATTGGGGTGCCAGAGCAGCGATCAGTTTTGACTGGGCTGAGCGGGAACTATGCTTCCACAGAGGTAGGGGAGCCAGCAGGCCAGAGGTGGATGAACGCAGTGCCCTCGTTTGGGTGTAGGGACTGATCAGAGCCTGAAGGTACGGAGGTGCCGTTCCCCTCACAGCTCCGTAGGCAAGCACCATGGTCTTGTAGCAGATGCGAGCTTCAACTGGAAGCCAGTGGAGTGTGCGGAGGAGCGGGATGACGTGAGAGAACTTGGGAAGGTTGAACACCAGACGGGCTGCGGCATTCTGGATGAGTTGTAGGGGTTTAATGGCACAGGCAGGAAGCCCAGCCAACAGCGAGTTGCAGTAATCCAGACGGGAGATGACAAGTGCCTGGATTAGGACCTGTGCCGCTTCCTGTGTAAGGCAGGGTCGTACTCTCCGAATGTTGTAGAGCATGAACCTACAGGATCGGGTCACCGCCTTGATGTTAGCGGAGAACGACAGGGTGTTGTCCAGGGTCACGCCAAGGCTCTTCGCACTCTGGGAGGAGGACACAACGGAGTTGTCAACCGTGATGGCGAGATCATGGAACAGGCAGTCCTTCCCCGGGAGGAAGAGCAGCTCCGTCTTGCCAAGGTTCAGCTTGAGGTGGTGATCTGTCATCCATACTGATATGTCTGCCAGACATGCAGAGATGCGATTCGCCACCTGGTTATCAGAAGGGGGAAAGGTTCATATATAGTAACCATATCTAGGAAAATAAGAGGTCATACAATACGTTTTGTAGTGATTCCTATGTTGAAGATGTAAATAATATTTGCTGGTGTGTAATGAGGAGCAACCAGATGCTGCACTTGACGCATTTATGAAATTGCTTATTACAGTTACAAATAAGCATGCACCCATTAAGAAAATGACTGTAAAAACTGTTCAATCCATGTGGATTGATGAGGAATTCACAGCCGATTCGCAAACGTACTGTAAATTGAGAAATCATGTGACTAAACTGAATAAAATAAAATAAAATAAACTATACTATGAAACAAAGATAAATAATATCAAGAATGATGGTAAAAAGATTTGGAGCACCTTAAATACAATTTTAGTCAAAAGGGCGAACTCAGCTCCATCATTCATTGAATCAGATGGCTCATTCGTCACAAAACCCACTGATAATTGCCAACTACTTCAATTAATTTTTCATTGGCAAGATTAGCAAATTTAGGCATGACATGCCAACAACAAATTCTGAACCTACACATATATTCATAACTGACCAAATTATGAAAGACAAGCATTGTAATTTTAAATTCTGCAAAGTGAGTGTGAAAGAGGTGAAAAAATATGATTGTCTATCAAAAATGACAAGCCACCTGGGTCTGACAACTTGAATTGAAAATTACTGAGGATAATAGCGGACGATATTGCCGCTCCTATTTGCCATATTTTCAATTTAAGCCTACTAGAATGTGTGTGCCCTCAGACCTAGAGGGAAGCAAAAGTAATTCCGCTACCCAAGCAAAGCACCCTTTACTGGCTCAAACAGCTGACCAATCAACTAGTTTTTTTTGTTTTCTTTGTTTTAAAATTTTATTTATATTGGTTTTTGTAATTTTTATTTTATATATATATATATATATATATATATTTTTTTTTTTTGGGGGGGGGGGAGTAGATCAGCTTAATATTGCAGATATATTGTAACTTCTATCAATGTAATTGTCTGCATCACTTCCAATCCCCCATGTTTTTTTATATATACTCCCCTTTATTACTTTACATTATTAGTTATCTTGTTATTATTTGTTGTTATTTGTTATTAGTCCCATCCTTCAACTCCATTCAAAACCTCCCATCTATTTCTTAACACCATCCATATAGGATTTCTATTTGCCATATATATTTCAACTGTACTGTGATGTTTTACAAAAGTTCTGAACCTTTCTATTCTCATTGCTTCTACAGATTGTGAATTAAAAATAAACATTTTGCTAAAAGTATTATTATATTATTGATCGATTGACTATTACTTTTCAGATCACCCAGTAATGCTATCTGCAAGGTTAGCTCCAGGTAAATATTGCAATCCTTTAGCCATTCCTGGACCTGTGTCCAAAAACAAGCTACAAATGGACAGAACCAAAACAAATTATCTAATGATTCTGTCTCTTCACAGCAAAATCTGCAGAGCTGGGAAGATTGTATCCCCCATATAAATAACATTATATTGGTAGCAAGAATTTTATATAATAATTTAAATTGAAAGATTCTAATTTTTGAATCCGGTGTCGTTTTGCATGTCAGTTCATAAACACTATGCCATGGGATCGGTACGTCAAAAATCTCTTCCCAACTATTTTGCAATCTATATGGGACGGCTGTCCATTCTTTGGTCCTTAAGTGAAACTGATATACTTTTTTATTTATCACAGTTTTCCTTAACCAATTATGTTCTTTAATGCAAGGCCGACAGACAAGTTCCTTACTTTCTCCCCCTTCCACTTTCCTCTTCCACTTTTGCGGTAAGGCTGCAATTATTTGGTTGTAATTTTGGGTAGAGCAGACATTTCCATATGTTTTTGTTAGCTGCATGTGCGACATAACTCCACCAGTCCTACCGATGATATCATTTACGAAGATTATACCTTTTTTAAACATTCTGTCAAAAAATAAAGTTTTTTTGTCAATTAGTATATTTGAATTTAACCACTTTGTTGCATTATTTGTTCTGTCGTTTCTGGAGGATTAAATTGAAATTGCAACCAACTTTCTATGGCTTGTTTTAGAAATAGTGATATTTGGGAGATGATTTCCTTTTCAAATAACTGAAAATGAGTTGTTGTAATCTGAATAAAGGGAAAAAGGCCATTCTTGAACATTGGGTGAGACAATCTTACTAATTTGCTTGAGAACCAGTTCGGATTTAAGTATAACTTTTGTATGACTGAAGCTTTTAGTTATAGGTCTAATGCTTTAATATTTAATAATTTCTGTCCTCCGAATTTATATTCATTATATAAATAGGCCCTTTTAATTTTGTCTGGCTTGCCGTTCCAAATAAAATTTAATATTTTTTTCTCATATAATTTAAAAAACTGTTCGCTAGGCGTAGGCAAGACCATAAGCAAATAGGTAAACTGGGATAATACTGAAGAGTTAATCAGGGTGATTTTTCCACAAATTGACAGGTATTTACCTTTCCATGGTAGTAAGATCTTATCTATTTTTGCTAACTTTCTATTAACATTTATTGAAGTGAGATAATTTATTTCCATTGGGAAATGTATTCAGAGTATATCCACATCACCATCAGACTATTTTATTGGTAAACTACATGGTAATGTAAAAATTGTATTTTTTTGTGATCCAATACGTAATATAGTACATTTGTCATAATTTGGTTGTAATCCAGAGCAGTTAGAAAATGTATCTAGATCCTCTATGAGGCTGTGGAGGGATTCTAGTTGTGGATTTAAAACAAAACATGAATCATCAGCGTACAATGACACCTTTGTTTTTAAACCCTTGATTTCTAATCCTCTGATATTATTATTATTGGATCTGATTTTAATAGCTAACATCTCGATGGCCACAATAAATAGATATGCCGATAGTGGACAACCTTGTTTCACTCCTCTTGACAGTTTAAAACTTTCTGAGAAATAGCCATTATTTACTATTTTACACCTAGGGTTTCTATACATGATTTTGACCCATTTTATAAGAGATTCTCCAAAATTGAAATGCTCCAGGCATTTATATATAAACCCCAGTCGTACTTTATCAAATGCCTTTTCGAAGTCTGCTATGAATAGCAGGCCTGGTTTCCCATATTTTCCATAGTGTTCTATTGTTTCTAATACTTGCCTTATATTATCTCCAATGTATCTTCCATGTAAAAAACCTGTCTGATTAGAATGAATAATATCCGACAATACCTTTTTAATTCTATGCGCTATACATTTTGCCAGAATTGTTGCATCACAACACTGAAGTGTAAGGGGCCTCCAATTTTTTAAATGGACTGGATCTTTATATTTTCCACTTGTATCCTGTTTCAGTAATAATCAAATCAAATCAAATCAAATTTTATTGGCCACATGCGCCGAATACAACAGGTGCAGACATTACAGTGAAATGCTTACTTACAGCCCTTAACCAACAGTACATCCATTTTTAACAAAAAAGTAAAAATAAAACAACAACAAAAAAAGTGTTGAGAAAAAAAGAGCAGAAGTAAAATAAAATAACAGTAGGGAGGCTATATATACAGGGGGGTACCGGTGCAGAGTCAATGTGCGGGGGCACCGGCTAGTTGAGGTAGTTGAAGTAATATGTACATGTGGTTAGAGTTAAAGTGACTATGCATAAATAATTAACAGAGTAGCAGCAGCGTAAAAGGATGGGGTGGGGGGGGGGGGGGGGGCAGTGCAAATAGTCCGGGTAGCCATGATTAGCTGTTCAGGAGTCTTATGGCTTGGGGGTAGAAGCTGTTGAGAAGTCTTTTGGACCTAGACTTGGCACTCCGGTCCGCTTGCCGTGCGGTAGCAGAGAGAACAGTCTATGACTAGGGTGGCTGGAGTCTTTGACAATTTTGAGGGCCTTCCTCTGACACCACCTGGTATAGAGGTCCTGGATGGCAGGAAGCTTGGCCCCAGTGATGTACTGGGCCGTACGCACTACCCTCTGTAGTGCCTTGCGGTCGGAGGCCAAGCAGTTGCCATACCAGGCGGTGATGCAACCAGTCAGGATGCTCTCGATGGTGCAGCTGTATAATTTTTTGACGATCTGAGGACCCATGCCAAATATTTTCAGTCTCCTGAGGGGGAATAGGCTTTGTCGTGCCCTCTTCACGACTGTCTTGGTGTGTTTGGACCATGATAGTTCGTTGGTGATGTGGACACCAAGGAACTTGAAGCTCTCAACCTGTTCCACTACAGCCCCGTCGATGAGAATGGGGGCGTGCTCAGTCCTCTTTTTTTTCCTGTAGTCCACAATCATCTCCTTTGTCTTGGTCACGTTGAGTGAGAGGTTGTTGTCCTGGCACCACACGGCCAGGTCTCTGACCTCCTCCCTATAGGCTGTCTCATCATTGTCGGTGATCAGGCCTACCACTGTTGTGTCGTCGGCAAACTTAATGATGGTGTTGGAGTCGTGCCTGGCAATGCAGTCGTGGGTGAACAGGGAGTACAGGAGGGGACTGAGCACACACCCCTGAGGGGCCCCCGTGTTGAGGATCAGTGTGGCAGATGTGTTGTTACCTACCCTAATAATGAGATCAGACCTTCTTCTTGAGTGTCAGATAATCTACCATTTACATAGGAGTGGTTAAAACATGCTAATAATGGTTCTCTTAGTATATCAAAAAAGGTTTGGTATACCTCGACTGGTATGCCATCCAACCCTGGAGTTTTACCGGACTTAAAGTCTTTAATTGCATCCAGAAGTTCCTCCTCTGTAATTTCACCTTCACATGAGTCTTTCTGTATGGCTGTTAATTTGACATTATCAATAGAAAAAAAATCTCTACTATTAGCTTCAGTTAGAGGAGATGGAGGCGACTGAAAAGAAAAATATGCTTAAAGTACTTTGTTTCCTCCTTCAAAATATAATTTGATTAATCATGGGTGACTCCATCAATTGTAACCAGTTTCATTAAGTTCTTTTTGGTAGCATTCCTATGTTGAAGATAAAAAAAATATTTTGTGCATTTTTCCCCATATTCTATCCAGTTTGCTTTATTTTTATAATATATTACACTTGATCTTTCTTGAATAAGTTTCTCAATTTCTTTTTGTTTTTCCTCTAATTTATTCTGAGCCTCTATGTTACAGTTTTTATTGCCATCTATCTGTTCTGTTAGACTTTCTATTTCCTTTGTTAGTATACACTCTTTTGACCTAAATTGCTTTTGTTTTCGAGATGAGTACTGAATTGCATGGCCTCTAAAGGCACATTTAAAGGTGTCCCATACAATAAGTGATTTGCTGTACCTATGTTATGTCGGAAAAAGTCAGTTATAAATTCCTTTGTTCTAATTATAAATAAATGATCATCCAATAGGCTTTGATTACATTTCCAATATCCTCGCCCACGTGGATATTCAGTAAGAATAATGTATATGCCAATTATATGATGGTCCGACCGCATTCTGTCCCCTATCAACACTTTTTAAACTTTTGGTGCCAACGAGAATGAGATAAGAAAGAAGTCAAGACGACTAGCTTGATTGAGTCTCCGCCATGTATATCTCACTAGATCAGTATATTTAAGCCTCCAGATATCTACTAGTTCTAATGTATCCATGACATTCACAATTTCCTTAAGAGCATGTGGGTGATTGTTTGTGGTGTGATTTCCTTTACGGTCCATTGAGCTATTTAAAACAGTATTATAATCCCCCACCATAATAACATTGTCTTGAATTGCTTGCAGGGTTGATCATTTATTATATATTGTCAAAGAATTGTGGATCATCATTATTTGGTCCGTAAAGGTTAATGAGCCATATCTGTTTATGGTCCAATAACATATTTAAAATAATCCATCTACCTTGCGTATCTATTTGGACAATTTGCACATTCGGATCGAAATTACTATTAATTAATATCATCACCCCTTTTGAATTTCTTTGCCCATAGGAGAAGTATATTTCATCCCCCCCCCCCCCCCCCCATTCCTTTTTCCACGCAACTTCATCTCGAATTGTTGAATGAGTTTCCTGTATACAATAGATATTATATTCTTTCTCTTTGAGCCATGTAAATATTGTTCTTCTTTTGTTATTATCAGCTAAGCCATTACAATTATAACTGGCTATACTTATTTCACCATACACCATAATGAGATACAAGTTTCAAGTCTATTTATCATTATATATGTTTGTAAATTTACCAATGAAAAATACCGTAATGATTGAGTGTCCATATAGCTGTACCGTGATATTTGCATTGCTACTGAGTAACCCTTCAATTGTTCTCCACTAATTCCCCCGCTAAAGCCCCTCCCCATCCCAAGTTGAGCCGTCATCCCAGTGATCGGCATCCTACCCATGTCCCTCCGGATCCCTAAGGCCCCGAGAGGCCAGGACCCATCCATCGAAAACAGCACACAGTGCCACCCACAAAACAGAAGCAGATTAACCGCCAAAAGCATTTCCAATGCTGTAACCTCTCTATATATATAACTATTTAAAAAAAATTATGCATATCCTATTTTCCATCATTATCAATTAATATACGTAATAATGTCGGCAGTTCATGCGTAGGATTTTAACATATAACCTGGATTGCCATTGTATTACATTTAATTTATTGACAAGCAATTATTATCCTAGCAAATAATTCCTGTGGTCCATCCCATACCCCCCCACCCCCCCAACCCCCCCCCCCCCCCGGGCCACAATGATAAACCCCCTCTCTGATTGTCCGAGTGTGACCCCCTCCCCATGGGTTACTGCAGCCAGTGTTGCCAGCACTGCCACTACCTGGGTGGGGGTACCCCACTGGAATCCCCACCGGCTAGGTAAAAGGTCGTCAAGGTTCTCATTAACAGCTTTGAGAATTTCCTTGTATATAATGCTCTCCCATCAGGGGGCTCTGGCTTTGTAGGACCAACCCTGCCAGGCAGGCTCAGAATCTTGAGGGGGCGGTGCTGCTCAAGTAGGTCTCTGACCGCATTTTCAGCATGCTTATAGGGAAGGGCATTCAACATGTACGGCACTTACACAAATGACTGATTATTGGCTGAGAGAAATTGATAATAAAAAGAATGTGGGAGCTGTTTTGTTAGACTTCAGTGCAGCTTTTGTCATTATCGATCATAATCTTCTGCTGAAAAATGTATGCGCTATGGTTTAACATCCCCTGCTATATTGTGGATAAAGAGTTACCTGTCTAACAGAACAGGGAGGGTGTTCTTTAATAGAAGCCTCCAACATAATCCAGGTAGAGTCAGGCATTCCCCAGGGCAGCTGTCTAGGAACCTTACTTTTTCTAAATTTACTAATGACCTGCCACTGGCTCTGAGTAAAGCCTGTGTGTCTATGTATGCTGATGACTCAACACTATACACGTCAGCTACCACAGCAAGTGAAATCACTGCAACACTTAACAAAGAGCTGCAATTAGTTTCAGAATGGGTGGCAAGAAATAAGTTAGTCCTAAATATTTCTAAAACTAAAGGCATTGATTTTAGGACAAATCGTTCACTAAACCCTAAACCTCAACTAAATCTTGTAATGAATAATGTGGAAATTGTGCAAGTTGAAGAGACTAAACTGCTTGGTGTATCCCTGGATTGTAAACTGTCATGGTCAAATCATATTGATGCAACAGAGCTAAGATGGGGAGAGGTCTGTCCATAATAAAGCGCTACTCTGCTTTCTTAAGGCAGGTCCTAGGTTTGTTGCACCTGGACTAAGGGACTTTGGAAAATTACAATTGGACTAGAACAGGGCAGCACGGCTGGCCATTAAATATACACTGAGAGCTAACATTAATAATATGGACCAATGTCTGTGGATGTGGAAATCAAGACCGGTCCGGTACTGCACCAAAAAAAGAAGTCCAAAAGACATCGCCGTCGGTCCGTACTTGCTGAGGTGTAGCCTACATTGTTGCCGGAAATGTAATTTTATGAATGCCCATCTATGTGGAAAGCCTATCGTTTGTAAATCACCAAAAAAACGATGACAGGACCAAAGAAAGACTTCCAAAATATGTTGTTTCGTGCTTACTAGGGTGTAGCCTACCATGTCAGCCCGCAATGGAATTTTCTGAATGCCCATCCATGTGGACCACCGTTTAAAAAAAAGTATTTTCTTAGGGGGTAGATCAGCTTTAATATTGCAGATAGATTGTAACTTCCATCAATGTAATTGTCTGCATCACTTCCAATCCTCCATATGTTTTTTTGTCTCGCATATATATATATATATATATATATATATATATATATATATATATATATATACAGTGGGGAGAACAAGTATTTGATACACTGCCGATTTTGCAGGTTTTCCTACTTATAAAGCATGTAGAGGTCTGTAATTTTTATCATTTCCTGTAGGTCTTGACCAGGTTTGCACACACTGCAGCAGGGATTTTGGCCCACTCCTCCATACAGACCTTCTCCAGATCCTTCAGGTTTCGGAGCTGTCGCTGGGCAATACGGACTTTCAGCTCCCTCCAAAGATTTTCTATTGGGTTCAGGTCTGGAGACTGGCTAGGCCACTCCAGGACCTTGAGATGCTTCTTACGGAGCCACTCCTTAGTTGCCCTGGCTGTGTGTTTCGGGTCGTTGTCATGCTGGAAGACCCAGCCACGACCCATCTTCAATGCTCTTACTGAGGGAAGGAGGTTGTTGGCCAAGATCTCGCGATACATGGCCCCATCCATCCTCCCCTCAATACGGTGCAGTCGTCCTGTCCCCTTTCCAGAAAAGTATCCCCAAAGAATGATGTTTCCACCTCCATGCTTCACGGTTGGGATGGTGTTCTTGGGGTTGTACTCATCCTTCTTCTTCCTCCAAACACGGCGAGTGGAGTTTAGACCAAAAAGCTCTATTTTTGTCTCATCAGACCACATGACCTTCTCCCATTCCTCCTCTGGATCATCCAGATGGTCATTGGCAAACTTCAGACGGGCCTGGACATGCGCTGGCTTGAGCAGGGGGACCTTGCGTGCGCTGCAGGATTTTAATCCATGACGGCGTAGTGTGTTACTAATGGTTTTCTTTGAGACTGTGGTCCCAGCTCTCTTCAGGTCATTGACCAGGTCCTGCCGTGTAGTTCTGGGCTGATCCCTCACCTTCCTCATGATCATTGATGACCCACGAGGTGAGATCTTGCATGGAGCCCCAGACCGAGGGTGATTGACCATCATCTTGAACTTCTTCCATTTTCTAATAATTGCGCCAACAGTTGTTGCCTTCTCACCAAGCTGCTTGCCTATTGTCCTGTAGCCCATCCCAGCCTTGTGCAGGTCTACAATTTTCCCTGATGTCCTTACACAGCTCTCTGGTCTTGGCCATTGTGGAGAGGTTGGAGTCTGTTTGATTGAGTGTGTGGACAGGTGTCTTTTATACAGGTAACGAGTTCAAACAGGTGCAGTTAATACAGGTAATGAGTGGAGAACAGGAGGGATTCTTAAAGAAAAACTTACAGGTCTGTGAGAGCTGGAATTCTTACTGGTTGGTAGGTGATCAAATATTTATGTCATGCAATAAAATGCAAATTAATTACTTAAAAATCATACAATGTGATTTTCTGGATTTTAGTTTTAGATTCCGTCTCTCACAGTTGAAGTGTACCTATGATAAAAATTACAGACCTCTACATGCTTTGTAAGTAGGAAAACCTGCAAAATCGGCAGTGTATCAAATACTTGTTCTCCCCACTGTATATACATAAACTACCATTCAAAAGTTTGGACACACCTACTCATTCAAGGGTTTTTCTTTATTTTTACTATTTGTTACATTGTAGAATAATAGTGAAGACATCAAAACTATGAAATAACACATTTGGAATCATGTAGTAACCAAAAAAGTGTTAAACAAATCAAAATATATTTTATAGTTGAGATTCTTCAAATAGCCACCCTTTGCCTTGATGACAGCTTTTCACACTCTTGGCATTCTCTCAACCAGCTTCATGAGGTAGTCACCTGGAATGCATTTCAATTAGCAGGTGTGCCTTCTTAAAAGTTCATTTCTGGAATTTTTTTCCTCCTTAATGCGTTTGAGCCAATCAGTTGTGTTGTGACAAGGTAGGGTGGTATACAGAAGATAGCCCTATTTGGTAAAAGACCAAGTCCATATTATGGCAAGAACAGCTCAAATTAGCAAAGAGAAATGACAGTCCATCATTACTTTAAGACATGAAGGTAATTCAATTCAGAACATTTCAAGAACTTTGAAAGTTTCTTCAAGTGTAGTCACAAAAACCATGATGCGCTATAATGAAACTGGCTCTCGTGAGGACTGCCACAGGAATGGAAGACCCAGTTACCTCTGCTGCAGAGGATAAGTTCATTAGAGTTACCAGCCTCAGAAATTGCAGCCCAAATAAATGCTACACAGAGTTCAAGTAACAGACACATCTCAACATCAAAAGTTCTCAACCTATATACTTATTATGGACACAGTATGTTTTACATCAGTTATTAGTTGTTATTAGTCCCAACCTTCAGCTCCATTGAACCCCTCCCATCTATCTTTTAACACCATCCATAATGGATTTCTACTTGCCATATATTTCTCAACTGTACTGTGATGTTTCACAAAAGTTCTGAACCCTTCTATTCTCATTGTTTCTACAGATTGTAAATTGAAAATAAACATTTTTGCTATAAGTATTATTATATTATTGATCGATTGACTATGACTTTTCAGATCACCCAGGAGTGCTATCTGCAGGGTTAGCTCCAGGTAAATATTGCAATCCTTCAGCCATTCCTGGACCTGTGACCAAAAACAAGCTACAAATAGACAGTACCAAAACAAATGATCTAATGATTCTGTCTCTTCGCAGCAAAATCTGCAGATCTGGGAAGATTGTATCCCCCATATACAGTGAGGGAAGAAAGTATTTGATCCCCTGCTGATTTTGTACGTTTGCCCACTGACAAAGAAATGATCAGTCTATAATTTTAATGGTAGGTTTATTTGAACAGTGAGAGACAGAATAACAACAACAAAATCCAGAAAAACGCATTTCAAAAATGTTATAAATTGATTTGCATTTTAATGAGAGAATTAAGTATTTAACCCCTCTGCAAAACATAACTTAGTACTTGGTGGCAAAACCCTTGTTGGCAATCACAGAGGTCAGACATTTCTTGTAGTTGGCCACCATGTTTGCAGGTCCCTGCTGCAGTGTGTGCAAACCTGGTCAAGACCTACAGGAAACGTATGATCTCTGTAATTGCAAACAAAGGTTTCTGTATCAAATATTAAGTTCTGCTTTTCTGATGTATCAAATACTTATGTCATGCAATAAAATGCAAATTAATTACTTAAAAATCATACAATGTGATTTTCTGGATTTTTGTTTTAGATTCCGTCTCTCACAGTTGAAGTGTACCTATGATAAAAATTACAGACCTTTACATACTTTGTAAGTAGGAAAACCTGCAAAATCGGCAGTGCATCAAATACTTGTTCTCCCCACTGTATGTTATGTATGACACTTTCAAATGTGTCTTTAGAGGCCATGCAATTCAATACTCATCTTTAAAACAAAAACAATTTAGGTCAAAAGAGTTCATATTAACAAAGGAAATAGAGGGACTAACAGTACAGATAGATGGCAATTCAAACTAACATACAGTGAGGGAGTATTTGATCCCCTGCTGATTTTGTATGTTTGCCCACTGACATAGAAATGATCAGTCTATAATTTTAATGGTAGGTTTATTTGAACAGTGAGAGACAGAATAACAACAAAAAAATCCAGAAAAACGCATGTCAAAAATGTTATAAATTGATTTGCATTTTAATGAGGGAAATAAGTATTTGACCCCTCTGCAAAACATGACTTAGTACTTGGTGGCAAAACCCTTGTTGGCAATCACAGAGGTCAGACGTTTCTTGTAGTTAGCCACCAGGTTTGCACACGTCTCAGGAGGGATTTTGTCCCACTCCTCTTTGCAGATCTTCTCCAAGTCATTTAGGTTTCGAGGCTGACGTTTGGCAACTCGAACCTTCAGCTCCCTCCACAGATTTTCTATGGGATTAAGGTCTGGAGACTGGCTAGGCCACTCCAGGACCTTAATGTGCTTCTTCTTGAGCCACTCCTTTGTTGCCTTGGCCGTGTGTTTTGGGTCATTATCATGCTGGAATACCCATCCACGACCCATTTTCAATGCCCTGGCTGAGGGAAGGAGGTTCTCACCCAAGATTTGACGGTACATGGCCCCGTCCATCGTCCCTTTGATGCGGTGAAGTTGTCCTGTCCCCTTAGCAGAAAAACACCCCCAAAGCATAATGTTTCCACCTCCATGTTTGATGGTGGGGATGGTGTTCTTGGGGTCATAGGCATCATTCCTCCTCCTCCAAACACGGCGAGTTGAGTTGATGCCAAAGAGCTCGATTTTGGTCTCATCTGACCACAACACTTTCACCCAGTTCTCCTCTGAATCATTCAGATGTTCATTGGCAGACTTCAGACGGGCATGTATATGTTCTTTCTTGAGCAGGGGGACCTTGCGGGCGCTGCAGGATTTCAGTCCTTCACGGCGTAGTGTGTTACCAATTGTTTTCTTGGTGATTATTGTCCCAGCTGCCTTGAGATCATTGACAAGATCCTCCCGTGTAGTTCTGGGCTGATTCCTCACCGTTCTCATGATCTGTTGTCACCTTCTCACCAAGCTGCTTGGCGATGGTCTTGTAGCCCATTCCAGTCTTGTGTAGGTCTACAATCTTGTCCCTGACATCCTTGGAGAGCTCTTTGGTCTTGGCCATGGTGGAGAGTTTGTAATCTGATTGATTGATTGCTTCTGTGGACAGGTGTCTTTTATATAGGTAACAAGCTGAGATTAGGAGCACTCCCTTTAAGAGTGTGCTCATAATCTCAGCTCGTTACCTGTATAAAAGACACCTGGTAGCCAGAAATCTTTCTGATTGAGAGGGTGTCATATTTATTTCCCTCATTAAAATGCAAATCAATTTATAACATTTTTTACATGTGTTTTTCTGGATTTCTTTGTTATTCTGCCTCTCACTGTTCAAATAAACCTACCATTAAAATTATAGACTGATAATTTCTTTGTCAGTGGGCAAACTTACAAAATCAGCAGGGGATCAAATACTTTTTCCCTCACCAAAAATAATTTACCGAAACTTGTTACAAATGACAGAGTCATCCATGATTCACCAAACAATATTTTTAAAAGTGGAAGCAAAGTACTTTTAAGCATATGTTTTAATTTCAGTCTCCTCCATCCCCACTAACTGAAGTTAATTGTAACAATATTTATTCTATTAATAGTGTAAAATTAACAGCTGTATAAAAAGGCAAAATTACAGAGGAGGAACTTCTTGATGCAATTAAAGCCTTTAAGTCCGGGAAAACACCAGGGCTGGATGGCATACCAGTTGAGGTATATCAAACCGTTTTCGATGTACTAAGAGGTCCGTTATTAGCATGTTTTAGTCTACCATTTTTATAGGAGTGGTTATCAGATACTCAGCAAGAAGGTCTGATTTCACTATTACTGAAATAGGACCCAGGTGTTAAATATTAAGATCCAGTCCACCTAAAAACACTTGAGGTCCTTTACATTTCAGTGTTGTGATGCCAAAATTCTAGCAAAATGCATAGTGCATACAATTATAAAGGTATTGTCGGATATTATTCATCTTAAATCAGACAGGTTTTTTACATGGACGATACATTGGAGATGATAATATAAGACAAGTACTGGAAACCATGGAACACTATGAACAATCTGGGAAACCAGGCTTGGTATTCATAGCTGATTTTGAAAAGGCCTTTGATAAAGTAGAATTTACATATAAATGCCTGGACTATTTTAATTTAGGAAAATATCTTATACAATGGGTTAAAGTTATGTATAGTAACCCCAAGTGTAAAATGCTAAATAATGGCTACTTCTCAGAAACTGTCAAGAGGAGTAAAACAGGGTTGTCCACTATCGGCATATGTATTTATTATGACCATTGATGTGTTGGCTAAAATCAGATCCAACAATAATATCAAGGGGCTAGAAATCCAGGGCTTAAAAACAAAGGTGTCATTGTATGCTGACGATTAATGTTTTCTTTTAAATCTGCAATTTGGATCCCTGCACAGCCTCATAGAGGATCTAAATAATTTATCTAACCTCTCTGGATTACAACCAAACTATGATAAGTGTACCATATTGCATACTGGATTGCTAAAAAATACAACTTTTACATTACCATGTAGTTTACCAATAAAATGATCTAACGGTGAAGTGGACATACTCGGTATTCATATCACGAAACAAATAAGTGATCTCACTACAATACATTTTAATAGAAAGTTAGCAAAAGTAGATCTTGCTACCATGGAAAGGTACCTGTCTATTTGTGGAAAAATCTCCTAGATTCATTATTTAGTCATATCCCAGTTTCCTTATTTACTTATGGCCCTGCCTACACTAAACGACTAGTTTTTAAAAAAAATATATGAGCAAAAAATATTCCACTTTATTTGGAATGGCCAGACAAAATTAAACGGGCCTATTTATATAATGAATATGAATTCGGAGGGCTAGGATTATTCAAATATTGAAGCATTGAACCTCTGAGTAAAGGCTTCATACAAAAGTTATACTTAAATCCGAACTGGTTAAAAAATTGCTATTTTCCTTTCATTCAGATTACAACCTCTCACTTTCGGTTATTTGAAAATGAAATCATTGCCAAAATATCACTATTTTTAAAACAAGCCATAGAAAGCTTGTTGCAATTTCAGTTTAATCCACCAGAAAAGACAGAACAAATATTACAACAAATATTATGGTTAAGGTCAAATATACTAATTGATTAAAAACAACTATTTTTGGAGATTATGTTTTTTACTGTATAATCTTTGTTAATGATATCAGAAATAGGACTGGTGGAGTTATGTCACACATGTAGCTAACAAACATATATGGAAATGTCTGCTCTATCCAAAATTACAACCAACTGATTGCAGTTTTACCGCAAAAATTGAGGAGGAAGGGGGAGAAGGTAAGGAACTTGTCTGTCAGCCCTGCATTAAAGACCAACATTTGTTTAAAAAAAATTGTGATAAATAAAAAAGTATACCGGTTTCATTTAAGGACCAGAAAATTGACAGCTGCGCCATACAGGTTGCAAAATAGTTGGGAAGATATTTTCGATGTGCCGAGTTCATGGCACATGGTTTATGAACTGATGCACAAAACAGCGCCGGATTCAGCACTTTAAATTTAAATTATTATACAAAATTCTTGCAACCAATAGAATGTAATATACAGTGCATTCTGAAAGTATTCAGACCCCTTGACTTTTTCCACATTTTGTTACATTGCAGCCTTATTATAAAATGGATTAAATAGTTTTTTCCCCCTCATCAATCTACACACACTACCCCATAATGTGAAAGCAAACACAGGTTTTTAGAATAAAAAATAAAAAACGTTTTAAAAAACAGAAATATTACATTTACATAAGTATTCAGCCCCTTTACTCAGTACTTTGTTGAAGCACATTTGGTAGTGATTACAGCCTTGAGTGTTCTTGAGTATGACACTACAAACTTGGCACACCTGTATTTGGGGAGTTTCTCCCATTCTTCTCTGCAGATCCTCTCAAGCTCTGTCCAGTTGGATGGGGAGCGTCGCTGTACAGCTATTTTCAGGTCTCTCCAGAGATGTTCGATCGGGTTGAAGTCCGAGCTCTGGCTGTGCCACTCAAGGACATTCAGAGACTTGTCCCGAAGCCACTCCTGCGTTGTCTTGGCTGTGTGCTTAGGGTCGTTGTCCTGTTGGAAGGTGAACCTTCGCCCCAGTCTGAGGTCCTGAGCGCTCTGGAGCAGGTTTTCAGCAAGGATCTCTGTACTATGCTCCGTTCATCTTTCCCTCGATCCTGACTAGTCTCCCAGTTCCTGCCACCCCCATGCTTCACCGTAGGGATGGTGCCAGGTTTCCTCCAGACGTGACGCTTGGCATTCAGGCCAAAGAGTTCAGTCTTGGTTTCATCAGACCAGAGAGTCTTGTTTTTCATGGTCTGAGTCCTTTAGTTGCCTTTTGGCAAACTCCAAGCGGGCTTCATGTGCCTTTTACTAAGGAGTGGCTTCCGTCTGGCCACTCTACCATAAAGGCCTGATTGGTGGAGTGCTGCAGAGATGGTTGTCCTTCTGGAATGTTCTCCCATCTCCACAGAGGAACTCTAGAGCTCTGTCCGTGACCATCGGGTTCTTGGTCACCTCCCTGACCAAGGCCCTTCTCTCCCGATTGCTCAGTTTGGCCGGGCGGCCAGCTCTAGGAAGAGTCTTGGTGGTTCCAAACTTCTTCCATTTAAGAATGATGGCCACTGTTCTTGGGGACCTTCAATGCTGCAGAAATGTTTTTGTACCCTTCCCCAGGTCTGTGCCTTGACACAATCCTGTCTCGGAGCTCTACAGACAATTCCTTCGACCTCATGGCTTGGTTTTTGCTCTGACATGCACTGTCAACTGTGGGACCTTATATAGATGCGGTGTGTCTTTCCAAATCATGTCCAATCAAATGTGGTCTGCCCGCAATGCTGGGCACAGTGCGCAGTTTGAGTTGTTTGGCATGCAAAATGACTTGTAGTTACACAATGTAATATGAGCAAAACAAATTTGTGAAGCTGTGACTTTTTTTGTGTACTGGCAGTTCATAACGTTTGAATCGATTTTCTGACCAATGCATGCTACATTTTGATCGGTTTGGGGTCCGCGGACCAATGCACTTGTATCTTAAACATTTGAATCGAGGACCGATGAGTATCGGTCAATCGTTACATCCCTACAATATACACATGAATGCTGTTGTACTCCATCTAGCGTCTCCTATAGGACTGGATCTACAGACAGCTGTGTGAGACGTCCACTCCTCTCCACACCCAGCTGCTGCCCCTCATCAACGTCTACATCAACTCCATCCTCACCCCGGCCTCCAAGGCCAACACCGAGGCCACCAACCAGCCAATCACCGAGCAGGAGATCCTCACCGTCTACCATGGCTCAGCTGGGGTGAGTGGCGTCACTGCGTACACACATGCACACAAACACACAGCAACCAAAGGGTTAACTATGCTGTAAATGTCTCTGAATTGATTAATTGAATCAGTACAGATTTACACATTTGTTCTCAATTGAATTGGAGGTCAAAACCGCATTCATCAATGGCTAATAATTAGAAAAACTTGTAGGGTTGCAAGATTCCAGTACATTTCCCCAAATTCCTTGGTTTTCCAGAAATCCTGTTTGGAAGATTCCAGATTATTCCATCCTGGGATTTTTGGAAAACCTGGGAATTTTGGGAAATTTACCAGAATTTTGCAACCCTAGAGTCAGATCAACCTAGCTCAATTAATAGCCCACAGATAGTATGTCCTTATATATAAATATATCCTTCCCTCTGCATGCTGTAAAATGTTGATAACTAATAGTTGTAAAAGGTTTTTACACATTTGCTGAATGGTGCACATTTTTAAAGCAAGCAGTGATATAAAAGCACCATGTAAAGACATTTTTAACATCAAATGATAGTTGGTCCATTTCAATTAATCCAGCCATTCGTTATGTTTGGAGGCCATTGGGAATAAATTGCCTTTAATATCATTATGGTCTCCCCGAGCTATTGGGCTGTCAGCAGTCACTGACTGATATGATATTTAATGATGTCATACATCAGCCATACCGTATAGATTCCCCGTCATCCACTTGATTATTTTATTCTGCCTTGGTCGCCCTAGAAGGAGAGGCCATTTGTCGCTAGTGGTCCATTGGCCCTGCAGTGTAGAACACTCTGCGGTGACCTGCCCCTGACCTCTACTGTCTCTTTCTCTCCCGTCTCGTTCTCTCCCCCTCTATCTATCTCTATCTGTCTCTCTCTCTGGCAGGGCGAGGGTGGTCGAGGGATGCGTTCCAGATACAGCATCACCACACAGCTCCTCATCCTCTACTATATTCTGTCCTATGAAGAGGCTCTACTGGCCAATATTAAACAACTCGGTACATATCCTACTGTACAGTATCTCTTCCTGGCTATTTACAATAGTGTATGCTACTCCTTAACTCCATTCATTCAGCCACACTTGGCTTCTCTCCTAGCCACCCTGTTGCTGCTTATTATTTTCCTCTGACTCTTTCGTTGTTTTCTCCTCCATTGAAGATGGTCAGAGAGAGAGCGTGTGTCAGGGAGCCAAGAAAAAGGCAGGCTTTTTCCTTTGTTGTTAAGCTACTAGGAAACTGTTTGGGGGGTTAAAGTGCATGTTACGCACGGCAGAAAAACATACAAAAAACTGATTTAAGATGTTTTTGGTACATAATTGGTCTAGCCTCTCCCCCAAAATTAAACACATTCTAGTAATCGCCTTTGATTGTGGACTGTATTATTATGCGTACTGGATGGTCTGGTTACTTTATGCTACGCTCCAAACTTTCCATCCATGAGTCTGGGAGAGAACATATAGGTTGTTGGTTCATTTGATTTTTCAGGGCGACTTTACAGAGTTAGCCTACAATTATTGTGAATTTGTATTTGATTTTGAATAGCCTAGTAATAGGGCATTTTTTATATTTTCATAATTTAATAGGCTGACACATTACCTTTAGCTACAGAATATCTCACCACCGTGCGTTTCCATCTCCTCCTCTCGCTCCTTCATTCCTTTCTCGAGCGCGCAGAGAGTGGGGCTGCCAACAGTTTAAGGAAATATGTTTTGTTGTGAAAACATGTCACTATCGATGTACCCGAACAGATTTCACTTGGTTTCCCAAATTAAGCACTGGGTAGCTGCAAAAAACAGGACTGGAGAGCCCATAGAATACAGAGTTTGGGCAGAATATCACCTGTCGCGCAATGAGAGGCTGCATGCTCCTCAATCAGTGCATGCTCCTCAAACAGTGGTTGATGCATGGAGTGAAATAACCGGAGTAGCCTGCCCAGCATGATTTAAAAAACAAACCTGCGGGAAAGCGGCCTCCATTCGCTATTCAAGTGCATACAGATGACGTGATAATGGGCCATTTTAAATTGAAACTAATTTTACATATTAGTAATGACCAGATTAAATTGAGAATAGTCTGATGGTTGAAAATATGATCACTTGATGAGAGAACAGCATGTGCAGCCTGAGGCAAGGAACAGAGCGGAAGCTTTTTTTGATACATCTTTTTAGCTTATAGTTGCATCATGACGCCCATTATATGTTTTGATTTGTAAGACATTCTAAGGTTTTTATCGTTCACAACTAAAGTTGCCAAGTAACTCTAAATTTAGCATATAGGACCAGTTTCAAATTATCATTTTTAAGCTCAACATAGCCATCTCATATGCACACTCACTCTGGAATGGAAAAAATATCCTTTCTATTTTATTCAGCAAAGTTCAATTATATTCTTCTTACTATAAAATCATATAATATAAAAAAATGGCACGGGACTTACAGTATAAGTATATCTTGTCTGCTAAATGAACAAGCCTACAGCATGGCGCAAAGCCAGATAACATACAGTAGGCCAACTCATATTCTGTTCTTCTGAAATACATTTTCTTCATATATTGTTTCTTTAGATCTGTCCCAAAAAAATTATGGATTTATTGTGATGGTTCATATTTAAATTTGATTTATTTGACTTTTTAAAATGTAGATGTTCCAAAGGCACACATCAGCAGCTTGTATGTTGCTTGTATGCGTGGAGGCCTGAACGTGTTTATGTTAACGGTCAATTACCATGAGACCGGCAGGCTTTTGCATGACAATAACTGGCTGACAAAATGTAATATTTGCCACACCCCTAGTGTTACCTACTACACAGCAGAGTCAGTATTTCTTGGATGATAAGAGGTCTTCCCACCCTTCGTTAGTCCTCATTTATATAAGTGTTAGTTTATGCATGTGCTCTGCTCTCCTCTTAATTGTGGTTGATCTAAGTGCCGAGGCACCTTCCAAGCAGATAATGATTCCCATTGGCGGTGTGTTAATGATGCCATGTCAGTGAAGAATCACCCCACTCTGGAAGCACTCACACTGGGTGTTTTAAATAGACAACAGGGCCAAATTAACCTCTCCTCTAACTTCCTCTCACCTCAGCTCTGATTCAGAGGAAGCCCAAGTCGTACTCTGCAACACTCATGGACCAGATCCCCATCAAATACCTAATCACCCAGGCCCAGGGCCTACAACAGGAGCTGGGGGGTAAGTACATCAAATGTACAGGGTATCCCTAAATACTTATTACAGTAAGAAGGGGTTGGCGTGTCTTTGAATGTACATATTGTTAATCTGTCATATTTAAAGCTGAACCAGTATCTGGGCGAAGGCGATGAATGAGACAATGAATATGACGAGATCTCCTTTCTGCCCAGAAAGCGACCATTCACTAGCTCTGCAAGTGTTATAATGTAAAAATACATTACAGTGAGGGAAAAAAGTATTTGATCCCCTGCTGATTTTGTACGTTTGCCCACTGACATAGACTGATAATTTCTTTGTCAGTGGGCAAACGTACAAAATCAGCAGGGGATCAAATACTTTTTTCCCTCACAGTAGTTACTCACCAAATATGCCTGCCCTGCCTGCAACTATCATAATTTACTGCCGTTACGCCCGGTATGTACTTCCAAGAAAGGTACAAAAATAAACAAAATAAAAATAAAAGCAACCGAAAAAATGTAAATGTATTGGTTTTGACCGAAGAGGCACCTTTTTTGGAAGTACATACCGGGTTTAACGGCAGTAAATGACAATAGTTGCATGCAGCTTGAATGGTAGCTTTCTGGGCAGAGAGGGGATCTCGTCATATTCATCGCCTCCTTTGCCCAGATACTGGTTCAAATGAAAGACTTTGCACCCAGATCAGTGTCAAAACTGTATAATTTGTAACTTTAACTGTAAAGTCCAATTGATTATATTGTTTTACCTGATTTTTGTTAATGTTATGAAAGCAGCTAGTCAGCGTACTGATTAACCTGCTACACTTTCTCTTTAGGGGCTCCATGAAGTTCAGGTGCGCACCCATTTGCCAGGTAGCCAGTGTTTAGTGTAGGCTACTATCAACCTAATGCAAGCCATTCTTACCTGCCAATTTGTAACACTATGTATTATTTTGGAGGACAATATTCAAACCAACTTGTTTCAGCGTATTAACCTTCAGGGTCAGCGTTCTTTTTCCTTTGCTTGTTTTAATGTGACGTGTCTTTTAACTCCTCTCCCCCCAGGCCTCCACAGCCTTGCTGCGTCTGCTGGTCACCAACTACCCCCACCTGTGTATGGTGGAGGACTGGGTGTGTGAGGAGGAGCTGACCGGAGCCCTGCCTCTGCTCCGGAGGATGCTGCTCACCTCTAACACCTGTAGATACTCCCAGACACAACTCCACCACGGTGAGACTGGAGAGGGTGAGGGAGTGGGGTGGGGAGAGTGAGGGAGTGGGAAGTGGGGAAAGGGGTTTAGGGTTGGGGTGGAGAGAGAAAACAGTTTTGGGAATGACGAGTTTACATCTGATTTTATGGGGATAGTTGGTGAAGAAGACCTAGAAAGAGCTCAGTAAAGAGTGTATTGTGTGCTATGGGAGGGTAGTTGGGAGTCAACACAGGAGAGGCGGTATAGAGTCAGTATTAGTGAGTGGGATAAACACAGGGTCATGTTATGAAGAGGAGATTCAGACAGCTTTAGGAACAGTGTATTGTAATCATGCAGTAAGGGCTTCAGTGTCTGGAGAATTATCATGCTGCTATTAGCCTCTAATAGAGAGATGGAGCCCCCTGATTGATCATCATGTGTGCGTCCCACATGGCACCCTATTCCCTATATAGTGCAGTACTATTGTAGTAGTGCAATATGTAGGGCATAGTGTGCCATTTGAGATGCAAACCCCTGACTAAACACTTTCTCCCTGTCACGGAATCAGTCCTACTACTCCTGCATAGCTCCAAGGCACCGCTAACCTAATGTAATGTAATCTGTAAAACTACATCTGATTAGGAGGGAAATAATCTACACACGATTTAATTCAACATTCAAAAGAGACCTTTTCTAAATGAGAATCTTAACATGGAGGTTTTGTTTGTGGTTATGTAATTTCACTGATGTGCCACTGAGACAAGTAGCTGTTTTTAGAACAGGAGGAGAGGGAGAAAGAGGAAGGGACAGAGGGAGAAGGCCCAGAGGATTACAGTAGACAGAAAGAGGAAGGGACAGAGGGAGAAGGCCCAGAGGATTACAGTAGACAGAAAGAGGAAGGGACAGAGGGAGAAGGCCCAGAGGATTACAGTAGACAGAAAGAGGAAGGGACAGAGGGAGAAGGCCCAGAGGATTACAGTAGACAGAAAGAGGAAGGGACAGAGGGAGAAGGCCCAGAGGATTACAGTAGACAGAAAGAGGAAGGGACAGAGGGAGAAGGCCCAGAGGATTACAGTAGACAGAAAGAGGAAGGGACAGAGGGAGAAGGCCCAGAGGATTACAGTAGACAGAAAGAGGAAGGGACAGAGGGAGAAGGCCCAGAGGATTACAGTAGACAGAAAGAGGAAGGGACAGAGGGAGAAGGCCCAGAGGATTACAGTAGACAGAAAGAGGAAGGGACAGAGGGAGAAGGCCCAGAGGATTACAGTAGACAGAAAGAGGAAGGAGAGGAATACAGAGAAAGAGAGGAGGGCTCCTACACTGCAGCAGAACTGAGGCTTTGTGCTGCTCAGTGGAGGCTGGGATGCAAGCAGTGCTTTTATATCCTGGTGATATTAACAGCCCCTGTTGGGGAGGTTGACCTTTTTAACTGTATGAACAGAGAGGAGTTGAGACTGGAGAGAGGCTTATACTCTCTCTAGCTCTCCTTTCTACCCAAGCCATCTGTTCCCTCCATCCATGTTGATGTGAATTAACTGGACAAATGAAAGCAAGCCTCACCATTGACCTATGCTATATCACCTTCAGGCTGTCATCTGGTTTCAGATCAGTGGAGTGGAAGGAAAGGAGACTAGATTATATCAAGCCACTCTATAACACTCTGGGCCAGTTTCCCCAACCCAGAGACAGCCTGGTTCTGGATGATAAAATCTCAATTGAGAAGCTCCATTGAAAGTGCTTTTTAGTCAAGGACTAGGTTTGATTTGTGTCCGGGAAACCAACCCTAAATATACTGTATTAAGATTCCACTCGTCTCCCGCTAAATACTCTTTCCCCCGATGCATCCCCCCAGACCCTCAACAAGCTCTGGATTGCCCTCAACACCGTCATGCCCCGCAGGTCAGCACTATAAGTTTAGGGTTATGGTAAGAGCTGGCTCACTGGATAGTACAATTCTCGAGTGTATCAATCAATCATTTTTTTTACATCCTAAATTAATGATATTGAAAGCAAATGGATTCAATGTCTGGATAGGACTCCAGTCTCTCTGTGTAGTGATCCTAGTTAATGAATGGATCAGGGCTACTGGTAGGTCAGCTCTTCTGGCCTTCAGCCTCTGTGTGTTCACTGGTGGTGATAAGGGCGTTGACCCCCACTGCAGTGTCTCATCTGCTGTCTGCTGCACCAGATGTTCATTGCTGACCCCAACATCGCCAAGCTGGTGCACTTCCAGGTAAACACTTCTACTATGTAGAAGAGATGTTCTTGCCAAATTCTAAACTCAAATTCTAGCCCTTTTGTCGATAAGGCTCCAAGATCTGATATGATCATGTAGCTATGATCACATGTCATGGAAGCATTTAGTCATAACAAACAACATAACAAAATGGCATCTACCATAAGGTCATAAGTGTGCCACAGAAGTGCTGTTGTCAGTGATCTGTGCCTGAGTGGTGAGAGGGGAATCCGTTGCCTGCAGCCTGAATGACTGCAGCAGTCCCAGACAGTCCCAGTAGTAGGACGCTGCCATATGTTTCACTTCATCAACCCAATCCTGCCTCTCTGTCGCAGTAATCCTGCCCGCCTGGATCCATGCTGCGCACACAAGCTGCTGCTGCTGCTGTGTGTGTGTGTTTACATCACAATACAGAAGAACCTCAGTCAAAGGCACTACTAATGCCTGTCTCATGCTTCCCAGTCTAAACATTTAGCGCATCTATTATGATGACATTTTGACGTTGTTGTTCGTTTTGGTGTTCGGCAGTTTTTTATTTCGGCTGTTAGAGCACACTTTTCTTTTTTTCGAGGCAAGTCGAAGTTGGGTAGTCGAAGTCTATGCCCCTTTGTCTGTGATTGGTCAACAGTACTACTCCTAGTAGGAGTGGAAACTATGGACGGGATTCTTCAATTAAGTGTTTATCATTCAACGAGAGACGACTAGTTTTCATGCAAGGTTTTTCACTTGAGAAATACTGCACCAAACATACTGCACCAAACAAAAACAAAAAAAATAAAATAAATTGTTTAGTTAGATGTAAAATTGCGCGACTAAGACCTCATTACAGATTTCTTGATTTATCTTGGATTAATGTTGCTACGGTGTCTCAAGAGGGACAACCAGTAATATTGCTTTTTTTCTTATTTTTCAGGCGAAGGCCTTTTTAAGGGAGTGCAATGCACAGACGTTCGCTTCACCTAGCCGAGTTCTGCTTGGAGAAAACCAAACCTTTTTTTCCTTTAATTTCCTTCTCTTTTTGTCTCCTCTCTCTCTCTCTCTCTCTCTCTCTCTCTCTCTCTCTCTCTCTCTCTCTCTCTCTCTCTCTCTCTCTCTCTCTCTCTCTCTCTCTCTCTCTCTCTCTCTCTCTCTCTCTCTCTCTCTCTCTCTCTCTCTCTCTCTCTCTCTCTCTCTCTCTCTCTCTCTCTCTCTCTCTCTCTCTCTCTCTCTCTCTCTCTCTCTCTCTCTCTCTCTCTCTCTCTCTCTCTCTCTCTCTCTCTCTCTCTCTCTCTCTCTCTCTCTCTCTCTCTCTCTCTCTCTCTCTCTCTCTCTCTCTCTCTCTCTCTCTCAGGGTTACCCACAAGCTCTAATACCTATGACCGTGGCAGGCATTCCCTCAATCCATATCTGCCTGGACTTCATCCCAGAGCTGCTGGCCCAGCCCCAGCTGAAGAAACAGTGAAGGCCCTCTATCTCCTCATCCCTGAGCTGCTGGCCCAGCCCCAGCTGAAGAAACAGTGAAGGCCCTCTATCTCCTCATCCCTGAGCTGCTGGCCCAGCCCCAGCTGAAGAAACAGTGAAGGCCCTCTATCTCCTCATCCCTGAGCTGCTGGCCCAGCCCCAGCTGAAGAAACAGTGAAGGCCCTCTATCTCCTCATCCCTGAGCTGCTGGCCCAGCCCCAGCTGAAGAAACAGTGAAGGCCCTCTATCTCCTCATCCCTGAGCTACATTAGCCCTGTGTTTTATACTGAAAGTGTTGGTCCCATTTTTCATGAGCTTGAATGAAAGATCCCATAAATGTTCCATATGCGCAAAAAGCTAATTTCTCTAAAATGTTGCCCACAAATTAGTTTACATCCCTATTAGTGAGCATTTCTCCTGAATGTTCATTTTTCTACCATAAGCCACCTCCAATGTCGTTTTAGAGAATTTGGCAGTACGTCCAACCGGCCTCACAACCGCAGACCGCGTGTAACCACGCCAGCCCAGGACCTCCACATCCAGCTTCTTGACCTGCGGGATCGTCTAGGCCACCTGTGTTCCCAGTACGCCCTGCCCAAGTCCCTCAGCGTGGCCCATCTGGCTTTCAGCGTCATGGCCACCCTGCTCACAGGTCAGCTCTCTCCCTCTATCTATCCATCCATCCATCCATCCCTTTCCTTTTACCTCTCGCATCTCTCTACCCTGTTGTTGCCCCTCTTTTCCCTCCCCGTACTACATGTCCTACTTGCAGTGGCTCCCTCTCTGTACTGTGTTATGTTACTGCCATCTCCTGGTGGGTCTCTGTTAGTGCAGTATTACTCATGAAAGCCTTTTTTTCTGTTAGGTTTAGGCACAACTTGTACTCACTCCCCTCCTGTTCATATGTGTGTTTTTGTCTTTCTCTACCACTACCCCCCACCCCCCCTCTCTCCCTCAGTGCTGACCCGTGCCAAGCGTTTCTCCTTCTTCATGCCCACTGTGGTGCCAGGTGCCGTTCTGCCAGGCCTTCCCTCCGCTCTACGATGACGTGGCGGCCCTGCTGGTGCAGGTGGGACAGGTCTGTACCTCTGATGTGGCCACCAAGGACATGGATATCGACCCGCTCATCGCCAGTAAGTTTGTGTGTGTGTGTTCATGATGCACGGGTTGACTCTTAAACTGCAGTCCCTGTGGTTTTATCCGCAGGGAGGACGGGTTTAGGTCATGAATTATTGTGTGGATGAAGAGACGTTGAGGTGTTTCTTTCATTATTTTTTATCTGGCATTAGTGCGTAGCCTAAGCTTTAGGGCCTAACTGTATGCTCGCCAAATATACGGCTTTTGCCAAATGCTTTTGGGCAGAAAAAGTTAACGTCCATCCACTGAGGCAAAAAGTTTAATTCAATAAGAGAAAAACTGCAAATGGAGAGTTGAAAATAAATCGAAGGGAAAGATTTGATGAAGTGGTAAAAGAGGATGATATGTTATGTGTGATGATTGTGAAGTGCTATACAAATTCAAGGACAAGGATTTCAAAATGGCACATCAAGGGAAATGTACTGTTCAGATGGGTTAAATGGAACCGTAGCCTAACGGAAATCTGGACACTGACTGTAAGTCTATAACCTATCACATAGCCTAATATAATATGAACTCCTGCAGAATTAAGCTTTTCTTGCAGTAAAATGATACACCAAATGTAAATGTAGTCTCGGGAACAGGAGTGGAGAAATATGATTTCATTATTTCAGCATCTTGAGAGAATGAATGCGCGGTTAGGGACCATCTGTAAAGGTGGTGGTGATAGTATTTCAATCACATAAAAAAATATGCATCCAAGCTGAACTGAAATCATATAAAAAACATGTTGGGTAGTTTGAACAGCTTTTAATTTCCTTAAAACCAGTTAAACAGATGCATTTGAAAATGTAGCACAGTAAATCTTTCTCCCCGGTCCCTAAACATGTTACATTTGAGTCGTTTAGCAGACGCTCTTATCCAGAGCGACTTACAGTTAGTGAGTGCATACATTTTCATACTGCCCCCCCGTGGAAATCGAACCCACAACCCTGGCGTTGCAAGCACCATGCTCTACCAACTGAGCTACCAACACCTTTGTTGCACGAAAGAAGCAGAGATGACAGAACTTTACTGATCTCAACTAGATTGAAGCATTCATTCTATTATTCTGGTGAGCAAGGGTTTATTTAGTATTCTAGACAACAAGTAATGACAGAAGAAGTATCTGATTATAAACAAGTCGACTAACACAGCCTACCAAAATGTCGGAAATGATAAGCAGAGACAGAGACTGTTAAGAAATTGCACATTTTCTACATTTGTGGGTTAGGGTCGGGTGCGGGCCTCAGATTTTCACATTATCACATATAGTCGGGCGGTTGCGAATGGGTTATAAGCAATTACGTGCGGGTGAACAAACAGCTGACCCGCACATCACTAGTGTTTGTCTGGGAGATTAAATAAAAATGTATTTTTGTGTGCCTCAGAATATACTATGCATCTCATTCTAGTTGCCATGTTTCACTCAAGTCTTTTCCCCTATTATTGATTTGAGTAGTGTTGGACCTAATTATTGGAGAAGCCTAAGACCATGACCTGGATTGATATTTTGGAATGCTTGCATAGATTTACTCATTAGTGAAACTACATCAGAGACGTGGTCGATTCCCAGTCGATTTCACCAAAATGTCAGTCCATTCAGGAGTTCAACAGAAAAGTGCACTTCAATGGAGAAATGTTATGTCCGATTCAACTACCAGGAATTTAATTAGAGTTGACCCAAACACCGAACCTGAACCATATATAGTCATTTCTAAAGGTGTATCAAGGCAGCAGGTGAATTCAATAAATGTAAAATATTATATCTTGGAGTTGAGGAAATACTGACTGTGTCAGCTCTTGTTTTTATAAGAAACATTAATGTGTTGTTTGATTACTCAACTTTCACACAGCACTGACACACACACTTACCCCACCAGACATGCCACCAGGGGTCTTTTCACAGTCCCCAGGTTCAGAACAAATTCAAGGAAACGTACAGTATTATACAGAGCCATGAGTGCATGGAACTCCCTTCCATCTTATATAGCGCAAGTGAACTGCGAACCTGGTTTCAAAAAACAAATAAAGCAACACCTCATGGCACAACACCTCTCCCCCATGTGACCTACTTGTTGTGTGTATGTACTGACATGTACACTACCGGTCAAAAGTTTTAGAACACCTACTCATTCAAGGGTTTTTCTTTATTTTTACTATTCTACATTGTAGAATAATAGTGAAGACATCAAAACTATGAAATAACACATATGGAATCATGTAGTAACCAAAAAAGTGTTAAACAAATCAAAATATATTTTATATTTGAGATTCTTCAAATAGCCACCCTTTTCCTTGATGACAGCTTTGCACACTCTTGGCATCCATCAACTTAGTTTAACATATATAAATTGTAAAGTATTTTGTTTAATGTATTTTTCATTATATGTCAGATCCCAGTAGGACTAGCTGGTGCCATTGGCGTTGGCTAATGGGGATCCTAATAAATCAAATCAAATACATTATGGTCTAACCATCTCTCCTCTCTCCCTCTCTCTCCCTCCTTCCCTTCGTCCCCTCCCGCTATTTGCCCCACCCCTCCGTCTGTCCCTCAGGGTTGAAGTATCTGAAGGAGAAGCCCCGGGAGGTGTTGGTACCAGGAGGGGGCCAGTCCAAGCTGAGCATTCCCCATAGGGAAGCAGAGGAGCTGGGTGGGGCCGACCCAGATGTCCAGCTCTGCTTCTGGATAGAAGCCACTTTCATGGACATCATCGGCACCAGCCTCCACGGACTATAGACACAGAGACTTGCAAGTGGAGAGAGCACTGGGGCTGGAGCAGGGTTGTAGATTTAGATATGAGTGTTATTTTCAATATGTGCTGTATGTTGTAGTGTGTATGCAATGTCAGCGTTTTGTAGCTAATGAAAGATACAATATGCTATAGGTCTGTTTTCTTGACCAATGTGAACATATATTTTTCTCAGCTGCATGTCTTCTCTTTCCCAGCAAAAAAAAGAAGGTATTTTTGAAATGATCAGGTGACCTTAACATTGTGTTTTTGTATAGTATTGTACACTCATCTTGTTTGTATAAAAAAAGTTAACTTAAACTGTGACTCATCGATATGATGTTGCCACAAGAAGCAGGATGAACCACAGATATTGCAGATGAGCGCAATGCAAGACGATGCACTCACAGAGTATCTGCGCACAGGCACGCTTCAGTCTGCTGCAACGTGATAGCTGCGGGACCAAAACAGCGGAGAAGTTTAGCCTTGCGAATATACCAATACTGCTTTTACAGGAAGCATATTCATGATTTTTATGAAAGCAATGCATTAAGATTTATTGTAATCCATCTATTTCAAGTGTTCTTTATCTGGTTGCATTGGACCATTTCTTATTGCTTAATGTATAGGTAATGGTACTCATGCTTCACTGGGACAGTAGAATCCCATACAGTCCTCTTCTAACTGGTAGTTAATTGCACTCATCTGGTGTGCCAGGTCTAAACCAGTCCCTGATTTAGATGGAGGGAATGAAAACCTGAGGTGTTTCAGTCCTCCAGGACCAGAGTTTCCTATCTCTGCAGTAGAGTTATAATTAGACAGATTCCTGTCAGAGGTCTAGTGGTTTTGGCCCCCAGGTTTATCTTTTCAGTGTGTCCCTCTGGGGCCATGCTACAGTTTACCGCACAGGGGCCTTCTATTGCCAATCCCACTGCTGGGCTTTGAGCTAGAATACAGCATCGGCTGCCTGCTATCAGTAAAGGCATCTGTCTCAATTATAATCAGCCAGGAGAAGTGTTTGCTTAGACATACCAACCACTTACCTATTATCATCATTATACCTCGTTTGACAGGTTCTTAAACAGCTATTATACGACCTAGTCGGAGCACTTCATTCATTTCAAGAATGTTTTTTTAACTTTCTAAACTGCTTGACTGCTGCTGATTGTGTCCAAGAGAGACAGGGAGACCTCTGGTTTGTCTTTGAACCGTCTTCATTAGGGCTGTCTTTGATGTAGCTCTAGTCAGAGGGCTAGGGGTGGATGGATGCTGGGTATATTAGCTTTAATTACGACAACTCTAACCTGGAGGCTCCTCTGTCTCTGGCTGTGGGCTCCCTCCCGCTCCCAGGTCTCCACGGTTAAGTGGTTTACAGAGCAGGGGATGCCCATCACATCCTGAGCTATGAGCTTAAAGAACCCACCCTCCCCCATCCCAGGTGCTGCTGGATCAGAGCTGCATAATGGGGGCGAAGTGAGCGAGCCCTGTTAGCGAAACACCTGTTTAACCTCTAGCTGCCATACAGAAAGGTCACAGAACTTTACGAGCTCTCTCTGAAAGGGAGCATGTGTACTAGAGCTAGACAGTCAAACCAAAGAAAGTCTCTAGTCGACAGTAACACACTGTACATGCTTATGAGAAGACCGGCTGTGCACAGCCATTATTTATGGAGCACGTAGTGCCAAGATGCAACCCCAGCAGTCTAGGGCTTCTGTAATGGCTCTTGTGGTGCTGCTAAAGGGCCTCTCTAGTCTTACCAGTGAGTGTTTAAACAGAGACTCAAGATCCCTTCAGTAGACACTTGCTAGATTGAAAGTGATTGCCTTAACTGCCATCTCCTGTAGGGGCTTAACAGCTTAATCTTAAACAATGAGTGAGTGGTGTGGTGCTGCTTCTTGATTAAGCTGTGGAGGAAATTGGAATAATAAACTTGAGCTGATAGAAAATAACACTTAGAATTGCCTATTGCTGATAGAAAGATCCACTGCAATTTAGGAGGGTACTTCACGAAAACTGATTTTTCACTCATCTGGATGTATTAATCCAAAATCATCATTCTAAGGCTACCAAGTCTGTAGCTGTCAGATTACATTTTTAAAGGTTTTCTGACTGGCCTACTATTCCAGGGATTCACCAGGGGGCAGTCTTGCCACGCGATAGACAGGTGCTCTCAGAATCCCAGGCAGGATTCATCATCCTTCTCCACCACAGCACAGCTCCTCAGAGAGGCAGAATCTAAGCTCATCTGGAGTCAGACTAAAGCTGCTGGGATGCTATTTGGGATGCCACCTAGGTTCTCATCCAACTGCTACAGAGCATGATGTACTTCAAGCCAGCATAGATTCCGACCCTACGCTTGCTTACAGCTGCACTTGGGTCCGACAGACTTCCTGTTTAGAGTAAGACACCACAGAGCCGGCGCGAGATATGGCTGGGAAAACGTACCTCAATCCAGGGATGAGAAATGTGTTGTACTCCGAATTGTCCCATTATTCCAGCCTACCGACTCGTTTGGAGGGCCCTCTGTTGTTACGTGTATGTGACGAAAGTCTGAGGGTGACTTTTAATAGAGCGGCTAGGGGCTCAATAAACCCATCAACTTCGGGATGCACTCGTGATTTAAATTATGCAATTCATGTTCCACTTTTAAATAATATAACAAGCATGAAATTCAAATGAACAAATCCCCCCTGCCATTTTACAAGATTTAAACCTCAGTAATATTTAATCTGGGAGGTATTTCATTTGTTTTATGAGACCCGAAATCGGAAACAAACGCACACATATAAATTAGGCACGCCTATCAATTATGTTCTATTTAATTGTGCAAACTCCAAACATATCGCGGTGCATGTTGGAATAGAACTCCGCTCTGGAGCCTGCTGGCTTGGTCTAAGTGGCTATTGGAGGGTCTAATTAGGGTCAAATGTTTCACTCCCTCAGCTTTGAAGGGGAAGGGACCAGTTTGGGATTCCGCATTAGAACCTGCCCCCTTGGTGACATTTAGTGAGGCATCATGTTAGTTTGCCCTGGGGTCTTCCCTCTCATGAAATAATTATAGATCTCATAGATTTACTGGTACCTCCTAATAAAGTACATCCTTTTCTAGCAATGCTATATTTATTTATCCTAGCGAATAGGACAGGCATTCCATGGAGGGATTATTGAGCTCCATCTTAATTTGGAGCTGAAGTCTGAGTGAAGTCTTCTTTGTCTTGTGTGTAGTGGATACTAGTGGATGCTGTTGTAAGGCTCTGTGCGGCAGACCGACAGGCAATATTGGTTTATTGTTGCTGTAACTCACTGATGCTTTGAGAGACGCCTCAGGCAAAAAGGGGGTTAAATTACAGAGCGGTTTTTGTTTTCACTGAGAACGCTATTGTGTTTAACACCTTTTACTCTAACCACACAAATCTGTTCTATTTTCTCTTATTTTTGTTTACTGCAATGCAGAGACAGAGGGGGGAGAGGGAGGGAGAGAGAGAGATAGAGAGAGAGAGAGCATAAAACATCTATTGACATGAGTCATTAGCTGCCTTTCAATTAGATCTGTCAGTGTCATACAGTGTGTGGGTTAATTATTTGCTAATTTGGTGCTAACAGACATTGAATTAGCCAGTTAATTGTGTGCTAAATTACTGCCGAGCCTGAGTGAGTGGAAAGGGAGTCTTCAATAACACTGCATGTCAATGAAGCTAAAGGTGTATGTATGACCTTCTACTGCAGAAGTGTGCCGCTTCTGCTGCCGCCTCCTCTCTGTTCTCCGCAGCAATCGGCAGGTTAACCAGAAAACAGCCCGTTGATGACATCCAAATATAATCACATTCCTGCTTTGATTTGGACAATTGACATCGGTTGCATTTTCCATGTAGATCTTATCATATTTCTAACTGATGCCAACTTTCCACATGGTATATCGACTAGAACAAACATATGATTAGAGTGAATAGATATACTGTAGATGGTGATCTTTCCCAACAACATCACTGAGAATTCCTGAGACCATAGACCATGTAACAATCAGTTGATCTGGGGTTCTAAAAACCTGTTAGTTAGAACGGGTAAAGGCCCTAAAGAGTTCTGGTCTGTCTGTCACTGAGCCAGACACATTAAATCAAGCCCCCTGATCTCACAGACCAATTAGGAAATGACTTTGGTCTAATGTTGTTAATGTTGATAAAAGTACCCATAAGAATATTGTTTTTTGGGGGGGTTTTGTATTTAAAATAATATATATACACAATCCAATATGACCCATGGCCCTTCTAGCCGTCTCTATTTAGAACATCAAAAAGTAAATAAAATGTCAGTCATCAAGCTAGGTAAGAGATCATTATTAAATCATTGATGTTTAAGTGATCGATAACTGAACTAGATCAAAGGTCATTCAATAATCAATATTGTGTTGCACCTTTAACCAGCCTAACAAACAAACAACTCTTAAAAAAATTAAGTACAAAAACTTTTGATTGTCTTTATTAACACATCCTCAATATCACGTTTCAGCTAGACCACCCAGCCAGCCCGAGCCGCCTGCACACCCAACCTCAATAACTAACTAAACTTTTTTTAACACACATATACACTACCGTTCAAAAGTTTGGGGTCACTTAGAAATGTCCTTGTTTTCAAAAGAAAAGCATTTTTTTTGTCCATTAAAATAACATCAAAATGATCAGAAATACAGTGTAGACATTGTTAATGTTATAAATGGCTATTGTAGCTGGAAACGGCTGATAGGCGTACAGAGGCCCATTATCAGCAACCATCAGTCCTGTGTTCCAATGGCACATTGTGTTTGCTAATCCAAGTTTATCATTTTAAAAGGCTAATTGATCATTAGAAAACCCTTTTGCAATTATGTTAGCACAGCTGAAAACTGTTCTGCTGATTTAAAGAAGGAATAAAACTGTCCTTCTTGAGACTAGTTGAGTATCTGGAGCATCAGCAATTGTGGGTTTGATTACAGGCTCAAAATGGCCAGAAACAAAGAACCGTCTTCTGAAACTCGTCAGTCTATTCTTGTTCTGAGAAATGAAGGCTATTCCATGTGAGAAATTGCCAAGAAACTGAAGATCTCGTACAATGCTGTGTACTACTCCCTTCACAGAACAGCGCAAACTGGCTCTAACCAGAATAGAAAGAGGCGTGGGAGGCCCCGGTGTACAACTGAGCAAGAGGTCAAATACATTAGAGCAGGGGTGTCAAACTCATTTTAGCTCAGGGGCCACATGGAGGAAAATCTATTCCCAAGTGGGCCGGACCGGAAAAATCATGGTATATATAACTTAAAAACAACAACTTCAGATTGTTTTCTTTGTTTTAATACGATCAACATACAACATAAAGCTGGAGCCTGAGGACAGTGTGTCCAAAATAGTACAAGCACAACATCACTATTAATCATAAAACACGTCAAGTTTATTTGAAAATTCTAAAGAAAAAGAACACACAAACACACAATGTCTCAGTGATTAACAGAACTGTTTCACAGATCACAGAACTATATCAGGGTGTCATTTCTCAGGCAGAAATTTAGATAAAAATAATGAAATCCTGTTCCCCAAACAAGTGCAAGAACCACAGAGTCAAGAATAGGTTAAATATACAAATCAAATCAAATCAATTAAAAACAATAGCACATCAACATAAAAACATATAAACATAAAGCTGGAGCCTGAGGACAGTGTCCAAAAGCACAACATCACTATTAATCATAAAACACCTCAAGTTATTTGAAAGTTCTGAGGACAAAGAACACACAAACACACAATGCCTCAGTGATTCACAGAAGTATATCACAGATCACAGAACTATATCAGGGTGTCATTTCTCAGGCAGAAATGTAGATAAAAAGAATGAAATCCTGTTCCCCAAACAAGTGCAAGAACCACAGAGTCAAGAATAGGTTAAATATACAAATAAAATCAATTAAAAACAATAGCACATCAACATAAAAACATATAAACATACATCTGAAAGCGTTGCTCAAACTCCCGTAACAGTCCAGTTATTTTATCTTTGAACCGCTTCATGTCTGCCACATGTTGGGTCGCGCACACATTTTTCAGACAGGGGAAGTGAGCTGCATCACCACCGGCAAGTTGCGTCTCCCACAATGACAGCTTCAACTTGAAAGAACGTATGCTGTCATAATACTGCGTGACAACTTTGTTGCGCCCTTGCAGCTGTTTGTTCAAGTTATTCAGGTGCTCTGTAACATCCACCATAAATGCAAGGTCCGGCATCCATTCTGCGGAATGAAATTCTAACACTGGTTTGCCCTTTTCTTCCATGAACTGTTCAATTTCTTCTCGTAAATCAAAGAAACGCCTCAGCACAGCACCTCGGCTTAACCATCTTACCTCAGTGTGGTATGGCAGGCCATAGATGTGGTCTTTCTCTCTGAGAAGGCTGTCATACTGACGGTGATTCAGGCTTCTGGATCGGATGAAATTAACAGTTTGGATGACCACCTTCATGACGTTATCCATCTTTAATGACTTGCAACACAAAGCCTCCTGGTGCAAAATACAGTGAAAAGTCAAAAAATCACGTCCTCCATTTGCAGATTGCACTTTCTCTCTGAACTTTGTCACAACGCCTGCTTTTTTCCCGATCATTGAGGGCGCACCATCTGTAGCCAGGCTGACAGCGCGGGACCAGTCCACTCCGACCCTGTCCAGCGCGCCGACGAGTGCGGTAAAAATATCAGCTGCTGTCGTTGTATCTGTCATCGGCACCAACTCCACGAACTCCTCGGTGATGGTCAATGTGTCATCAACTCCGCGGATGAAAAAATGGCCAGTTGTGCAACATCTGTAATGTCCGTGCTTTCATCAATTGCAACCGAAAACGCAATAAATGACTTTACTTTTTGCTTCAACTGGCTGTCCAAATCCACTGAAAGATCGGAAATCCTGTCTGCAACTGTGTTTCTTGTCAGGCTGATATTTGCAAAAGCCTGCCGCTTTTCAGGGCACACAATCTCCGCTGCCTTCATCATGCATGTTTTTACAAATTCACCCTCACTAAATGGTTTTGAAGCCACTGCGATTTCATTAGCAATGAGGTAGCTAGCTTTCACTGCAGCGTCACTGATGTCTCGGCTGTGAGTAAACACAGACTGCTGTTTCTTCAGACCCGCCAACAGTTCATTCACCTTCTCTCATCTCCGCTGTCCTTGAAAGTTGTCATATTTGTCGGCATGAAGACTCACATAGTGGCGACGAAGGTTATATTCTTTCAGCACTGCAACATGCTCTGAACACACCAAACATACAGCTTTCCCATTCATTTCCGTGATTAAATAGGATGACCATTTTTCTTGGAACACTCTGCACTCTGCGTCCACTTTTCTCTTTTTTGACAGAGACATATTGGGGCAATGAGGGTGCCAAAGCACATAATGTTAAAAGTAGAAGCCGTAATAAATATCGCGGGCAAAACAAAGTAGCTCATTGGCTGCACGTGCTTGACCTACTTGCTCTGCCCCGGTATAAACAGTTTGCTTGCTTAACACAATTGCTATTGCGCCATCCAGTGGACGCAATTGGAACAGCAGTTTATTTTATTTTTTATACTTAAAAATCATCTCGCGGGCCGGATTAAACCCGTTTGCGGGCCTGATCCGGCCCGCGGGCTGTACGTTTGACACCCCTGCATTAGAGTGTCTAGTTTGAGAAACAGACGCCTCACAGGTCCTCAACTGGCAGCTTCATTAAATAGTACCCGCAAAACACCAGTCTCAACGTCAACAGTGAAGAGGCGACTCCGGGATGCTGACCTTCTAGTTGCAAAGAAAAAGCCATATCTCAGACTGCCCATCTTAATCTTTTATTTTTATTGGCCAGTCTGAAATATGGCTTTTTCTTTGCAACTCTGCCTAGAAGGTCAGCATCCCGGAATCGCCTCTTCACTGTTGACGTTGAGACTGGTGTTTTGCGGGTACTGGCTGTCTGACCCTGCTGGGACACTTGTCACCATCTGATCCTGCTAAGACATGATGAGCAGTGTTGTGTTCTGACTGTACACCATGACAGTGAAGCCTCTAGAGCTGTTTATTAGTGTGAAAAGTAGGGAATTAGCTAGGGAAACTGACAGATCAATAACGTTACATTGCTATACTGACTAATAAAAACTCACATTGCACTGAAAAATAATATCGGTCTTCAATTGTTTGGCTGCTGTTTTTGTCATTTGATTCAGGTCTAGTGGGATTGAGGCAAAAATAATAGCTAACGTTAGTGAGCTAGCTAGCTCGCTAACATTAGCCAACTTTTGCCCAGCTCGCTCTCGAAAAGTACATCAACTGGCGAAAGCTAGCCAAGTTAATTTACTTCTGTTGAAACGGGCCGAAACAAAGGCTTCAACTCATTTTTGATACAAACAGCTGTTAGATAGATGGTAATAATTGCCACCTCATATCTCTATCTGACAGGAGGCTAGAGCTGAACTGGCAGTGGTAGCTACTAGCTAGCTAATTCATTCGCCTCAGTTCAGAGGGGAGGAAACATTAGCTAGCGTTACATGTCAGTTACACTACAAGCTCTGCATGGTCCTAAAGCACACCGATGCCACATTTTGTATCACAGTGCAATGATAAAACTGGGGGGGGACAGAAATGCAATTTCAGAATGCATTTTTGCCACCGTCCCCCGTCCCCAGTGAAAGTTTTTGATATTTTGTATTTGGTACCAAAAATATAGTTTTTTGCATTCATTTCAAAGGATGTCTTGATTTTATTGACTGGTCAAAATACCTTCTTCACTGTGGAACTATTTGACCAGTCTATTATGTTTAGTTGTAAGGGGTTGCTGAGTGGTGACATTGACGTTAGGCAATTGACCAATTTAGGAGGCTTGGCTTTGTCCTGACATCCCTACAGGTGGGACACTGGCATGATGACAAGAGCTGGTAAACCAGACAGTGGCATGCAGTTACAGGAGTCACCTCAATATCAAGGGCCTTTTCAATTAGTCAGGAAAATGTTTTCCAGCTCATATTGTAGTTCAGAGTATGATTACCATCTCCACTGTCAGTTACAGAGAGTTTCATTGGTGCAACAACAGGCAATCCGGACAATGAGGACCAGAGTTAATCCAATGTCCTTCAGTTGTCTGTTATGAGGCCCATTATTAGCCACAATATGCTAGCTGCTGCTGTCTGTCTGTCTGTCTGCAGAGTGGCAGGTGTTTAGACCGGTCAGGCAGGGTCTAGGTCTGGTGTGGCAGGTGGGCCATTTGATGAGAGACAAATCTGCGTGTGTTTCCAGTAGGTAGGTAGGTACACCACTGTTCCTCATTATCTCCCTGGCAGCAGTAGAGGTGTGTGCCCAGGTTGGACTGTCACAGCCTGTCTGTGTCACCCAGGAACCCGGGCAATGCCTACTGCTGAGGGGAAGATTATTCTTCCCTGGTTGTTATATCATATCACTGGTACTACTGAGCTAACCCTGAGGCGTGACTGTACACTCCTATAGAGACACCAGGGTGAGTACTGAGCATGAGGGAAAGTATCTCTCTGAGGGGTGTGGATACTGAATAAGCCTGTTTCCGCTCAGTTTCTCTCAAGGCTAACATGTATCAAAAAGCACTGTTCTGCTTGATCAGAGAACAAGACTAAACGGACTGAGACTGTCACTCTCCACGGATCTTCTCTCCCTAGTCCCCCTGTCTGTTTTCAACCTTGACTGCTAGAAGCTGATGAAATTGATTACATGCAGCATGAGTAATTTGTAGGGTTTGAATGTATTTTTCACAATGTGTTTTGCCGGGAACAAAGGGACACCATTAAAGAGCTTTTATATCATCCTCCAAAACTTTTAATTGAAACCCCCTGAGTTTAGGAGAGAGACAAGCGTCAGAAACGAACGGATCGGGAATTAATTGGCAGCGTGTCAGCGGCGTATTTAACTTTTTGTTCTTTTAAAGATGCGATTAATTACAACAGATGAAGAAATCTGTGGAGAGATGAAACGTGTTGCACTCATTCTCCCTCCTCCCTCTTCTTAACACTCCTCTGCCGCTCTTAGGGGGTGTATTCAGGCTTGCCTATTAGCAAAAGCCTAAAAAAGATCCAGTGCGCCACTGTTTCGGCAGGTAAAAGGCTTAAGATTTACATTGACTGGGAAGAAATGGGAGATGTGCCATAACAGGGAGACAGGGGAAGGTACTAGTTCACATAATCTTTTCCCTGTGGTGCTCTAAGCTTAAAATAAATTAAAACATTATTTTTTAAGAGTTTGAAACTCCCTGAGAACATCCTTGTAAATCGAATCAAATGAGTTGCCTTTATCTCCCAAATAAGTACTTGTTCTCTAAAACTTTTGAATGGCACAAACTTTTGAATGTTACTGGTCAAATACTGTTTACATGGAAATGAAAACCGATAACTTGTTACACTGCGCTGTCATGTTTGGGCTACATAACACATAATGGCTGATGGGAGTTGCCCTCAGAGCCCGGAAGTAACCAATAAGAGCCATAACCATGCATTGTAATCATGTATTGTATGGGGGTTGTATTGGGGGGAATGTGATGTCTGTGTACTGTTGTTTTATTTGTATTAGGTGGAGGTCAGGATGCTCCCTGAAGTCATAGAATGTTGAGGGGACTTTTTAGATGTTGTCCCCTTCCAGCAACCAAAAACAGATTGGCAGATTCTAGGAGTTGCTGTGGAGAACTTTGAAAAGAAACAGTAACAAATGCATTTTTTTTACTGGAAATAGATTAGTCATAATAGAAGGTAAAAGGAAGAAGTGCCCTGAATTTTAAGTTAAGGAATAACAACTTGAATGCCCCCTATTTCCACCCCAGTGACTATGGAAGAGTTTGTAGAATAAAGAGAAAGTTTGATGGCGGAACATAAAATGGAATAATGTTAGATACCCAGGGAGCTCTTCAACTTGTGTTTTTGTGTAGAGGACCAAAGAGGTTATTTTAAAAACCTTGTATAATTTATGTTACCAGAAGTAACCCAAGGCAGTAACAATCACCTTGGTAACCCAAATCTATACTGAACAAAAATATAAATGCAACATGCAACAATTTCATTGATCTTACTGAGTTACAGTTCATATGAGGAAATCAGTCAATTGAAATAAATTCAGTAGGCCCTAATCTATGGATTTCACGACTGGGAATACAGATATGCATCTGTTGGTCACAGATACCTTAAAATAAATGGGCCTCACAATGGGCCTCAGGATCTCGTCACAGTATTTTTGTGCATTCAAATTGCCATAGATAAAATGGATTTGTGTTCGTTATCCGTAGCTTATGCCTGCCCATACCATAACCCCACCGCCATCATGGGACACTCTGTTCACAATGTTGACATCAGCAAAACATTCGCCCACACGACGACATACACATGGTCTGCGATTGTGAGGCCGGTTGGACGTCCTGCCAAATTCTCTAAAAGGACGTTGGAAGCCACTTCTGGTAGAGAAATTAACATTCAAGTCTCTAGCGACATCTCTGGTGGACATTCCTGCAGTCAGCATACCAATTGCAAGCTCCCTCAAAACATGAGACATCTGTGGCATTGTGTTGTGTGACAAAACTGCACATTTTAGAGTGGCCTTTTATTGTCCCTAGCACAAGGTGCACCTGTGTAATTATCATGCTGTTTAGTCAGCTTCTTGACATGCCACACCTGTCAGGGGGATGGATTATATTGGGAAAGGAGAAATGCTCACTAACATGGATGTAAACAAATGTGTGCACAAAATTTGAGAGAAATAAGGTTTTTGTGTGTATGGAACATTTCTGGGATCTTTTATTTCAGCTCATGAAACATGGGACCAAAACTTTACATGTTGTGTTTATATGTTTGTTCAGTGTATGTATTTACTCATGAATTAAAGAGGGCCTGTTTGTGCCTCTGAATGATTTTGAATATATATACTGTGGGGAGAACAAGTATTTGATACACTGCCGATTTTGCAGGTTTTCCTACTTACAAAGCATGTAGAGGTCTGTAATTTTTATCATAGGTACACTTCAACTGTGAGAGACGGAATCTAAAACAAAAATCCAGAAAATCACATTGTATGATTTTTAAGTAATTAATTTGCATTTTATTGCATGACATAAGTATTTGATCACCTACCAACCAGTAAGAATTCCGGCACTCACAGACCTGTTAGTTTTTCTTTAAGAAGCCCTCCTGTTCTCCACTCATTACCTGTATTAACTGCACCTGTTTGAACTTGTTACCTGTATAAAAGACACCTGTCCACACACTCAATCAAACAGACTCCAACCTCTCCACAATGGCCAAGACCAGAGCGCTGTGTAAGGACATCAGGGTTAAAATGGTAGACCTGCACAAGACTGGGATGGGCTACAGGACAATAGGCAAGCAGCTTGGTGAGAAGGTAACAACTGTTGGCGCAATTATTAGAAAATAGAAGAAGTTCAAGATGACGGTCGATCACCCTCGGTCTGGGGCTCCATGCAAGATCTCACCTCGTGGGGCATCAATGATCATGAGGAAGGTGAGGGATCAGCCCAGAACTACACGGCAGGACCTGGTCAATGACCTGAAGAGAGCTGGGACCACAGTCTCAAAGAAAACCATTAGTAACACACTACGCCGTCATGGATTAAAATCCTGCAGCGCACGCAAGGTCCCCCTGCTCAAGCTAGCGCATGTCCAGGCCCGTCTGAAGTTTGCCAATGACCATCTGGATGATCCAGAGGAGGAATGGGAGAAGGTCATGTGGTCTGATGAGACAAAAATAGAGATTTTGGTCTAAACTCCACTTGCCGTGTTTGGAGGAGAAGAAGGATGAGAACAACCCCAAGAACACCATCCCAACCGTGAAGCATGGAGGTGGAAAAATCATTCTTTGGGGATGCTTTTCTGCAAAGGGGACAGGACGACTGCACCGTATTGAGGGGAGGATGGAAGGGGCCATGTATCGCGAGATCTTGGCCAACAACCTCCTTCCCTCAGTAAGAGCATTGAAGATGGTTCGTGGCTGGGTCTTCCAGCATGACAACGACCCGAAACACACAGCCAGGGCAACTAAGGAGTGGCTCCGTAAGAAGCATCTCAACGTCCTGGAGTGGCCTAGCCAGTCTCCAGACCTGAACCCAATAGAAAATCTTTGGAGGGAGCTGAAAGTCCGTATTGCCCAGCGACAGCCCCGAAACCTGAAGGATCTGGAGAAGGTCTGTATGGAGGAGTGGGCCAAAATCCCTGCTGCAGTGTGTGCAAACCTGGTCAAGACCTACAGGAAACGTATCTCTGTAATTGCAAACAAAGGTTTCTGTACCAAATATTAAGTTCTGCTTTTCTGATGTATCAAATACTTATGTCATACAATAAAAAGCAAATTAATTACTTAAAAATCAATGTGATTTTCTGGATTTTTGTTTTAGATTCCGTCTCTCACAGTTGAAGTGTACCTATGATAAAAATTACAGACCTCTACATGCTTTGTAAGTAGGAAAACCTGCAAAATCGGCAGTGTATCAAATACTTATTCTCCCCACTGTATATATATATATATATATATATATATATATATATATATATATATATATATACACACACACATGCACTACCGTTCAAAGGTTTGGGGTCGCTTAAAAATGTCCTTGTTTCTGAAAGAAAAGCAATTTTTTGGTCCATTAAAATAACATCAAATTGATCAGAAATACAGTGTAGACATTGTTAATCTTGTAAATGGCTATTGTAGCTGGTAACGGCTGATTTTTTTATGGAATATCTACATAGGCGTACAGAGGCCCATTATCAGCAACCATCAGTTCTGTGTTCCAATGGCACGTTGTGTTTGCTAATCCAAGTTTATCATTTTAAAAGTCTAATTGATCATTAGAAAACCCTTTTGCAATTATGTTAGCACAGCTGAAAACTGTTGTGCTGATTAAAGAAGCAATAAAACTGGCCTTCTTGAGACCAGTTGAGTATCTGGAGCATCAGCAATTGTGGGTTTGATTACAGGCTCAAAATGGCCAGAAACAAATAACTTTCTTCTGAAACTCGTCAGTCTATTCTTGTTCTGAGAAATGAAGGCTATTCCATGAGAGAAATTGCCAAGAAACTGAAGATCTCATACAATGCTGTGTACTACTCCCTTCACAGAACAGCGCAAACTGGCTCGAACCAGAATAGAAAAAGGAGTGGGAGACCCCGGTGCACAACTGAGCAAGAGGACAAATACATTAGAGTGTCTAGTTTGAGAAACAGACGTCTCACAGGTCCTCAACTGGCAGCTTCATTAAATAGTACCCGCAAAACACCTGTCTCAACATCAACAGTGAAGAGGCGACTCCGGGATGCTGACCTAGGCAGAGTTGCAAAGAAAAAGCCATATCTTAGACTGGCCAATAAAAATAAAAGAGTAAGATGGGCAAAAGAACACAGACACTGGACAGAGGAAGATTGGAAAAAAGTGTTATGGACAGACAAATCGAAAGTTGAGGTGTCCGGATCACAAAGAAGAACATTTGTGAGACGCAGACCAAATGAAAAGATGCTGGAGGAGTGCCTGATGCCATCTGTCAAGCATGATGGAGGCAATGTGATGGACTGGGGGTGCTTTGGTGGTGGTAAAGTGGGAGATTTGTACAGGGTAAAAGGGATCTTGAGAAAGGAAGGCTATCACTCCATTTTGCAACGCCATGCCATACCCTGTGGACGGCGCTTGATTGGAGTCAATTTCCTCCTTCAACAGGACAATGACCCAAAGCACAGCTCCAAACTATGCAATAACTATTTAGGGAAGAAGCAGTCAGCTGGTATTCTGTCTATAATGGAGTGGCCAGCACAGTCACCGGATCTCAACCCTATTGAGCTGTTGTGGAAGCAGCTTGACCGTATGGTACGTAAGAAGTGCCCATCAAGCCAATCCAACTTGTGGGAGGTGCTTCAGGAAGCATGGGGTGAAATTTCTTCAGATTACCTCAACAAATTGACAACTAGAATGCCAAAGTTCTGCAAGGCTGTAATTGCTGCAAATGGAGGATTCTTTGACGAAAGCAAAGTTTGAAGGACACTATTTCAATTAAAAATCAGTATTTCTAACCTTGTCAATGACTACATTTCCTATTCATTTTTCTATATTTCCTATTCAAACTCATTTCATGTGTGTTTTCATGGAAAACAAGGAATATTCTAAGTGACCCCAAACTTTTGAACGGTAGTGTGTGTATGTGTGTAATATATATATATACAGTGGCTTGCGAAAGTATTCACACCCCTTGGCATTTTTACTATTTTGTTGCCTTCCAACCTGGAATTAAAATTGATTTTTGGAGGGTTTGTATAATTTGATTTACACAACATGCCTACCACTTTGAAGATGCAAAATACATTTTTTAGTGAAACAAACAAGAAATAAGACCAACAAGACCCCCCCCCCCCCTCAAGTCAATACTTTGTAGAGCCACCTTTTGCAGCAATTACAGATGCAAGTATCTTGGGGTAAGTCTCTATAAGCTTGGCACATCTAGCCACTGGGATTTTTGCCCATTCTTCAAGGCAAAACTGCTCCAGCTCCTTCAAGTTGGATGGGTTCCGCTGGTGTACAGCAATCTCTAAGTCATACCACAGATTATCAATTGGATTGAGGTCTGGGCTTTGACTAGGCCATTCCACTTGCCTAGTTAAATAAAGTTACAAAAAAAATTATCAACAACCAACTTGACAGAGCTTGATGAATTTTAAAAGAATAATGTGCAAATCCAGGTGTGAAAAGCTATTTTAGACTTACCCAGAAAGACTCAGCTATAATCGCTGCCAAAGTTGATTCTAACATGTACTGACTCAACCTGTTCTCAACTGGCTTACCTGGTTAAATAAAGGTGAAATAAAAAAAAATAAACTCAGGGGTGTGAATTCTTATGTAAATGAGATTTCTGTTTTTCATTTTCAATACATTTGCTAGCATTTCTAAAAACATGTTTTCACTTTGTCATTATGGGGTATTGTGTGTAGATGAGTGGGGGACATATTTTTATTTAATCCATTTTGAATTCAGGCTGTAACACAACAAAATGTTGAATAAGTCAAGGGGTATGAATACTTTCTGAAGGCACTGTATTTGTTATGGAGGTTGTTATGAATGATACTGCAACACTCAAAGTTTTCATGAATGGTTTTATAAAGGTGTTATGAATGCCTTAGGATATCCCCTTCAAGTAAAGTTGTACCCTATTCTCTTTTAACCAGTTCTCCATCTTTGCCTTCACCTGGAGAATGACAGAGAGGGAGCGGAGGCAAAGCTAAATAAACACTGACTGAATGAATAGGAGATTGATGGGTCAATTTGGCACCCAAACACCCACAGTGTCGGTGGTGGCATTCACATTGATTATGTTCACCATGGACGGCGTCCAAAACACAGTCCTTGAAATGAACACGTTGTTTGGACCATTTCCCATCAGTTTCCCCATCCTAGCCTGACAGACAGATGGCTTTCAATGCTGGAGAGATATCCATATTAATAGCATGATTACAATGCATTACATCAAGATATTGTCATTAACACAGTGATTTAAAAAGCAATTATGTTTTTTGATTATCATCAGCCGCACAGTAATACAGTGTGTGTTTTGTTGCCGGTGGGGCTTTAGAAAATCAAAATGGCAGATTGATTTCCTATTTCCTCAGTGAAGATGATGCTCGGCGTTTTGACTAGCACTCCTCAACTGATTGATACGTAATGAGCTGAAATAGCATTAGCATAATTGTTTTTTTGGAAGGGAGGATGGTTGAAGGGGGAAAATGGCTCCTAGGAGAAGACAAAATAGGCAAATATGTTTAGTCTCATGAATGCATTTCTATGTTACAGATGGAGCTGGAGTCCTTTATGGAGGTGATGTGAGGGCTACTAGCCCCAGGCCGGCACAAACTGTCCCATTGGCAGCTTGTGTCCATCTGGCTGGTGAGGTTGGATCCAGACCCACCTCTACCCTTGGAGCTGTGTGGACTGTGGAGCATGGCCAAGCATTGGATTCACAAGTACATAAACCCGCCATATATACTCACTGCACTTTAGCCCTTTTGAAAGCTGCAATACAATCAATCTAAAATAAGACAAGGTTAGGCCCAAGTTAAATAATGACATTGCTAAAAAGGAGAAATACAATTACATTATAAATTAGTGCTAAAGTAGTTCTATGATTATGATTTAAAACTCCTTGTCCTAGCACTCCTCCAGAATCTCTAACACTAGCAACAACAGAATGACCCACAAACAGAGCATGAGGATTTTAATTCAGCCTTCAGCCACAGTAATTCCTGAGAAGGAGGATAAAGGGATAAGAGCCGGATAAGGAGTAAATTAATGTAAGACATTTTGTTGCTGTGTTCGACCTGGTGTTGGTTTAAAACCCGGCTGAGGGGCAAAGCACACTTCCTGTGTAAGAATCTGATCCCATCTTTGATGTGGTTGGTTATTATCTCAGTTGTGAAATTCTCTCCTCCTCACGCTGTCGGGCGTGCTCAGCTGTGAAATTGTATATTTTCTACACCCCCGCCCTCCATTCCGCCCTCTTTCTACCTCTCCCCCTCTCCTCTGACAGTGAGGTAAACTGCTCTCCCCTGGTAAAAAAAAATATGGCATATCCCGCTGCGAGACAAAGCTATTGCATTCCACAGCTGAATAATCCAGTTCCTCCCTCCCCTCCTTCCCCTTCCGTGTCCCCGCTCCTTGCAGCTCCCATCACAAACTATAAAAACGCCTGAAGTGCGACAACACTGCAACATCTTCAAACTGCCCGACACTGAATGTCAATGGCAGATTTTTTTTCACCTTTACAGGTGGAGGGGTTGATCTTGCATGTGCTCATGGGATGTAAAGTCTTGAGCATAGGGGGTCAATTGATTAGATCCATCCATTACTTTGAATTAACATTTTGATAGTGGTGCCTTTCCATCATAAGAGTATGTGGCTTGTGAAAGTATTCACCCCCCTTGGCATTTTTCCTATTTTGTTGCCTTACAACCTAGAATTAAAATGGATTTTTTGAGTGGTTTGTATCATTTGGTTTACACAACATGCCTACCACTTAGAAGATGCAAAATATTTTTTATTGTGAAACAAACAAGAAATAAGACAAAAAAAACAGAACTTGAGCATGCATAACTATTCATCCCCCCCCCAAAAAAAAAAAATCAATATTTTGTAGAGCCACCTTTTGCAGCAATTACAGCTGCAAGTCTCTTGGGGTATGTCCCTTAAACCACTCAAGTGTTGCTTTAGCAGTATGCTTAGGGTCATTGTCCTGCTGGAAGGTGAACCTCTGTCCCAGTCTCAAATCTCTGAAAGACTGAAACAGGTTTCCCCCTCAAGAATTTCCCTGTATTTAACGCCATCCATCATTCCTTCAATTCTGACCAGTTTCCCAGTCCCTGCCGATGAAAAACATCCCCACAGCATGATGCTGCCACCACCATGCATGGGGATGGTGCTCTCGGGGTGATGATAGGTGTTGGGTTTGCGCCAGACGTAGCGTTTTCCTTGATGGCCAAAAAGCTCAATTTTAGTCTCATCTGACCAGAGTACCTTCTTCCATATGTTTGGGGAGTCTCCCACATGCCTTTTGGCGAACAGCAAAAATAATGGATTTAATGGTGCTCCGTGGGACGTTCAAAGTTTCTGATATTTTTTTATAACCCTGACATGTACTTCTCCACAACTTTGTCCCTGACCTGTTGTCACATCCGGGCTCTGGGACTCTATATGTTGAGCCAGGGTGTGGTCATTCTATGTGTCGTATTTCTATGTCGGGAGTTCTAGTTGTGTTGTTTCTATGTTGGCCAGAGTGACTCCCAATCAGAGGCAACGAGTGTCAGCTGTGGCTGGTTGTCTCTGATTGGGAGCCATATTTAAACTGTCTGTTCGCCCTTTGTGTTTTGTGGGATCTTGTTCGAGTTGGTTTGTGTTTGACCGTTGACTGTCACGTTATCGTTTTCTTGTTTTGTTCGTGCTTTCACTTAATAAAGAAGTATGTTCGCAACTAACGCTGCGCATTGGTCTACTCCATACGACGATCGTGACACCTGTTTGGAGAGCTCCTTGGTCTTCATGGTGTCGCTTGCTTGGTGGTGCCCCTTGCTTAGTGGTGTTGCAGACTCTGAGGCCTTTCAGAACAGGTGTATATATACTGAGATCATGTGACAGATCATGTGACACTTAGATTGCACACAGGTGGACTTTATTTAACTAATTATGTGACTTCTGAAGGTAATTGTTTGCACCAGATCTTATTTAGGGGCTTCATAGCAAAGGGAAATCCAAATAAAAATCCATTTAAATTACAGGTTGTAATGCAACAAAATAGGAAAAACGCCAAGGGGGATGAATACTTTTGCAAGGCACTGTATGTGTGAGATTGTGAGGCCTATCCTGTTCATTCTGGAGGCTATTTGGTGGCTTCCTATCTTGACAACAACATCCTACTTTCTCTGCGTAATCCACCAAGAGGCCTAGCAAATTGCTCACACCCTCACAATGCTGCCAGTAGGGGAGAGTGGACGTCTGGCTGGCCTGAAGCACTCTTGCTCATATACTGTATAGTCAGTGGTGTAAAGTACTTAAGTAAAAATACTTTTAAGTACTACTTAAGTAGTTTTTGGGGGTATCTGTACTTTACTTTACTATTTATATTTTTCACAACTTTTACTTTTACTCCATTACATTCCTAAAGAAAATAATGTACTTTTTACTCCATACATTTTCCCTGACACCTAAAAGTACTTGTTACATTTAGAAAGCTCAAGCAGGACAGAATTATGGCACCTATCAATATAATGCTTTGTCATCACTACTGCCTCTGATCTGGCGGACTCACGAAACACAAATACTGTGTTTGTAAATTATGTCTGAGTGTTGGAGTGTGCCCGTCTGTCCGTAGTTAAAAATAATACGATAATCGTGTCGTCTAGTTTGCTTAATATAAGGAATTTGATGTATAGCATTTACTTTAACTTTTAACTTTTACTCAAGTATGACAATTGAGTACTTTTTCCACCACTGTGTATAGTAGACTGTGCTGCTGAACAATGACATGCCAGCCTAGTGCAGCCTCATCTATGGCTCAGCAACCATGGGCATTGGCTTCAGAATGCTTGTGTTCTAGCTAGTAATTCAATATTGATAACAAACATACATGCAGTGGCTTTTGTTTTGCCTATAGGAATGGCCTGATGCTTTTTCACTCGTTTAATTCCTTGGTGAGTAGAGACAGGTTACCAATCCCTATACGGCCAGTAGCTAGGGCTTCTAAAATGACATTGAAAGTGAGTATCTAAAGAAAATAGGATTTAATTGATGTTGCACATGCTGTTATTAAGTCAAATGAAATTAAAGGCTCATCAAATTAGAGATGGAATTAAATGAGAAAATCAAACATGGTGTTTATTTCCTGAAACCGAATTAAAAGCATATGAAGAGAAAGTATAAGAAGGGTGGGTGTTTGTGTGCTTCTGAGTATTGTCTGCACATGTGCTGGATTCGTATGTTTAGTGTCATACCAGTGGGCTGTATTTCAGTCTAGTCACATAACCATAACAGATTCATAATGGTCAGTCCATGAAGATGTCTACTATCGATATTTAAGATGCATCCATTGATTTTCTTTTTCCAGACACGCTCTCTCTCTCTTCATATCAAACTATAAAATAGTATTTTAGAAAGTTGTGTTACAAGAGCCACAGTCGATTAACAGCATGTTAGATCCCCTACTGCAGGGATCATCAACTAGATTCAGCCGTGGGCCAAACGGATGGTCTGGGGGCCGGAACATAATTACAAATAATTTGTAGACTGCAAATTGAATGCAAGAAGCCCAAACTGATATAATATTTGACTAAAACATGATAATTTCAAACCTTGCTTACATGTGTATATGATCATGTGTGTCTCTCTATTATGCGTGGCAATACTTGGGAACAGATTTCCAAAATTAAAATCACTTGGAGTTGATTTCCTGGTGTTTTTACAGTCTTTTCTTTCTCAGAAATCTTGGGGGGCCAAATAAACCACCTGCCGGTGTAAGTTGAGGAAGCCTGCCCTACTGTCTGTTGAACTGTGTGGGGTGAGAGAGAGAGAGGGGCTGCTTCTAGAATAACTCAACAGGGCCAGGGAGAGAGATGACATAGTGAGAAGACAAGACCGAGCCCTCCACTAGTATCCCGGAGGACCCTATAACAATCCACTGTTCTCTTCCCGACACCGTCATTACTGACACAATTGATTATGGGCCTGGGAGTGATGATACAATACAGCTCTCCCCCTCAAGCCAAGGCGCAATCACACAAGCACTCTATTTTTTATAAATGAGACTGTCTGGGAAATAAAAAAAGCAAATGAGAATTGTCTGAGAGAGAGCGGGAGAGAGAGAGGGAGAGAGGAGGAGGCAAAGAAAGAGACCCATTAATATGACGCAGTTACCTTTTCATATGCTCTGAAACATTTACGTCTGTGTCCTCATATTAAAGCGCTGGGCGCGGTGTCAGCTTTTGATACGGCAGGGCACAGTGTAGACATGAAGAAGACATAATTGCCTCTTAGGTCCTTTGAATTGCTAACTAGGGAGCCTGACATTTTTAAACAGCCTTGATTCTGAAAAGATCAGGACACTGAGGCAGGCACACCAAAGGCTTTTTATTCTAAGCAGCATTTAAATAAGACAGCTTCAACCTTTCAGTGTAGGCTACATACAGAATAGAAAAACAATATCTTTATTAATATCTCATGGAATTTCTGTATGAATAGGAATCTGGTGTATGCATCTCTTTCTCCCTAGTAGACATACAAACACACACACACACACCAGCCGACCCTCTTCATTTAAATAGCACAGCTGAGGTCCAATTAGCTGAAATGCTAAATCAGATGGAGGGTTTCATCACGGCACAGTGCATTATATTAAGAGCAGAGCAGATAGGAGAGGTAAATCTTTCTCATCTCTTCAGTCTGCCCCAGGGTGGGTAGATGATCATAGATGAGGCCTGAGTATCTCCAGATCCACCATGCATCTGTGCAGTGCAGACATACCTCTATATTGGCTCATGTTGGTAAATCTCGGTTAATTGTTAATATATGTAATTGAGAAAGACGCTTTTATCCAAAGTGACTTACCGTCATACGTGCATACATTTCACGTACGGGTGTTCCCGGGAATCGAACCTACTATCCTGCCATTTCAAGTGCCATGCTCTACTAACTGACCATGACTTAGACTGACCAGGTGAATCCAGGTGAAAGCTATGAGCCCTTATTAATGTCAGGAGACTGGTTAAAGAAGGATTTTTAAGCCTTGAGACAATTAAGACATGGATTGTATATGTGTGCAATTCAGAGGATGAATGGGCAAGACAAAATCTTTAAGTGCCTTTTTTCATGGGGTATGGTAGTAGGTGCCAGGTGCACTGGTTTGTGTCAAGAACTGCAACACTGCTGGGTTTTTCACGCTCAACAGTTTCCTTTGTGTATCAAGAATGGTCCACCACCCAAACGACATCTAGCCATCTTGACACAACTGTGGGAAGCAATGGAGTCAACATGGGCCAGCATCCCTGTGGAACACTTTCAACACCTTCTTGAGTCCATGCCCTGATGAATTGAGGGCAAAAGTTCTGAGGGCAAAAGGGGTGGGTGCAACTCAATATTAGGAAGGTGTTCTTAATGTTTGGTATACTCAGTGTATATGACAAAATTAGTCCTCGTCCAGGACAGGAATAGTCCCAAAGACTATCCAGGACTGACATATGACTGTGTCAGTCCTGGATCCTCTTGTCCTTGTTGCATGGAGTAAGGAGGGTTCAAAGAAGAGGAGGTGCATGGTGTTGTAAAGGTTCCGGGAAGCAGACTAGCTAATTTAATTCTCGGTCGTTGGTGTAATGAAACTCTGTTAATCGGCTTCATAACCACACTCTGAATTTGTCTTAATGAATCACGCCAGCGTGTAATTGCTATTTTGACAGTTATTTTCATCTGCTTCCTCCCTGACTGCACGTCTGTACCTAAAGTAATTTTCAGCATCTTTTCATATCACCAAGCCCCATGGATGGGGATGGAATAACAAATCGAGGGAAAGACCAAATCATAATATAACACAATTATACTAGTAAACAATCTATTTGGCTTGTTATTGTCCTTTTAAATAAGCTCAGACAAAAGGTCAGAAACACTATTACAGATGGTCTCATTATCATCAAAATATACTATGTGAAACTGTTATGTTCCAGGATTTAATGTGTTCCCTGTGACAGCCAGTGAACAAATTAAACACACACACACACACAATGAAAGCGGACAGGGAAGGTGTTTATTCACTTGTCAGTGGTGCTTTACTATACTAGCCCTGCATGTCCTCTGGGGTGTTGTGAATATGTCAGGATATGTCAAAACCCACCTGCCCAAAATAATCCAGTAACCCCCTCACCAACCCTACCAGTCGGCCCCCCTGACCCAGGGAGTCATGCTCGCTTATCCAAACAGTGGCATATGCTGCTGGGTCTCCTCACCGTAGAGAGAGGAAATGGATGCCTAGCAGATGGAGGGCAGGCTGGGTTGGCAGGGGCTATGTCAGGTAGGTAGAGAGGGCTGGGTAGTTGGGGCTTTGAGTCTTATGCGGCGTGCAACTCAACTATCTCTCTCTCTCTCTCTCTGTCTCTGTCTCTCTCTCTCTGCTGCATGTGTTCTGTGGATGGGTCCATCCAGACGATGGGCTGTGATTTGCCAGATGTTCTACTTAGCATAACTGTACCGCTATAATGAGGTCTGCTCTGCTCCTGCTCTCTAGGCCTATTGGCATGCTGAACTAACTGGTCATTGATATTCATATCTGGTTTCTGCTTGACCAAGTGATGATATCCTGCTTACCAACCCCTCCATTATAATCAGGTCTTACTGTATGGTTCTAGTCTGAGCAGTTGCCATAGCAATGCCCAGTCCACCCACGCAAAGTTGTATCACTATGAAACTTTTATCAGTGGATGTAGATGAACTATAGATCAAATGTCTATCCATGAGATTCTTTGTAGAAAACTGTTTTGACTCAAGAGATAATGTGAAGGAGGTACAGTATATGAGGGATAATGACCCCTTGTTACGTTGCACATTAAGACTTAAAGAATTAGACTTTAAAAAATGATTTGCATGTCAATCAATGGCAAGTAATTCCCCTTTCACCCGATAATTAATGATAAGGTCAAGGGTCGTCCATCTTTCTGTCTGAATAGTGAGAAGGATGAATAGTGACTGAGCTCAACAGTGACAGAATGAGAGGAGAAGGTATGGAGAAAGTGAACAGGAATGGGGGGGAAGGGAGATGGAGGAATACACTGAATGTTACTATGAGTTAGCTGAAGGTTGACAGAGATGATAAAACACAAGGTAGACTTTATTATGAGAGAACAGGATGTAATGTAAATAAAACTGTGAATATCTATTTGTATTTTATATTCAATTATTTTTGTGTGTCTGCTGGGTCAAATAGTACATGTATTTGAGTAATCTGCAAGAAATGTGGACAAATTATTTATATTAAAGCTGCAGTATGTAACTTTATGGGCGATCCGACCAAATTCACATAGAAATGTGAGTTATAGATCTGTCATTCTCATTGAAAGCAAGTAAATTAAGCTTTTCTATGCGCGCTATTTCTATGCTTCCCTTTTTTAAGTTTTGTTTTTGCGTCTTTTACTTTCGGTTTTATACACCAGCTTCAAACAGCTGAAAATACAATATTTTTGGTTATGGAAAATATATTTCACAGCGGTTTAGATGGTACAATGATTCTCTACACCAGGGGCATTCAACTCTTACCCTACGAGGTCTGGAGCCTGCTGATTTTCTATACCTGATAATTAATTGCACACACCTGGTGTCCCAGGTCTACATCAGTCCCTGATTAGAGGGGAACAATGAACAAATGCAGTGGAACTGGCTTCGAGGTCCAGAGTTGAGTTTGAAGGCTCTACACTATACATGTCTTGTTTTGTCACATAAACTGAAATTAGGCAAACTAGAATTTTAGCAACCAGGAAGTGGCTGAACGATTTCTGCATATTGCACCTTTAATTTATTCTGTGAAATGTGTCCTCGCTTTTGGATAAAGTCATCAATATGGCAGGAATAGGCTTATACCTCCTGATGTTTTATAGTATTTTCCTGTCTGGTGGTATTCAGAGCAAGAGGTTGTTCAGACAGAGAGAGTGGGGTTACGAAAGTGAAAATTATGTCATGCTCAGTTTCTCTCAGCCAGTGAAAAAAGCAAATGAAATGGGCACACTTTTCTGAAAGTAATTTTCCAGCTCCTTTGACATGCTTTTTCAATTTACAGAGTCTGTGTCGGCTCTGATTCAGAAAAAGAAGAAAACACTTTATTCCTTCAATTTTTTTCTCGGTGTAAATTATACACTGTCACAATGAGCCGTCTGTATTCCGTTCACCATGAAACCCCAGTTCGGGGCGGATTATTTTCCCTCAAAATGATTTTTGTGACCCAAGGATATCCTATCTGTCCTTACCTTGTTTAAACCTCCCTTTTCTTCATTGCAGGCTCCAGTGAGCTGGCAAAGGAGAGAGGGAATTACATTAGTGTGGCGTGCCTTTTCAAAGCTGCCTGTTTCCTTTGGCACAGCCACAGTGTGCTTTTCTTTCTGTTTATTAACTGCCTCCTGGGTCTCCTAACTTTTTCTTGGAGCCCTGTTTCGCCGACATTAACAAGATCTATTTTTTCATCAACATGATTTAGTTTCCAGACGTTACATTGTGGTGGGGGACCTCAGGGCCTCCTCTCTGCTTCGCCAGGGTTCCTGCTTGTGGAATATCCATGCTTGCTCTATAAAGTGGGTATTTAACACTGCTATTTCAACACTTTTCACTGTTGAAAAGGGAGGAATGGGTTTTCACCTGAGTGTGGTTTCAGTAATGATATTACATATTATAAACTGTGAATATTTGAAGATTTATGAGTTATTACTTACTGGATGGTTGGAAAGCAGCCAGCCAGTGGAATTGAGTTTTTATTTCCAGTTCCAAGCTGTTGAAGCTTGCTGTTCCATGACCATAATGTATAGAGGACATACCAGGATACAGGCATGAGCTGTCCCCACAGATGTTCCTCTGCACAGTCACAAGCACAGAGCCAGAGAGACATGCACCGTATGTATATACAACATCTCAGCTATTCCGATTAGAACCAGATGCAAAGGAAAGGCTGCGTTTCTACAAAGAACCTTCTGTAAACTGGATACATTCAGATGAAGGATCCCAGATTACAAGAATAGAACACACAAACCAACTCCTAACTTCAGAAAACAAACCGACTAGGATAATCATCACATCTGTGACTGATTACATTTACATAGCCATTGGTCTTTGATATGAAGCATTGAGGCACTACACAATGTTTGATTTGACCAGAAAGAGTGGAATACATCTCTATCAGTCTCCGTCTCAGCTCTGCTCTCTAAACAAGGCCAATTAGGATAACAGATGACTTGTGCCTTGGCAAGCGTCCCACGAGAGGATGAATCTACAACTGGGATAAGAACATAAACAAACAGCCCCCCCCCCCCCCCCCCCCCAAGGTTTATGTACGGAACCAGGAGAAGATCAAAACGGAATGATGTCTTCTCTCACATTCACAATAGCTTAATATGGAGTGTGAAAATTAATGAATTTATCTTGCCACATTTTCTTCCATAATTGTTCCATTATGCAAAATTATGCTATGACCCTCATCTGTGCAACTGTTTATTGTTCTCACATATACCATTCATTCATTACATCTAAAGACTGAAGATTCAACATATCATAGCCTAGCTGAGAGTACATTATAAAGCTGTTAAGAAAACTCATTAATAAGCACCTACCCCGAGGATAGAATTAAGATATCATTATCTTTTTTTGTGTGATTCTATATTTATAAATTAATTTTCCCAGGGTCAAACGCAGCCCTGGGCTCTATAAGTTGTTTCCTCCGTTGTAAATCAGGATGATAATTACGTTGAATGGCAGCACAATTCATCAACGTTTTTCTAAGGCTTGTGTATTATGTGTATGTGATAGACATTATTCATATTTGTTATGAATGTCTCTCTCGTGCTCTATCACTATCTCCCCCACTCCTTCCCTCCTTTATTCCCTCTCTCCACTTTCTACACTCTCTCTCTCCCCCCATCCCTCCCTTCTTCCCCCCTCCCTCTATCTCTCTATGTCTTTCTATTTATTAAGGTATGGTATGTGGTTGTCAGTGGTTGAGCTGCCATAGCCTACACAGGGTCTCCTGAACCCAAGCTCTGATAAAAAAAAAGAGTTATGTTCAGTGATGACAAGAATTGATTTCCAATTTCCTCCACAATGACTGCATCATTGCCAGCGACTCAGGCAATTTGGCCTACATTACGGTGCCAGCACGGGGGCGTAGATCAGGATGACAGCTGTCTTAACCTGGAGGGGTTCTTACATTGAGGAGAAATTGAGAGAGATATTTAGCGTGAGCGATCCTTTTACTGTTGGTGCGGATCTAGGAAATAGGCCCTGTTCTTTGGAGAATTGCTTGGTTTTCATAGAAGAAAAAAAGTGTGTGTGTGTGGTTTTGAGGTGTGTGCTGCTGCTGAAGGCCTATTTCATCCTACTCTTGTATTTGTTTTATATTTCAAGGCTCTTGTATTTCTTTGTGCTGACTGTCCTGTGATGTGGTGGTGTTTTGTAGCTCTGACTTTGATTTCCTACTCTGACCCATTCCAATCTTTTATTCCTCATGAGTTATCACAATTCCAGACAGACATTATGTGATTGCTCCCTAGCCTGGTATGTTATGACACATCAGAAATGAATTGATCTAGTATGGATTTCAACAGAGTTCATGAAAAGACCCTGGAAATCATCAGAATCAGGTTTACTCTGAGACATACAGTGATGTATGCACCTATGGAGGTTCTGATCATCAGCAAACAATTACTAATTCACCTTGAAAGATGCTTCGTTGAGAGGATTTGTCAGTGGGAAAGTGAGAAAATATTAGAAAATATGAGCTGAGAATTTTACCCCCTTAAGCAATCAATATAAATCCATGGAGCTACAGTATATTCCGCTTTTTTGTGTCTGAGACAGTGGAGCAGATCACCCAGCCTGTGGAATGCAGAGCAGACAGTGACAGACTGACAGGACCCAGGCTGGAGGCGGGGAGAGAGCCTTTCATCAGCACGCCTTCCTCCTTCACCTGTCAGCCACTATCAGCCCAGTGTGTGTGTGTGAGTGTTTGCCCGTCAGCCCCTGCCACCGCTGTCATCTCTATAAATGTCACCCTGGCCACACTGCTGGGCTGTTTGTTTTTACCTAGACAGACCTCACACACACTGGGCTTGTTTTTATTGGCTGTTTTCCTGGTAATTTACATCATAGATGGAGGCTTGTCTATCGGCTGCTGCAAATGCTGGTTCTCAGTGGCATCTCATTGTTGGATGGTTTTGAGTTGCTCCCACGTGTTTTGGGTTGTGTGTGTGTATTTTTTGTATTTTATTAGGATCCCCATTAGCAGCTACTTTTCCTGGGGTCCACACAAAACATGAAACACTAAATATCACAGAACATTAATAAACAAGAACAGCTCATGGACAGCACTACATAAATTCAAAAACGGCACACATAGCCTACATATCAATACATACACACAATATCTCTGTCAAATAGGGGAAAGGCGTTGTGCCGTGAGATGTTGCTTTATCTGTTTTTTTAAACCAGGTCTGCTGTTCATTTGAGCAATATGAGATGGAAGGGCAATAATGACTGTATAATACTGTACGCTTTCTTGGATTTGTTCTGGATTTGGGGACTGTGAAAAGACCCCTGGTGGCATGGCTGGTGGGGTAAGTGTGTGTGTCAGAACTGTGTGTAAGTTGACTATGCAAACAATTTGGAATTTTCAACACATTAATGTGTTCTTATAAAAATAAGTGAAGCAGTCAGTCTCTCCTCAACTCTTAGCCAAGAGAGACTGGCATGCATAGTATTTATATTAGCCCTCTGATTACAATGAAGAGCAAGACGTCCCGCTGTGTTCTGGGCCAGCTGCAGCTTAACTAGTTCTTTATTTGCAGTACTTGACCACATGGCTGGACAATAATCAAGATAAGACAAAACTAGACTTGCTTTTGGAGTGTGGTGTCAAAAAAGCAGAGCATATCTTTATTATGGACAGACCTCTCCCCATTTTTACAACCATTTGTGACCGACTGGCTCGATTCGAACTTATGTAGCAACATTTGAAAGGGTGTTTTTTACATTGGATAAAAGTAGAGACTCAGAGCTAGAAAATGGTATATCATACACTACAGTTGAGGAACAATGGGAAAGTAATTCTGCTTTTTAGAAAATGGCCATTGAATGTTTTGGTACCTACTGGAGAGCTCTTCTTTGTCTACACCCATTCAGCATCGTCCACACCCTTTTAAGATTTAGCCCCATCCATCTCTTTAAGGATTCATATGTGAGGTTATGTACTAAAGAACCAAATATTTAAAGACTAAATGCTGTTTTATACTACAGGTTTGTTTGTAAATTTAATCTGGAGTGCCAGAGTGTGCTCTGGGCGTTCGTAAACTCAGAGCGTTGTCATATTGGCCGTTCGTAATTTCAGAGCGTTTCGCTCTCGGAGCGTTCAGAGCGCACACTGGACGCTCTGGCAGAAAAGTAGGGTTGATCCGAGCGTTCTGACCTAACAACAGCATTCAAGCACCCAAGCTAACTGGCTAACGTTGGCTAGCTTGCTAGCTACTTCCAGCCCACTCTGACCATTCTACTCGTCCTAGCAGAGCTGGTTAGGCTGTTTTTATGTTGCTGGCAACAATTTAATTACGCTTTTTTGCCAATGTTTACTGACACAAGCCATATTCAACGGGTGTTGAGCGTTTGTAAATTTGTCAGTTATTCTGCGCTCTGGCACACTCAGACGAGAGTGCTCTGAAATCCGAGTAGATAGCCAGAGCGAATTTACCAGCTACGTCTATCGACAGTTGTCGCAGTGACATCATAAACAATCTATTGAAATAGTTACTTGCATAGTGGAGTCTTTTGTTTAGACATGTAACTAGCTAGCTAAACAATGAACCATAATCCCAACTCATAACGTTACTACCCTGCATGAATCTTCAGGTAGCTAACCAACCAGGTTCAATGTTAGCTAGCTAATATTAAGCTATAACTAGCAATGCAAATGGCTCTGAGATACAAATAATATTACTACACAGATCATAAGCGTAACGTTAGCTAGCTAGCTAACAGTACACTTTAACTTGAAATGAAAACGACTTTCTGACAAAATTAGAAATGTGTAATATCTGAAAATGTAGCTAGCTAGACTCTCTTACCTGTATACATGGATGGACACTTCTCCCTCTCTGTCACGGATGCCATGGTTGCCCTTAGTTTGAAGATGTAATCCGGAGACAGGTATTTTACAACAGCCTTCTGTGTGGTCTCTTTTCGACTCTGTCTGCATATTTGCAATCAAATGCCAGAATTTTCTCCTTAGCTATCATACTCTAATTCCACTGATTTCAAAACTCGGTCCTCCAGAAAGTGGAGAGCAACACTTATGCAGTTGTACTATGTGATATATTCTTTAAAAAGCAGCGTTAAAAAGGATTACCTACACATACTGACCAGCTCATATTATAGACAGAAGCGTGATACATGGCAGACCAATCCGAACTCATCTCTTGGCATGTCTGGAGGGGTTAATACATCATCCACAGTATAATTATTAAATTGACCATGCTTAAATTGATATTCAATGTCTGATTTGTTATTGTTACCCATCTATCAATCACTGCCCTTCTTTATGAGGCTTTCAAAAAGCTCCCTGGTCTTTGTAGTTGAATCTGTGCTTGAAATTCAATACTTGAACTAACGGATCTTACAGATGTTGTATGAATGGGGGACAGAGGAAGGGGTCGTTATTCAAAAATCATGTCAACCTCGATTATTTCACACAGAGTGAGTCCATGTAACTTATTATGTGATTTGTTAAGCCAAATTTGACTCCTGATCTAATTTAGGCTTGCCTAAACAAAGGGGGTGAATACTTATGCAATGACTATATTTTAGTTGTTTCATTGTTATTAATTGTAAAAACAAATGTATAATTGTATTTTCACTTTGACATTATGGAGTATCACAAAAAAATACAAATCTATTTAAATCCCACTTTGTAACGCAAGAATATGTGATTTTTTGTTGTTGTTGAAATGGTAGGAATAGAAATGGTCGTAGGTATTTGAAAGCTATAATCATTCAATTCCTACCTCACATCCCCAACATTAATTTTCTCTCTCTTTATTCATTATCTGTAAAATGGAGTCTATCAGCTGACACAGGTTTCTTTTAGACATCTTGAGGATGTATTTTTATCATGGGGGTGTGGTGTAGCTGGCGTATAGGATAAATGGAGTCCCATTTGTCAGCTATAATGTTGTAGTGTAATGTAATGTCTCACTGGGGTTTTAATCACAGATCACTTTGACAAATGGCCTGGGAGTGTTTAACATTGGAGTAGATTGGTGACTGTGAGTGTGATATCAGGGTTATGCTCAGTAGGAAGACTGATTTGAAATGGAGTGAGTTGGGAAGGTACTACTTCAACTTGTGGAGAGGGACCTGAAATAAAACCCTAACCTAAAAAATGTACACTTGTGTATGGCAACCAGATTAGGACAACCTCAGCCCTCGCCCTTACCCTTACCCTAGTCTTAACCCTATAGGTTTACTAGCAGGACTGTGGATGGATGACATTGATGCCGTACAGCAGTGGAAGAGACTAGAGTCTTGGTTCACCTGGTCCAGAGAGGGAAGTGTGATTAACCAGTCCCAAGGTGGCCATCACCTTAATAGGCAAACACATTACATCTATCTAACTGGCAATAGTTTTACAGATTATTTCAATTAAGCCAAAGTGGTAGTTAACCACACCATGAAATGCTACCTTTTTAAACGCTGTCATATAAAAGCTATGCTCTGACAATACAAAATTGGTAACATTTTGCTTTGTTACATCTATATAAACCATACACAAGCCAGACAATATGAACCCACCCTTATTCTCATAAAAATTCCAGACTACACAGTTTTATCCCCACATCCTATTTCACATTGTTGCGATTATCTATTAATATTGACAAATGATTTAGCTAATCTCAAGCATATGGCGGATCGATGTAGAATAGTCTGTGTGTGTGGATAAATGAGACTCTGCGTTCCTTGCTGCTCAACACTTCTTCTGGCTGAGAAGAGATCCGCCAGCAGCCATCACAGCCCTGTGATTAAACAGCAGAAAAAAGAAAAGAGAAAATCAATGGTTGAATTCATTCCTCAGATCCCCAAGCGGTATGTATTAGTGTTGTTAAGCACATTCCACTCAAGGTGGCAGATGAACGCTCTCTCAGACGCATAAAATGACTCATCTTTTAAATCCTCTTTAATAGTGTGTCTCCAATAGCCATTAAACTCTCAGACCGTCATTGGGCCACATCTAATTTCTTGTCAAATGGGCTCATCAATGGGATTGATTCACACCCACAGACTGCACACTGCTGCAAGTGGGAGTTAACGAGGCAAGGCTAGATTCGCAGAAAAGGCACTACGGGGTCTTCGACATCAATTCAAAGTTTCAAAGCACCCTTTCTCCCTCTTTGTTCCTACAAAATGTAATTTATAGTTTAATAAAAGCCCATAGCTTACACTACGAGCAACAGGGTGCCTTTTTGGCTAAACGAGATCCTGCAGTCAAACTTATTAAATGATGTCATGTGTAATTCAGAGCCCTCCTCCATGAAGGCCTGTTAAGATTAATTGAGTGCATTTGTATTTTTGTTTTATTGTTAAAAAAAGTCTGCTTTTATGCTGCAGGCCAGTGAGAGCTTTTTACAGCTAAGATCTACATCAGGGTTGGGCAACTTTGATAGGGGTGGGGGCCACAAAACATCTTAAGTCATCATGAGGGGCTGCAGTTGCTTGTGGGTCTGCGTACCCACATGTGCATACCCCCCCACCATATTGTGAGAAAAATATTTTAGCATCCCCTCTCTTGAGAGAAATGTTTTAAGTTTAAGAGATCATTTCGTGCAATTCTACACATTTTGCCATAGGGTGGAGAGACATGTTTGCAGTTTTTAAGATGATATCTGAGTGAGACTAACAAAATAGTAATTCGACCATGATTACTAAATTTAGATAGTCTAGCGGCCAGCTAATTTACCAATCTAAAAACTTTTACCTGACAGACATAACGAGAGAAAAACTGCTGATGCACAACCAAATGTGTATTCTACTATTCTAACTTGCAACAGTAGGTTGAGACCCCGACTGAGTAAAAAAAAAAAAAGGCTGGCTTAAACCATGAAAGATGTCACACCCTGATCTGTTTCACCTGTCTTTGTGATTGTCTCTACCCCCCTCCAGGTGTCACCCATCTTCCCCATTATCCCAAGTGTATTTATACCTGTGTTCTCTGTTTGTCTGTTGCCAGTTCGTTTTGTTTCGTCAAGCCTATCAGCGGTTTTCCCCTTGCTCCTGTCTTTCTCAAGTTCCTGTTTTCTAGTTTTCCTGGTTTTGACCATTCTGCCTGCCCTGACCCTGAGCCTGCCTGCCGTTCTGTACCTTTTGGACTCTCACCTGGATTACTGACCTCTGCCTGCCCTTGACCTGTCGTTTGCCTGCCCCCTGTTTTTGTAATAAACTTTTGTTACTTCGACACTGTCTGCATCTGGGTCTTCTCCTGAAACGTGATAAAAGATCTGTAACCAAGTGTAGTCTAGGCCTAGTGCTCAATACTTAGCAATTACTGAGGAAGCCAAGAAGTATGATGTCTTTGGTGTTTTGGGGAGAGAGTATTAGCCTGTATTGCTCTAGTCAGTGGTTCATATCTTCAATGACACTAGTTTGTCCAAGTAGTTTTGTTGTCTAAACTCTCATTACAACCACCTAGAAAAGCCTTTGACACCTTACAACCCCAGCCGGCAATTAAGTGACCCTTACACTGTGTATCATTCCAGTTATGAAGGTCAATACATTTCACAAGTAATTGCACTTCAAGGTCCTTAATTTTAACGAGATCAGTTCATCAGTTCCACGTCCATATCAACAAAAGCTGTCAGTATTTTTCTTTATTAACCTTATAATTGTCAAACCTCATTACAGTCAATGGTGTCTAATGACGAGTTGAACACAGGTAAGGATGGGCAGGACATAATGGAGGGACGGTGCATTTAATTCCTCCTTTTGTGTTCGTCACACTGTGAATTATAGGCCTCAGGTGGAGAGAGAGAGCTCCGTCTTTTCCCTCCTCTGCCACAGAGACAGACTGGAGTCAGTGTGATAAGAAGAAATCTTCCTTCCTGTGGCATACTGTTTCTCTCTATATGGTTAGTCTGTGACTATGAGCTTTTGATGAACTGCTATATTACAGAGATTTGCTCAGAGCTCAAATGTTGATTAATATAATTTCATCTGATATAATCCCAGCTCATACACATTTAATGGGCATTTGTCATAGGCAGTTAAGTGAAATGGCCTACTCCTCACATTTGAGGAAGAGCACACACACACACACACACACACACACACACACACACACACACACACACACACACACACACACACACACACACTGGTGTCTAGGCCTATCCCTGACAGATATCGTGTTTACTTCTTGTGACAGCAGAGAAAAAAACAGCGTGTGACAGTTTGTCTGATCGGTGCTCATTCCTGGGTTCTGTGTTGTTGTGAATATTTTAGTATTTAGATTACTTTCCGCAGGTCCAACTGAAGATTTGTCGGGATAGCTCAGACATGAGTGTAACGCCAAAACAGAGCAGGTGGGGTTTAAATAAAAGATGAGCAGTGAGGCTTTAGATAAGGACTTCAGTATACATTTTTTATCTAAACGTTACAGCTGAGCTGACACTGTGGGAGTAGTAAAAGGGCCTTGGTGAACAACCAAGATTGAGCACCGGGTGGCGCTGTTTGCCAATAAATGTGCCCTCATGGTCAGCACACACCAACCTCACCCCTGCCTGCCTGGAATTTCCTATTATGTTCATGATGAAGTAGCCAGCATTAGAAATACAGTATATAATCTGTGAGGGAGATAACGACCACCAGCATATCTGTCACTCCTGTCATGGATATGGCTCCATTATGGTGGTGTGTGATGGTAGTAGAACGGTCTCCTTCAACCGTTATGTAACTCCAATAACTCTCCTGTTTAAATATCAGAGTTTATGTCATCAATCAGGGAAGGACTTGATGGATGGTTGCAGGGCTGTTGAGCTACTTGTCTAGGCAATGCCTGGGAAGTTTGTGTTGGTCAGAAAAGTTAACTCAATTAACCAGTTGTGTGTGTGCTGTTAGTACCATTTTATGTTAGTCAACGGAGCTTTTCAAACAGGACACAGACAGTTGAGCATACTCTGCACCTGCCATGCCTGTCCCATTCGTCTGGCTCAGACACACACACCCTCTCCTCCTCCTTTCATTTGAACTCACTCGTTAAATCACGCTCAGCCTGAAATCTGAATGTAAACAGACAGAGTTGGATAAGCCTCTCTAAATCCACATCAAATCCAGCCGTATGAAGGAGCTTCAGTCACACCATATGTGTTGTTCCTCCACTCTCAGTGCACTAACCTCCATCACAGTGGCTTCATGGGGGTTCTCATCAACTCCATTCTAATCTCTGTACTACAGTAAATTAAATGTATTGATCAACAATAGGGTGGAAAACACTGGGTTTTATTATTTTTACTGATTAGTTAATAGACAGTGTTTATAGACAGTGTCTCTCTGTGTGTGTGATGGAGATAGCAGCAGTCCCAGGGCCCTGCTCCACTAGGAGCGCTCAGACCCAGTTCAGCGCTCAGACCCAGGTCAGCGCTCAGACCCAGGTCAGGGCTCAAACCCAGTTCAGGGCTCAGATCCAGGGCAGTAGACCCTGCCTTCCGGTTCCCTTCTCCCAGCTCTGTGATTCACTGACTCCATTGGGTGTGTTTGGGAGAACTCCCTAAATTCAGCCACTTTCTCTCTGTTTCCCAGGCTGCACTGAAACGTGCCAACCCACGCTCTAGGTCTCTCAACACAGCGTGACAACAACTCTTGGTTTAGGCGCTCGGTTGCCTTTCTCTGGCGTGTTTTCTTTTTGGCGGCACTTTTTGTGTTGTGTGTGTGTTGTTATTGTGAACAAGTCCCCCTCTGCTCGTAAGTCTTAAGTATGGCATAGCATTAGTATTTGTAAATTTGCTCATGCAAGAGAGTCTGTTGAACGTATTCCCCGGCAGTGAACGAACGCTGTGGATCTTTCCCATGGTGCAGTTCAAAGGAAAAGAGAGACGCGGCCAGATGGACTGGGTAGAAGTTCAGGCCTGCCAAAGCGCTCTCTCAACCATCCAGCCATTTTATTTGCATCATCAACCAAAACAGATGGCTGCTTCACTGATATTAGGAAAGCGTTGACCCGGTATGGTGTTTTTTCTGGGTTGCTTTTGCAGAACAGAAATGCCCAGATATGTGTCAAGAAATGCATTAGGTGTAATGTCTTTTAGGGGGGCAATATAATCTTTCCAATAAAAATCCTGTAATGAAAATGTATAATTGTCAGTGACCTAACAGTGCATGACAGTGTGGTTTGAGAGGGCAAGAGAGAGACAGAGAGAACAGAAGAGATCATTCATCACAATGCCTACAGATTTGCTGTTCAGCCTGTGCAGTGGCAGTGCTGTCAATGCTGCTGAGGCAGGACACTTAAATCAAACAGACTACTTTATTTCAGAGGAGATGGGCTAGATCTGCCTGCCAAGCCATGTCTTTACAAACTCCGCTCTAATCGAGAAGCGCTTTTAAAGCCAGACAAATCAATACACACTGTGAAGATTTGGCACCAACACGTATTCAGTGTTTACTGAATATCACACAGCAGATTTCTAGTCCTTTCTAGTTCTAAAACTGTATTTGGTATCTCAAATATACTTCTTTTGTGTAATGATTTGTGCAAAGAAATGTGTCTTGTCAGATACGGATTCAGAAAGAGGCAGGAGAGGGACCCACTCAGGAGTGCTCTGATATCCTCACAGCCCGACTGTTTCAACTCAAATCCATGCTATTGAGTGAAAGATTCGTTAGAAAACAACCCACGCTTAGTTAACAAACACATCAGGCTTGGTACACCAAGGTCATCAATCAGACACATTTAGCCAGCAGTTCCTGGAGAACATGGTTCTCTCTCTCTCTCTCTCTCTCTCTCTCTCTCTCTCTCTCTCTCTCTCTCTCTCTCTCTCTCTCTCTATCTATCTCTCCATGCACCCACTCATCTAGCTGTTTTTACAGGCAATTAATCTCCTGAGTCTTGCCTATTGACGTACTATACGTTGGTCTGGTAGCAGTAGTATTGCTGTGAGGCCTGCCTGGGCTATACACTCATACATCTCCAAACCCTCTGCATAATGTCTGTAATCCCAGCCAGAGAAATTATTTGGACAGCTAATTGAGATTGAATGAGTGGCAATATACTGGCTGGTACTGAGCAGCAGAACCATCCAGTGGAGGCTACTGTTCTGTACCACTACCAAGCCAGCCCTGTGGCTCTGGGCCTGTCTCCACACTGGCTCCACTCTGGCCAGGCTACAGGTTGGAGGCTCATCAGCTTTGCCCAAAGGCAGTTCTTCAGGCATATAGAGAGGGAGAGAGAGAGGGAGGAAAGGAGGTTTGGAGGGCTTAACAACTGGATCACGCCCTCTAATCATAATTCATTGTTGGTCCTCTCTGCTTATGAATGTAGTTTTCCGGGATACATTTTATTTCTCCTTCTCTCTCTCCCTCTCTCTCTCTCTCTCTCTCTCTCTCTCTCTCTCTCTCTCTCTCTCTCTCTCACTCTCCACCCTCCAATCCGTCTCCCTCCCTCTCTCCATTCAATTTCTCTCCCTATCTCTCTAGGGTGTGTGAGGCATTGAGTGCGTAGGAAGTGGAAGCCGAGAGGAGGGCAAAGCTGTTGACAGAGTGAGCTATCAAATGAAAGTAGTGCTGATTAGGAGTGAACATGCTCGTAGCAGAGCACTAAGTGCACCATGGCAGCATTACATTCTATATCTGTACTGCTTGACGCCTCTATCCCATGGTACTTTAGTACAGTAGCTGTACTGTATGTCATGCAGTTTGGTCTGTATGATTTTAACTGTATGAGAAATCCTTTGGAGAGACAGGCTGGCTGACGTCAGCAGAGCCACACCTAGGATCTGCAGATCCAAAGACTGTGTTGTTATACTGCAAGGATTGTTATGGAGTATATACAAAAATAGTAAAAAGGTTTAGATACAGTAGGGTAAGGTTAGTTTCCAGGGAATGTCTTGCTGGTGTGTGTTTGGTATGACACAGCAAGGGAAATGCGAGACTGAGACAGAGACCTAGACTGATAGTGGCGTTTGGATCAGACATTTGGTCCAGGCGTTTGGTTGGTGTTCCGGTCAGTGCCTTTCAATATCATATTACTAACCCTTCCCTTTGAAATCGCCCAAAATACTATTTAACGTAATTTTCCACCATCACCGTTCATCTACTTTCCCTAGTATGGTTCTCAAACTTGGAAAACACTTAATTAAAAAAATAAAATAAAACATTTGACCTTGGTCTATATAACTTTTTAAAGGTGTGTCTTAAAAACAAGGAATGGTGCAACCATGCTGATCACATAGATATATGTATGATGTCCCTATGATGCTCATATGCTGATGTGAAGTCAATTTGACCTTGACCTTTGTGCTAGAGACAAATGGTATTCTGTGCAGTACAGAACTATCCATGATGATCACAAGGATATAATTATGTTCTCCCTGTGATGTTCAGAGGCCGGGGGACAGTGATCGGAAGTTTGGCTAATTATTAGCTAAACATTTCATAAATGTCATAATCTAAATGATTAACGACTTTGGTACAGTAATCAAACATTTGGCTCTAGATTTTGAACAGTTGGGTCTATCAACTCAAGGGGTTGCATATGAAAGAGGAAATTCTCAGCTACTGGAAAATACATTTTGGGAGGTTAAAATCATATATTTATGATCTTAATGTACTTACTGTACTTATTGTACGTGTCAAATTGACCCGGAACATAAATGGTGTAGGCTGAATCGAATATAAGGGAAGGACTTATCATATCCCTTTGGCAGCTGATGTGCTGTTATTACGTGTGCTGCGTTAATAATGCATGAGGGAGGCTGAGTGATCTGAGCCTCCTTTATAAAACACATGACTGCTGTTGACAGCTGACAGCTGCGTTCGTCTCCCAGAACATTCTGCCACGTTGTGTTACTGTCAGAAGAAGCTGAGAGAAGCCTGTTTGATTTCTCATTCACTACAAAGGGAACCCGGAATGTAATTCATTAATTCCAGCGATTTGTCAGTCAAAGCTTATTTTCTTAAACCAGATGGAACATAAAAAAACACAATCATGCACAAATGAGTCCAAATGAGATGTGACAGTTGTATTGAGCTTCATTTATTAGCAGTGATTATGCGGGCCTCACTTTTCCCTGGCAGCCAGCGAGCAGAGCAGAGATGACTGAGCGTAAATAAAAGGAAAAATCAGCGGTGTTTAACAAAATTTAATATTATTACAGTTTTTCTCAATTGCTAAAACACAATTTCTGAAACCTTGCTCCGTTTCCTGAAAACATTCAACACAAAACCTCATCTTCAAGCACTATTTACAAAACCTCTGACTCCTCTTGCAAAATAAAACATTCGCCTCAAAAACTGTTTTACCTGTGTTCAAAATCAAACACTACTCTCAAATCATAAATAAAGTGATCAAAATGATATACACTCTCAAGCAGTCAGTAAACAATACACCGAAAAATAGAAAACACATTGTTCAAAACATACAGTTCTCAGGGAGAAGTAAATTTTTAATCTCAAAACAAATTTCATATTTTTCCGTCATTGTCTTTTGATGAACGAAAACATGTTCTATCATAGTAGCTCAAAATTGATCAGAAATTACTACTCTGTTTTGCTCTTTGCAATTTTGATTTTTTTTCTTCCTCCTCCTTGTACCCCTATTTTTACAGTACTGTACCCTGCATCTCACAAACTTGTCCTTTGTCTCTGTGATACTGTAATTCTTGTTCTTTGTTGATATGAATCTGCAACCAGTCAAAATCTATTGCGCAGTCAGTACTGTTAACAAATGGAAAGCACAATGTTCAGAGCCATACAATTTGTCCATTGTACAGTATACAGCCTACAATGCACTGTACTACAGTATACAATACTAAAAGGGACAAAAATCAAAGGAGTAAACGTGATCAATGTCCTTCTTCTTGTCTTTGGGCTGGGTCAGGCCAGAGCACTTCGTCGACATCACAAGCAATATTGTCCCTCCTGAGGCAACGGGGGAAGAAGCCTCTAGTGTGCCATATCCAGCCCTGACATGATTCCTCACCTATATCACCACAGGCTAAATCCATGGCTTGCAGCAGATTTACTCTGGTGTAGGGTTGTCTATCATACACTTTCCATCTCCAAGAGGAGAAAATCTCCTCAATCGGATTCAGCAAAGGCGAGTATGGAGGGAGGTACAAGTTCATAAACTGCCCATTCCTCCTCGTCGCCCACCTCGCATACGCACTCGTCCTCGCCCTCTCACATTGTTTCTTCTATCCATTCTCAGACTTTCTCCTTCCCACCTTCAACAACCTGTTTGCTCTCTGAACTGGCTTATATTGTTTGTGTCGCATCATTTGAAACAGGTTAAATCAATTTTGAGTGGTTGTGTTCAATCAATGACATGTGTTCTCGATTTGTATTTGATTGTTGCCACTTGTGTTTACCAGTATGGATGACATGTGCATTAGAGTGCAGAATGTGTTTTGAGAATGAGAATGTGTTTAGAGTTTTGCTGAAAAGTCTAAGTGAGATCTGCAAATTGTTTTACCATGTGAAATGGTTTAAGGTATTGACAACAGACTGCATAATTAGCTAAATGAGTCCAGGCAACTGAGAACTTTGTTCAGCCAATGGGTTTTAGTGTTTTAGCAATTGAAAAAAACTGTAATAGTGATGGGTAGAGCTGGTGGCATTATGAGATTCATTTAAGTGCTGATTGGAAGATGGAAGAATGGCGCCGGAGGGGATGGCTGCCATTTTACGGGCTTCTAACCAATTGTGCTATTTTGTGTGTTTTTTCGCACTGTTTGTAACTTATTTTGTACATAATGTTGATGCTACTGTCTCTTATGGCCGAAAAGAGCTTCTGGATATCAGAACAGCGATTACTCACCTCAAAGATTTTTACTTTAATGAGTTGGATGCGAAGGATATAATGTTGCTGCCAGACAAGGCCCAAATCCCAGTCATTCGCATGAAGAAAATAAGGAAATACAGGGGGCGGAGATTAGGGTGCCTTGTGAGAATTCGTAGGAGAGTGGGTAACCCGCCTCCGTTCTATTAGCCAATGTGCAATCACTGGAGAATAAACTGGATGAGCTCCGTTCGAGAATATCCTACCAACGGCACATTCAAAACTGTAATATCTTGCTGGTGTCGTGGCTGAACGACGATACGGATAATAAATAGTTGGCTGGGTTTTCTGTGCATCGGCAGGACAGAACAGCTACGTCTGGTAAGATGAGGGGTGGGGGTGTGTGTCTATTTGTCAATAACAGCTGGTGTGCTGTGTCTAATATTAAGGTAGTCTTGAGGTATTGCTCGCCTGAGGTAGAGTATCTCATGATAAGCTGTAGACCACACTATCTACCTATATTTTTCGTAACGGTTTATTTATCACCACAAACCGACACTGGCACTAAGACTGCACTCAACGAGCTGTATAAGGCCATAAGCAAACAAGAAAATGCTCATCCAGAAGCGGCGCTCGTAGTGGCCGGGGACTTTAATGCAGGTAAACTTAAATCCGTTTTACCTCATTTCTACCAGCATGCAACCAGAGGGAAAAAAACTCTAGACCACCTTTACTCCACACACAGAGATGCGTACAAAGCTCTCCCTCGCCCTCCATTTGGAAAATAAGACCATAATTCTATCCTCCTGATTCCTGCTTACAAGCAAAAACTAAAGCAGGAAGTACCAGTGACTCGCTCAATACGGAAGTGGTCAGATGACGCGGATGCTATGCTACAGGACTGTTTTGCTAGCACAGACTGGAATATGTTCCAGGATTCATCCAGTACATCACTGGGGCCAAGCTTCCTGCCATCCAGGACCTATATACTAGGCGGTGTCAGATTAAGGCCCAAAAAATTGTCAAAGACTCCAGTCACCCAAGTCAAGCTGTACCGGATCGCCAAATCTAGTCCCCTGTAGCACAGTTGGTAGAGCATGGCGCTTGCAACGCCAGGGTTGTGGGTTCGTTTCCCACGGGGGGGCAGTATGAAAATGTATGCACTCACTAACTGCAAGTCGCTCTGGATAAGAGCGTCTGCTAAATGACTAAAATGTAAAAATGTAAAAGGCCCCTTAACAGCTTCTACCCCCAAGCCATAAGACTGCTGAACAATTAATCAAAATGACTATTTGCATTGACACCCCCCCCCCTTTGTTTTTACACTGCTGCTACTCGCTGTTTATTATCTATGCATGGTCACTTTACCCATACCTACATGTACAAATTACCTCGACTAACCTGTACCCCCGCACATTGACTCGGTACCGGTTTTGTTCCACACAATTTTAATCTATTTACAAAGAAAGAGTGATTGTAGAACGATCATTGGAAAATATACTTTATCCAATTCAAATCAATCTTTGATTGGAAAATATAGTTCACCCCCCTTGGCATTTTTCCTATTTTGATGCCTTACAACCTGGAATTAAATTAGATTTTTTGGGGGTTTGTATCATTTGATTTACACAACATGCCTACCACTTTGAAGATGCAAAATATTTTTTGGGGTGAAACAAACAAGAAATATGACAAAAAAACTAAAGACTTGAGCGTGCACAACTATTCCCCCCCCCCCCCCCCCCCAAAGTCAATACTTTGTAGAGCCACCTTTTGCAGCAATTACAGCTGCAAGTCTCTTGGGGTATGTCTCTATAAGCTTGGCACATCTAGCCAATGGGATTTTTGCCCATTCTTCAAGGCAAAATGCTCCAGCTCCTTCAAGTTGGATGGGTTCCGCTGGTGTCATACCACATATTCTCAATTGGATTGAGGTCTGGGCTTTGACTAGGCCATTCCAAGACATTTAAATGTTTCCCCTTAAACCACTCGAGTATTGCTTTAGCAGTATGCTTAGGGTCATTGTCCTGCTGGAAGGTGAACCTCCGTCCCAGTCTCAAATCTCTGGAAGACTGAAACAGGTTTCCCTCAAGAATTTCCCTGTATTTAGTGCCATCATCGTTCCTTCAATTCTGACCAGTTTCCCAGTCCGTGCCAATTAAAAACATCCCCACAGCATGATGCTGCCACCACCATGCTTCACTGTGGGGATGGTGTTCTCAGGGTGATGAGAGGTGTTGGGTTTGCGCCAGACATAGCGTTTTCCTTGATGGACAAAAAGCTCAATTTTAGTCTCATCTGACCAGAGTACCTTCTTCCATATGTTTGGGGAGTCTCCCACATGGCTTTTGGCAAACACCAAACGTGTATATATATTTTTTCTTTAAGCAATGGCTTTTTTCTGGCCACTCTGCCGTAAAGCCCAGCTCTGTGGAGTGTACGGCTTAAAGTGATGCTATGGACAGATACTCCAATCTCCGCTGTGGAGCTTTGCAGCTCCTTCAGGGTTATCTTTGGTCTCTTTGTTGCCTCTGATTAATGAGTATTGGTGGGCGGCCCTCTCTTGGCAGGTTTGTTGTGGTGCCATTTTCTTTCAATTTTTTAATAATGGATTTAATGGTGCTCCGTGGGACGTTCAAAGTTTCTGATATTTTTTATAACCCAACCCTGATCTGTACTTCTCCACAACTTTGTCCCTGACCTGTTTGGAGAGCTCCTTGTTCTTCATGGTGCTGCTTGCTTGGTGGTGCCCCTTTCTTAGTGGTGTTGCAGACTCTGGGGCCTTTCAGAACAGGTCTATATATACTGAGATCATGTGACAGATCATGTGACACTTAGATTGCACACAGGTGGACTTTATTTAACTAATTATGTGACTTCTGAAGGTAATTGGTTGCACCAGATCTTATTTAGGGACTTTATAGCAAAGGGGGTGAATACATATGCGCGCACCACTTTTTCGTTATTTATTTTCTATACTTTTTTGAAACACTTCACCAATTTGGACTATTTTGTGTATGTCCATTACATGAAATCCAAATAAAAATCCAAAATAAATTACAGGTTGTAATGCAACAAAATAGGAAAAACGCCAAGGCGGATGAATACTTTTGCAAGGCACTGTATCACCCTCATCCACCATCACCCTAGTGACTGCATTGCTTTTTCATTTCATTAGTTAGCTAGCACTCTGACCCTCATACATTCCAGACAGTAACGCAACATCTACCCTGATTCTATAGGTTTTGACAAAGCCTTCAGCAGAAGCACAACTGTGTGCACAGTGGGGAAAAAAAGTATTTAGTCAGCCACCAATTGTGCAAGTTCTCCCACTTAAAAAGATGAGAGAGGCCTGTCATTTTCATCATAGGTACACGTCAACTATGACAGACAAATTGAGAAAAAAAAATCCAGAAAATGACATTGTAGGATTTTTAATGAATTTATTTGCAAATTATGGTGGAAAATAAGTATTTGGTCACCTACAAACAAGCAAGATTTCTGGCTCTCACAGACCTGTAACTTCTTCTTTAAGAGGCTCCTCTGTCCTCCACTCGTTACCTGTATTAATGGCACCTGTTTGAACTTGTTATCAGTATAAAAGACACCTGTCCACAACCTCAAACAGTCACACTCCAAACTCCACTATGGCCAAGACCAAAGAGCTGTCAAAGGACACCAGAAACAAAATTGTAGACCTGCACCAGGCTGGGAAGACTGAATCTGCAATAGGTAAGCAGCTTGGTTTGAAGAAATCAACTGTGGGAGCAATTATTAGGAAATGGAAGACATACAAGACCACTGATAATCTCCCTCGATCTGGGGTTCCACGCAAGATCTCACCCCGTGGCGTCAAAATGATCACAAGAACGGTGAGCAAAAATCCCAGAACCACACGGGGGGACCTAGTGAATGACCTGCAGAGAGCTGGGACCAAAGTAACAAAGCCTACCATCAGTAACACACTACGCCGCAAGGGACTCAAATCCTGCAGTGACAGACGTGTCCCCCTGCTTAAGCCAGTACATGTCCAGGCCCGTCTGAAGTTTGCTAGAGTGCATTTGGATGATCCAGAAGAGGATTGGGAGAATGTCATATGGTCAGATGAAACCAAAATATAACTTTTTGGTAAAAACTAAACTCGTCGTGTTTGGAGGACAAAGAATGCTGAGTTGCATCCAAAGAACACCATACCTACTGTGAAGCATGGGGGTGGAAACATCATGCTTTGGGGCTGTTTTTCTGCAAAGGGACCAGGACGACTGATCCGTGTAAAGGAAAGAATGAATGGGGCCATGTATCGTGAGATTTTGAGTGAAAACCTCCTTCCATCAGCAAGGGCATTGAAGATGAAACGTGGCTGGGTCTTTCAGCATGACAATGATCCCAAGCACACCGCCCGGGCAACGAAGTGGCTTCGTAAGAAGCATTTCAAGGTCCTGGAGTGGCCTAGCCAGTCTCCAGATCTCAACCCCATAGAAAATCTTTGGAGGGAGTTGAAAGTCCGTGTTGCCCAGCGACAGCCCCAAAACATCACTGCTCTAGAGGAGATCTGCATGGAGCAATGGACCAAAATACCAGCAACAGTGTGTGAAAACCTTGTGAAGACTTACAGAAACGTTTGACCTGTGTCATTGCCAACAAAGGGTATATAACAAAGTATTGAGAAACTTTTGTTATTGACCAAATACTTATTTTCCACCATAATTTGCAAATAAATTCATAAAAAATCCTACAATGTGATTTTCTGGAAAATTTTTCCTCATTTTGACTGTCATAGTTGACGTGTACCTATGATGAAAATTACAGGCCTCTCTCATCTTTTTAAGTGGGAGATCCTGCCCAATTGGTGGCTGACTAAATACTTTTTTCCCCCACTGTAGCTATGAAGGGGAAAAGCAGTAGCTCAGTTAACAGTGAGCACATCCTCAGACACACACTGCACCTCTTTAAGGAATACCTGGGATAGGATAAAGTAATCCCCCCCCCCCCAAAAAAAAAAAAACATAAAAAAACACATTGTAAAGTGGTTGTCCCACTGGCTATAAGGTGAATGCACCTATTTGTAAGTCGCTCTGGATAAGAGCGTCTGCTAAATGACGTAAATGTAAATGTAAATGTAAGAAGCTCCTCAGGAAGACATTGGGCGCATTCGAAAATGCAGCCAACTTTAAAGGCGAGGCAAGACTGACTAATCTACAAATCACCTTGCATCATAAATAACTACTCAATATTATTTGTAGATCAGTCAGTCGGTCACAATTTACCCATGATACATCACGGTTTTGATGCTCTCGAACATGGCCACTGGCTGGCTGGCTGACTGATGGTAGAGCATTCAAAGACGTGATGCCTGTTTGCTTTGACTTATATCATACGGTGTCCTTATTAGGACAGGCTTAGTTTCAGCATGGAATCAAACAGTTAGGCTAGTTGTTCCCTCTGTTAAGTACCTACATTTAGAACTAAATATGAATAATCAATCGAATAGATTACCTTGGTTATTTGCAGGCACAACAATGTTGACTCGTAATACAACTAACAACATTTCTAGTGCCAACAATGTAATGATCTGATAACGGAAAGATTATTCAGTGAACATGAACAACATGCTTAGTCTACTTCTAAACAACAGTCCAGGACAGAAAATGCTCCTTGATTACATTATCAAAGTAGCTTCCCACTGGGCACACACTGGTTGAATCAACATTGTTTCCACGTCATTTCAACTAAACTACTTTGAACCAACGTGGAATAGACGTTGAATTGACGTCTGTGCCCAGTGAGGTTGACAGGCTCTCACCATTTCTCATCTCCTGATGCACGTATGTTTGACTGGGACCATTTACCCATAATCTGCATCTTCTGCATCTGCAAGACAACTCCAGAGGGAGCGAGACTGAGAAAGATTGAGGGAGAGAGAATGAGGGAGAGAGAATGAGGGAAAGAGGGAGAGTGGCATTTCTTTTTATCTCTGGCTGACAGATTGTCATTAATCTTGTGAGGCGGCGTGGGGAACGTTTTGGAACCAGATTTCATAGCACATTAGTATGGAGAGGTTCACCTGTCACCTGAGTGAGGCAGAGCTGTATAATGAGGGGGATTCATTTAAGCATCTGGATCAGTATTTAAAGCCTGGAATGGCTGATAGCTGACGGTAAATGGGCTTCTCATTGTGGTGATTAAATCAGTCGCTTGGTTGGTTTCTTCTGTCTGGGTTGGTCAGTGGGTTGGATAGATGATCTCTCCATGGAATTCCCTAGGGGTAGAGTGTTCCCCCTATTTGCAATTCCCCCACTAATAGTTAAGGTTAGGATTGGGGGAGGGGAAGCTGATCCTAGATCTGTACCTCTGGGAAACTTTCCCTAGAGATACATTGAGGTGAGAGGTCAGAGAAAGGGAGGGGTAACTGGGCGTAATGGCTGATTTGCTCACACAAGATAGAGGATGATAACATCAAGAACTAAACTTGTTATTCCATGGTTTTCAGTCTTTGATCTATGGCATTTTTTATTGTATTGCTGCTGATGCCATTATATTTAGGGGAGTTATTAAAAAACATGATTGATAAGCATTTTTCTATTAGATAATTGAAAGCCATGGATAAGCAATTGGAGAGTTGTAGCTTTTTGACTGTGCTTCATTACTCAGTAAAATCTCTTCAGTTCTCAACAATCTTCTTTGTCTTTTTCTAGCTTTTACTCCTCCACATGTTCAGTCCTTTGCACAGGTTTGTTTTGCAAGATGTTTAATTGCCTTGATTAGCATAATCTGCATGTTGAAATTGTGATTGAAAACAATAGACGAGAACAACAGATGAATAGCATTAATTAGGCTGTTTGAAAAAGTTTTGTAATTGCAGTAGCGTTAAGCAGAGTAGCGTGTTCAGGGCTGTGTGAGGTGAGCTGTCAGCCTGCCAGGCTGGTGCTCAGGGTTGGAGATATCCGGTGATTGGGTCTGCCTAGTGGGATGCCTAGAAAATTAAGACCCAGGATCAACACAGCTAAATTATGATCCAGGATCAACACAGTTAAATGATGATACAGGATCAACACAGCTAAATGCTGAGCTAGGATAAACACAGCTAAAAACGCATCCATTTGTATTACCTAGGTAGGCAATTATTTTCAAGTCATTTGCACTCAGTCACTGACGAGTGCGTCACTGCATCCTTGAAATCCGTGACACGATCTGATTGTGTCAATCTAATACACTAATTGAAAGCAACCCGTAGCCATTTTTCATCAGTGAAGAGAGACTGTACCCGTGAACTGATTCTGGTATAATTAGAACGCGGAGGCGGCTTCAATCACAAGAGGCAAACATTTTCCCTCTCATTAAAGATTGTCTCGTTCAGTGCCACAGTGTCTCTCTCCAATAAGATTTGCTAGAAGTAGTACAGAGGACAATTTCCCTCCTGTGATCCAGGGAGCCTTGTCTTTTCGCTCCTCTCCTCTCCTTCACAGTAAAGTCTAAAGAGACCCCTTTGATCTCAGTTCATTTCTTCAATCCTCCAGATTAAATTTAAATCAAAAGGCCTGACTATATTTAAGAACAATGCTAGGTTCATGCTGAACAAGGAGAAAGAATAATATGGTTTTCTTTCTCTACTATTATTCAGTGTGAATAAGGTTGGTTACACCTAGGGAAGTGGTGCCTGTATGTGCTGTGTGGATAAACTGGGGTTTATGAATTAAGGGCTGAATTCATATGGCCTTTAGGACGTCTTCCATAGAAGATTCAGCTGGATATACTGTGTTGAGTGTGTGGAGAAACTGTCACATACTTAGCATTGGCTATATACTGGATATCATGTATCTTCGTAGCTGGACTAGTAGTACCACTTACATTACAAATCTTAGTTATACAGTATGTTACATACATGTCCTTATCAGCACAGTTAATGCTGGTTGGAGTTGGACAGTTATATATGCCATATGCCATTTAGCAGACGCTTTTATCCAAAACGACTTACAGTCATGCGCGCATACATTTTACATATGGGTGGTCGTGGGAATCGAACCAACTATCCAGCCATTGTAAGTGCCATGCTCTACTAACTGAGCTTCAGATGACGGTTTTAGCCTTGGGACAATATTGTTTCATAGGATAATGTAGAATGATGCTTGATGTCTGTTGTCTTTTAGCCTTCCAGGCCATATCTAACATGATCTACCTTGATGAGGCAGACAAATACCTAGTCATCTCTGCATATCTATCTTGACACACAGTGGCAGTTACAACACTGAACATGTTTACATGCACCGTTAGGGGGCCCTGAAGTGGTACCAGAAGAAACACTGACTGGGAATGCGTCACACCCCCACCTTCACCCACACGCTCACACACACCAGCCTTTGGGAAATCAGCATACACATGCTAATAACTAGTGAGCTCATTTCCCCATTCCCCTTCTGTCAGAGAGAAGGAGCGATAGAAAGTGACAGTGAGCATCAGAGCCATTTCCACTGAGGGTGCAGCCATGATAACATGGAGTTGTCACTGAGGCACTGAAGAAGGGCTGTGGGGCTGAGAGGCCTGGCTTAGGGACCGCTTTACTGGCAGTGTTACTCTGGGCGCCTGGGTTGTCTGAAACAGTATGACAGTCACCACCATGCTCCTAGCAAAGCAAAGATCTCTCCCTCCATTTACAGTGGAGTATAGTCCTAATGATATGGTCATAAAGTAATTGAAATAAAGCTAACCAGATTTATATCTGAATCTGAAATCCATGTAATGGACTGTATTTCCATAGCATAAACTGCACATTAGTTGGAATCTCCCTCTACTCTGTCTCAGCTACATACACACAACATATAGTCTAGTCTCTAATTGCTCTAACAGTGCACTATTGTACAACTGTTTCTGTAGTGTAATCCCCCAGGAGGATGTAGACTAAAACAAACACCACATCAGATATTCACCTCAAGCAAATCAAATTGTATTTGTCACATGCGCCGAATACAACAGGTGTAGACCTTACAGTGAAATGCTTACTTACAAGCCCTTAACGAACAATGCAATTTTAATAAATAAATAAAAATAACAAATAATTAAAGAGCAGCAGAAAAATAACAACAGCGAGGCTATATACAGGGGGTACGGGTTAGACTTATTAAAGTGACTATGCATAGATAATAAACAGAGAGTAGCAGCAGCATAAAAGAGGGGGGGGGGGGGGGGTCAATGCAAATAGTCTGGTTAGCCATTTGATTAGATCTTCAGGAGTCTTATGGCTTGGGGGTAGAAGCTGTTTAGAAGCCTCTTGGACCTAGACTTGGCGCTCCGGTACCGCTTGCCGTGCGGTAGCAGAGAGAACAGTCTATGACTAGGGGGGCTGGAGTCTTTGACAATTTTTAGGGCCTTTCTCTGACACCGCCTGGTATAGAGGTCCTAGATGGCAGGTAGCTTGGCACCAGTGATGTACTGGGCCGTACGCACTACCCTCTGTAGTGCCTTGCGGTCGGAGGCCGAGCAGTTGCCATACCAAGCGGTGATGCAACCAGTCAGGATGCTCTCGATGGTGCAGCTGTACAACCTTTTGAGGATATGAGGACCCATGCCAAATCTTTTCAGTCTCCTTAGGGGGAATAGGTTTTGTTGTGCCCTCTTCACGACTGTCTTGGTGTGCTTGGACCATGTTAGTTTGTTGGGGATGTGGACACCAAGGAACATGAAGCTCTCAACCTGCTCCACTACAGCCCCGTCGATGAGAATGGGGGCGTGCTCGGTCCTCTTCTTTTTCCTGTAGTCCACAATCATCTCCTTTGTCTTGATCACGTTGAGGGAGAGGTTGTTGTCCTAGCACCACACGGCCAGGTCTCTGACCTCCTCCCTATAGGCTGTCTCGTCGTTGTCGGTGATCAGGCCTACCACTGCAAACTTAATGATGGTGTTGGAGTCGTGCCTGGCCAGGCAGTCATGAGTGAACAGGGAGTACAGGAGGGGACTGAGCACACACCCCTGAGGGGCCCCCGTGTTGAGGATCAGTGTGGCAGATGTGTTGTTATCTACCCTTACCACCTGGGGGCGGCCCATCAGGAAGTCCAGGATCCAGTTGCAAAGGGAGGTGTTTAGTCCCAGGGTCCTTAGCTTAGTGTTGAGCTTTGAGGGCACTATGGTGTTGAACGCTGAGTTGTAGTCAATAAATTGCATTCTCACATAGGTGTTCCTTTTGTCAAGGTGTGAAAGGGCAGTGTGGAGCACAATAGAGATTGCATCATCTGTGGATCTGTTGGGGCGGTATGCAAACTGGAGTGGGTCTAGGGTTTCTGGGATAATGGTGTTGATGTGAGCCATGACCAGCCTTTCAAAGCACTTCATGGCTACAGATGTGAATGCTACGGGTCGGTAGTCATTTAGGCAGGTTATCTTAGTGTTCTTGGACACAGGGACTATGGTGGTCTGCTTGAAACATGTTGATATTACAGACTCAGACAGGGAGAGGTTGAAAATGTCAGTGAAGACACTTGCCAGTTGGTCAGCGCATGCTCGGAGTACACGTCCTGGTAATCCATCTGGCCCTGCGGCCTTATGAATGTTGACCTGTATTAATGTCTTACTCACATCAGTTACGCAGAGCGTGATCACACAGTCGTCCGGAACAGCTGATGCTCTCATGCATGTTTCAGTGTTACTTGCCTCGAAGTGAGCATAAAAGTAATTTAGCTCATCTGGTAGGCTTGTGTCACTGGGCAGCTCACTGCTGTGCTTCCCTTTGTAGTCTGTAATAGTTTGCAAGCCCTGCCACATCCGACCAGCATCGGAGCCGGTGTAGTACGATTCGATCTTAGTCATGTATTGATGCTTTGCCTGTTTGATGGTTCGTCAGAAGGCATAGCGGGATTTCGTATAAGCTTCCGGGTTAGAGTCCCTCTCCTTGAAAGCGGCAGCTCTACCCTTTAGCTCAGTGCGGATGTTGCCTGTAATCCATGGCTTCTGGTTGGGGTACGTACAGTCACTGTGGGGACGACGTCATCGATGCACTAATTGATAAAGCCAGTGACTGATGTGTTGTACTCCTCAATGCCATTGGAAGAATCCCGGAACATATTCCAGTCTGTGCTAGCAAAACAGTCCTGTAGCTTAGCATCTGCTTCATCTGACCACTTTTTTATTGACCGAGTCACTGGTGCTTTGTACACGTCTCTGTGTGTGGAGTAAAGGTGGTCTATAGTTTTTTTCCCTCTGGTTGCACATTTAACATGCTGGTAGAAATGAGTTAAAATGGATTACATTTTTCCTGCATTAAAGTCCCCGGCCACTAGGAGCGCCACCTCTGTATGAGCATTTTCTTGAATGCTTATGGCCTTATACAGCTCGTTGAGTGCGGTCTTAGTGCCAGCATCGGTTTGTTGTGGTAAATAGACAGTTACGAAGAATATAGATGAAAACTCTCTTGGTAGATAGTGTGGTGTACAGCTTATCATGAGATACTCTACCTCAGGCGAGCAAAACCTTGAGACTTCCTCAGATATCGTGCACCAGCTGATGTTTACAAATATACATAGACCGCCACTGTCACGACTTCCGCCGAGGCTGCCTCTCCTCCTTGTTCAGGCAGGTTTCGGCGTTCGGCGTCATCGGCTTACTAGCTACTGCCGATCCATTTATCATCACTCCATTTGTCTTGTCTTCAATCACACATACCTGGTCCTTATTCCCTCATTAGTCATGGTATAAGTGTTCCCTCTGCTTCCTTGTCTGTGTGGGTGATTGTTTTTTTGAGGTTTGTGAAGCTCGGTGGAGCTCGTGTATTGTGTATCGACGGGAGTATTTCCTGCGTGCCTTGTATTTTCCAGTGCGCCTGTTTTGTGCCCTGGAGTGTGTTTGACGCATTTCTGCGTAAACCTGTATTTTGCGGATTAAAGCCTGTTACTCTGTGATTTACCCTCCTGCGCCTGACTTCTTCAACACCACCTCATCACAGCCACCCCTTGTCTTACCAGAGGCTGCTGTTCTCTCCTGCCAATACAGTGTATAACCCACCAGCTGTATGTTATGCATGTCGTCGTTCAGCCACTACTCAGTGAAACATAAGATATTAAAGTTTAAAATGTCCCATTAGTAGGATATACGTGCTTCTAGTTCATCCACTTTATTATCAAGCGATTGTACTTTGGCCAATAGTATTGATGGCAAAAGCAGATTAGCCACTCGTCGCCGGCTCCTTACCAGGCACCCCATCTCCTTCCGCGATATCTTATTTTCTTTCTACTGCGAATGATGGGGATGAGGGCCCTGTCGGGTGTCTGGAGCAAATCCCTCTCGTCCGACTCATTAAAGAAAAATTATTCCTCCAGTTCAAAGTGAGTAATTGCTGTTCTGATGTCCAGAAGCTTTTTTCGGTCATAAGAGACGGTAGCAGCAACATTATGTACAAAATAAGTTACAAACAATGTGAAAAAACAAACAAAATAGCACGGTTGGTTAAGAGTCCATAAAACGACAGCCATCCTCTCCGGCGCCAAGCATACAGTATCGTCCTGCACTGTTACAGTTAGAGATTGTAAATCACTGGGTTGTCCCTCTACATCAGTAGCTTTCATATAGCTGCAAGCTTAGCCTTCCAGTTACATCCCCTCTGCTGTGTGCATGCGTGTGACCGACCTTGGCTGGTCATGGTTCTTTGGAACTATGATTGGGAAAACTGAAAGAACAGTGGTGAGTTCAGACTCCACATTGTTTTCTCTGCTCTGACTCAGTCATGGTTTGCTTCCAGCACCTTGTCAATGTGAGTAATCTCCTGAACGCTCCACTCTGAGGAGACCAGGAGGAGGATGTGGTGTTTTGTTGCTGTTACTGCTAAGATGTTTTCAAGTGCTCCCAGGGCACGCATGAACTTTGCTTCTCTCTCTTCCTGGCTGTCCCTGGCTGTCTCTGTCTGCCTGCCTGCCTTGCATTTGTCCATCTATCCACCTGCTCTCTCTGTGTCTCTCTTTACTTCCTCATGTTCAGCTCAGTAACCCACTGTCTGTCCTTTAGCCTGATGATTTTTCAATGTCAAATGTCATGAAGAGTTTTGAGTGGGCTGTTATTTGACTGAAAAACAGCTTCTATCTCCAGGCCATCAGACTGTCACTGTTACTAGCTGGCTACCACCCGGTACTCTAGAGATTGCTGCCCTATCTATGTACATAGTCATTGAACACTGGTCACTTGAATAATGTTTGCGTACTGTTTTACCCACTTCATATGTATGTACTGTATTCTAGTCAAGGCTCATCCTATATAACTACTGCTGTACACACCTTTTCTATTCATACACTGTCCTGAGTGTCCATACTGTCTGTGTATAGACATTATGGACAGTATATTAATTGAAAAGGTGTGTACATCAGTAGTTATATAGGATGAGCCTTGACTAGAATACAGCTTTAGATACCTTTTCTATTCATATACTGTCCATACTGTCTATACACACATGATTTGTGTGTATTGTTTTGTATTGTTCGGTATTACTGAACGATAATATCTGCAAAATGTGTACATGACCAATAACATTTTATTTGATTTGATTCCAAGCTGAGAAATGTAATTGTCACTTTAGTCCAGGAATTCAGACATTATCCTACACTCTTAGAAGAAAAAAGATGGTTCTGCATTTGTCCCCATAGGTTCTAGGTAGAACCCTTCGGTGGTGAAAAGTTTAATTTGAGTGGTGAAAGGGTTCCAAGTAGAATCTTGTATTAGTGAAAGTTATTTTCAGAGGGTTCTCTTATTGGGACAATTGATCATTCGCTAAGCCCCGCCCCAGAATTTTGGGCAACGAATTGCAGTGCTCCGTTGGATAGCAACTGTCGCTAACCAGGCTCGAGTCAGATAAGCTCACTTATTAAACGCATGGAAGCCAATGAGGGCAATTTGTTTAAATGGCAAAATAATTTATCAGTGCACCAGGGGTACTTGCAACTGTAAATCTGAAATTATACTTTTGTTGCATTGTTTGCTTGCTAATTAGCTAGCACTCATTGACCACCAATGTTGCTAACGCTAGCTACCTAGCTAGCCAGTTACCTAATATAACGTGTTTTCTCCAAATATAGCTATGTTAGCTAGCTAAGTTCACTATATTATGAATATAACTCTTATCTGCTTTCGACATCAGGATACGATTTGAGAACACTAGCTCCAAAAGTGGTTACCTAGTAGCTCTGACTGCTTGCTGACAGTGCATTCAGAGCCATCAAGTGGCTAGCCACACTACAATAATCATTTTACCAGGTTCCTGTAAAACAATTGTAATGACAGTCCACCCCAACATACCTGAGAGTCTCCTGATCAGCAAGTGATAGTCCATGTTTAATTTCATTGTGTATTAAAAGCACAGTTTGAGATCATTGTGAGGGGTTTTCTTCAGTGGTTTGAATGGGGAATTGGGCTTCCCCGGAAAATGTTGTCTGAGGTTGCAACAGTAACCAAGGGGCAAGGCTTAGCGAAGGGTCAATTAAATAACCCTTTATGGTTCTAGGCAGCACCTTGTTTTCTGAGTGTAACGTTATTCAGTTGTCAAAATAATATTTAAAATAAAACATACATACTGTATATATTGCACAATGATACTTCCCTAGATTATTGTAGTACTGTAGGTCTACGGTACACCGACTATTCAGTTATATGCCTACTCACTTACAGTGGGACGCTACGGAGAGGTCAACATCAGTGTACTACTCATGTCCTTACATGAAGGAAACACTTTTGGCATTATAAAGGCTTATTCGTGCTTGGGTTTTAGCTTGTATGGAAAGGCCTGCTCCTATTTTTCATCATTGCCCTTTTCAAAAAGGCACCACACATGTCAGAGGAAAGGTCAGTGAGCTCTGAATAACATTAAACATCCTCACAGCCTCTCCCCTCCCTTCCCCTCAGACAACCACCGCTCCCTCCATCCAACCAATAGATTATTCAACAGATGTAGATAACCTTGCACATCCACTATAAAACAAACTGCAATGAACGCAGAGGAAGAGGTCTCATCTCTCCTCCTCACATGGGGGCAGTGTTACGCTGCCTGATGCTGCACACCCACCACCACCTCCCTCTCTCTATCGACCGTCTCCTCCTCTGGCATGTTCTTCATTTACCCTTACTGCAGAGCAGAGCAGAGGCTTGCAGCAGGCAGCAGCACAGCAGCCCTCCTTCCAACCACTCCCCACATGCTGCCACCTATAACACTCAGCCACAGCGGATAGGAACCCCAGAGCCTCAATACAGCACACAGACCCAGTAGTGTAATAACACTGTCTGTGCACAAATGTTCCACTCTTTCCTAATCATCTATATGTAAATGGACTCCATCCTCCCCTGCTTCTATCCCTCCCCCTCTGTCTCTCATTTTGAGAGGGGTAGGGTTTATTTATCTTCCTCTGCTCATAGTGCTACATCTATTCCCCCTAATGCAACTTAAAGATGCAGTCCGGGATCTTAAGCACTTACAAATTTGTAACATATTGTACAAATTGGAATTCGTAACATATCATACCAATAGCTAAAATTGCTTTCAAAACTGCTGGCTGAAATTATACAAAAGGCCTTTTCACACCAACTGCTTTGTGTTTTTTTCGTGCAAATTCTGGAAAAATACGGATTCCGATTTTGATGCACAAAACTATTCACACCAAGTCTGATGCATTTTCCCCCTCACTTTACGAAATATTTGCATAACGTCACAAACGCTGCTGCTGCAATCATTCTCCGTGGCATAGGTTGTCCAAAGTGGCTAGAGAGGACGCCATAATGAGAGAAATAGTACACCTGTCATCATTCCTCGCACATATGCTGACCATCATGACACTTGCCTAAATAATTGTTATGCTCACGTCAGTTATAGTCTTTGCTTCTATCTGATTAAAGAGATGGAGTCCAGACAGGCTACTTTAAGAAACTTTCTGAATGGACATATAGAGAATTAGCGAACTGACACACACACACACACACACACACACACACACACACACACACACACACACACACACACACACACACACACACACACACACACACACACACACACACACACACACAAACACACAAACACACATACACACACACACACCCCTAAAAGGACCCATCAATCAAAGCCACGAGCGCATCTGACACAAAAGTAAATTACATTTCTCCTTCCCTAAAAACCTAGGTCTACCTTCAAATCCTAGATGTAGGCTACAAAAAAAAGGCAACAGTAAACATGTCGCCCCCCACGAATGATGCAATTGAGATATCGCGTGTGACTAACGAATTTCAGTTATTGTGTGTGACCACAGATTATCCATTATTTATATTTACCAGATACTGCATTGGCCGCTGTATCAATGAAAATCAATGTTTTAAAAAATGGAAGGCCGTCGGGAGGAGGCAAGATCAGGTGGGACCATTCTAGCCAATGAGAGGGCAGATACACATGTGAACAACAGGCACTCCGATATAAAGTGTTTTTTCTCAAAGTTGCCCGGGATGTCATGTGTCCTACTTATATCACTCGCAACAACCTAATTATTCCGAAACGTATATTCTATCAAATAAGATACACAAAAATAAAATAAGCCATTACATTTTTTGTTAACCAAATTCGACACTACAGCTCCCGCCTTGGGCCAATCAGTGTCATTTTGTAATTGCTGGATCTCTATGGCAAGACTCATCATTCAACCAAGTTTAGTCAAAATCAGGCCAGAGCTGTCTGAGATATCACATGGTACGGACGAACGGACAAACGGACGGATGGACGGAGACCAATCCACAGTCCCCTCCCCGATTTTATCGTGCGGGACAACTAGTATACGTTATATGATAATGCTAAATCAATGTAGTCTAGTTTATCATATAAATTGACAAGAAAAATTTGAAGGGAGAGAGAGCTGTGTGATAGCCTATGATGAAGATTAAATTAATAACCATTAGAAAAATTTAAAACACACGCAACCTTTCCATAGCCTGATCAGCCGTTGATCAATTTTAGTGAAGCAATGGATGGTTATGCTGACTGCATTTTAATTCAAAGTGAGTGTGTAACCTTGCCCATCCACTATAACACAAATTACAATTAATGCAAAGGGAGAGGGAGAAGTCTAGGCAGCCGTACAAGAAGCAAAGTGCTTAAGATGTTATCAGTCAAGCTCAGTTGGCCTCAGAGCGTTTTCTTAACTGATGTTTCACTGCATGGAACTTGGCATGAGCAGAGGCTAAACCATGATCAGAAATGAATGCACAAATGCATTCCTTAGGGGAAATTGTTTTACAATAGGGATATTGAAACAGGCTGCTATCTACAGCAGTTTGGCAGTAATCTCTAGTAAATAAATTGGGGATTAAAAAGAGGGGACTTATTCAAGGACGGACACCCAAATCCACAGATGATGAAACTTTATGAACTACGTTTTATTTTAATGAATTAATGATAGCTTAAGCTGTATGTGTTGTGGTTGAAATTGAGTACTGGTAACCACGGTAGCCCTTTACACTCGTATCCGTAGACGGGTTGAAAAAGGCAGATTTGGACACTGATAAGCGCCTTAATTGGAACGCAGTGGCTGTACAGTAACATGCTATACATGACGTCAGAGCTCAGGGTCTCCGCTTCACAGCTCTATATGGGTTTTTTGACTGACAGCCATTCTGAATTCGAGCACCCTGCACGACAAGAAGTTGCCCCCATCCCTCCCGCTAATTGGGCAACGTTTGCACAGTTTTTGTTGTCTGCGTAAGGAAAATGCTGTAAATTAAGAGGAGTCTATGTATTTTGAAAGATGAGACGTTGAGGATTATAATAATTACCACTTTGACATCATACAAGCAAGCCAAACACCCGTGAGTCCAAATGTGGACTTTACATGTCCATATCATAAAACTCATGTAAAGGAAAGGGAAAGGGGGATACCTAGTCAGTTGCACAACTGAATACATTCAACCGAAATGTGTCTTCCGCATTTAACCCAACCCTAATATACAGTGTAAACGTATTGAATTCACATCTGAATGCACTTTAAGGTCACTTTTGAAGCTTAACACTGTAAGATTGTATTTTATAATTTAGTCCCTTGTTGTCCTTTGTTGTCTGGCCTAACTCTTACTCACATTGCTAAATAGTAGCTCAATGTCATAGTCTTTACTGGTCCTACACTCACACATTCTAACACATTTCACACAGTTTCAGGGTGTAATAATTAGTCATTAATAATTATTCTATCAATCCACCCTTTGACTAAATATTACACACATACTCACAAAATATATGTTGTTATAGAAATGAATCACACACATTGAAGCATATAAGTTGATTTGCATATAAAAACATAAACAATTGTCTCATTCAATACAGGTTCATCAGGGTTACCCCATGATTAAAAGCGTAATGTTACTCTTTAGCAATGGTACCTAACCTGTTTACCCACTATCTGGAAAGAACAGTCTAAGCCTATAGTGAAGAACATTTGCTTCATCACATCCTGCAATATCGGTTAACTAGTACACCATACTTAAAACAAGACTTTAATACACAAAATATCATTACAATAACTTGCCTGGTGGGTCATATTCTTCCTTCGGTTGGTCGGAGTCCGCGATTGGGCCGTATCTCACCATCTGCTGTGATACTGCATTCTCCAACGCCTTGCTCACCAACCCTCGGACACAGGGAACAAGACAACATCCACAAAGAACAAGTATACCCATAGAATAGTTACAACAATAGTTTTCCATTAACCAAACATGTTATCAAACCAACCAGTCATTGATGTATTCACCCCCCAGTTCTCAGCCCATTCTTTACTTAATGCAGTGAGACCTGCCAGTGCTCTAGTTACCGTACTATCTGGGGCTGTATTGTTGGGGATAAACATACAACAATGACCTCCCACCATCTTGCAAATCCGCCCTTCTCTGCTAAAAGCATTTCGAGAACCAAACTATTCTGCAGGTCATGAGTGAGGTGGCGGATAGTTGGCCTGAGATTCTCTTCACTGCATCCCTTGTCTAATTAACAAACCTTTGTAGATGTAATTAATCCATTCAACATTTTTATCAATTGTAACCCACCAGAAAAACGTTGTTGTAAACCCTTCTCCAATTTGATCTGTGATTCGCATTACTTTGGTGTCTATAACATTGATAATCTCCGGGGTTCATGGTGAATTGGGGTGCCTTAGTATTATCCTTTTTAAGAGTGGTTATTTTAATATCTTAACAATTAGGTGAGGTTTGGTTTGATCCCAAATCTATCACACAAGAGAACATGGTCTGAGGCATAGGTGCAGTTAAAAGGGTTGGCCTACCTGTTGAACAGGCATAACAATTAGTTTGACCCAACGCCCTAGCTGTGTAGTTCATAAACCTTACCCAGAAGTTCTCATTTGAAATTCCTTCTACTTCTCCTTGGTTCATTTCCTGCATGAGGAAATATTCTACCCTTGGTGGTTTAGTGCTATTTAGGATTCCTTCTGAGGGCCTTCCAAGGGGTATTAGACTAGTTTTTTGGTACCTCTGGTGATAACATTAGATCTACCTGCTGTTCTGTCTTGGGGGTGGAAGATTCATTTCTCTCCTGAAAAATGAGCCTCACACATGTATTTGCCCCGACATCATCAACACAGACCCAATAGTTCCTTGCTATGTCATCTTGCATAATTGACTTTACCGTTATCACCAGTTCCGTTTTACATTTATCATGGGTTTGTTTAATTCCCCATCGGTGTACTGCGTCCATTCCATTCTCATAGTATGTTCCCCAGGTATGTTTAAACACCCTTGCCCAAGGACATGAGCGTTCCCCAGTGCAAATGTATTTACCATACCTTCTAGGACCTAACTTTCTTGTACACGCCCCCTTCTTACCAAAGCCTCCAAAACCTCCTATCTCTTCATGGGAGAAGTCGAATGGTATCTTGAATCCCCCATCTTGTCCTAAACTGACTTTAACTATTAAAATAATCATTCCCCCAATAGTCTTTCTTGGTTTCAGTATTTTTACGAGATCGAATCAGTGCATCATTTCCCTGTTTAGGTTGACCTGGATTAATCCATAATATGGTTAACATGATGATGCAGCTCAGAGTCCCCCAAAATCCCCAAAACCGCAAACCCAATCCTGTCCCTGACCCACCTGCCTGGTACTTCCCCATACCCACACCTCTATAAACACCCCACAGTGATGAAAGGTCGGGGTAGGGTCTCTTCGTTAACAGAGTTTACCCCCGAACCCTAGTGGGCCAGTTCTTCTCTTTAACTCTGTGTGTGTTCAACGGTGTTGGTAACGTGGACCCAAGTGGCTCTCTCAGCTATTCTTATAGCGAAGGCAGTTACCAATAGGACTTGGTATGGTCCCTCCCAGCGTGACTGCTTTCAATCCTTTTTCCTCAACGATTGGATCCACACCCAGTCTCCAGGTTATATACTATGAATCACCTTCTCCTTTAATTCTCCTGTAGGACACAAATTCTTAGACATACGGTTAATGAACAATTTTCTCATGTGTTCTGCTAGTGTATTCTCTAGTTCTATGTCTGCCTGTTCTGGTCCTGCCAACTGTGGCATTCTGTAAGGTCTTCCAAACACTTAAAAAAAAAATATATATATATATATATATATATATACATATATATATATATTGTAATTTGTTATACCATAGGCCACAAAGTGTTTCCTAACCTGCTCTACCATCCATCCCTCCCGTTGACACATGGCTCTGCCCGTGTGTCAATATTGCAGCATATCTAAACAGTAATTTCGGGAGAATTGGTAAGCTGTCTTTGACCCATATTCCTTCCTTATTTACTGCGCCTTGCTTCACCCATCTGTGAACTTCCTTAATTGGGGCCCTACTGTAGCTCTCTATAAGTAGATCTCTATCTATCGAAACTTCCTCTTTTGACAGCTGACTGGGACCAGAGAAGTGTTTTAACCCTGCTGACAACATTTGATAATACCTCAACTTACTTCTATCCCGTAAAAGTAATCCAAGATTAGTACAATTTACTAGCAACAGGTATCCCTCATTCAGGGAAAGCTCTCTCTCTCTTCTCTTATTTTATGGTTCGAATCATATATATTATTACCAAATTATAAATTTCTTAACACTTTTCACAGTGCTATAAATTACCCTCAACTTGGTAAAATAAACTATCTTAAAGTCCTCCTCTCATGCCTTTAGAATTTACCAGTGTGGATGATCAATTAACACCAGCAAGTCAAAACAGAGTTCAGAGGCCATTGAAATCATTCAACGAACTGTCCATCCCATAGTATACTAAACATTACCATCATTCTAAATATTTCATAAATGTTACTTATCCCAAGTGTTCATTAATTTCTCATGACATTTATTCTCATAAGAAATCATATGTACCCTAAACTCAGTCAAAACAGAAAAACTCCATAAAATTCACTGTGTGTGCTCCTTTAAGACTTATCACCTTTGACCTGTTGAAACCCCCCTAAAATCAAAATAACAACCCTTTATAAACATCATATTAGGTGTGTTGTTTTTTTATTTGAAAAACCCAATTGGAAAACAACAACCAAAAATAGCCAGGCCCCACTTAATTTGGTAGCTCACTTTTACGACCTAAATACTGCCTAACTCCACTAAACTGCTCCCCCTAGCCCTGGGCAACATTCCAATGAGATAAGCGAATCTCTTTCTCCTGGAAGAGAAATTATACATTTTATTAACCTTCAATTACCATCAGTAATCTAAAGATGGTAAGTACACACAAAACATGATACAGATATCCCCAGTCCTAACTCATCAATAATCGTTTGTATCAATCTAATTCCTCATAACTAATCCATAAAACCACTCAAAATTCCTTGAGTATACAATGATTATGTTTAATTGATTACCCTTCAGATCATATCCTCTTTAAATCTCACAATGATTATTGAACCCCTAAATCTGCTCCATGTGATCTCATCTCAAATTATCCATTATCAATTATTTGATCAACACCATAGGAAAATCTGTCTCCCCTTCTATTGTTCCTGTCACCCCTGTAAATGTCATATTTCATTCATTAGCCAATACAATCACACACTCCGTGTAAGTAAGACATTATATTTTATCCCAGGCATCCCCTTAACATAATGTTATATGAGACTTCCATCAATCCTGGAAGACACTATATAATACCACGTTTCATTAAGTTCACTACACCTTCTAATATAAACCTATAACCCCTTTCTATTAATTTAGTAATCGCAACCTGTTGCATTGATGTTTTTAAAATATAAACCTATTGTTTAATAAATCCACTGTTTGCATTGAACACATCTCTCAGTCTCTCTAGGTATTGACTAATAGTCTCACTGTCTCCCTGCTTACACCCGTGGACTTTGGAGAAGTCGGCATGTCTGTGACAATATTCTCTCAGATTATCACAGAGTTGTGCCAATTTCTCTCCATAAGCCCCTCCTTCTGCCCACTCTAGAACCGGCGCATTCCCATCTCCGGGAACCCAGTTTCCTCTCACTGCCGCCCAGTCCTTTAACACTATCTGTCTAACTGCCCTCTCTAGTTCCCCTGTATTCAGCTTAAAGCTGGCGGTCAGCCCTTCCATATCTCTTCTGAACTGGTGTACCCCTGTCTTAGAGTGGGGTATCCCTTCTACGGCTCTCACTACATCTCTCTGCTTCGTTTACTAAATCCTGGCATTAGTCAATTCTATCCACACACCACCAAAAACGAATAACATATTTGCATACACATAACTAGAAAGCATGAATTTAATACCATTCTTGCTTAAACAATGCAATTCAACATTTCTCATCTCCCAATTTCTATTACTTTTTTTTCACACAGGAAACCCTGTACAATCTCTATCCTCTATTGCTGACTTTCCATCTAACATTACTTTTCAACATTTCTCAAAATCTAATTACCTCTGTTATCAACAAAAATTATAGACACCTCTTATGAAACCCCCAATCTGTCATTGTTTAGAATACAGCAGATATAGGTAACTGTCCTTTCTAAGTAGGCTACAAATAACACCAAACATATGCCGCAGTTGACCAGCATATATTGAATTTATCTCCATAGTATTAATATCCAATGTAGTGATTGACGTTCCTTAATGGAAACCCTAAATTGGCTTTGTACAACATTATATTAATTATGTCTCACCCATGACGTATGTCTACGTGTGGGTGAGCAAGTTAATATATAATTATTATTCCAATTATTATTAACACAAATCCCCATCATCAAATATACTCCCAGCAGAACTAAAAAAAAAAAAAAAAATGACTGTGATTTCCAGGACACTGCCCCTTTGTTTCTGGCCTCACTATCTCCCCGAGAGTTGGCACTCCCTTAAGGTCTCTCTTACTCCTCTTTTTCTCTCCCAATCTGCTCTTGGTAAACTGCATACTTTTTTAACCTCAATCAGTGTTGCTGTGCCGTTCTCCACCCTATCAAAGTATTTTTAATGGTCCTGCTTATCTCTGGTCTCATTCCACTGAGGAACACTCTATTTTTAATTGCTGATGGTAGGGCGTATCATTCCCCTGTCTCTGGTCTGGCTCGGGTATGCCACTGTTTGCGTTAAACACATCTTTAACCCTCTCTATGTACTGGCTGACAGTCTCACTATCCTCTTGTTTACACTCATGTACTTTAGAGAAGTCTGCATGACGATGGTAATGTTCTCTGAGGCTATTACACAATTCAGTTATTTTCCCAACATACTCTCCGTGATCGGCCCATGGCAAAAGTGCCCTCTGGGCATCCCCTGAAACCCACTGCCCTCTAATGGCAGCCCAACCCTTACTATTCCTGTTTTGGGGTACGTCATTCCTTCTACCGCTCTGGCCACGTCCTCTGTGTTCATGGCCTGTCTGCTAAATGGCATATTATTATTATTATTACTGTATACATCTAAGGTTGCTGGGGCCCCTTCATTCCCTGCCAATAGATTAGGTAAGGCTATCAGTGGGTACTGGCCCCCTCCTACTCTCTCATCTCCTGACTCATACTGACTCCCTCCTGAGCTTAGCTCTGAATCCTCCTGTTCCTCTCTTTTCTGTTTCTTTAGATCATTATCACAATTTACATGCATTTGTTTAATCATGGACTCTAGTTTAATTACTCTCTTTTCTTGTCACAAGCCGGGCTAGAACTCCGGTCTCAGATGTGTAGAGCTGGGGGTACTACCCCTTAGCCACAGAGGAGATGTTGTAGGACCCAAATGAAACACCCAAGGCAATACTCCAGGCAAGTAGATTTAATGTTCCAAAACAGGAGGCAAAACAAAACAACTCCACGAGGGGAGAAAAACAAACTAAAGATAACTTCGAACAACTTACTAGAACTGACACGGTGGGACAAAGCAGGAGATACATAGTCAGGACGCAATAACCAAGTGAGAAACAAGGGGAAAACACACAGCTAAAATACTAAAGGGAAAACAAGGCACAGGTGACCTGGATCAAACTAATGAGGACACATGAGGAAGAACAAAGGCAGAGGGGAACACAGCTGACCTCTAGAGGCCAGGAGACGAACAGGAGAAGCAGGAAGCTGACAGGACCCCCTCCTCTAGGAACGACTCCTGACGTTCCTTCCAGAACACCCTGGCCTCAGGGTGCGAAAATCTCGGACCAACCCTGGATCCAGGATGTCCCTGGCTGGAACCCAGGAGCGCTCCTCTGGCCCGTAGCCCTCCCAGTCCACCAGATACTGCAGAGAGTTCTGGACCCTCCGGGAGTCCAGTATCCGGCGGACTGTGTAGGCTGGCTGGCCGTCAATAATCCTGGGAGGTGGCGGGGGTCTGCGTGGGGGGGCAAAGGGAGAAGACAAGACAGGTTTAATAAGTGAAACATGGAAAGTGGGGTTAATACGAAGGGAGCGAGGGAGAACCAAACGATAAGACACAGGGTTAACCTTTCTAGCAATGCGGAAAGGGCCGATGTATCTCTGGGAAAGCTTCTTGGATTCGACCCGGAGGGGCAGGTTCTTAGTGGCCAACCAAACTCTCTGACCAGCTCGGAAACTAGGGGCCGTCCGGCGGTGGCGATTAGCCTGACTTTGGTATCTCTGGGAGGTCCGAAGGAGGGCACGCCTGGCCTTCTTCCAGGTCCGCCTACAGCGTTGGACAAAGCGCTGGGCCGAGGGAACACCAACCTGCGCCTCCTCCTCTGGAAATAATGGAGGGTTGTAACCGAACTGGCATTCGAATGGGGACAATCCGGTGGCTGAGGACTGGAGGGTGTTGTGGGCATATTCAGCCCAAATGATATAGGTGGCCCAAGACGTGGGATTACTGGCCGCCATACACCGCAGGGTGGTCTCCAGATCCTGATTGATCCGTTCTGTTTGGCCATTAGACTCTGGATGGAACCCCGACGATAGGCTGGCTGTGGCCCCAACAAGCCTGCAGAAGGCCCCCCAAAACCGGGACGAGAATTGGGGACCTCGGTCAGAGACCACGTCCAGGGGAATACCAAATATCCGGAAGACATGGTTCATGAGGAGCTCAGCAGTCTCCTTAGCCGAGGGCAGCTTGGGCAGGGGGATAAACCGGGCAGCCTTAGAGAACCGGTCTACCACCACTAGGATGACGGTGTTGCCCTGGGATAGAGGAAGTCCCGTAACAAAGTCCAGAGAAAGGTGTGACCATGGCCTTCGAGGAACAGGTAAGGGATGGAGCAGTCCCTGGGGTCGCTGGCGTGTCGACTTTCCCTGGTTGCACACAGGGCAGGCCTCAACATAGACCTGCACGTCCTTCTTGATGGACGGCCACCAAAACCGCCGTCGGAGGAACTCCAGTGTGCGAGCACTGCCTGGATGGCATGTCAAGGGCGACTCATGACCCCACTGCAAGACGCGGGCCCGAACAGAGAGAGGAACGTACAGGCGACCGGCAGGACCACCGCCTGGATCGGGCTCCTGGACAAGAGCTTCTCGTACCCCTCTTTCTAGTTCCCACTGAAGAGGTGCGACGATCCTAGACCTCGGAATAATCGATGCCAAGGGCTTCTCTTGTACCTCGGGAGAGTAGACTCGAGACAGAGCATCCGGCTTGACGTTCTTGGTGCCAGGTCGGTAAGTCAGGAGGAACTGGAATCGATTAAAGAAAAGAGACCATCGTGCTTGCCGAGGGTTCATCCGCTTAGCCTGTTGGAGATATTCCAGGTTCTTGTGGTCTGTGAGAACCTGGAAAGGGTGCTGAGCCCCCTCAAGCCAATGGCGCCACTCCTCCAAGGCCAGTTTTACCGCAAGCAACTCTAGATCCCCCACGTGGTAGTTGCGCTCGGCCTCAGACAGGCGGCGAGACATGAAGGCACAAGGGTGTAATCTCCCATCCGCACCCCTCTGTGACAGGACGGCTCCTACCCCCACTTCAGAGGCGTCCACCTCCACCACGAAAGGTCTTTCTGGGTCAGGGGTCACCAGAATCGGAGCAGAAGTGAAGCGGCGCTTGAGATCCTCGAAGGCCCCTGCTGCTTCCGGACCCCAGTGAATCTTGGTCCCTCCTCCCTTGGTAAGCGTCGTCAAGGGGGCTACCACCGAGCTGAAATTCTTGATGAACTTCCGATAGAAGTTAGAAAAGCCAATGAACCGTTGAACCTCCTTGACCGTGGCAGGTGTGGGCCAATCGTGGACCGCCTTGACCTTCTTGGGATCCATCTCTAGGTGCCCGGGAGTGACAATAAACCCGAGAAACTGAGTCTGAGAAACATGAAATTCACACTTCTCAGGCTTAACGTAGAGGTGATTGTCAAGGAGCCTCTGGAGAACCCGGCTAACATGCCCCTCATGCTCCTTCAGTGACCTCGAGAAGATGAGGATATCGTCCAGGTACACGAAGACGAACAGATTAAGCATATCCCGGAGAACATCATTAATCAGGGCTTGGAATACTGCGGGGGCATTGGTGAGCCCGAACGGCATCACCCGATATTCATAGTGCCCCGTGGGCGTGTTGAACGCCGTCTTCCATTCGTCTCCTGGCCGGATCCGCACGAGATGGTAAGCATTGCGGAGATCCAGCTTAGTAAAAATGGAAGCCCCTTGAAGCAGCTCAAAAGCAGTGGCCATGAGAGGAAGGGGGTATCGATTCCGAACCGTGATCTTGTTGAGTCCCCGGTAATCAATACAAGGCCTAAGACCCCCGTCTTTCTTTTCAACAAAAAAGAAGCCCGCCCCAGCCGGGGAAGTAGAGGCATAGATGAGGCCGGCTGCCAAGGACTCCTTAATGTAGGTGTCCATAGCTGCGTGCTCGGGGGAGGACAAGGAAAAGATCCGACCTCTAGGAGGGCAGCACCCAGGGAGTAGATCAATGGCACAGTCATACGTGCGATGAGGCGGTAAGGCAGTAGCCCGGGCCTTGCTGAACACTGCCTTGAACCGATGGTAAACACTGGGGACTCGGGAGACGTCAACAGACTCTTGAAATTGGGTACTAGGGGCTGAGGGACTCTGAAGCATGCAGGTGAGTTGGCAAGTGGGACCCCAGCTTAGAATAGTGCCAGTAGGCCAGTCGATCTGGGGATTATGTCTGCATAGCCAAGGGTGACCCAGGATAATAGGATACTCGGGAGAGTCAATGAGATAGAAGGTCTCCTCCTGCTGGTGTTGAGAGATGGTAAGTCGCAGGGACTGAGTCGCCTCAGTAACCTTTCCTGGTTCCAGAGGTCTGCCATCTAAGGCTGTAACTGCCTGGGGTTGAGGAAGTAGTTGGGTAGGGATCTTAAGTTCCTTCGCCAAGGTTACATCCATAAAATCACCTGCGGCACCGGAATCGATCATAGCCTGGACCCGATGCTGGTGGCCCTCCCAGGACAGAGTGGCTGGAATAGCTAGGACCGCGTTAGTAGGAGGAGCTCTAATTTTCCCCATCACAACCCTCCTGTAGCTGGGCGGGGACAGGCGTTTCCCGAAAGCTCGGGGCAAGTGGAGCGGAAGTGGCCGGCAACCCCGCAGTAGAGGCACCGACGCTCCCTCATGCGACGTTCCCTTTCGTTGGGAGAAAGCCTGGAACGGCCTAACTGCATGCTCTCCGGGGAATCCTGGGGCAGTTCAGGAGCCGGGGCAGCTCTGAATGACGGAGTCCAAACAGGAGAAACAGAGCTGCTCAGAGGAACTTGGGACTGAGACACCTGACGGCGAGCCGTTCTCCGCTCTCTTAGACGATTGTCCAGGCGGATGGCCAAGGCTATGAGGGACTCGAGATCTCCAGCTGGTTCTCGGGTGGCTAACTCATCTTGAAGGGGCTCAGATAACCCTCCCTGAAAGCAGACCCTCAGCGCTTCATCATTCCATCCGCTCCTTGCTGCTATGGTCCGGAAATCAATGGCAAAATCTGCCGTGCTTCGGGAGCCCTGACGGAGAGACAGTAGGCGCTTGGAAGCCTCCCGCCCACTGACAGGATGATCGAACACCCGCTTGAACTCTTCTACAAATGCAGCGTGGGAGTCACAACAGGCCTCCTGGGACTGCCACACCGCAGAAGCCCAGGCGAGCGCCTTTTCAGAAAGAAGGGTAATGATGTAGGCAATCTTGGAACGGTCTGTGGGAAAACTTGAGGGTTGGAGCTCGAAGGTGAGGGAGCATTGGGTGAGGAAACCCTGGCAAGAGCTTGGATCCCCAGAAAAGGGCTTGGGAGGTGGTAGTCGGGGCTCCGCCAACCGAGAAGGCCTGTCGTCACTGGGGGGTGACCTGGGGGAAGGGAGAGGACCAGGGAGGCGTTCAAAGAGCCGGCGAAGGGCACTCATCATTTCGGCCAAGAGTTGAGAATGACTAGCCATCAGCTCCTCTTGTCGGCTGAGAACGGCTTCATGGCGCTGGAAAGAAGCCTCATGTCGAGTGATCACCGCCAACAGGTCCTGGGAACTGAGTGTTTCTGGGTCCATGATTGACTTGGTTATTCTGTCACAAGCCGGGCTAGAACTCCGGTCTCAGATGTGTAGAGCTGGGGGTACTACCCCTTAGCCACAGAGGAGATGTTGTAGGACCCAAATGAAACACCCAAGGCAATACTCCAGGCAAGTAGATTTAATGTTCCAAAACAGGAGGCAAAACAAAACAACTCCACGAGGGGAGAAAAACAAACTAAAGATAACTTCGAACAACTTACTAGAACTGACACGGTGGGACAAAGCAGGAGATACATAGTCAGGACGCAATAACCAAGTGAGAAACAAGGGGAAAACACACAGCTAAAATACTAAAGGGAAAACAAGGCACAGGTGACCTGGATCAAACTAATGAGGACACATGAGGAAGAACAAAGGCAGAGGGGAACACAGCTGACCTCTAGAGGCCAGGAGACGAACAGGAGAAGCAGGAAGCTGACATTTCTGTTTAATTTAGATCAGTACCACAATTTACATGCATTTGTTTAATCATGGATACCAGTTTAATTACATCAAGTTGCCCAGTAAAGCCATTTTTTTTTCAATTAGGTCCATAATACACATTTAGTTTGTCTCCAATTTCCATGTATTTCTCGTCCCCAGTAAATTCTGGGACCTCTTGTAAGGATTTGCCTCCCATGGTTGGTACTGTTAAAAATCCCTTAGCCACCTCTTCTATATAACAAGTTATTCAAAACAGTTTCACACCACACCTGGAATCACCCCTTCCTGTATAGGTACAACAGGTTGACTAGTCCCCCAGAATTATCTCCTACTCTACGGAGGAATTTATCCCCACAATGTAATCTTGATAATTCCTGACAGTCCCATACAACAGGAATGGGTTCTCCCTCTTTTCTATACAACCACCTGGAATTATTCATAGATGTGACTTTTGAGGAAACTTTAGGTCTCACACGTATACAACCTTACATGATTATTGGTTAACACTATCGGGAACCCAGAGTTTGTAAGGCTCCAGTTTCATGAAACGGATAGAGTTACGGCAAAATCTACAGTTGTTTGTGACTTTTGACTTTACTAATATTCTATTTCTCACACATGCTATTTTAATTCCTTCTGGTGTACTTTTTGTATTTGTTTAACCCGGATTATTTGTTGACTGTTCTATAATCTCTTACAGGTTATATCCCATAGGTGTACTTTTAATAGTTCCTTCTATTTCAACACCGGGTAGTTTCTTTTGGTAATTGGCCTATTACCGTGAATCGTTACGGACCCACCAACCTTAAATTGGCTACAACCTTAAATCGGCTACCGGCTACAACCTTACATTTGCTACCTTAAAATGGCTGCGCATTGATCAATTTGCTACTTTAAATTATGAAGTTACCCTCAGTCAATATTTTAGCAAATTCTCAAATCAATTTCACCAAGTAATGAATAAAGACTACTGACCTTATCCTTGCAGCCGAGATTCAATGTAGGTTTGGATCCGTCACCGTCTGTCAAGGGGTGCTGAAGGTGGGTGTGGTGCATGAATCAAGCGCAGGACGCAGAAGCTCAGTCCAAAAGACTTTAGTGCAATATTCACGTAGAAAATAAGCACAATAAGCCCGAAGGCGAAATAACGGCGCACACAGGCGTCAAACAAACGGCGCACTAACATGTGCAAAAAACCTCTCCAAAACACTGGAGGGAAGTACGTAGCTCCAACACGAAACAGAAGAGCAATCACACACAAAGACAAACACACACAACGAGAACTAAATAGGACACTAACGAGGACTAACAAGACACAGGTGTACAACAACAAGACAAAACCAAACGAACATGAAACATAGATCGGTGGCAGCTAGTACTCCGGGGACGACGACCGCCGAAGCCTGCCCGAACCAGGAGGAGGAGCAGCCTCGGCCGAAACCGTGACAGTACCCCCCCCTTGACGCGCGGCTCCAGCCGTGCGCCGACCCCGGCCTCGGGGACGACCAGGAGGACGCGGAGCAGGGCGCGCGGGATGGTCCCGGTGGAACTCCGACAGGAGAGATGGGTCTAGGATGTCCCTCCGCGGCACCCAGCACCGCTCCTCCGGGCCGTACCCCTCCCACTCCACGAGATACTGGAGACCCCCCATCCGGCGTCTAGAGTCCAAGATGGACCGAACGGTGTACGCCGGAGCCCCCTCGATGTCCAGTGGGGGCGGAGGAGTCTCCCCTATCTCATTGTCCTGGAGTGGACCAGCTACCACCGGCCTGAGAAGAGACACATGGAACGAGGGGTTAATATTCTTATACTCAACAGGTAGATGTAACCTATAACACACCTCGTTCAATCTTCTCAGGACTTTAAAGGGCCCCACAAACCGCCGACCCAGCTTCCGGCAGGGCAGGCGGAGGGGTAGGTTTCTGGTAGAGAGCCAGACTCGATCTCCGGGTGCGTACACCGGCCCCTCACTGCGGTGGAGATCGGCGCTCGCCTTGTGACGAAGGACGGCCCGCTGCAGGTGGACGTGGGCAGCGTTCCACGTCTCTTCCGAGCGCCTCATCCAATCATCCACCGCAGGGGCCTCGATCTGGCTCTGCTGCCAAGGTGCCAGAACCGGCTGGTAACCTAACACACACTGGAAGGGGGTTAGGTTGGTAGAGGAGTGGCGGAGAGAGTTCTGGGCCATCTCGGCCCAGGGAATGTACCGTGCCCACTCCTCCGGCCGGCCCTGGCAATACGACCTCAGAAACCTACCCACATCCTGGTTGACACGTTCTACCTGCCCGTTACTCTCCGGGTGGTACCCTGAGGTAAGGCTAACCGAGACCCCCAAACGCTCCATGAACGCTCTCCAAACACGGGAGGTAAACTGGGGGCCTCGATCAGACACTATATCCTCGGGTACCCCGTAATGCCGGAAGACGTGGGTAAATAGGGCCTCAGCGGTCTGTAGGGCAGTAGGAAGACCCGACATAGGGAGAAGACGACAGGCCTTAGAGAACCGGTCCACAACGACCAGGATGGTGGTATTCCCCTGAGAGAGGGAAAGGTCTGTCACAAAATCCACCGAGAGGTGGGACCATGGTCGTTGTGGAACGGGCAGGGGTTGTAACTTACCCCTGGGCAGATGTCGGGGTGCCTTACACTGGGCGCACACCGAGCAGGAGGAGACATAAACCCTCACATCCCTAGCCAAAGTGGGCCACCAGTATTTAGTGCTAAGGCAATGCACTGTCCGGCCAATACCCGGATGTCCAGAGGAGGGTGACGTGTGAGCCCAGTAAATGAGTCGATCCCGAATCTCGAGCGGAACGTACTTCCGACCCTCAGGACACTGTGGAGGGCTGGGGTCGGTACGCAACGCTCGCTCAATTTCGGCATCGACCTCCCACACCACCGATGCCACAAGGCAAGACTCCGGTAGTATGGGAGTGGGCTCAACGGACCTCTCCTCCGTGTCATACCGCCGGGACAGCGCATCTGCCTTACCATTCTGGGACCCAGGGATGTACGTGATTTTAAATACGAACCTGGTGAGAAACATACTCCATCGAGCCTGGCGAGGGTTCAGTCTCCTCGCTGCCCGGATGTACTCCAGGTTCCGATGGTCAGTCAAAATGAGGAAAGGGTGTTGAGCCCCCTCAAGCCAATGCCTCCACACCTTAAGGGCTTGAACTACAGCTAACAGCTCCCTGTCCCCAACGTCATAGTTACGCTCCGCCGGGCTGAGCTTTTTTGAGTAAAAAGCACAGGGGTGGAGTTTAGGTGGCGTGCCGGACCGTTGAGAGAGAACGGCCCCTATACCAGCCTCAGACGCGTCTACCTCAACCTGAAAGGGTAACGCGGGATCCGGATGCGCCAGCACCGGAGCCGACGTAAACAGGTCCTTCAGTCTCCTAAAGGCCCTGTCCGCATCAGCTGACCACTGCAGGCGCACCGGACCCCCTTTCAGAAGGGACGTGATGGGAGCTGCCACCTGTCCAAAACCCCGGATAAACCTCCGGTAGTAATTCGCAAAGCCCAAGAACTGCTGCACCTCTTTTACAGTGGTTGGAGTTTGCCAATTACGCACAGCGGACACACGATCCACCTCCATTCTCACCCCTGACGCGGACAACCGATAACCCAAAAAGGAGACCGACTCCTGGAAAAACAGACATTTCTCTGCCTTGACATATAGGTCGTGCTCCAACAGCCTCCTCAATACACGACGCACCAGGGTTATATGCTTGGCTCGGGTAGACGAGTACACCAGAATGTCATCAATGTACACGACCACCCCTTGTCCCTGCATATCCCGGAAAATGTCATCTACGAAGGATTGGAAGACTGATGGAGCATTCATCAACCCATATGGCATGACGAGATATTCGAAATGACCTGACGTGGTACTAAACGCTGTCTTCCATTCGTCGCCCTCCCTAATGCGCACCAAGTTATACGCGCTCCTGAGATCCAATTTTGTGAAAAACCGCACTCCATGCAATGACTCTGTCATGGTCGCAATCAGAGGGAGTGGATAACTGTATTTCACAGTAATCTGATTGAGACCACGGTAATCAATGCACGGGCGCAACCCTCCATCTTTCTTCTTCACAAAAAAGAAACTCGAGGAGGCGGGAGAAGTGGAGGGCCGAATGTATCCCTGTCTCAAAGATTCGGCTATGTAAGTCTCCATAGCTTTTCTCTCCTCTTGAGACAAAGGATACACGTGGCTCCGTGGGAGCGCTGCTCCTGCCTGGAGATCAATCGCACAATCCCCCTGTCTATGAGGAGGCAACTGCGTCGCCCTAGTTTTACTAAACACGAGAGCTAAATCCCCATATTCAGGCGGAATGTGCAGTGCGGGCACTTGGTTTGGACTTTCCACCGAAGTCGCCCCCACGGAAACACCCAGACATCGCCCCTCGCACTGAGCAGACCACCCATCGAGAGCCCTCTGTTGCCACGAAATAGCAGGGTTATGGGTGCTTAACCAGGGAATTCCCAGCACCACTGGGTACGCAGGAGAGTCGATCAGATACAGCTGTATAGTCTCTTCATGACCCCCCTGCACACACATCCTAAGTGGTGCTGTGATCTCCCTAATCAACCCCGACCCCAACGGGCGGCTATCTAAGGCATGAACGGGAAAAGGTTTGTCAACAGGTAGGAGAGGGATCCCTAAATCTAAACAAAACTTCCGATCAACAAAATTCCCAGCTGCGCCTGAATCTACTAGCGCCTTATGCTGGGAATGAGGTGCAACCTGTGGAAAACACACAGGTATACAAAAGTGCGCAACAGAAAGCTCTGGGTAAGTGGGACGTCTACTCACCTGGGAGGCCCCCCCAGTGCGTGGCCTGTTGTCTTCTCCCCCGGAGAACCCTCCCCAGCACCTGGCCGCAGTGTGCCCTCCACGACCGCACTTGGTGCAGGAGACAGGCCCCCTCGGGCTCCTCCTCCTCCTTTCTCTAGCGCCGGCACCCCCGAGCTCCATAGGGCTCGGCTCGGAGGTGCCGGAGGGCGGAATGGACGGACCCCCCTCGGGACGTCCACGGGTGGCCAGCAGGGTGTCCAGACGGATGGACATATCGACCAACTGGTCGAAGGTGAGATGGGTATCCCTGCAGGCCAACTCACGTTGAACGTCCTCCCGTAGGCTACATCGAAAATGGTCGATGAGGGCCCGTTCATTCCACCCTGCGTCCGCCGCTAGAGTCCGGAACTCTAGAGCAAACGCCTGTGTGCTCCTCCTCCCCTGTCTCAGGTGGACTAGACGCTCCCCCGCCGCTTTGCCCTCAGGTGGATGGTCGAACACGGCCTTGAAGCGGCGGGAGAACTCGGCGTAGGAGATGGTGTTGGCGTCCATCTTCCTCCACTCGGCGTTAGCCCACTCCAACGCCTTGCCCGTGAGACAGGAGATGAGGGCGGAAACGCTCTCGTGTCCCGAGGGCACCGGGTGTACAGTGGCCAGGTAGAGCTCCACCTGCAGGAGGAACCCCTGACACCCGGCAGCTGTTCCGTCATACGTCCTCGGGAGCGAGAGCCGAATCCCCCTGGGTTCCAGACCTGGGACTGGTGGACCGGCCGATGGGGTTGGCAGGGTAGGTGGAGGTGTGGGTACCCCGCTGGCCTCCCATCGGTGCAGGGTGTTGATGACGTCCTGTAGAGCGGTCCCCAGTTGTCGTATCTGGTCATCTTGGCCACGAACATGCTCCTCGAGCGACTCAGGCGTAACTGCAGATCCTGCTGATTCCATTTTGGTGTGTGATTCTGTCAAGGGGTGCTGAAGGTGGGTGTGGTGCATGAATCAAGCGCAGGACGCAGAAGCTCAGTCCAAAAGACTTTAGTGCAATATTCACGTAGAAAATAAGCACAATAAGCCCGAAGGCGAAATAACGGCGCACACAGGCGTCAAACAAACGGCGCACTAACATCTCTCCAAAACCTCTCCAAAACACTGGAGGGAAGTACGTAGCTCCAACACGAAACAGAAGAGCAATCACACACAAAGACAAACACACACAACGAGAACTAAATAGGACACTAACGAGGACTAACAAGACACAGGTGTACAACAACAAGACAAAACCAAACGAACATGAAACATAGATCGGTGGCAGCTAGTACTCCGGGGACGACGACCGCCGAAGCCTGCCCGAACCAGGAGGAGGAGCAGCCTCGGCCGAAACCGTGACACCGTCTCTGTCATTAATCAGGTGTCCTCTGGCCTGTCTTAACCCTTAATGTCAAAGAGCAGGACTTTCTATTTACAAATGTATCATTCGCCCATTGTCACGATCGTCTTGAAAAGAAGCGGGCCAAGGCGCAGCGTGAGATGCGTACATATTTATTATTTTGTACACCACAGCGAACAAAACAACAAACGATACGTGAAGTCCTACGGTACAAACACAAATCAAAAGGAACAAGAAACCACACCAAACGAATGCCTTACAGCTACCTAAGTATGGCTCCCAATCAGAGACAACGAGCTACAGCCGTCTCTGATTGGGAGCCACCCTGGCCAACATAGAAACATGAAACTAGAACCTAACACCCTGGCTCAACATACGAGAGTCCCCAGAGCCAGGGCGTGACAGTACCCCCCCCCCAAAGGCGTGGACTCCGACCGCGCCAACCAAACACAACAGGGGAGGGACCGGGTGGGCACTCCGCCTCTGCGGCGGATCCGGCTCCGGGCATGACTCCCACTCCCTCTCTGACCCCCCAAAGCGCCCCTGGTCCGGTCTGGCCCTGCTGGCCGGAACACTGGTGGAGCGGAATGCTCTAGCTCCGGAGTGGAGCAGCTGACCGGTGCCGGACCAGGCACCGGTGGAACAGGCACGGGCTGTGCCGGACTGACGACGCGCACCACAGGCTTGGTGCGGGGAGCAGGGACGGGCCGGACCAGGCTGACGACGTGCACCATTGGCTTGGTGCGGGGAGCAGGGACGGGCCGAACCGGGCTGATGAAGCGCACCACTGGCTTGGTGCGGGGAGCAGGAACAGGCCAGACCGGGCTGACGACGCGCACCATTGGCCTGGTGCGGGGAGCAGGGACGGGCCGAACCGGTCTGACGAAGCGCACCACTGGCTTGGTGCGGGGAGCAGGAACAGGCCGGACCGGGCTGACGACACGCACCATTTGCTTGGTGCGGGGAGCAGGAACAGGCCGGACCGGACTGGCAACACACCCCAGTACCTCTCGCCGTGCCTCTACATACTCCTTCCCCCTGGTGTCCAGTAACTCCCGTAACCTGGCGGCCTCCTCTGCCAACCCTCTGAACCACTCTATCCCGTACTCCTGCTGCCCCGTCGTCCACGGCGTGAGCCCCCCCCTAAAAATTTTCTGGGCTTGTCTCTCCCCCGTGGACCAGGCCTCCATGGTTCTCGCCCAACTCTCACTCCACTGCTCCCAATTCCAACCTCTCTCCTCATCACGCTGCTTGACCCAGTCGTGGTGGTTTCTTCTGTCACGATCGTCTTGAAAAGAAGCGGACCAAGGCGCAGCGTGAGATGCGTACATATTTATTATTTTGTACACCACAGCGAACAAAACAACAAACGATACGTGAAGTCCTACGGTACAAACACAAATCAAAAGGAACAAGAAACCACACCAAACGAATGCCTTACAGCTACCTAAGTATGGCTCCCAATCAGAGACAACGAGCTACAGCCGTCTCTGATTGGGAGCCACCCTGGCCAACATAGAAACACAAAACTAGAACCTAACACCCTGGCTCAACATACGAGAGTCCCCAGAGCCAGGGCGTGACACCCATCAACGGTTTTCAGAGTTACCTGGAATGACAGAGGCAGGTATTGGATTCTGGCTCAGAAGGACCAAGCTGTTACGTGAATTATTTAACAAACTATTTCAGTGTATCTGTGCGTCTCCCAAAAGGTTGTAAGTCTTTTGGATTTAAGAAACGGACAGAGTCCCGGTCTGCATAGTCAGAGATTTATTCATTGAGAATTCTGCCATCACAATTTCAGAGTCCATCTTTTATACTCACACGTCATACAAAAATCCCTCCTCTCTGTAGGCGGGCTGTAGTTTGCCACTTTAAAACTGCTCTCCTGACCATCACACACACACACACACACACACACACACACACACACACACACACACACACACACACACACACACACACACACACACACACACACACACACACACTCTTCCAAGCCTAACAGTCACTCTCCTCCCTAAATTCCTGAGTTATCTTGGTTTCTCAGTTGCCTGTAGACAGTTCTCCTTGTCCTTTGTTGTCTGGCCTAACTCTTACTCACATTGCTAAATAGTAGCTCAATGTCATAGTCTTTACTGGTCCTACACTCACACATTCTAACACATTTCACACAGTTTCAGTGTGTAATAATTACTCATTAATAATTATTCTATCAGGGAGACAGATTAAAAAGGTGAGTGATAGGGGCTGCAACTTTACAGAAGAAATTATCTAAACCATCTGACCCAGATGTTTTTTTGGAGTCAAGTTTAAGGAGCTCCTTTTGCACCTCAGACTCCTGCAGGGAGAAACTGTGTAGCGGGGCAGGGGAAAAAGAGGGAGGAGCATCAGGGCTAGTCGCTTTAGAAGGGCTGGGAGATGAAGTGTTGGACGGGCAAGGAGGCATGGCTGAGTCAAATAGGAATCTTGACTTAATGAAGTGGTGATTAAATAGCTCAGCCATACGCTCCTTGTCAGTAACAACCACATCATCAACATTAAGGGACATGGGCAGCTGTAAGGAAGAGGGTTTATTCTCCAGGTCTTTCACCGTTTTCCAGAACTTCTTGGGGTTAGACCCACAGAGAGAGAACTGTTCCTTAAAGTAACTAACTTTGGCCTTCCGGATAGCCTGAGTGCACTTACAGTATTTCTCATTTGCCTAAACGACAGCCAGTCAGCCTGAGTATTTGTGTGCCGAGCCTTTCGCCAAATGATGTTCTTGAGATGGAGTAGCTCTGCCAGATCACGGTCGAACCAGGGGCTGAACCTGTTTTTAATTCTAATTTTCTTCATGGCGGGATGCAGGGCTGTGTTCCAAACAAAACAACTACGCTTGCTCTAGTTCCTCAACGGCACAGCTAGGAGAGCTCAAAAAAGTACCTTATAGTTGAAGACACTTCTTTGAGTCACAAAAGTGCTTGCAATTACTTAGGAACTGTGCACACTTAGGAACTGTCCACACCAGGTAGACCTCTCACTCAAACCCTTCTCATTTCTTTGTCTAATGTTGCACCTACCCCAAATTAGCAAATCTTAGCATGTTACTGAATGTATCCAGAGTATTTTCTGATTTCGTTATTGAAAAGTACAGTAAATGTAAAATGCACATAAAATCAACAGTGCAATGTTTGGATTCAGTCTTGTCAGGTGAACTGTTGTGTCCTCACCTAATAATGTCCTCACCTAGCCTAATAATTTTCCTGTTCCATTTTCATTGCTACCATGGTTATGCATATTCTTTTCATATTTCTTCTGTAAGAAACATTTCAATATCCATATAGGCCAATTTCCTACCAGTGTAAAGGGTTAAGAAAAAAAAGTGTTATTTTAATTAATGACCATTTAACTAAGTTCTAAGAGACTTGTCAGAAGAGTTGCCATTGATAATGAATAATTGGTAACCATGTCTTTGCCCTCGTCCCTGGTCCCCCTCTCCTGGCCCACCAGCCCCTAATTAAACTCCTTTGGGATCCCTACATTCCTGTGGTGAAAACTCACTGCTGGATCCCATTTCCTGCAGCCTATGTAGAGAACACATGCATACAAACACACATGGAGATTGTTATCCGGTCAAAAGGCCATGTAATCCAACCCCTTTCCTTTTGAACTGCTATTTTCCTCTGTTTAAATTCTAACAATGAAGCATACTTGGTTCAGTCAAGGTTCAGTTGCAATCCTCCTTTTAGATACTGTGTTTCCTCCATGGTACTCTTCTTAGAGCATAATTAGTATGTGTGTTTTATCAATTCAAATAAATTAGTTAACTTGACCCTTCACATCCTCAAAGCATACCGACGTATGGGTTGAGTTTGTAGACTATTGCTATGTTGGGCACTGACTGGAAAATATGTCAGAAGAGTCCATCACATGGGATTTACACACATTACTCCCATGAATAGGCAGACAGGCCTCTCCATCTGGGGGAACACATGCTGTCTGGACCACCATGTTTTGTGGAAGCGTTTTTCATTTGATTTTGGATTAAATCATTTTTATTTTATTTTCGAGACTAAATAATGATGAGCATTGTTTCATTTCTAAGTCCACAAAAAACCCTACAGCGTTTGCCCTGCTAGCTCAAAGTTTTATAGTCTTGCCCTGCTAGCTCTAAAGGAGACAGTTCTGTTTCAGTCAGAGCTCCAGTCCAGGCCAATTAGCTGCCTCTTCACAACTTGATCACCTGCTTAGGTCACTTAACTTCCTGCCTGCCCACTAAATCCACTTCAATGAAACCATTAGGTGGTGAAGTGAAACCCAGCTGACCCTGCACTGCAGTACTTCAGAAGGACTGGCCCATCTGCTTCATAAAAGAGACTATAAAAACTGTTCAACTGTTCAACGATGCTTCAGTCCACAGTATCCTTCATAATAAAAAACAGATGTTGTTATGAAAATGTATGATTGTGCTGGGGGTTTGTGTAATTGGTTAAATAACGTGATCGTATTGCACTCAGTTGATATGGATCCAGCAATCCAATGGGACGCATTCACACACGCACACACACACAATAGAGTAGAGTACGCAGGTGTGAGATAATGCAACCTGGACTCAGGGGTCAACGTAACATAGTAAATGTACATTTGTTCCCCTCCATTTAGTATTATATGTTACGTTTCGTATGAAATGCTTTAATTTGTGGATGTCCATCATCCCCATTTCATATGATATGTTACTTCCTCCAATTCGTATGATATGTTATGAATTCCAATTCGTACAATAAGATACAAGTTGACAATACATATCATTTGTTACGAATTCCAATTTGTTGTAGCTAATGTAAGCCGGGTCATTCCATGAAAAGAGTGCCTTTTGTGTCCCTTTGCATAACACGTCAACGCTCTTACCCATAGAGAAACAGGCTAGATATGTTCTAACAATTTAAAAAAAATTGTGAAGATTGCATTCAATTGCCCCTCCCAGTTGCACACAACAAGCTTCCATTCCCCCCTGTCACAAGGGGATTTATAGATTATTTAAGATAAAGTCGTCAACTCACTTTATTTGGCACTTAATAGGCAGTTACTATAGTCTTTTAAAAATATTTTATCTCTTGAGATTGGAAAACACATTTTTTGTTAAGTTGAACATATGCTCTTTATGAGAGAATGTAAAATAAATAAGGTTTTTACACTACTCAAAATACACCTAATTGGTGGAACAACCCTGCTAGGCTTGGGGTTAAGGGTTAAGTTTAGGGTTAGGGGAAGGGTTAGCTAACATGCTAAGTATGTAGTTGCAAAGTAGTTAAAGTAGTTGCAAAGTAGCTAATTAGCTAAACTGATAAAGTTGTCTGTGATGTGATTCGAACACCAACCTCCCTACTTTATTTTTTGGCTTAAGTAACCTACTCTCCTATGTAACCATACCAAACATACTAATTGGAGGGGCATAAATGTATATTTACTATGTTACGTCTGGTCTATGCAGCCTGGCTGGATGATGACTGCAGGCAGATGTGTTTACATGTGTACATTAGATGTAAATCAGCTCCCCTCCAGGGCTTTCCTCTCATTGAGCCAATGCAAAGGAGTCCTTGACTGTATCTGATTTCAATCACAATCACTTCAACACGACCATCTCCATCATTCGTGTGTGTATGACTGAAACATGACATTAACAAGCAGTAAAATATGATTAACGATTTCAATGTTACTTTTGCCCTGGTATAACTGTTCCTATGCTTTGCTCCCTCTCTCTCTCTCTCTCTCTCTCTCTCTCTCTCTCTCTCTCTCTCTCTCTCTCTCTCTCTCTCTCTCTCTCTCTCTCTGTGTGTCTCTGTCTCTCTCTCCCTCTCTCTCTCTCTGTAAGCCCATTTTTCAGAGGCTACAGTGTGTTCAGCAGACTAAAGGCATCTCTAGCCTAATCCCTCACACTTCAATGGGCAAGGAGGAGGCTGTTCCACCTTGAAGCCTCCCAATCAGATAACCCTAGGGCTTAGGTTCCCTCGCCCTACTCACACCCCTCCCGCCCTAGTGGGACATACTCATTGAATGCTCAGCTCACGCTGTCTCCCCATTGCATCATCCCTCCATCCCTCCATCCTTTTCCAGTGACTTAGTCCCGCTCCAGGGACTGAGGAGGAGAGGATTACAGCTTGTGGAGAGAGCCTAAGGCTCTTGAAGCAGCTTGTTTACCATTAGGATCTATTTCCTTCCAGTGGAGCCAAGGACTTTCTTTCATTCTTTAATTGCAGCAAATCTTGATACTGCATGGCTTTTCATGAGAGGAAGTAAAGAGAGAAGGGAGTAGGTTTGGGATTCTATGTGGTGAGGAGGAGTTGATCGACTCGTCGTCCTATTCATCACCTCCCTGTGTCCACCACTGCTGTCTGAATGAATAGCAGCTTGTAGATGCAGTGGTGAAAAGGAGCACTGTTTGAGGACTCCCTTTGTCTGTATTAACTGTTCCTATGGCATTTGTGGTTGTCTCCACTTACAGTGGGAAATGTCATGGTTTGACTCTTTATTTTTCACTTGTTGATAGCGATCATTTAAGCTAGCAGGAAAAACACTGGTCAGAAAATAGCGATATGCATTTCCAGCACCCTTCCTTTTACAGATCATTGGTTAAATGAATCTGTATGAATTAGCATTTCATGTTTTATTAGTCGTATGTACGGGATACGCATGGTATACATCGTCCAACGAAATGCTTACTTGCAGGTTCCTTCTCAACAATGCAGCAACAATAAAAAATTAAAAAACTGTGTGCACGTGCGTGCGTGTATTATGTTCCAGACAGTGTATGCAGACAGCCTCGCCAGGCCTCCCTCAGCAGATTGTTGATCTAACATCTCCTGCATTCTGATGCTCCCTACAACAGATTCACTTGCAAACAATGTCTGTTCGCAGAGTAATGAGCTCTCTTTCTCTTTCTCTTTCTCTCTCTCTCTCTCTCTCTCTCTCTCTCTCTCTCTCTCTCTCTCTCTCTCTCTCTCTCTCTCTCTCTCTCTCTCTCTCTCTCTCTTTTTCTCTCTCTCATTCTCTCTCATTCTCTCTCGTTCTCTCCCCCCCTCTCTCTCACTCTGTTTTTTTGTGTCCTTGATGTCCTATTTTTCTTTGAGAATTGTTTTTCAATCCTCTTTTTGTCATTTCTCACCTCACCCCTGTCTGCAGTAGATGTGATACAGAAGAACGCCTAGTGCTCAACATGCTCCTCTAACAAGAGCATTTCCAGCTGGCAGTTATTCAGTCAGATAATAAAATGTCAGGAATACAACTGTGCCCAGACTTTTGTGATAGACGGAAATGCCGAAATGTTTACTGTAACCGTGCAAATTTTTTTTTTTTAGCTTTCTTCTGTATTGGTACTTCTATTACTATTGTATGACTCCTTTGCACAAGTTATTTAGTTGACTTTCCCCTTGAGTGACTGTTGGAGGGCTCCTAAGGTATTGTTAAAGATAGAGGTACCTTTTTTAGGTTGGGAAATGAATGCTTTCCCAAAGGAGTACATTTGCAGGATTTACTCTCTCTTTTTCCTCCCAGATGAAAACAACTATCACAGTTTTAAGCACTCAGGACTTGTTGTTGAGATCTGTAGAGATGTGTGGAAGTGTGTTCTTTTGGTGACAAAAACAGCAAGGGACAGGAAGGTATATTTAGAGGCTGGGGCAGCATTGATGCTTTCTACTGTGTGTGGGGGGGGGGGGGGGGGGGGGGGGGGTGCATATGTGTGTGTGTGTGTGCATCCCTGTGTGTGTTCTGTGTGTGTTTTCTCGCTTGTTGCTCACAGTCAAAGCCAGGTGCAATCTGGAGGCACTTTGTAGAACAGCATCATGGAGAGGAGAGATAACAGGAGGTTGAGTGGAGGAGGAATAAACATACATTTTCAATGGTACCTCTTACTGCAGTGGCACAGACAGACAGCTCCCTGTGTGTTTTTCTCTGGGCCTCATTGTGTCTGTCGGCAGCTGTGTCTTTGCCCAAAAATAGCTTGGCACCTCAAACACAAAACAAATGGCATCTCAAAGAGACAGCTACCCCCGGGTAGATTTCCCTTTCCTACCTCTGTGTAAGGCTGAACTCAAAGTGACATGGGCCCTTCTATGTTGAGTTTTGATTTTGTATGTGTGTGGTTATGTGTGTGGTGTGTGTGTGTGTGTGTGTGTGCCTCAGTGTATGTATGTACTGTATGTATGTACATCCCACCCACCACTCTCTAAAACTTGGTGTCAGGGTGTTAGTGGTGTGTCTGGGGGATGTCGAACAGCTTAGATAGCCTACATCACATCACCGTATTCATCACTACTGACCTTTCTCTCATAGGTTAAAGATGTCCAGGGGTACTGAGAGGAGAGGCAATTTTATGTTCATCCATTGTTTGAGCTATGCGTTGTTAAGGCTGAGTACATCTTTATACACCCCACATTTTTCCTGGTCTTTTTAATGTTATTACACACCAATCACAGGCATTTAAAGCTGCTGAACGGAACGGAAGATGCAGCTGATTTGACATGTGATGGTTCATCCTTGGCTCAGAGTGCTGGCTGGTGGATTGGACACATGCCTGGGCTCACTGCAGAGACAGAGACAGGCCAGCTGTGGCAGTGAATGAGAGAGAGGCTAAGGCGGCCTAACCACAGCTGCTGCTGCAACCGCAAAAGAGGGGAGGAGGAAGGGAGAGAAGGAGGAGCAGGACTTGGCCCTGCTTAATGGCCTTGACCCAACCACCTGGCCTGAGTTTGAAGGAGAGAGAGAGTACAGGCCAGGCGAGGCCAGGCAGGGTTTGAAGGATGGGGTGCTAATTGAGGGTAATGAGTGAAAGATCTCCTCTTTCGAGGCCTGTCTGTCTGCCTCAGGCTGGGCTAGTGGGAGTCAGGTCAGGGAGCTCAGAGCCTCCTTGTGCTGTCATCTGGCCTGATTTGTGGGGCCTGGTTCTTTCTGTAGACTAGATCACTTTCATTAGCACATAGAGGTGCCCTGCCTGCCTGGACAGCACTGGGCTTGAGTTACAAGCTGCTCACATCACACAAAGAACAGATGGCGAGAACAGTGGACATTTTCATACAATGGGTATACGCTATGCAAGTGATGCGGCAAGTATATAGTAGAAGCGGCAAATAGTAGCCTGAAGTTTTGTAGGCTTTTTGAATGTTATTCAATGGGAAAAAAACCTAATGAAAGGCATCTGGCAGAAATACATTTATCCACAAACACGAATATAATTGTTTATATATCTTATATAACTGTTTTCATGAATTTGATGATTTAATCGTCAAGCCCATTAAAAAAAACAGGGAAATGAACACGGAAGTATGACATTTACATTTTAGTCATTTAGCAGACGCTCTTATCCAGAGCGACTTACAGTTAGTGGGTGCATACATTTTCATACTGGCCCCCCGTGGGAATCGAACCCACAACCCTGGCGTTGCAAACGTCATGCTCTACCAACTGAGCTACACAGGGGGCCAATAGGAACGCGTCACTTGCATAGTGTATAGTAAGTGATGAAACTGAATGAAATATTTGTTTATTGTTGTTATACAGTATCACATTAGCGCAACATGTTTGTGTGAAACATTTAAAATACCTATCACTTTTAGCAATTGTGAATCATTGACTGTAACAAAATTACAACAGGAGCCCAAAGTGTTGACATCCCAAGTGAGTAAAGTGAACTGAGCAGCGAATGTAGTTAGTTTGTGGTTACACAGGCAGCCCAACCAGAAAATCTTCACTCACTCTGACTCTACATTTCTCTCACCTCAGAGGTGACTGCACTTTTACTTTGTTCACCAAACCTAATCTGGGCTCTGAGGCTGTGGGAAAAGACGCCATATGGCATCACTGAGTTCTATATATCACCACAACATTAATACAACGTCTGCCCAGCCCCCGGCCACGCATTCTGCTATTTTCATGTGGAGAATAGGACAATTGACTGCTTTATGCAGTAACAATTTACTTAACATATTACCAGAGGCTCCAAACAAGATCATTCTGGCTCTATTGTCCCTGTAATTAGTACTTGTGTCCACAATATATTGTGTGTGTCTTCCTATTTGTTCTGTAATGTGTTGGGCTAGGATATGGTTAGCAGTCACCATATGTTCCAATGGCCATGGCTCTTTGTCAGGGCCTAGCATCTTTGTCAGGCCTCAGCATCTTTGTCAAGCCCTAGCATCTTTGTCAAGCCCTAGCATCTTAACTACTGTCTGGAGCTGATCCACCCAGATGGGGAGAGAGCGCCCCAGGGCCTCCCTCGCTCCTGGGCCCTTTGACGGGGGACTCAGAGGAGCAGAGTGAGGGATCCGCTGAGGACCCCGTGGAGGATTCCAGCTGCGCTCAGCAGCCATGGAGCCAACCAACGTCCCATGTGACCGACAGTGTAATGTAATAGCCCAGCCGGTTAGCGCTCTTCCCCAGAGGGTTGGCTCAAGCTAACCGGAGAGAGAGAAGAAGGGGGAGAGAGAGAAGAGAACGGCAAAGAGAAGAGAGAGGGAGAGAGGGAGTGTGGGGAGGGGGAGAGAGAGAGAGAGAGTGTAAAAAATAGTAAAAGAGAGCGATTTGAAGGCCACAGTGGAGCAGACCTCTCGTCTCTTCTCATCTCTGGGCCTGGAGAGATTGGCCTGGTTTGGGTGACTCTGGCCTTATTACTCTCTCTAAGTGCACTGTGTCATCTGAGTGCTGGGGAGCTGTTCTCTCCTCACTTCTGGCCTGTTGAACCACAGCCTACAGCAGCTCCAGCTCAGCACTGGGTCCAGGGAGGTCTCCCCTGTGTTAATAAGTGGTAGCTTCGTCGGCCATATTGCCCCTGGTGCTATTCATGTCACTGGTACAAAGCAGTTTTTAATTGCCCTGTATCTGGTGTTAGATGTATATTTAACTATGTTAAAGAAGATACATTTTTAATGTCTGTTTGATTAATTTGGCTAACTCTGAAGTTATCTCAGCTGCCCTCAACGTTTAATAGTCCTCTTCTAACCTTATTGTATGTTTCTAACCATCAGCCTGTCATACTGAGCTCTGAGGTAAGAGGAAATCTCCCTCCTCACTGACAGTGTGTAGTCAAAGCCCAGGTCTTATCCTCTAAAGGCTCATCAGATAAGATGTGGGTGCAGGCAGCAGGCTCAGGCATCAGGCACCAGAGAAGGTGTCTAGAGGAGAGGGATTTCTCTCCAGCTGGTTGAGGCAGAATACATCATCCCTGGGGCCTACTGCTGGGCTGCTCGGTCTGGTAGGTAACTGACATCTAAACCCCTAGAGTCGATGTCTGCGCCCTTGCGGAAATCTAATTATAATAATGAGATATCCCTAGCTTGAAAGGTTGCAGAGCTACAGCAGTGTTTGTCACACCATGAGACATCCCGGAAATCGGAATTCTCACGAATTTGCCCTCAGAACAGCCTCAATTCGTCAGGGCATGGACTCTACAAGGTGTCGAAAGCGAGATCAAGGTGTAAGATATCATAGCTTTCACCTGGATTCACCTGGTCAATCTATGTCATGGAAAGAGCAGGTGTTCCTAATGTTTTGTACCCTCAGTGTATATGGAAGTCAGTGGCGGCTGGTGGGAGGAGCTATAGGAGGACGGCTCATTGTAATGGCTGGAATGGAATCAATGGAACTGTATCAAACACATCAAACATATGGAAACCACGTTTGACTCCGTTCCATTTATTCCATTCCAGCCATTACAATGAGCCAAACCTCCTATAGCTCCTCCCATCAGCCTCCACTGATGGAAGTAGTTTAGTGCCTAAAAAAAGTGGTTAAATATTTGGCTAAACAAATATAAATACATTCCTGATATTTCTTATATCTCTCAGACTTCAAAACAAACTTTCTCTTTGTACTTTTTTTAAAACTACATTTTGGGGTGGAAATAATGGAAGATGTAGGCTATCCTCAAGAGTTTTGTACTGTCCAGGGCTCATTGATTAGTTCATGCTCAGCACATATTCCTCTCTGCTCCAGTTAGGCACTTTAGTAGTAGTAGTTTGGTAGAGATTTTTCTAAAACCCTTTTGGCTAAATATCTATTGAATGTGTGAACACCAAGTGTGAGTGTTCTCTCATAAGCAGTTAATGTCATGGTAACTGTCACTGCTGTGTGTGTGTTGTTGTGTTTGTGTCAGTGTCTGTGGGACTATTACTGTAATGCAACCTTAAGAGCACTTTTATATATAACTTTAATGTTCCCAGCATGACACCAATCGCACAAGGGCACGCTGGGATTCCAATATCAGACTGCTGGAAATAAAACCTCAAGTGCAGTGATCTTTTCATTATGTTTTGACAAAACGGCTTCAGAGAGAAATTAGCTGTAGCTAAAGGAGAGGAGAACGCTACAGATCTTTACTCTGCAGCAGCCAGATACAGTATTTACTCTCATCCTTGTCCCGTCCATTCAGGACTAGTGGGAAGGAGCACTAATCATCTTAGTCCCAGTTACAACTAAATCATGGCACTCACTGTGCTACAGTGTTGTACCAACTGGAAAAACCAACTGGCTTCTGTAGACAGTCTAATCAACAAGGTTTACAGAGATGACTGTTACAGGAAGGGGTCGCAGTTCCAGAGTGATCCACTAGGTGTCATCCTGTCCACCTGTGTATTTATGTCCTCACTTCCCTGTGTTCCCTTGCTCAGTTTTCTCTGCTAGTTTCACTATGCCAAGCAGTACTAATCAGTGTCTGATCGCGGTACGTTTGGACAGGTACGTGAGAAGTGTTCTCCCTGTTTAGTTACCATTTTAGTCACAGTTAGTATTTCGTATTTTGGCTGGCAGCCTGCTTTTTGGAGTCTTATTTGCTCTGCCTTTCTTTTTCGTGTAAAGTCCGTTATTTTGTATCCTGGCTTCGGGACCATCAGTAAAGATCCTTGTTTCACCATCTCTGCCTACTGCCTACTGTCTATCCTGCACCACACCTGGGTCGCACCGCACCTGGGTCACACCTCACACCAACCCTTACACATGACTAAATAAATGAAGCGACTGTGAGACTTCAAATTAACAGGGGAGACTCTCCTCTCTCCGTCTGTTCATCCATCTGAGATCGACTAGTGTTGTCCTCGATGTAGGATGAGATGTTCCATCATGGGTGACAGAAGCCTTCACGACAACACAGGGGTCTGTCATAACTGCATCTGAGGCAATCACTGGCTCAGTTTGCGTGTATAGTGTCCATCTGAGCTCCACTCCAGCCGGTTGCACAGGTCATTGAGGTCTGGTCAGTCAGACCAGACTCCAAAACCCGCATTCCAGTTTTCCATTGGCCTTCCTCCTGAAGCCCAGGAAGTTGTCCTCAGGGTCCGTGGCCAGTGGGACCTTCCTCCTCCTTAAGTCCAGAAGGAGGGAGGCTCTGGTTAACTCCCTAACTGTTTTGTCGTCACTGTTGAGCATGTTCAACAGGTGAGTCAGTCTGGTAGCAGTGTAAATCCACTAGACATTCGGGACACCCAAACCGCCCCCCCCACACTTTGGCTCAGGAAGATAACGTCACGTGTGGTGTGTGTGTTTAAGCATAGCCACTTTCTCACTACTTGAACAGTTTTGTTATTCATTTCCCTCAGAACCTTCGTGGGATATGCACATTGGCAAACAGATGTTGAATCTTTGCTAGCGCCACCTCTCTCACAGCTTCTAGCTTCATGATCACAGGCAGAGGGGAAATGTCAATCATATCAAGCCTGGTTGAATACTCATAGACTCCTCAACTTGTTCCCCCTACTCGCCAGCAACATTAAACGTATCTTGGCATGGTTCTGTTATAATCTCCACCCGGCACAGCCAGAAGAGGACTGGCCACCCCTCATAGCCTGGTTCCTCTCTAGGTTTCTTCCTAGGTTTTGCCTTTCTAGGGAGTTTTTCCTAGCCACCGTGCTTCTACACCTGCATTACTAGCTGTTTGGGGTTTTAGGCTGGGTTTCTGTACAGCACTTCGAGATATTAGCTGATGTAAGAAGGGCTATATAAAATAAAATTGATTGATTGATTGATATGTTTCGTGATGAGAGTACACTCTGATTGGTTTATTCTTTAGTGTAAATGTTGGGGGCTTATCAATTCAAAAAGTAATCTGTGCGAGAGAGCATGTCTTTGATAACATGCTCCTCTCTGGAGGAGATCTGAATGTCATCAGCATACCCCTGTACTGGGTTCGGTGACCGCACAGGGGCTGGGGCATTGCCATTTCAGCCACTGGTTGATGGCTAGGATGAAGTAAAAAGCACTCCATGGTCAGCCTGTTTTTATCCCAACCCTGAGTGGTATTGGTTCAGTCAGCTGCTTCCCACAGATAACTTGAAGAAAAGAGCCTTTGTACACATCGGATATAATGTCCACATAAGGTTGAGGCAGTTGTATTTCCTCAAGGGCATTTATCATTACACTATGTGACAAAGTACCAAAGGCATCTCTAAAGTCCAGAACACAGTGTAAAACTTTGTGGATTCATGCTTGCAGTCTTCAATTCCAGTTTTAGGCAGAAAACATGCTTGTTCAAGCCCTGTCTGTCTATATACTGTACTGAATGCCTGTTGTTTGGGAGAGAGAAGGCCTGTATCTACGAGCCATGGTAGTATATGGGCGAGCAAGCATTTCATGAACACTTTATAGACAGAGCGTAAGAGAGAGATGTCTATCCATGTAGGAGGATAATCTGGAACAGTGTATTTTTGGGGTATTCTGTGGATAAGAGCACCTTTCCAAGAGTCAGGTACCTTTCCATTAATCAGACAGGCATCGAAGAATTCCATGAGGGCATGGGAGGACTGAGACCTTGTGGCTTTTAAAGTCTCATAAGTGACACCATCTGATCCACTTGCCTTGTTGTTTGGTAGGGAAGTCAAAACATTATCTACAGTGCCTTCAGAAAGTATTCACACCACTTGACTTTTTCCACATTTTGTTGTGTTACAGCCTGAATTTAAAATGGATTAAATTGACATTTTGTGTCACTGGCCTACACACAATACCCCATAATGTCAAAGTGGAATTGTCAAGGCTGAGGTGTATGTGGTGTGGGAGTCAGGCGCAGGACACCGAAGCTTAGTCCAACAAAGTTTACTTGTGAACCACAAGGCAAAGATACAACGATGGGCCTCAAACAAAACAGAGGCGAGCCATTACGCAAACTATGCGTAAAACAATAAAACAACAAAACAGAGAAAAAACACGCAGCACTACGGACAGGAGAAAAACAACACACAACCTAACCAGTACAACTCAGGCAACTTATAGAACACGTAATCAGACACAAACGGACACAGGTGTAACAGACAGACAAAAGCAATCAAACATAGAAACATTCAACGGTGGCAGCTAGTACTCCGGGGACGACGAACGCCGAAGCCTGCCCGAACTAGGAGGAGGAGCAGCCTCGGCAGAATCCGTGACAGGAATTATGTTTTTAGAAATGTTTACAAATTAATAAAAAATGATAAGATGAAATGTCTTGAGTCAATAAGTAATCCATCCCTTTGTTATGGCAAGCCTAAATAAGATGAGGTTTAAAAATGTGTTTAACAAGTCACATAAGTTGCATGTACTCACTCTGTGTGCAATAATAGTGGTTAACATGCTTTTTGAATGACTTCCTCATCTCTGTACCCCACACATACAACTATTTGTAAAGTCCCTCAGTCGAGCAGTGAATTTCAAACATAGATTCAACCACAAAGACCATGAAGGTTTGCAAATGGCTCGCAAAGAAGGGCAACTATTGGTAGATAGTAAAAAATAGAAAAAGCAGACATTGAATATCCTTTTGAGCATGGTGAAGTTATTAATTACGCTTTAGATGGTGTATCAATACACCCAGTCACTACAAAGATACAGGCGTCCTTCCTAACTCAGTTGCCGGAGAGGAAGGAAACCGCTCAGGGATTTCACCATGAGGCCAATGGTGACTTTAAAACAATTACAGAGTTTAATGGCTGCGATAGGAGAAAACTGAGGATGGATCAACAACATTGTATTTACTCCACAATACTAACCTAAATGACAGATTGAAAAGAAGGAAGCCTGTACAGAATACAAATATTCCAAAACATGCATCCTTTTTGCAATAAGGCACTAAACTAAAACTGCAAAAAATGTGGCAAAGAAATGTCCTGAATACAAAGCGTTATGTTTGGGGCAAATCCAACACAACACATCACTGAGCACCACTGTTCATGTTTTCAAGCATGGTGGCATGTTATGGGTATGCTTGTCATCGGCAAGGACTGGGGAGTTTCTTTAGGATAAAAATAAACGGAATAGAGCTAAGCACAGGCAAAATCCTATCGGAAAACCTGGTTCAGTCTGCTTTCCAACAGACACTGGAAGATAAATTCACCTTTCAGCAGGACAATAACCTAAGCACAAGGCCAAATATACACTTGTTGCTTACCAAGATGACATTGAATGTTACTGAGTGGCATAGTTACAGTTTTGACTTAAATCTTGAGAATTTATGGCAAGACTTGAAAATTGCTGTCTAGCAATGATCAACAACCAACTGGACAGAGCTTGAAGAATTTGTAAAATAATATTCAGGTGTGCAAAGCTCTTAGAGACTAACCCAGAAAGACTCACAGCTGTAATCGCTGGCAATGGTGATTCTAACATGTATTGTCTCAGGCGTATGGATACTTATATAAATGAGATATTTCTGTATTTCATTTTCAATTCAAACATTTCTATAAACATGTTTTTACTTTGCCATTATGGGGTATTGTATATAGATAGGTGAGAAAAAATTAACATTGAATCAATTTTGAATTCAACAAAAAGTGGAATAAGTCAAGGGGTATGAATACTTTCTGAAGTCACTGTACCTCCTCAAGCACACATATAAACACACACACACACACACACACACTGGCTACAGCTTAACCATGAGCTAACACAAATCATAAACTAACATGTGTTGGTACTGTAGTTAATGCAGCACGTGCGTGCATGCATCTCCTCCGAAGCGGAGGACAACCCTCTACCTCCACTGTGTTTTGCTCCTTCGTGGAACGGCTGCTATGGCAACAGCAAGTGTATGTCTGTGGGAGCGTTGGGGGATGGATGACGTGATGGAGTTTGCACTACGCAGGATGTGCTGTGATTGAGGATGTACCTTTAACCTTGTGTGCCTGAGTGAGAGTGAGTGAGTGAGAGAGAGAGAGAGAGAGAGAGAGAGAGAGAGAGAGAGAGAGAGTTGCAGTTTTAAAGCTAATTTCTTGCAATTTTACACATTTTGCAATGTCTTTGTATTCTATGATAGCTGAGTGACTCAACAAAAGCAATTGGTGCCACCTGGGGGCCGAGGCCCGTGGTCACGAAATCTGGCCATGATAACTACAAGATTTAGGTAGCTGGTTAGCCTAACTTACCTACCTTGCTAACATGGGCTGGTTGATCAACTGGACATAACTGACATGTTATAAATAGCTCTCTAAGGTCTGTCAGTGAATGACATAACAAGAGGGAAACTGCCCATTCTACTATTTCAACTCTAAACAGCATTAAATTGAAAGCCCGACTGAGTCGCTTTTTTTTAAGTAGGGACCCGTGATCTGTATTGACCCCGTTCTGGCTCTGGGTCCGGACCGCGGCCCACCTATTGAGTATGGCTGCACTAGATCGTGAATGAATGGAGAAAGCAACCGCTCCTAGCTCAGACTATAGAAGATTAACTGAATGGAACGGTTGGTTGAGCTGCTAGCTGACAAAAGGGAAACTTACATTGTTGGGGTCCTTTGACTCTTTTCCCGTGGCAGGTATTATTCTGACCCCTTGCTCACAGTCTCCTCTTAGTATGTTAATTTAACCTGCCACAATGTAAAGTCTTGTAGCGTTAAGAACAGAGTAGTGCAAAGAATGTGAGCGCGAGGCGAGGAAACTCAGGGCTTGATTGATCAGCATGCCTTTGACCCTCTACAGGGCAGCCATAGGAAGAGCTATGGTGCTGTTTGAAAGGCCTGGCTGGCTGGCTGGCTGGCTGGATGGCTGGCTGGCTGGCTGGCTGGCTGGCTGGCTGGCTGGCTGGCTGGCTAGCTGGCTGGCTGGATGGATGGCTGGATGGCTGGATGGCTGGATGGCTGGCTCTAGGGCTGGGAGACACCTGCTCTCAGCACACTTACTGTACACTGTGGGCCCTGCCAGGTGCTTCACTCTGTGTAATACAGCAGGGCACCAAGGATCAGGCTCTCTAGGAGACTTGGTCAGCATGGCCAAGCTTTTCTATTACATCTAGCTCACTTGGTGTAGTCAGACCCAGATATACTCCCCTGGGTTTCTCCTCAAGGTTACTTTAACATATATTCATGAGACAGGATGAGTGATCATCAGATTGTTTTCATCACGTTTGAGATATTTGTAATGCATTCATGCCATGCTTTAGTGCCTGTAACTTCAGATCTATGGTGTATTTTCTGTGAAGTAGCAGGCAGACTAGAGGCAGCATAGAAGAAGTCTCTGATAGCTGCTTGTACATACTGTAGCTGTAGAGTCAAAGCACCACCACCTGCAGGCTCCAATGACAGGTTCCAGCAGCAGCATGTCTCTACCCCCCACTCCTCTCCTCTCCTCGCCTCTGTGTCTTCACTCTGAGCTGTAAAACAATTTTCTAATCAAGGTTTAATTAGTGAAGGGAAGCTTTGCACTTCCCTCGCAACGATCGGTGGAGCCAAAATCAGAGCCGGTAAATGTTCATGCCTGCCTGCGGCGCCTGTAATGGGTAAAGTTAAGGGGACTCAGGGTGGTGGTGATATAGCCAATGCACCAGCGTGTGTTAGTTTACTGGCCCTGGAAGGCAGCTCTGCTATGCCTTGAATTCTCACTCAGAAAAACAATTACAAAAGGCACTGCAGGGGTGTTCTCATTCTCACCATCCACCATGTGGAATTGATCCCTATGCTTCTTTCTAACTGTTATTTCAATTGACTCAGTGGTGGACAGTTTTTATGGCCACCTAACCTAATCCAACAATGTGTGTGCGTGTGTGTTCGTTTGCGTGCACACGTGTGTGAGGTCGGTGAAGTGGGCTGTAGTCTGTAGTCTTTCTTTGGTTAACGAAACAATGTGACAAATACGGTTGCTCCGTTGCTGAGGCTAATGCCCACTGAATGCCACTGCACTTTGGTTAATGCAAAGTAGCCTGACATTTAAGGAACTTGGACTGCATGTAATTGGAGCTGTGGCCTTTCTGAAGCTCCTCTACTCCTCTCCTCCCCCTCTATCAGGACAAAGCAATGAAACACGCTCCCTCTCCTTCTCCCTCTCACTAACATGAAAAACAGCTTTCACGCTGCTCTCTCTCTACTGTATGAACAATAGTGTGCTGGGCCTGGGCAAATTGGTCACAGTTTTAAAAAGAGGTGAGGAAGGAAAGAAAGCATGGGGGACTTCACTTTAAACAGAAACTACAGTCTCTGTAGTGTAAGTTGAAATACATTACAGGGCATTTTCCACACACACTCTTTTATACTATACCAGTTTTTGGTAGTCAAGGTTAGTCTAAGAACTCACAGGGTGACTCACAATGGCCTGTCCAACAGGATGGTAAAAGAGTCAGACAATACCCTTTAGCTGTACCCATGGAACAACTGCATTGAGTGAACCCATTGCTCTCCTCTCGAAGGTTAACACCCTGAGGCCACTAGTCTTAGGGCTTCATTTAACTTGGCTCCCTTCAACCCTACTCAATTTGTGACCTCCAAAGGGAAAATTCTCTCAAAGACACCATAAAAGGGTCGTAAAATGCCATAAAATGCTATTAAACAGCATATTAATATCTGATATTGTTTGTAAAATGGGACAAGATTGGATTCCCTTTCGCGGTGCGGTAGGGAGAAAGGGCACAGGCCAGCAGAGGAAAGAAGGATATACTGCTTTAGTGATAAAGGTGACATAACAGTGTAACAGGGTGGAACTGTCTTGGCCTGTTTGGTTCCCAGGTGTGCCTCATAATTAAGGGCGTGCCCAAGCTATAAATGCTTGTCTGTTTCATTTATTCAGGGGATCCCCTTAGGAGTGTACAGGCTGGCGTGCCTTGGGAGGATGGGAGCAGTGACCATGGTGTAATCCAGATTCTACTGGAACCGAATCGTAAGAGTCTATGGAAAGAAGTACCCATCCACTGGCAGCTGTTCTCCTTCTCCCTTGGCACTCCTTCCTCAGTTTTATTTGATTGGTATGTATTTATTGTGTGTTGGCCAGCGATGATAGGAATGTAAATATTATGTGATACCTTGACGTGATTATGAGTACTTGTTCTGATGCTAAAACTGAGATGATGTAACCATGTTTTGCTTGTTGTCAGCAGTGTGTACCCGAAGCGCTAGGTGCTGAAGATTCCGTCTTTGAACGTACCTGAAATCTCTTATAGAAAAGAAAATGTATTTTGGTATCATGACATCTGACTGGTTATTCCCATGCTCCACTCCCTTATGTAAATAACCTGTGTTTTAGATTAATCCAGGGGACCTCATCTCACGTATAAAAAAAGGTGGCGTAGTATCGGCTACACATCTTATTTATGGTTAATTCCCCCACGTTACAACATTGTTCTTTTCCCCCTGTCCGCGGGCCACCACCAGGCCATATATCACTGCAGTAAAGATGTAGGAAGTGCCAAGAGAAAAAATCAAGGACAAGGATGATGGTGATATCTACAGCAACTATTTCACAGGCCTTATAGCGCTTTATTTAATCCACATTTCAGCACAGAAGTTGAAATTAATTATTTTTAGAGTACCTGGTATGGAAATAATTTTGCTAAGATTGAGCGGCTAAATACAGTTTGTAATAAGTATTTTTTTTTCACAGTTCATTATGTATTCATACACTTAGTTGTACTACGGCCTACTGTATCCATCCACGTGTGCAGCAACTAGTCCAGCAGCAGTTTCTGTATCACTATCAGTGATCCTTGTAACCAGATTGCTTCTCTGCTCAAGTGTCATCCCTACACTCAAGCGGCGTGGTATGTAGAAGGTTTCCCTCACTGACTTGACCTTATCAGCAGACATTAATAATTGCTCAGCCTGTAAATGTGGTGCAGAGACCTCCTGCCCACTTGACTGTGCTAATGCTTTATGAAAGCACAGAGAAAATACACCCAGAGTAATTAGTCCGCTGGAGGAAGTTTGTCGATGACCTATACTCCCCAAAGAGCAACAGGGTGTCACGCCCTGACTCTGGGGACTCTTATTTGTTGAGTCAGGGTGTGTATTTTCTATGTGGTGATTGTCTATGTTGTATATTCTAGTATTTGTATTTCTATGTTGGCCGGTGTGGTTCCCAATCAGAGGCAGCTGTCGCTCGTTGTCTCTGATTGGGGTCCATACTTAGGCAGCCTATTGGCACTAGTGTGTTGTGGGATCTTGTTCCGTGTTAGGTATGTTGTTTGTGTACCTTGGACTTCACGTTTCGTTTGTTGTTTTGTCATTGTTTATTCGGTTCAAATAAACATGTATGCATATCACGCTGCGCCTTGGTCTGACCCATCTATGAACGAACGTGACACAGGGTTTGGCGGCAGATTGACGAGAGCGGCATTTTCTGAGCTAAACTGACCAAGACGCACCTCCAACAACAACACACAAAACCACATATAATTCTGCCCATAAACAATTACCATTTCTCTCAACCAGTGGCATGTGGGCTTTTTAGGTGAGCGCTGATGCCGCCCTGTGATAAGCAGTGCCCACTTTGTCAAAGGCAGGGGCGCAAAATATGTTGCTTGGCGGTCCACCATCGTTATTTTCTGTAGCAGACAAAGGAGATGATTGTGGACTACAGGAAAAATAAGAGGACTGAGCACGCCCCCATTCTCATCGACGGGGCTGTAGTGGAATAGGTTGAGAGCTTCAAGTTCCTTGGTGTCCACATCACCAACGAACTATCATGGTCCAAACATACCAAGACAGTCGTGAAGAGGGCACGACAAAGCCTATTCCCCCTCGGGAGACTGAAAAGATTTGGCATGGGTCCTCAGATCCTCAAAAAATTATACAGCTGCACCATCGAAAGCATCCTGACTGGTTGCATCACCGCCTGGTATGGCAACTGCTCGGCCTCTGACCGCAAGGCACTACAGAGGGTAGTGCGTACGGCCCAGTACATCACTGGGGCCAAGCTTCCTGCCATCCAGGACCTCTATACGAGGCGGTGTCAGAGGAAGGCCCTCAAAATTGTCAAAGACTCCAGCCACCCTAGTCATAGACTGTTCTCTCTGCTACCGCACAGCAAGCGGTACCGGAGTGCCAAGTCTAGGTCCAAAAGACTTCTCAATAGCTTCTACCCCCAAGCCATAAGACTCCTGAACAGCTAAACATGGCTACCCGGACTATTTGCACTGCCCCCCAACCCCCACCCCATCTGTTTACGCTGCTGCTACTCTGTTAATTATTTATGCATAGTCACTTTAACTCTACCCACATGTACATATTACCTCAACTACCTCAACTAGCCGGTGCCCCCGCACATTGACTCTGCACTGGTACCCCCCTGTATATATAGCCTCCCTACTGTTATTTTATTTTACTTGTGCTCTTTTTTTCTCAACACTTTTTTGTTGTTGTTTTATTTTACTTTTTTATAAAAAAATAAATGCATTGTTGGTTAAGGGCTGTAAGTAAGCATTTCACTGTAATGTCTGCACCTGTTGTATTCGGGGCATGTGGCCAATACATTTTGATTTGTTTTTATTTGATTTGATAAAAACTATGAAATAACACATATGGAATCATGTAGTAACCAAAAAAGTGTTAAACAAATCAAAATATATTTTATATTTGAGATTCTTCAAATATCCACCCTTTGCCTTGATGACAGCTTTGCACACTCTTGGTATTCTCTCAACCAGCTTCACCTGGAATGCTTTTCCAACTGTCTTGATGGAGTTCCCACATATGCTGAGCACTTGATGGCTGCTTTTCCTTCACTCTGCCGTCCGACTCATCCCAAACCATCTCAATTGGGTTGAGGTCGGGTGATTGTGGAGGCCAGGTCATCTGATGCAGCAATAGGCTCACGATAACTCCTGATAAAGTTGGGTAGCTGATATTCAAAGCTTGAATAGCCAAATTGATTAGTCACAGGAATCAGGACTAATAAAGCCAATGCAACGGCCTGTTTTACAAACGTTGGGCCTACCACATGGATGGGCATTCAAAAAATTCCCTTGCAGGCTGACATGGTAGGCTACACCCCAGTAAGCATGAGCCTATGTCTTTTTTTTTGTGTTTTACAAACGATAGGCTTACCACATTGATGGGCATTCATACAATTCAATTTCAGGCAACACTGTAGCATACACCTCAGTAAGCACGGACCGACGCCAACGCCTTTTGGATGTATTTTTTTGTGCAGTCCAGACCGGCCTTGATTTCCACATCCATGGACATTGGTCTTTGGTCCGGTCCGTACCAATTCTGAACCAGTTATAGACGTCTATGTTTGGTTCAGAATTTGTCCGGTCCAGACCGGCCTTGATTTGGCCCAAACATAGAAGTCTATAAATTACTTATTTTCAACTTTCATTCAGAACCAGAAATGAGCCTGATTTCAACGTCCTGGGAAATATGTTTTTTAAACGTATGGAAAATACCTTTTCACCTTTCATTCAGAACCTAAATTGAACCTAACTTCAACGTCTGGAAAATACGTCTTTTTGACGTCTTTTCAACGTCATTTTGCTTACTGGGACTATTCTAGTTTTGCGGGGGTGACATTTTTTGGTCTCACCTAGGGCAGCAGAACGGCAAGAACCGGCCCTGAGTAAGTCACTTTATTTCTCCTGTCTCTCAAAGAGCTGAAGCCACGTGGGCAGAGTCTCTGGCAATCAAAAACGTATAGGCCTATGCAAAGCATATCATATCAAATTACCTTTACAGGACAGAGTTCATACGCTGCCCTTTAATAAAGCGTTCATTTTGTTGCTGCATGGCTGTCACTTGTGTAAATGAGTCCAAGGGGACTCTTAACAGTGGCAGGATAGATTAACTGTGTAAACCAAGTAACGAGATGCTCTCTACATGAAGCTCAGTGCCCTGTCTCTAGACCAGACTGGGAGATTCTTCACCGCATGGCTAGGCTACACCTCTTTACCATCAAATCAAATGCACTCCCTAATAAATTAAAACAACAGGCGGCTTACCCTCGTGACCAAATCGTTAGTGTCCACTTTCGGCTGACAGCTTAATCGGCTGTACTGCCTGACCCAACAAAATAAAACGGGACCGTTCTGCTGTAGCAGCATTTTCTCTCTCTGACCTTGCCCAAGCCAATAAAAGCCTCCCCTCCCCTGTCCTCCACCTCCCTCCATCCCGCCATCCGCTTTTCACAGTCTCATTAGGAGCACACAGCCAGCAAGACAGGACCAGATAACACACGTCATTAATACCTGGATCATTGCCTCTATTGATGGAACTGCCCATCCAAAGGAGGTGGTATTAATAGAGGAATGGGCGGCCAGGTGAGGCAGTATAATGATTCTGCTAGACACAGATACCAATAAGAAATCCAATAGAAGCAGTTGCAGGAAAGTCAGAGCCTCTATAGGTCGTTATCAATAAAACGTCACCCTTTTTTGGCTGCTAGGGGGCAAGGAGATCCCCAGCTCTGCAAAACCATTGACAACTACGTGCTGTTTTCAAGGGATTGTCTGACTACATTTCTCTGGTGTACTGAGATACCAAGATATAACTGACCTGACTGTGTAGAATCGATATGGTCATTGCACTCTTAATGAAGGGGGTGCTTTTTCACTCTGCTGCCTTTGGAAACCAATGACTAGTGGTTGGAAACTCTAAAATCCAATCTGGCTTTATTGCCGCCACAGTAGGCCAGTTAAGTGATTGCTTAAGTGGCTGCTTATTTAGGGTTTTGTTGCCTTTGAATTAATTTCACAGTTGATGCCTTTATTAATATGTATGCTATGTATGTTGACTGTAGAAAAACAACCTTTGCGGTCCTGCCTTGAAAGCAATAGAACGCTTGACCTTAGAATTGACCTTAGAATCATATTTAATTAACTCCCATTTAGACACAACGATATGGTTCACAATGAGCCTAAAATAAAATCTAACTCTCCTCTGTTGATCTTTTCTCTGTACCTCAAGGACATTAAAGCAAGGTGTGATGGATTAAGATGCGTCGTCATTAATGCGATTGGCCCTCCTCCGAGTCAGCCAGGCAGATAAAAGCAAATCGAAGGAGGGTTTAGCAGGTGATAAAAGATGTTTACTCATCCTCCCTCCAGCCCTGCGCGCCAAGCTGTGTTTGTTTACATTGTGTCTGCTTGTATTACAGCCTCTCTGCCTTGTTCTGCTCCAATTAATTACAACAACAGCTTCAATTAGACCTGTCTGTAATCTCACTGCTGTGAAACGGATTGCCACAGGTAGAGAACACACTCCACCGTAATGATATCGCATCCTGTTGGGAGAGAGGGAGGGAGGGAGGGAGAGACAGAGAGACAGAGGGCTCTATTTTAACAAACCTAACGCAACGGTAAATCTAAGCACAGGCGGTAGCACTATAGGTTCAGGGCTATTTTCACTATCACAATTATGGGCGCACCTGCTGCCGTTGGCGCGAAAGGGCTGGGTTTTGATGAATAAACAAGTTGTGGGTGTATCGAGGCTTGGCCCCTCACTGGCCAATCAGAACCTGCTCCATGGCGAAATATGTTGCTTCAAGTTGTGTATTTACGGTCTTTTGTGTATTGTCATGGAATCAACTCCAAATCCAATGTTAGTCCATTATAGTTTGTTAAATGGCTTACAGAAACAAAATAACAAAATGTAGACCTATCTTTGCTAGTTACGTTAACTTGAACCCATTTGCAGTCCACATTATTTTAAGTAATTGCATGGCTTCAATAGCATTCACACTGATATAGGGGCTAGGGCTACTGTAAATTGCATTATGGCTGAGCATGGACACGCCAAACATTGTCAATTAGCAAGATTCAATTCATTATTGATAAGGCCTAAAAAGATAACTAATAATTTGAATCAAATTCTAAACAAAACAAAACAAAACAACAACTTATTTTAAATAGGCTATGTCACACTTACAGGCACCATAAAGGTAGCCTAGCGGTTAAGAGCATTGGGCCAGTAACTGAAAGGTTTCTGGTTCGAGTCCCTGAGCTGACTAGGTAAAAAATCTGTCGATGTGCCCTTGAGCAAGGCACTTAACACTAATTCCTTCTGGAAGGTTCTCCCATCTCCACAGAGGAACTGTGGAGCTCTGTCAGAGTGACCATCGGGTTCTTGGTCACCTCCCTGACCAAGGCCCTTCTCCCCCCGATTGATCAGTTTGGAAGGGCGGCCAGCTCTACACTCTAAAAAGTAAAGGTTCCTGGAGGATCCTTTAGGGGTTCTTCAAATTGAAACTGTGAGGGAAACCCTATAAGTTATTCGAATAACTCTTTAAAAGAGTTCTTCAAAGAACCCCTTTTAATGGATCCTCAAAGAACCTTTTGAATAACCTTTTGGGGTTAATTTCTGAACGACCCCCCCCATTATTATTATTAATATTAATAATACGCTTAACAATAACAACAATAACACAATATTTTAGTTGTCAATGTTTATTATGATTTTAGTGGCAAAGCAGAATAAAAAAATATATATATAAGGTAAACTCCCAGCAGAGCCCCAAGTCCAATAAGTATATCCTCTGGCATTTTGATGTTAATGTGTCGATGTTCTCCGTATCCATAGCCAGAATGATTTTGCAGTGCATGGTGATCTAACAGGTTTCCTGTTATATTCATCAGAGGTGTAGGGAGGGTGAAGTCTGTGAATCCAAAAAATAGTAGTTATATAGACGATTAACAAAACATGCACACAACAGTATTCACACCTTGGTTTTTGTGGTTAATGTGAATGAAAAAAATTGTTTTAATAATGGTTTTCATACACATACCTTGTCCATAATGTAGAGGCCTATGGGATATTCATTGAAGAGGTAAGGGAGGAGGATGGTAAATCTGATCTGCATAACATACCAATACCAATTGACATACCTTTGTATGCCTCCTCGTCTGTATACCTACAGACACAAAAGTAATCAGTTCATTCATCTGCACCCAATACAGCTAGCCTTCAACATATTCTTATAGCCTACAGTACATATTCTTACCTCTTTGTTGATTGATATCCATTGAATTTTGTCCATTTTCTGTTTTCGAAAGATTTGCACGAATATGAAAAGATGGATAGTGTCATCAGAAAACAATATCAATTTAGATCATAAAAGGGACAAACCTTACCTTAAATTGAGGAGATCTTTACATTTTTCAGTTAAGTGCCTGCACCTGCTGTCCTTTCAAATTCAAATCCAAATGTTTCAGTTGGGCAGTTAGCTTCCTGCAAGAACCCCCACCAACTAAGGAGTTTCCTCGATGAACCCCACCTCCTATGGGGTTCTTGGACAAACCTTTTGGGTGCAATTTTCAGTGCCAAGAACCCTAAGTTTCTTCGAAGAACTTTGAAGATCTTAGAAGAACCCTTGTTGAATCCCTAATTTTTAGAGTGTAGGAAGAGTCTTGGTGGTTCCAAACTTCTTCCATTTAAGAATGATGGCGGCCACTGTGTTCTTGGGGACCTTCAATGCTGCAGACATTTTTTGGTACCCTTCCCCAGATCTGTGCCTCGACACAATCCTGTCTCTGAGCTCTACGGACAATTCCTTCGACCTCATGGTTTGGTTTTTGCTTTGACATGCACTGTCAACTGTGGGACCTTGGATAGACAGTTGTGTGCCTTTCTAAATCATGTCCAATCAATTGAATGAACCACAGGTGGACTCCAATCAAGTTGTAGAAACATCTTAAGGATGATAAATGGAAACAGGATGCCCCTGAGCTCAATATCGAGTCTCATAGCAAAGGGTCTGAATACTTATGTAAAAAAGGTGTTTCTGTTTTTTATTTTTTATAAATGTGCCAAAAAAATTAAAAACCTGTTTTCGCTTTGTCATTATGGGGTATTGTGTGTAGATTGATGAGGACATTTTTTTTATTTCATCCATTTTAGAGTAAGGCTGTAACGTAACAAAATGTGGAAAAAGGGAAGGGGTTTGAATACTTTCCGAATGCACTGTATGTAGTGGTGTAGTAATGTTATATGATGTACTGTTTTTATATTTTGTTGATGTAAGTGCCTTAATGTGTTTGGACCCCAGGAAGAGTACTGTAGCTAATGGGGATCCCTAATAAATAAATACAAATACAAACAGATGTTTGTTTTCCAGCATTTATCGGGATTTTAGTAGAGTACCCCCCCACCACACACACACATCGCAAGAATGTGCGTACACACACACACACACACACACACATTTTTAGATTAGTGCTGCTAAGGCATCCAGTCTCTCTGACTTCTGATTCCCCATTAAGAGAACGAGGCCCTAAACAAATTTACTAAAATCTGTAAATTTGTGGCACAAAAGATACATCTCCTTCAAACGTTGACAACCAAACAAAATTCAATATCACTTTTGCAGTACAGTAAATAGTCTATTAACTTGTCGACAAGTCAACAAATGATATATTGGATTCACGTCTCCAACTAAACCAAAAATAAAAGCTAAAGAAAAGTATTAAGCCAGTAGCTCAGATGAAACTATCCAAGCATTAGTTAAATGTTTGAATTCCCAATGTGTTTTTGAGTGGGTGAATAAAGGTTGAAATCTCATTGATCACCATCTCAACCAAATATTACACAAATGTCAACATTGAAATGACGTGGTGTGCCCAGTGGGTTATGACATGACAAGCCTTGTGCATTATAGATAATCACATTAGTCAATATTTACATAGCTTCATTAAGACTTAAGATCTTAATAATTGTTTCTCAATGCTAGTTTGACGACTTTATTGCTTCAATTGTTGAACATGCCATTTTATTGTAAAATAATGCAGATGTAGTAATAACCACATTTAAAAGCCTATGAAGGAGAGTTTATAGTGCCACAAACCCTGTTCGGTAGAGGTGTTGGCCTTATTATGTGTATTCAAGATGCCGTTTCCTTCTGTGAAAGTCCTGCTATACACTCTTAGAGAAAAGGGTTATTCGGCTGTCCCCATAGGAGAACCCTTTTTGGTTCCAGGTAGAACCATTTTGGGTTCCATGTAGAACCCTCTGTGGAAAAGATTGTACATGGAACCCAAAACGGTTCTACTTGGATACAAAAGGGTTCTACCTGGAGCCAACAAGGGTTCTTCAAAGGGTTCTCCAATGGGGACAGCCGAAGAACCCTTTAAGGTTTTAGATAGCACCTTTTTTTAAAGAGTGTAGTGTATCTGTAACATGTTCCACAAGGTAAACTAGGCCTTGTAGCAGTATGGGGCTTGCGGGCCTGGGAGCAACCGTGTTACAAGGCACTCTATGCTTAGGGTACCTCATTCCTGTGTACATAATTTGTGCCAATGGACATCTTGTGTGTGTTGTCTCAGGAACTGCGTGTGCTTGCTTGTGTGTGATTGTGTGTGTGTTGTCTTAAGGCACTGCATCGCAGTGCTAGCTGTGCCACTAGAGATCCTGGTTCGAGTCCAGGCTCTGTCGCAGCCGGCCGCAACCGGGAGACCCATGGGCGGTGCACAATTTGTCCAGCGTCGTCCAAGGTAGGGGAGGGTTTGGCCGGCAGGGATGTGGGTTTGTTTCCCACGGGGGGCCAGTATAAAAATAAAAAAAACATATGCATTTACTAACTGTAAGTCGGTCTGGTTAACAGCGTCTGCTAAATGACTGAAATGAAATGTAAAATGTATAACTGCATTTCCACTGCTGCTGACTCCAGTCTACCTGACTCACCCAGGGACCCAAGATGTAATGTTTAGATGCACGGTGCATAATAATATTCTCCTCTCTAGTTGCCCTCCACTTTCTCCATGTTAATTCTTTAAGGTCAGAGAGGTCAAGAGCATTTGGTATTTTCATCCTATTCCTCTAACCATAGAGAGAGAGGGAGTGAGAGAGAGAGGAAAAGAGAAAGAGAGCGAGAATGTGTGTGTGTGAGAGAAAGAGAGAGAGAGCGAGGGAGAGAGAGCGAGGGAGAGAGAGCGAAAGTGGCCATCTCCAACCTTATTACGCTCCTGCGATCATCTGCTGATTAATATTCATGAGTTGGACAAGCCAGAGCACCAGCCAGCCAGGTGCCGTACTGACTGCCTAGCAACTATTCTACCTGGGCCTACATGGTGTTTTATGTAAAATCCCCTCCTGCTCTCTGCATACAATTGAGATCAACTGAGAAGTCGGAGGACATAATGCTCCCCCACAGATGTTGTTAAGTCATGATGGGATGTTAATTGCTTAATTAACTCAGGAACCACACCTGTGCGGAACCACCTGCTTTCAATACACTTTAAATCCCTCATTATTTTGGCAGTTACCTGTATATATACAACATATAGAGAGAGAGCAGGCCAGTCTGCCATGTGCACGGCCTTCCGTGATTAATGGAAGGTGACCCCACAGAGCAGAAAAAGAGAGACGTCAGAGGAGAGAGAGACAAACAGGCACGGCATCCCTCAGCTCCATATTAACCTCCACTGCAGCACAGATGACAGCAACAACAACAACAACAACAACATCAACATCAATGACAGAGAGAAAAAAAGCCAAGGCAGCAGCTACTCTTCCTGGGGTCCAGCAAAATTAAGGCAGTTATACCATTTTTTAAACATTACAATACATTCATAACAGATTTCACAACACACTAAGCGTGTGCCCTCAGGCCCCTACTCCACTACCACATATCTACAACACAAAATCCATGTGTACGTGTGTGTATAGTGCGTATGTTATCGTGTGTGTGTGTGCCTATGTTTGTGTCTCTTCACAGTCCCCGCTGTTCCATAAGGTGTATTTTTATCTGTTTTTTTTTAAATCTAATTTTACTGCTTGCATCAGTTACTTGATGTGGAATAAAGTTCCATGTAGTCATGGCTCTGTGTAGTACTGTGCGCCTCCCATAGTCTGTTCTGGACTTAGGGACTGTGAAGAGACCTCTGGTGGTATGTCTTGTGGGGTATGCATGGGTGTCCGAGCTGTGTGCCAGTAGTTCAAACAGACAGCTCGGTGCATTCAAATACAAGTAGTGATGAAGTCAATCTCTCTTCCACTTTGAGCCAGGAGAGATTGACATGCATGTTATTAATGTTACCTCTCTGTGTATATCCAAGGGCCAGTAGTACTGCCCTGTTCTGAGCCAATTGCAATTTTCCTAAATCCCTCTTTGTGGCACCTGACCACTCAAATGAACAGTAGTCCAGGTGCAACAAAACTAGGGCCTGTAGGACCTGCCTTGTTGATAGTGCTGTTAAGAAGGTATTCTTAGGTAGCAGAATGACTTTTGCGTCCCTCCAGGCCTGGGGGCACACACTTTCTAGGAGGCTTAAATTGAAGATATGGCAAATAGGAGTGGTAATATTGTCCGCTATTATCCTCAGTAATGACAACAATAATTTTTTCACCTCTTCCACACTCACTTTCTGGAATACCAAATTACAATGCTTGTGTTTCCTAATTTGGTGAGATATACTTGGATGTGTAGTGTCAGCATTTGTTGCTGGCATGTCATGCCTAAAAAAAATTTTTTATGTAGTTGGCAATATCAGTCGGTTTTGTGATGAATGAGCCGTCTGATTCAATGAATGATGGAGCTGAGTTTACCTTTTTCCCAAAAATTTCATTTAAGGTGCTCCAAAGCTTTTTACTATCATTTTTTATGTCATTTATCTTTGTCTCATAGTGTAGTTTCTTCTTATTTTTATTCAGTTTAGTCCTGTGATTTCTCAATTTGCAGTACGTTTGCCAATTGGTTGTGCATCCATACCTATTTGCCATTCCTTTTGCCTCATCCCTCTCAACCATACAATTTTTCAATTCCTCATCAATCCACGGGGATTTAACAGTTTTTACAGTCATTTTCTTAATGGGTGCGTGCTTATTAGCAACTGGGATAAGCAATTTCATAAATGTGTCAAGTGCAGCGTCTGTTTGCTCCTCATTACACACCACGGACCAACAAATACCAATAATCAACAACATAGGAATCCCTACAAAACATATTGTATGACCTCTTATACACTATGTTAGGCCCTGCCTTTGGAATTTTGGTTTTCCTAAATATGGCTACTATATTGTGATCACTACATCCGATGGATCTGGATACTGCTTTCAAGCTAATTTCTGCAGCATTAGTAAAGATGTGATCAATACATGTTGATGATTTCATTCCTGTGCTGTTTGTAACTTCCCTGGTAGGTTGACTGATAACCTGAACCAGGTTGCAGGCACTGGTTACAGTTTGAAGCTTTTTCATGAGTGGGCAAAGTTCTGGGGGGAGATGTATGACAAAAGACACTAAAGAGACTACTGAAACTAAACGGAAACAGAAACTAAACGGAAACTCTCAGCCAAAGCATGGGCCAAATGTCCTCTCCCCTTCCGAAATTCGATCAATGCGAACACCTGCGAAGTCATGATTTGTCCAAATGATCAGTGAACAAAGTTTATCATTAGTCGTTGCATCCCACAGTCTGTTGACAGACACTGCGATACCATCCTATGTTATATGCATCTGTCTATGAGAGATTAATGACAATGCAATGATTTGGCGCCCTCCTATCACTCAGTGACTCCTCAGTTTAAGGAAGATGGGGAAGAAAGGGTTGGGGTTAACGTTAGGGTTTAAAATGTTTAACCATCACTGAAAGCTGCATTTGAATAAACTGCCATGAAACTCAGATTCACAGGAGAAGAGCCCTGGATCATTGAGGAGAGATACAGGTAACTGACAAAATGATGGAAACACTTCAGTAAATGAAGCATAAAAAGTACATACTGTATATTGAAAGCAGGCACTTCCACACAGGTGTGATTCCTGAATTAATTAAGCAATTAGCATCCCATGAAGCTTAGGGTCATGTATAAAAATGTTTGGCGGGCCATTATTTTGGCTACCAGGACTATGCCCCCATAGGATGACAATGCCCCCATCCACAGGGCACGAGTGGTCACTGAATGGTTTGATGAAAACCGTATGCCATGGCTGTCTCAGTCACCAGATCTCAACACAATTGAACACTTATGGGAGATTTTGGAGTGGCGCCTGAGACAGCGTTTTCCACCACCATCAACAAAACAACAAATTATGGATATTTCTTGTGGCATCCCTCCAATAGAGTTCCAGACACTTGTAGAATCTATGCCAAGGTGCATTGAAGCTGTTCTGGCTCGTGGTGGCCCAACGCCTTACTAAGACTTTATGTTTGTGTTTCCTTTACCAGTATATACTGTATACAGTAAATGCCATTTAGCAGACACTTTTATCCAAAGCAACTTACAGTCATGCATGGATACATTTTCCGTGTGGATGATCCCGGGAGTCGAACCCACTGTCCTGGCGTTGCAAGCACCATGCTCTATCAACTGAGCGCTCTCGCTCTCTCTATCACTCTCTCTCTCTCTCTCTCTCTCTCTCTCTCTCTCTCTCTCTCTCTGTTATCTCTGTCCCTCCTTCCCTAGCTCCCTCTCCCCCTTTTCCATCCCTTCTCTCTCATGTCATGAACGCAGCCTTTATCCACTGTAGTAGATGACTGTGTTTAAACCACGGCCTGGCCCAGGCTTGCAGTACACATCTCTGTTTAGATAAGCGCCTGGCCTGGAGTAACCTTCCTTCCCAATAGCCACTTCACTGCTTCACTTCCCCTGCTCTCCCTCCACGTCTGGCTGTTTTGCTTGTTAAGCCTGAAAGGGTCACACTAAAATGCTTTAACTCAAGGGCTGCTCTTTCTGTTGCTGGCTTTGGGGAAATACTGTAGATTAGTGTGACCTTTTGTGTTTTTGTTGTTGTTGCTCCTCTGGCTTAACAAGGAGGTGAGGTGAGATAATGTTTGACAATCTCATTTTGTAGCTAAGTGCCTCTGTCTTTTACACAGAAAAATACTTATGTGTTTGATTCATTGTTAGTTCATTGTTGGTTGCCTAATCACACATAAATCTTCAGTGCGTGCTAGCCCAACCTGGTCTCAGAGCATTTCGTGGCACTTAATATGCACTTACTGTAGCCATTTTTTTATTTAACGTCTTGACGGAAATGTGTTTTTTGTATATCCCAACTCCCCCTGAGACACCCTCTGAGAGTGGAAGGCAGTCAATTGTTGGACTGACCCAGGCACCAAATGTTAGAACAGACTGAAACAGGGAGTGACTACCTGGACTTGTCCAATAAGGAATACGCTTATTGTTTTGTTATTCACTGCAATTTTATCTTTTTTTTATTCAGTTGTGTGACCTAATGAACCCAAACCAGCCAGCAGTGTTCATTATAATCTATCCATATTGTCTCTCGTGTCCACTAGACTAACAAAGACTAACACATTCCCCTTGCTCCTGTAATGTAATAACACAGAGTTGATTCATCATTTTGATAGTTCCCCTGACCCTTAATAAAAGCAGTCTAATACGTTACCAAATGACTTGATGATATTTATATCCATTACATTACGATATGAAACAGACACAGCCATTCATAGATTAACAATGAGGCTGACATGTTTGTCAGAATTCCATTTCCCAACAGCGTCCCTCTCTCCGTCCGTGTGCATCCGTTGTGCCAATGACACAAGTCATTAGTCAGGGTTGTATGTGTGTGTCTGTGTGTACACAGCCAAGCTCTCTGTCTCTGATTCTATCTGATGTCAAATGGGGGTGAAATACACTTGCACATCCAAATCCATCCAACAAGACATTGTTTATCATTTCATCATCCATATGCCTTCTATTTCATAAGCTTGTTTAACAGTGATCTGCTGCTACAGATTCAGTATCTGAAGAACTCTGAACCATTCTTGAAGTGTTAAGGTGTTGAAGCGCATATGTGCTTTGTTTTATTGTAGAGAAATCCCACCTCAGTGAGCAGATGGATCTCACAATTAGTAAAGCTGTAACTAGCTACAAAGCCTTGTTTTTGTTGTTGTCGTTGTTTTCCTAAACCAACCAACCAACAGTGATATCGCTCTGGGTCTCATTAGGCCTCTCTGTAACATATTAAGCATTTCACCTCCCTTCCTTTTCTATTAGCACTTCTATTAATGTTGTGCTTGTGTTTAAATGGTAATCATCACTGCCTGTTCACCTCGCTATCATCCAGAAGGCGAGGTCAGTACAGGTGCATCAAAGCTAGGACTGAGAGAATGAAAAACAGCTTCTATCTCAAGGCCATCAGACTGTTAAATAGCCATCACTAGCACATTAGAGGCTGCTGCTGCCTATTGAAATCACTGGCCACTTTAAGAAATGGAACACTAGTCACTTTAATAATGTTTACATATCTTGCACTACTCATCTCATATGTATATACTGCATTCTATTCTATAATATTCTACTGTATCTTAGTCCATGCTGCTCTGTCATTGCTTGTCCATATATGTATATATTCTTAAATCCCATTCCCTACTTTTTTGTGTGTATTGGCTATATGTTGTGAAATTGTTAGATATTACTGCACTGTCGGAGCTAGAAGCACAAGCATTTCGCTACACCCGCTATAACATCTGCTAAACACGTGTATGTGACAAATAAAATTTGATTTGATTTGATCACACTCTCACATTTCTGCCATCGCTGACAGAATTAAAAACACCAAGTCAGGAAGTACCATGCTTCGCTTAATTAACTTTTTGTCTACTACACCATTGAAAATTCTCAAACTTGCCGCTAAACTGTCAGTTTGTTTTTTAAATGGAGCAGCAAGCATGCTTCGTTTCAGCGATGCAAAAGAAGGATTTTATTGGCTAATCATTTACTTTATAATAATGTTGACCATACAGTGCTTGGTTTCTGACATTCAACATAACAGCACCTAGTTCTATATAATAGCATACTGTATAAAACATTCGTAAACATTTATAGTAGTAATTACTAAGAGGGGGAAATCTTTCAGGAGGATAATGTGTTTTTATGGCATATCCCTTGACATTAGTGTCCATGGTGATGGGTGGATGTGTACTAAGTGCAGACTGGGGAAGTAGGGGGTAGGAGGCAGGAGGTGGGAGGCAGGAGGTAGCTGGCAGCTGTCCCAGTGCTAGGCCCAGGGGGTGCCAGGAGGGCCATCTCAACCTGTCATCATCTCCGAGGGGTTCCACCTGCTGTTGTTCTGGGGGAAAACTGTCTCTCCATCTCCCCATCTCCCCTTCTCTCCCACTCTTGCCGCCTCTCTCCCTCTCTACCTCCACCTATTATCATCTCTGGGGGGTTCCACATGCTGTTGTGTTCTGGGGGAAAACTGTCTCTCCATCTCCCCTTCTCTCCATCTCTTTCTCTTTTCACCTCTTTACCTCCACCTGTTATCTCTGCTCACCTGCCTTGCTCGTCGTCAGGCTGTGTTGCCAGGTGTTGTCACTGTCAGCTGAATGCATAATGAGATCACTATGAACTGTCTATGAACTCACATTTAGAGGTTTTGGGAGGTTTTTTATGTCAATATTATATCATATCATATAAAACCCTCAAGCTGAATGCACTGTAATCATCACTCTATGTTATCCTTACCTAGCCTGCTGTGTGATTCAGCTACCAGTCCTCTCAGCTATATTCTGATTGACAGCTCTGTCAGAGACTGTATGACACACTGGTACTTACCGTATCATATCACTCTGATGACATCTGACAGATGACAGCTAGCTAAATGACTCACACAGACTATGTAAGGATAGCATACAGAAAGTTTTATGATGCAGTAAACAGTTTGTGGAGCTAGTAACTTGTGTGTGTGAAATGCAGAAAACAAGGAGCATTTGCAGTGCCCATGTAGCAGGCTATAGTCAGGGGCTTTAGTCTAGTGCAGTCATTTTCCATTATCTCCTAAACGGCTACAGCGACGGGTGTAGATTTAGTTTCCCAAGGGTTCATTGCTTTGCATGTATACATCCATACCCCAATGTACCACATCCCTCTGAGGTTCCACCTCCAACTGATAGCCGTGGCAGAATCGAGAAGGTGATACCAAAAATTTGTCCAATTCCCATTTTTTATAGTGGCTTTTGTTTTCTATTGTATTCCATTATGGAAGGCTCTCTTTCGAGGCTCAATGGCCACTGATATCCTGTCAGAGCCCATCAGACTCAAAAGGTTATCCCCTCCTCTCTCCTCCAGATAACAGCAGAGCCCTTTCACTGGGCTTTTAAACACGTCTATGGTGACTTATCTACCATTTCAGCCCTCCAACCCTATTATTGATAAAATGCTGCTGTTTTATATGAGATGCGAGGGCAGAAAAACAGTTCTTAAGGGAAATATCTTGTTTTTATTCAGAGGGATTATAAGATAGGGGAAATTTCATTTGATTTTTTATGGCGTTTTATTTCAGGTGCGCTAACGTCGTTTTCTCTCTCCATTTCCCAGATTTCACACAACATATAGCAATACATTACACCCCCATACACAGATTGAATGTGTTGTTATAGTTTCTTTACAATGGGGTTACTCTAATGTGCTATAAGGAGCATAAGGCCGGGATCTCTAGCTTTTCATCAAATACAGCAGGCCTTTATTGACATTTGGCAGTGCCAGTCTATTTGGGCAGCCGTGGAAACTGGAGAGAGAGAGATGCTTTAATCTATTGTGTGTCAGTTCAGTGCCAGATGAAATACACCTGCTCCTTTGATTAAGACGAGCCTGAAAGTGCAAATCTAATAGAAACTACTGGTCTGGGAGAGACCTGGCTAGCTTTCTCCAATCTGCAGGTGCAATCCTACCCTGGGCTTTACTGTAGAGGAGGGGATTATGGGATGGTTGGTGGGGAAGGTGTAAGGTATAACACCTATCATTAACACCACTTTAAACTTTAGTCAAGTGAAGGCACTCCTCCTCCCTTTGTGCAGATTCCCTTTGTGCAGATTCTGACAAATGATCACTTTCAGCATATGTTTTCATTTGAAGCTTGTCATCTGTGACAGGCAAATCTCATGAAAGCTCTGTAACACAAAATGGGTCTTGTGGAGAGAAAGAGACAGAGAGAGAGAGAGATGGAGGGAGTGAGAGAAAGACAGACAGAGACAGAGGTATATAGGAGAGGGAAGGGTTGTATAGGGAAGAGCTTGGTTGAGGTGAGGTTGTCCAGTGCCAGCAGGGTCAGCATTGAGCTGTGTCTTGGAGGAGGTAATGCTGTTATCTGATTGTGGCCCTTTTATTCCCTGCCGCAGATTGATGTTGAATAGTGGACGGTGGATAAGCCTACACAAAGCTACACAAAGCCCATGCCATGGTATACTGTCTCTCCCCCAGGTGACATTGATTTGGCTTTAATACCACCAAATAATGATGGACTGAGCTCTGCATGGGGAGTGGTACTAGGCTCTGCATGGGGAGTGGTACTGGGCTCTGCATGGGGAGTGGTACTGGTGGGAACTGAATGGAAGGGGAGGTTGTAGAGCCTCGTAGGTCCTCCATCTGCTCTCCCATTGGTGTTTCTCTTGTTCGACAAACAAAGAATTCCACCCCCACCACCACAGAATCCAATAACAGTATGGCCAATTGCCACTCAGACTTCAATGGCAAAGGAATACCACATCAAATGCAGGCTGCTGTTTGATGGTGGGTGGCCATTGCATGCAGTCAGAGGAGTTTGGGCAGACAGTGCAATGTTTGCACGCTGGCAGTGAAGTGGGAATGGGGGAGGGGGTGGCAGAGGAATGCCTTTCAACCTCTCACTCTTGTCGCAATGAGAGACGGTGGCAACACAGCGCATGCAGAAGCATTTGGGTAGATTCTGGGCTCAATGGCAAACTGTACAAAGAGGTTTTGCATTTACCTCGTATGAGCAAGCTGCACATCAATGGCACTCATTTAAAATAGCTCATTCTCCCTGTCTACCCGCAAGCCATGACTTTGTGCATTTCTGCATGTGTGTTACCTGTGTGTGTTTGGGGGGGGGGGGGGGGGGGTGGTATATGTCTGTCTCCCCCTCTGGGGAAACCAGTGAGACATCAAAGGACTGGGGCGATATAGGTCACTCTCACGGAAGGCTTCAAAGAGACAGGCTGTTCTGTCCTCCCCTCTTTAGCCCTCCCCCAGTCAACCCCCCACAACACCTACAGGCAACCCACAACATGGTTGTGCCCTAGGCAAAGCAGTGTTTAACCTGGGAGGAAATTGTTCATTACTGTAGATTTGCCTCTCGTATTCTCCAAGCATGCCTAATGTTATTATTGCATGTTCCAGTTCCTCCCTCTCTCCCTCTCTAACTCTCTCTCTCTCCCTCCTTCCCTCCATCGGTACAACCTGTCTATGGTGAGCTGCTGAGCTGGCATCCTGAGAGAGATGGATGAGATGGAGAAAAGGAGAGAGCGAAGGAGTGAGAGAGAGAGAGGGAGTAGAGAGAGGAGAGAGTGGGAGAGAGAGGGTGAGAGAGAGGGAGTAGAGAAATAGAGAGGAGAGAGAGAGGGGGAAAGAGAGGGTGGGGGAGAGAGGGGGAGAGAGAGGGGAAGTAGAGAGAGAGAGAGGGAGAGAGAGAGCACACTAGTCTATTCTCATCTCCCAGGTTGTTAATTCTAATGATGACTTGATTTAATTCAGGATCTGATGACTGATGTCTGTCAGGCTGCCTGTGAGTTTGATAGATGGAGAGCAGCTGTCGAGTCAGCGTGGGATGAATTTAACGCTCAGCCCGGGAAACAAGGGCCCACTGTAATTGAAATTGATTGCTGAGGAATATATCACTTTATTTTAATGTGCACACAGCAGTTGGTTGCACTAAAATGTAAAAAAAGAATTAGCTATATTTTTCTGTTGCATTTTTATCTCCTCTGTCAGCTGGCGGAAAGAGAGAGAGAGACTAGAAAGAAAGAGAATAAAAGAGAGTGAGAGAGAAAGACGTTTCTCCTCCGTTCAATAAACTGTGGATTAGCATGCACATTTCTCACTCGTTCCGCTGTAAATGGAGCTCCTGATGAGATGAGCCACACCAGTAAATTACCTTGCCTTTGTTTATTCGTTGTTTTTATCCACTTCCTGCAGGCTCCATTTAACATGGAAAGTCTAACTCCCAACACAGCCTAAATGAGACTTAACAACAGCTGATACTTATCTTGATCTCTCAAGTGTTTATTCTCCGCATAGAGGTTGGTGAGACACACTAGATTACTTCACATGACCTGCCATGACCTTCCACTATAAAGAGAGGTATTATGTGACATTATATTCCAATAAGCTATTTAGTACCACATTATACAATTGGCCTTGCCTCCTCATAACATACTTCTAACTTTGAAAACCTGAACTTTGCAATAATTCATGAAATAATGTACTTTCTTTCTCACTATGTTGTTCAAAATTTGACTCTCTTCCCAGCTAACAATTCTAGGGAGAGAGAACGTTTTTTAATCTTACCCGTAATGTTCCCCTTATGTTTGAGGATCCAGTTTTCTGTTAGTTATGGGAACATTCTATCTATGTTAGCAAAAACCTTCTGAGAACCTATTTAGCATGTTTTGGTATTAAAGTTAGGAGAACATTCCCGTAATGTCAAACAAAATTTACCCAGAATGTGGTTACCATGTTCTCAGAATATCCTATATTAATATTGTAGACACATTTCATGGGACGTGGCAAAAACATGAATGTGTCAATTTTTCTGAGAGTTAGGAGAATATTCCATCAACATCACACCCAACATACACAGAACATGGTAGCCATGTTCTCAGAATATCCACTATTAACATTCTAGAAATATTTTATGTGACATTGCAAGAACATTCGTGTGTCCGGTTTTCTGAGGGTTAGCAGAATATTCCATCAATGTCACGCCTATACAGTGCCTTCAGAAAGTATTCACACATGTTTGCAATAAGGCACTGAAGTAAAATGGCAACAAATTCACCTTTCAGCAGGACAATAACCTAAAACACAATGCCAAGTATACACTAGAGTTGCTTACCAAGATGACATTGAATGTTCCTGAGTGGCCTAGTTACAGTTTTGACTTAAATCGGCTTGAAAATCTATGGCAAGACTTGAAAATGTCTGTCTAGCAATGATCAACAACCAACTTGACAGAGCTTGAAGAATATTTTAAAGAATAATGTGCAAATATTGTACAAACCACGCGTGCAAAGCACTTAGAGACATACCCTGAAAGACTCACAGCTGTAATCACTGCAAAAGGTGATTCTAACATGTATTGACTCAGGGGTGTGAATAGTTATGTAAATTAGATATTTGAATTCAGGCTGTAACACAATAAAATGTGGAATAAGTCAAGGGGTATGAATAATTTCTGAACGCAATGTACAGTATATTCAGTTAAGTATTCTGACCCCTTGACTTTTTCCAGATTGTGTTATGTTACAGCCTTATTCTAAAACTGATTAAATTACAGTTTTCCTCATCAATCTACACACAATACCCCATAATGACAAAACGAAAATGGGTTTGTAGAAATGTTTGCACATTTATTAAAAATAAAAAACATATATACCTTATTTACGTAAGTATTCAGATCCTTTGCTATGAGACTCAAAATTTAGTAGTTATTTTATGGCTGGTTATGACACCTACATAAGAGTGTCAAAACCCACAAAACCTACCACACAAGGCAAAACATTCCATTACACCATAGCCTACTTGTCAACAGTATGTTTATGTTATATACATCTTTCTGAAATTGACCATATTAAATTATCATTGTAATTGTGCACACGTTGATGTCAGACATGCACCTACCCCAATGCTCTGTTGCTGATGACTGGGATGAATTTAGGAGCAGATTTCAGGAGCAGGACAAGACACCCTCTTTTTGACTGATGACTGATATAAGGGCATGTACGTGATAGGACTATCTGGCTTATATGGTTATGATGGTCATAATGCTTCTGGACAGTGTCATAAAGTAAATGTTCTATAAATTAGTTAAAATATAATGAAAAAAAACATGACTGTAAAGAATTCATTACAATGACAAAAATGTCTCTTCACCCTATGGCAAAATGTGTAGAATTGCCGAAATGTTGCTTTAAAACTGCCTCTCTGCCCCATGGCAAAATGAGTAAAATTGCATGAAATTTGTTATAAAATTGCACACAAAAATTCTGCCCCATGGCAAAATGTGTAGAATTGATCATAGTCCAAAGACCTTACATGTTCTGTTTAGAGGCGAATGGGCTCTGGAAGCAAAAACAGCCATATACTCCATCTAAACGTGAATCGATTCTCAATTGCGGTACGGTTCTAGAAAAGCCCGGTACTTTTATATCACATCAAAATATTTTCACAAATGCAAAATACACACTTACTGTACACTGTTTTAACCGGTTTTAACACAGTTGCAGCCAACAGTATTTTTCAGTGACAACACATTTGTGGCATCCGTCTTCCGTTTACACACTGGTGTTTGGAAACACAGATAGCTAATTAGCCCAGGTACGCCTCTGTCTTCCGTCTGTTTTCCGTAAACAAGTGCTGTAACATGGAAATAAGGGCGTGTAAGAATCCTAAACCTATAAAAGTGTGTAGTAATTTAACCTTAATGTTTCCAAAACCATATCGCAAGCGATGTGTTTTAACGTTCAGAACGAGCGTCGAGGCTCCTAACAAAACTCCCCCGGCCAGAAGATACTATCGTCAATAGGCGCTAAAAGTACAATGAGGGAAAAAAGTATTTGATCCTCTGCTGATTTTGTACGTTTGCCCACTGACAAAGAAATGATCAGTCTATAATTTTAATGGTAGGTTTATTTGAACTGTGAGACAGAATAACAACAAAAAAATCCAGAAAAACGCATGTAAAAAATGTTATAAATTGATTTGCATTTTAATGAGGGAAATAAGTATTTGACCCCCTCTCAATCAGAAAGATTTCTGGCTCCCAGGTGTCTTTTATACAGGTAACGAGCTGAGATTAGGAGCACACTCTTAAAGGGAGTGCTCCTAATCTCAGTTTGTTACCTGTATAAAAGATTCCTGTCCACAGAAGCAATCAATCAATCAGATTCCAAACTCTCCACCATGGCCAAGACCAAAGAGCTCTCCAAGGATGTCAGGGACAAGATTGTAGACCTACACAAGGCTGGAATGGACTACAAGACCATCGCCAAGCAGCTTGGTGAGAAGGTGACAACAGTTGGTGCGATTATTCGCAAATGGAAGAAACACAAAATAACTGTCAATCTCCCTCGGCCTGGGGCTCCATGCAAGATATCACCTCATGGAGTTGCAATGATCATGAGAACGGTGAGGAATCAGCCCAGAACTACACGGGAGGATCTTGTCAATGATCTCAAGGCAGCTGGGACCATAGTCACCAAGAAAACAATTGGTAACACACTACGCTGTGAAGGACTGAAATCCTGCAGCGCCCGCAAGGTCCCCCTGCTCAAGAAAGCACATATACAGGCCTGTCTGAAGTTTGCCAATGAACATCTGAATGATTCAGAGGAGAACTGGGTGAAAGTGTTGTGGTCAGATGAGACCAGAATCGAGCTCTTTGGCATCAACTCAACTCGCCGTGTTTGGAGGAGGAAGAATGCTGCCTATGATCCCAAGAACACCATACCCACCGTCAAACATGGAGGTGGAAACATTATGCTTTGGGGGTGTTTTTCTGCAAAGGGGACAGAACAACACAGACCTTAATCCCATAGAAAATCTGTGGAGGGAGCGTAAGGTTCGAGTTGCCAAACGTCAGCCTCGAAACCTTAATGACTTGGAGAAGATCTGCAAAGAGGAGTGGGACAAAATCCCTCCTGAGATGTGTGCCAACCTGGTGGCCAACTACAAGAAACGTCTGACCTCTGTGATTGCCAACAAGGGTTTTGCCACCAAATACTAAGTCATGTTTTGCAGAGCGATCAAATACTTTTTTCCCTCACTGTAGTTAGCATCTATGAATGGGTTAAGCAACACACAGCGCCATGCCACCATCCTGCCGCGCCGCGGTACACTTGAAAGGGGGCCTTGTAGACTTGGAATTCCTTGGCCTATAACTGCTCCCAGTCCACCCCTGCTTGCTAAGTTCCCATGAAACATATCTAAAACATTAATATCTTATATTCTGAGAACATGGCAACCATGTTTTATGTGACATCGATTCTACTATTCAAACTCTCAACAGTAAGTTGAGACCCCGACTGAGTTCCTGTCATGCCAAAATAGTGTCCACCTGCCAAAAAGTGTCTAGCTAACTGTTATTGTAGCTTTCTGTTTGTATGTTGCTTGCACTTTAATGGCATCCCTCAATGAGATTTTATTTTTCTTTCCAACCAGGCTAAGTACTATGAAGGCACCCCTGATCTCGACAAGAGACGGAACATTCGTAGGGGGGAAGAGAAATTCACAATTTGGGATAACTTGAAGTAGTTAACTTCTACAATAATCTTTCAACACTAGTTGGTCATCTACATGTTGCTAGCTATACATTTAGTTATATGTCTATGAGGTATCTAGCTATAAGTTAACCCTGATCAATCAAATGGATAGGTGTAAGCAATTATGGTAACTCCAACGGTGTCTTCGAGAGAGAGAGAGAGCGAGAGAGAGAGACACGGACGGACGGATGGACGGAGAGAAATACATATAGAGAGAGAGAAGAAAGTGAGAAAGAGAGGATGAAAGTGAGAGAGGGAGAGAGGTGGGAAGAGAGTGAAAGAGAGAGAGAGACGGAGAGAGAGAGAGACACGGATGGACGGACAGATGGACGGTGAGAAATACATACAGAGAGAGAGAGGAAGAAAGTGAGAAAGAGAGGATGAAAGTGAGAGAGGGAGAGAGGTGGGAAGAGAGTGAAAGAGAGAGAGAGAGGGAGAGAGAGAGAGACACGGATGGACGGACAGATGGACGGTGAGAAATACATACAGAGAGAGAGAGGAAGAAAGTGAGAAAGAGAGGATGAAAGTGAGAGAGGGAGAGAGAGGTGGGAAGAGAGTGAAAGACAGAGCGAGAGGGAGAGCGAAACAGAGAAAGAAAGATGGCAATGCAAATTCACTTAGACTTTAGACTTTAGTATTTCAACAACTCTTGTCTTCCAACTTGTCACATGTACTCACAGGAGAAGGATGGCCAGCCACACAGGAGGGTGATTTTCACTAAGGAGGAGAAGGAGGCAGTGCTGACCGAGATGCATGCTGGCCATTTCAGAGTGAAGTGCATTATTGCCAAAATCAACCTACGCTTCTTCTGGCATGGGATTGTCAAGGATGTGGACAGCTGGGCAAGTAAAATAACCTTCTGTTTATCAATCACATTCTATTATCTGAAATGATTATGCTTTCAATGAATGTCATATCAGAGAGCACACAATGTTTCAATTTGTCACTTTGTGCTTAAAGGTCAGTACCTGTCTAGCCTGCCAGAAGTTTGAGAGGATGAAGACCGCTTATGTCGCTAATGTCTGGAGCCAGCCCTGTACATTTCTTAATTTGAGAGGTAAAACATTTGTTCGTTTTTTTGTTTAGTTTTTTACAATTTGCGATTGTTTTTTCCGATGTTAAACAACGCATAAATCCGCAATGCTTTAGGCTAGAAACAAAAGGTAAAATGTCAAAGGTAGACAGGACTCATCCATTATTATTATAAAAGGTTGGGAACCCCTGATGTGTTTAAGTTCTGTTTGACATTTAGGACATGGTCTCTTGGAAACAGTCCTTGCATACTGTATCACTGGAACATTCCTATGAAAATATTAGGTAATGACCTAATGAGACTCTTAAGGGAACGTTTTCTAAAGTTGTGGGAATGTGTGTTGTCAGCTGGGTTATCAGTAGTAATAAGGATCTCCATACCAGGGTTACCCACTTCACTGGCTCTCTCTTGACACTGGATACAGGTACATATCTACAACCTGAGCATGTTGCAAAGAGCCTTTGGCAGCTATGGAGGTGTCTTCTTGAATTCACCTAACCTAGTCCTCTCTGGCTTCCAATAGTCTTCCCTCTGTGTGTCCAAGACAAGGCAAAACGTCATACTTTATGGAAAAACCTTTAGTCATTTTGTTCCATATGCTTATCTGAAGCTGAGCTCAAAGATGAACTTGACACTTCAGTATAACCAATTGAATCAGTAGTGCACTGGGCCGCTTGTCATTGCAGTAGTGAGTGTGCCTATTTTTCTTATGCTGGCGAGTGCCAGCTTTAGCTGCCATCAAGGACAACTCCCTGTCAGATTACTGTACCATTGATACTGATAGTGTTTGAAGATAACATTTCTCCCACAGGATCTCTCTGAGTGAACATATACAGTGGGGGAAAAAAGTATTTAGTCAGCCACCAATTGTGCAAGTTCTCCCACTTAAAAAGATGAGAGAGGCCTGTAATTTTCATCATAGGTACACGTCAACTAAGATTTTTTTTCTCCAGAAAATCACATTGTAGGATTTTTAATGAATTTATTTGCAAATTATGGTGGAAAATAAGTATTTGGTCAATAACAAAAGTTTCTTAATACTTTGTTATATACCCTTTGATGGCAATGACACAGGTCAAACGTTTTCTGTAAGTCTTCACAAGGTTTTCACACACTGTTGCTGGTATTTTGGCCCATTCCTCCATGCAGATCTCCTCTAGAGCAGTGATGTTTTGGGGCTGTCGCTGGGCAACACGGACTTTCAACTCCCTCCAAAGATTTTCTATGGGGTTGAGATCTGGAGACTGGCTAGGCCACTCCAGGACCTTGAAATGCTTCTTACGAAGCCACTCCTTCGTTGCCCGGGCGGTGTGTTTGGGATCATTGTCATGCTGAAAGACCCAGCCACGTTTCATCTTCAATGCCCTTGCTGATGGAATGAGGTTTTCACTCAAAATCTCACGATACATGGCCCCATTCATTCTTTCCTTTACACGGATCAGTCGTCCTGGTCCCTTTGCAGAAAAACAGCCCCAAAGCATTATGTTTCCACCCCCATGCTTCACAGTAGGTATGGTGTTCTTTGGATGCAACTCAGCATTCTTTGTCCTCCAAACACGACGAGTTGAGTTTTTACCAAAAAGTTCTATTTTGGTTTCATCTGACCATATGACATTCTCCCAATCCTCTTCTGGATCATCCAAATGCACTCTAGCAAACTTCAGATAGGCCTGGACATGTACTGGCTTAAGCAGGGGGACACGTCTGGCACTGCAGGATTTGAGTCCCTGGCGGCGTAGTGTGTTACTGATGGTAGGCTTTGTTACTTTGGTCCCAGCTCTCTGCAGGTCATTCACTAGGTCCCCCCGTGTGGTTCTGGGATTTTTGCTCACCGTTCTTGTGATCATTTTGACCCCACGGGGTGAGATCTTGCGTGGAGCCCCAGATCGAGGGAGATTATCAGTGTTCTTGTATGTCTTCCATTTCCTAATAATTGCTCCCACAGTTGATTTCTTCAAACCAAGCTGCTTACCTATTGCAGATTCAGTCTTCCCAGCCTGGTGCAGGTCTACAATTTTGTTTCTGGTGTCCTTTGACAGCTCTTTGGTCTTGGCCATAGTGGAGTTTGGAGTGTGACTGTTTGAGGTTGTGGACAGGTGTCTTTTGTACTGATAACAAGTTCAAACAGGTGCCATTAATACAGGTAATGAGTGGAGGACAGAGGAGCCTTTTAAAGAAGAAGTTACAGGTCTGTGAGAGCCTGAAATCTTGCTTGTTTGTAGGTGACCAAATACTTATTTTCCACCATAATTTGCAAATAAATTCATTAAAAATCCTACAATGTGATTTTCTGGATTTTCTTTCCTCAATTTGTCTGTCATAGTTGACGTGTACCTATGATGAAAATTACAGGCCTCTCTCATCTTTTTAAGTGGGAGAACTTGCACAATTGGTGGCTGACTAAATACTTTTTTCCCCCACTGTATATATATTTTTTCCATACAAACCTATTTTTTTCATTTACTTTGGCAGAACCCATGGGCGAACTGGGACAAGAATTTGGCCCTGGCATTTTATCCACACCAGCCCACAGCACTGCACGCCGCCAATTCACCCCCCCATCCCCACCCAGCACCATCCCCCCCACCGTCCCCCTACCACCCACCTAGCTGGCCACCAACCATACACACACACACACCCCATCTCTACACATACACACTACACCCTGACCCTACACACGCTACTTAGACACAGGCAGTAGTGCTGACACATAACATTGGCAGTACAGTACAGCGTTTCTGAACCGTTTATGTACCAGTGATTGGCGAGACATGGTCCTCCTCCTCTTTATTAACCAGCTCATGTTTAAAACAAATACAATATGTAAAAATACACTAGAGATACAACTCACCACTATAACTGTGCCTCTGCTCTAGCCATTCTGTTTGCCTCCCTGTTGTGCTGTCTGTCTCAGCATCTTCTCTGCTGTCACTCTGTACTTATTTTGTTCTCTGTCTGCCTGTCTGTCTGTCTGTCTGTCTGTCTGTCTGTCTGTCTGTCTGCCTGTCCTATATGTTATAAAAGCCAAGCTAACGACTTAGGCCATATTGCTAATGATTGCCTGTCATGTGTTCCCCTGAATCAACACCTACCCTAAGTGTTCATTGCTATGACAGGGCTCCAGACTAACATTTTCCGCTGGTGTCACTAACTTTTACAGTTGGTGGCACTGGCACCAGCCTACGATTAGGCTACTACCCATGAGACCTATAGGCCTATGCCCTCGGAATGGCCAGTGCACATTTTGCGCGCACACCGCTCCATATCTCAAAGCCTTAACAAATATATTGCTTGTAAAACAGTTGGTATTGAGCTTAATATTGAGAGTTGAGAAATAATACTTACAGAACGCTGAAACAGGGACAAGTGGACAAAGCTTCCAAAGTTTTTCCTGCAATTGCATTTCGAAATGTTATATGATCGGAACACATTTTTCTCGAGGGCATGGAGGGAGAGGAGAGTGGCTTGCTCATTACAGCAGCAGGCCTCAGCTAAACAGGCACAGGAGCAGGGCACACACTTTCATTACTGGAATCGTGAGGATAATATACTTTACTGTGACCAAATCATGGTTTTAGCAACCCAGTTTTTTTGTTTTGAGGGAGGTGACAATGTAGAATGGGCTCTTTCTACGTTTATAGGCACCATGATCTTGGCTGTCTAACTGATGACAGTCAGAGCAGGTCTCTTTGCTGATGCCGCGTTTGACTTTGAATGTGAGTTTGCATGACCTCAGCTCAGCCTATCAGAAAACCAGGCCGGCCCATCTTGGTAGGTGAGGGGTGGCAGCCGTTGCCCACTGATCAGCCAAAGGCTCATTATAGATTAGTATAATGGAGAAATTACTTTAAAAATATATATATTTTTTTACTTAAGAGGCCCATGGGCCGCAGGCCTTGTCACCTTTTAATATATATATTTTTATATTAAACATATATTTCTGTGTGTCGATTTCAACCAGCCCACCCAACAAAACAATTGTCCAGCCCATCTGGCATTTGCCAGAATTGCCAGATGGCCAATCTGCCCCTGGCAGAATGAATGATTCTTATTTTTTTCTCTCTCTTTTCTCATTTGGCTCTTAACAGATAAGAGGGTATTAATCTTTTGTCTTTGTAGTGTAAAGAAATTATGAAGTCAATTAAAATACAGCCATGCTTTTTCTCTGTTGAAGAGCCTTTTGTTGCGTCAAATTATCAAGCCAAGCACTCACACAGACACAAAACTGGCCCGGTCTGTCTTTCTCCATGTTAATTCCTACTCTATTATTATTCTCTCCCTGCTTTACAAGACAGGAGCTTGTCCATCACTGACCTATGGATTGTCAATATGCATGAATGCAGTTGTCACACATAATTTATTCAGCTGTTGTTACAATATATGCAATATTGAAATTATATGGTATACTGTACAGTTCATGCAAATATGTATTAACTATGTTCCATAGCACATACTGTGTGTATTTCAGAATACAATTTCCTTCTGCAATACAGACATTTTTATATTGTGATATAAAAAAACCTCTTAGATGTTAAGTCCCCCATATGTGGAACTTTGAGCTCTCGAGACTAGTTCCGACTGACATTTTGGTGTACAAAGTGCTCTGTGAACGTCGTAGGGTCCCGTGCCATATAATGCCAGAAAGCCCCATCTATCTGCTCTCCCCTTTTACTCTCTTAGCAGAGCTGACTTTAAGTGTCAGGTTTCACATCCTACATTTGCATAGGAAGTGACGTGTCATATCTTCTGGCCTATCCAGACAAATAATAAATGTACTCTTCCTCTGAGCTGGTGAGCCCAGCCTGTGAGACGACATATGAACAGCGACAGTGAGTGCGATTATGGTGGATAGTCAGATTATTATAATAGTTTGTTTAAAACGTTTACATGCTTTTCAAGAAGAACGATTTCCCTAATAATCCTGTTTACATGGACACATCTGAAATCAGGCTACCTGATGGCACTCTGATAAATGCAGAAAATCGGCAATCAAAATAAACCTTTTGCCACAGCGAACATGTTATTTTTGGGAAGCATATTTTATTCTGACTTCGGACATACACTGAGTATACAAAACATTCGGAATACCTTCCTAATATTGAGTTGCACCCCCCTTTGCCCTTAGAACAGCCTCAATTTGTCGGGGCATGGACTCTACAAGGTGTCGAAAGCGTTCCACAGGAATGCTGGCCCATGTTGACTCCAATGCTTCCCACAGTTGTGTCAAGTTGGCTGGATGTCCTTTGGGTGATGGACCATTCTTGATACACACAGGTAAACGGTTGAGCGTGAAAAACCCAGCAGCTTTGCGGTTCTTGACACACTCAAACCGGTGCGCCTGGCATCTACTACCATACCTCGTTCAAAGGCACTTAAATATTTTGTCTTGCCCATTCACCCTCTGAATGGCACACATACACAATCCATGTCTGAATTGTCTCAAGGCTTAAAAATAATTCTTTAACCTGTCTCCTCCCCTTCATCTACACTGACTGAAGTGGAGTTAACAAGTGACATCAATAACAGATCATAGCTTTCACCTGGATTCACCTGGTCAGTCTATGTCATGGAAAGAGCATGTGTCCTAATGTTTTGTACACTCAGTGTATAAAGTTTGTGTGTGAAAATTACTTCTAAGACCCATAAATTCAGTTGTTCCAAACTCACTTCACTTGCACTAAAGAGGGAGGCTCGCTCGGCTGGTGCTAGCACATGCGCAGATCAAATACACTGCTGGAACGCCGATTAAGGTGTAATTCGAAAGATTGCTCAGAAAACCAGGTGTTTTAATTGGTGTGTGCTTACATAGATTTTGACCTTTTGCCGATTAAGATAAACAGAGTAAGGTGTTTACATGACTATTGCATAATCTGCCTACTGCCATAATCTGTTTAATATTGAATTGTTAGTGTGCATGTAAACGTACTCAGTGTAGCGGATCCAGCCTTTGTGGTTTCATCTCGCTGTGATATTCTCATCAGGATTTAGAGCTCTCAAAGATACTAAATAATTTCATAGAATTTAAACAATATCACTTTCTCTTGGTCACAGACAGACGAAATCCAATCGTACTTAAAGCTGAAGTTGTAATAAGTATGCACACATTTGAATGGTGTCTCTACGCCGTTCAGTGGACTTTTAGGAGAAAATTCTCTGTCTGCAGTTATCCTAACAAAACTCCCCCGGCCAGAAGATACTATCGTCAATAGGCGCTAAAAGTACAATGAGGGAAAAAAGTATTTGATCCTCTGCTGATTTTGTACGTTTGCCCACTGACAAAGAAATTATCAGTCTATAATTTTAATGGTAGGTTTATTTGAACAGTGAGAGACAGAATAACAACAACAAAAAAACAGAAAAACGCATGTCAAAAATGTTATAAATTGATTTGCATTTTAATGAGGGAAATAAGTATTTGACCCCCTCTCAATCAGAAAGATTTCTGGCTCCCAGGTGTCTTTTATACAGGTAACGAGCTGAGATTAGGAGCACACTCTTAAATGGAGTGCTCTTAATCTCAGTTTATTACCTGTATAAAAGACACCTGTCCACAGAAGCAATCAATCAATCAGATTCCAAACTCTCCGCCATGGCCAAGACCAAAAAGCTCTACAATGATGTCAGGGACAAGATTGTAGACCTACACAAGGCTGGAATGGGCTACAAGACCATCGCCAAGCAGTTTGGTGAGAAGGTGACAACAGTTGGTGCGATTATTCGCAAATGGAAGAAACACAAAAGACCTGTCAATCTCCCTCGGCCTGGGGCTCCATGCAAGATATCACCTCGTGGAGTTGCAATGATCATGAGAACAGTGAGGAATCAGCCCAGAACTACACGGGAGGATCTTGTCAATGATCTCAAGGCAGCTGGGACCATAGTCACCAAGAAAACAATTGGTAACACACTACGCCGTGAAGGACTGAAATCCTGCAGCGCCCGCAAGGTCCCCCTGCTCAAGAAAGCACATATACATGCCCGTCTGAAGTTTGCCAATGACCATCTGAATGATTCAGAGGAGAACTGGGTGAAAGTGTTGTGGTCAGATGAGACCAAAATTGAGCTCTTTGGCATCAACTCAACTCGCCGTGTTTGGAGGAGGAGGAATGCTGCCTATGACCCCAAGAACACCATCCCCACCGTCAAACATGGAGGTGGAAACATTATGCTTTGGGGGTGTTTTTCTGCTAAGGGGACAGGACAACTTCACCACATCAAAGGGACGATGGACGGGGCCATGTACCGTCAAATCTTGGGTGAGAACATCCTTCCCTCAGACAGGGCATTGGAATGGGTCGTGGATGGGTATTCCAGCATGACAATGACCCAAAACACACGGCCAAGGCAACAAAGGAGTGGCTCAAGAAGAAGCAAATTAAGGTCCTGGAGTGGCCTAGCCAGTCTCCAGACCTTAATCCCATAGAAAATCTGTGGAGGGAGCTGAAGGTTCGAGTTGCCAAACGTCAGCCTCGGAACCTTAATGACTTGGAGGAGATCTGCAAAGAGGAGTGGAACAAAATCCCTCCTGAGATGTGTGCAAACCTGGTGGCTAACTACAAGAAACGTCTGACCTCTGTGATTGCCAACAAGGGTTTTGCCACCAAGTACTAAGTCATGTTTTGCAGAGGGGTCAAATACTTATTTCCCTCATTAAAATGCAAATCAATTTATAACATTTTTGACATGCGTTTTTCTGGATTTTTTGTTGTTATTCTGTCTCTCAAATAAACCTACCATTAAAATTATAGACTGATCATGTCTTTGTCAGTGGGCAAACGTACAAAATCAGCAGGGGATCAAATACTTTTTTCCCTCACTGTATTTTACACTTTTAAGAAATGTGAAATCTTATAGTAAGTCATTTATAATTTGATTGTTGCTATATTTAGAAATAATTTCAGTCATTTCAAGCCCTAATGCACCTTTGTTGAATAGGAGAAAAAAAATATTTTCATAACATTTGTACTATGTATTTGAGCTTGTGTCCTCAAAAGTGAGTGCACCTCAGCAATTTATAAATATTTTTACCAGAAAGGTAAAAGGTAAAAATACAAAACTATGCAACATTATCAGTTATTGTTTATGGTCAGCTCATGAAAAATAATTACATTTGGGTATGTCTATTTAGGTGGAAATATAAATGTTGCCCTATCATTCAACTGGTTAATATTTTTTTCAGAGTATTGTTTGACCTTATATCAAACTGTGTGTTAAACTAGTATGGGGAGCGTACATTGAAGGGGAGGTTAAGGTTGATGGATTGGAATTAACTTAATGATAGATAATATCAAGAGGCCCATTTTGAAACAATATGTAATCTTCAATGAGATCATTATTGGCCTACCACTGTGTAGAGTGCTCTCATTCCCCCTTTTCCCCTCTCTCCCCCTCTCTTCTCCCTCACTACCTCCCTCCTTCTCTCCCACTGTCTCTCTCTCCCCCATCCTCCCTCCATCCCTCCTTCCCTTGACCTCCCTCCCTACCAAGTCCTGGCCCTCCTCAATCCTTCCCTCCCTATCTCCCTCTCTCCCTCCCTCCCTCCTGGCATAGGTGGTTTAGTGACAGAGCCCAGCCAGGGAGCAATCACTTTATCAGACAACAAAAGCTGCCTGTCCCACAGGTCATCATTAAACCCTATTGTCTGTAGCCTCCTGGGCCTCTGAGCTACAGTAGCTACACCAGATAGACATATGATGCAGACAGGGGTTGAATTACTATTTGAAATCTTTCAAATACTTTGAGCATTTGCTCTATTCCACCTTGAGTGCAAGCTGGGCAGGGGTTTACAGTGTTGGGACTATTCTATTGGTCCATTAAGCCAGGCAAGCTCAATCAAGAAAATAATATTTAAACCCAGGTCTGATAGCTAGGGCCACACTCTGCTCTGCTCTCTGTTTAACAGCCTTGAAACATCCCATAATAGAGCGGCTGTGGCTGGCCTGGAACAGACTGAGAGATCATGATGAGTACATTGTGTTGTAAGGAGAAGCACACTTCTTGACATTTTCTGTCCAGGGCTCTGTACTGAAGCTGTCAGCTGAAATGCTGAAATGACTCACCTTGGCTCATTGGAGAATTTCTGCCAGAAGAGGACGATCTCTCCCACCACATCTCGCTTGGTAGACATAATATAATCTATTGTTTTCACCATCACTGTCAAATCAATCAATTTTAATTACAACCTTATGTTGTCAGATTGTTAGTAGATTGTTCAAAAAATTATCACATCAAGGTACAACATAATTCCATAGCATCAACAACACTATAACCTTTTTCTTCATTAGTTTTTCCCCCCGGACGGTAGAAACACTGACTTTCTTGAAAGACTATAGCAAAGAATTAGCTTTCTGAGCTTTAATCAAAAATAATCACGTTGTTGCCCTGTGAAGTCATGTTGCGTATGATTTCCAGTGACTAATCAGTAGCTAAGGGTCATAGTGAGTCCTGAGTCTCCTGATCCTGGTAAATCTGTATGCGTGGAGTGTTAGACCGTTTCTGACTAATTACTGTAGTTGTTATGAGTGACCCACCTAATTCATCACTCCTCTGAACATTTAATTAGCTGGTACGCCCAGCGCAATTAAGCGCTGAATTAGGACAAATTGAACTGCAAGCCAAGCAGCTTGAAGGACACACCACATCACACCATGTCCAAATATGATTTCAGATAGGAAAACCTTTACACCACGTCGTAGCCTGACTCAAAGTCATATGAGCCAGATGGACTGTCTCCATCTCTTAAGTGAAGACAGTTGATTTATTTATCTCCTAATCTTTACATACAACTTTATTTTAAAATTATCTGGAAAAAGTTATTATATGATCAGTTCAACAGGTATCTGTCGATTTTGTTATGGAGCAATTTATTACATTATCTGGTTGAATTATGTTATACAAGAAAAGGTTCTTACATTATTGAACATTATTACATTATCTGGTGTTATTACTTTGTATGTTGTTACAGTCCTCAAAGAGATTACATCTCTTACAAGAGAGACCTGAGTCAAGGTACCAGCAGCATGTTTTGAATTACTTTATAATTTCTTAATGGATAAAACCTCTCAAAGTTGAAGTGTTTATTAATTATACTGAAGAGATTCATCGGCTACCTGAGTGAGTTGTTATGTAATTAACATTAATACAAAGAGAGATACGAGACAGACAGAGATGTTCATTATTGAACCAGTCATTAAAGTCTGGTCAGCTAAGATAATGGATCAAATGAGCCAATTTAGATGTCATGGTGCAAATAAAAAAGGATCCTTTCACATCCTCTCTGTTCTGTTGAGGCCTAAATGCTGATGTCTAAAGATGTACAGTAATTTCTGATCCTTTGGTTGGTAATTAAGCATCTTTGGCAGTATCACAGGGCAGTCAGGTGATCCAAAGCCTGCAGCAATGTTGGGAGGAAAAATGCCTGATTGACTCCTGATAGTAGCCACATACAGTAGGAGGGGAAAAATCTATATCTGTCATCCACACACTGGAAATGGTAGTGGATCAACAACTGAACATATTCATAAAGTCAAAACAAACAACTCAGACAGCCACTTGTACTGATCCCCGAGGGAATAACGGAACTAAAAGGAAGAGTGCCTGTTAGAAATGGCTCAATGAACTAGGATACTGTACTACAACTGAATTCATGTCAAAACCAAGCACTCAACCATGTCAGTAAGTGTTGGGCTGTGGCTGTGCAACTTCACCAGAGCTAACTAAACCCTAAGTCAGGCTAAGTTCTGCTCTCCACCACAAAACCAAACCACAAAGACGCACTCATTCATTGTGGTCCTCTGTAGCTCAGCTGGTAGAGCACGGCGCTTGTAACGCCAAGGTAGTGGGTTCGATCCCCGGGACCACCCATACACAAAAAAAAAAAATGTATGCACGCATGACTGTAAGTCGCTTTGGATAAAAGCGTCTGCTAAATGGCATATTATATTGTATTCAGAATGCAACACAAGTTTGGTTTTGCTTCAGCACTCCCTTCTATCCCCACTGTGTCTTTTTGAGTACAACCTTCAGTGTGGATCTTGTGCTCAGTGGCTTGTGCTCAGTAAATTATACCTGTAGTGGATTTAAAAACTGTCTGTTCTGTAGCAGCATTGCTTTGTCACTCAAACACTTTAAATGCATGGTCTGATTGGTTCAAATTATTTGTTTCTTTCTCTTGCTCTCCCAAACCAAGAGGTGCTCTTTTCATATCCCTGAATCTGTTTGTATGTGAGTGTTGTTTTGTGTGTCTCTGTGTGTTTATGTCTGAATGGGGTAAATTACCTGTTGAACTGCATGATTATAGCCCTCTCAATTTCATAGCGAGGAGAATAAGCTAATTTTATAGTGGAGTGAAGTGCACTGTTTCTCTCCATAACTAATACAAAGCCTGACAGTGTAGATGAGAATTTCTCACACTGCTTAAATAAACTATAACACCTTGCTTGCCATTCATTCAACAAGCATTATTTAAATGTGTAAAACGCGCCCTTGATTTCCTGCATAGTTAATGCTGCTCTTTCCTTCATAGCTTACAGCAGTTCAGCAAACACATTTTGTTGGACTAGAAATTAATGCATTTGTTTACCCCACTTTGCCAGATATATTTTAATCAGATGCTGCCTTATTTCCTGTCTTACAACAATTCTACAAAGATTAAATAGAACAGTGGCTGCCATTTTATAATATGAGTCCATTATAAAAGGGGGAATTTGGCATCGTTCCCTGGTTGGCATTAAGATAAAGGAGTTCCGGAGCACTCCCGGAGGCGGAAGCTATCCCAACTGGGTTGGACTAATGAGTGCTGTGTGGAAAGGAGTGTGTGGCCTCACTGCTCTGTGGCCCTCCACCAGGCCTACTCAGCCAGGGTTTCAGGGTTCCGTGGGCTCCATGTTAGGCTCCATGGTTTGCCCTGTGTGAGGCTCCAGCTCAAACTGCTTTTGCAACAGTTAAATGCAAATCCACCAGGCCCTCCACCAGGGCTCCATAGAGTCCTGTGGGGCTCCATTTAAGGCCCTCTAAAAGGCCCTGTTAGGACCCCTGTTAGGAGCCTCTGAAAGGCCCCAGCCCACCCAACAGCCACAGCAGGTATGTGATCCGGCCAGGGTAACAGACTTGGTGAGAGGAGGGCAAGGATCGAAAGCACTAGCCCGGCCCTGGGTGTTGATTATGTGATACACTACTCTGACTGTGAGGCTTTGTAATGTAGAGGACTACTGGGATTGCTCAGTTTGCCCCTGCATGCTCCTCTCACAGAGGTACTAAAGGAGCGCTGTCTTATCTTCAACATACAGTGATGATTTAGGGAAGTTGAAGGTGGGGGTTCAGGTGGAGGGTTGTGGAGGGTTGTGGAGGTGTGTGGGGGTAGGGCCGGGTAATGAGGTTACGAGGAGGAGGAGGTGTGGAGGGTAGGACGGGGATGAGGTGACGAGGAGGAGGTGTGGAGGGTAGGACAGAGGGATGAGGTGACGAGGAGGAGGAGGTGTGGAGGGTAGGAGAGAGGGATGAGGTGACGAGGAGGAGGAGGTGTGGAGGTTAGGACAGAGGGATGAGGTGACGAGGAGGAGGAGGTGTGGAGGGTAGGACAGAGGGATGAAGTGACGAGGAGGAGGAGGTGTGGAGGGTAGGACAGAGGGATGAGGTGATGAGGAGGAGGAGGTGTGGAGGGTAGGACAGAGGGATGAGGTGACGAGGAGGAGGAGGTGTGGAGGGTAGGACAGAGGGATGAGGTGACGAGGAGGAGGAGGTGTGGAGGGTAGGAGAGAGGGATGAGGTGACGAGGAGGAGGAGGTGTGGAGGGTAGGACAGAGGGATGAGGTGACGAGGAGGAGGAGTCATGGAGGGTAGGAGAGAGGGATGAGGTGACGAGGAGGAGGAGGTGTGGAGGGTAGGACAGAGGGATGAGGTGACGAGGAGGAGGAGGTAGGACAGAGGGTAGGACAGAGGGATGAGGTGACGAGGAGGAGGAGGTATGGAGGGTAGGACAGAGGGATGAGGTGACGAGGAGGAGGAGGTGTGGAGGGTAGGAGAGAGGGATGAGGTGACGAGGAGGAGGAGGTGTGGAGGGTAGGACAGAGGGATGAGGTGACGAGGAGGAGGAGGTATGGAGGGTAGGACAGAGGGATGAGGTGACGAGGAGGAGGAGGTGTGGAGGGTAGGACAGAGGGATGAGGTGACGAGGAGGAGGAGGAGGAGGTATGGAGGGTAGGACAGAGGGATGAGGAGGGCTAGAGACTACTAGGGAGTTAATAAACCATTAGCCTGTGGTGCCAGAGGTATGTTGGTTCAAATAGTTAATTTATGGATCCCTATTATAGTAGGCTAAAGAAGGGAAGGAGATGGAGGGGTTGGTATATACCACCACCATCTGTATGGTGGTGGTATATAAAAGTCTCCAGTAGGGTGCTTACAGGATTAGACTTGTATTTAATGTTATCTTATCTCAACTCTGTGACGTTTGCCATGAAAAGCGATGTGGCGGTATTGCCTTTCACTGGGACTTAGTGCCTTAGCTAGGCTATAGTTCTGAGCGATTAGTGCGTTTGAGGTTGGTTCGGTTTCATTTTGATATTTTTTTTTTACATTATGCACTATGCATTATGTGGGTTTAATGCTTAACAACACAAAATAAACCATTCAATAAAAGTCCCATGATGGTAGTGACTGCCCATTACTGCGTATCACTTATTAACATAATTTATTCACATTACTTAACTTTAATAAAATATTTAATTTGTATATACATTTTTTCATTCCAAGTCATCATCCGTTCTCTATAGAGCTGCTGCTTATGCTGTCTGACATTTTACATGACAATTATATTTTAGTCATTTAGCAGATGCTCTCATCCAGAGCGACTTACAGGAACAATTAGCGTTAAGTGCATTGCTCAAGGGCACATCAACAGATTTTTCACCTAGTTGGCTCAGGGATTCAAACCAGTGATCTTTCGGTTACTTGCCCAATGCTTTTTACTGCTAGGCTACCTGACAAAATACCATTTTTAGTAGTTCTAAGTTTTAGTGGTGTGCAAAGCTGTCATCAAGGCAAAGGGTGGCTACTTTGAAGAATCTCAAATATAAAATATATTTTGATTTGTTTTATACTTTTTTGGTTACTACATGATTCCATATGTGTTATTTCATAGCTTTGATGTCTTCACTATTATTCTGCAATGTAAAAAATAGTAAAAATAAATAAACACCCTTGAATGAATAGGTGTGTCCAAACTTTTGACTGGTAGTGTAAATATATATATAAACGCAACTGATTGGCTCAAACACATTAAGAAGGAAATAAATGCCACAAATTAACTTCTAACAAGGCACACCTGTTAATTGAAATAGGAGTTCCCACATATGACTACAGGAAAAAGAAGAGGACCGAGCACGCCCCCATTCTCATCGACAGGGCTGTAGTGGAGCACGTTGAGAGCTTCAAATTCCTTGGCGTCCACATCACCAACAAACTAACATGGTCCAAGCACACCAAGACAGTCGTGAAGAGGGCACGACAAAACCTATTCCCCCTAAGGAGACTGAAAAGATTTGGCATGGGTCCTCAGATCCTCAAAAGGTTCTACAGCTGCACCATCGAGAGCATCCTGACTGGTTGCATCACTGCCTGGTATGGCAACTGCTCGGCCGTCGATCGCAAGGCACTACAGAGGGTAGTGCGTACGGCCCAGTACATCACTGGGGCCAAGCTTCCTGCCATCCAGGACCTCTATACCAGGTGGTTTCAGAGGAAGGCCCTAAAAATTGTCAAAGACTCCAGCCACCCTAGTCATAGATTGTGCTCTCTGCTACCGCAAGGCAAGCGGTACCGGAGTGCCAAGTCTAGGTCCAAGAGGCTTCTAAACAGCTTCTACCCCCAAGCCATAAGACTCCTGAAACATCTAATCAAATGGCTACCCAGACTATTTGCATTGCGTACATATTACCTCAATTACCTCACTAACCGGTGCCCCCTCACATTGACTCGGTACCGGTACCCCCTGTATATAGCCTCGCTATTGTTATTTTTACTGCTGCTCTTTAATTATTTGTGACTTTTATTTAGTATTATTTTATATTGTATTCTTTTGTGATTTTTTTTGGTATTCTGTCTTAAAATTGCATTGTTGGTTAAGGGCTTGTAAATAAGCATTTCACTGTAAGGTCTAGACCTGTTTTATTCGGCGCATATGACAAATAACATTTGATTTGATTTTAAATGCATTCCAGGTGACTACCTCATGAAGCTGGTTGAGAGAATGCCAAGAGTGTGCAAAGCTGCCATCAAGGCAAAGGGTGGCCAGCTGGACTGCAGAGCTTGTGACCACAATATCTAGTTTAGTCTCATCATCTCATCATAGAGACAAATCTCATCTCTGTACTTTTCCATATGGCATGCAGTGCAGTGTAATGCAATTATTCCTGTTCCTCCCTCTAAACTTCCCCAGTGTGTGTTTATTGTCATGTCAATCATCCTCACAGCGCCCAGAAAAAGGAAATAAGGAGGTTAACACAGAAACTCTGAATGTATTTATTTCATCACATACACTGCATTTCCTGCCCTGCCTGCCTGCGCTATTCCTAAACAGCTCCTCTCAAAAAGACAAAAAGCTTCTCAGGAAAGTTGCCCAAGAGCGATGCCGGATGTCTATTACAAATACATCTATTTCCTTTAGCCAAAGGTACAGGCTTGTGGTTTCAACAAGACATGCATAACAAACAAACTAAGCTGCAGGCAACATATTTAAAATCCTTAAGAGTCTATTGACGCACCCGTTTGTCAATGGAAGTAACATAATAAAAAAATCCCCATCACAATCCGTCAATTTAAGCTAGAGATATCCGTTTTTTTGCATGGCCTGTGTCTCAATCCACCTACAGCATGTCGGCCTTCCGCATCTGCGGTGGAAGGTGGCCGAGCTACAGCGGTGTTTGTCAGACCATGAGAAGTCTTCTCACAAAAACATCTGTAGTGTCCGTAAGTTTTTATCTACGACCCCCACAAGTGTCATGGGACTCGTCTGAAGGTAACCCATACATTTTACATTTTAGTCATTTAGTAGACGCTCTTATCCAGAGCGACTTACAGTTAGTGAGTGCATACATTTCTATACTGGCCCCCCGTGGGAAACAAACACACAACGCTGGCGTTGCAAGCGCCATGCTCTACCAACTGAGATACAGAGGACCTATACAAACTAATGGAAGTATGGAGGTAGTTTGTGGCAACAAAAATAAGGGGTTAAATATGTGTCCAAAAAAACACAAATATTTCCTGAGCTTTCTTACATCTTCTAGATATAGGACAGACACTTCAAAACCTTATTCCTTATGATTTATTTTTTGACTGTCTTGTTTTGCCATTTATTAATGTGTTATTCAATGCGTTTCTATGGGCTACAGTAGTAAAGACTAAATTCAATATTTTAGAACTTGACTTCTTTAAGATCCAATGCAGCTGTTTTTATTTCAATATCAAATTATTTCTGGGTAACAATTAAGTACCTTACTGTGATTGTTTTCGGTAACACTTTATTTGGATAGTCCATCTGTAGATGCTCTACAGACTAGCAGTAACATTTCAACTATCTATCTATTAACCCATTACCCTAACCGTAACCTTAGCAAGCAGTTGCTTATCAACAGATAGTCAGTTGCTTATCAACAGATAGGTTGTTGATAGTACAGTATGACCATCTGTAGAGCATCTACAGATGGACTATCGAGATAAAGTATGACCTTGTTTTCAATTAAAATGGTCAAAAATAGCTAAAATAGCTTCTTAACAAAGAGCAATACTTTTTCTAGAACTGATGTCACCAGGCAGGCCAAAACTCCATCCCACCAAAACAGACTGACATTTCAGGCGGTCTTTTCAAACAACTCGTACACTAAAAGGGCATTATCATCATTTTCACAATTTCACAGTATTATTCCAACCTAATAGTGTGGCAATAAAACACAAGACTGCACTGGGCCTTTAAATAATTTATGCTCAGGGCAATCTTTCTGTAGGAAAGAGTTTCATTTGTCTTTATTGTGTAACAAATGTGAGCTACTGTGATCAGTTGTATTAGATGTACATTAATGAATGCTATTAGGCCAACAAGATACAACTTTATTTTATTATAATATATCCCATTTCGCAGACGCTTTATTAAAAGAGACTTATCACAGTGAGTGTATACATTGTTGTATTGGTGGCCCCAGCGGGAATTGAATCTACAACCCTGGTGTCGCTAGGGCCATGCTCTTACCAACTGAGCCACACAGCAACGGCATCCCTCTTCACACTGTCACAGGCCCGGGGCTCCATCCAAAGGGAAATCATTTTTATGATGAAAATTAAATGTTGTCCTGCTGATAGGAGAGACACAGAGACACAGTGCTGATAGGCCATCAGAAACACAGAGATGGATCTGCTAGGCTCAGAGACTCATCCATCATCCAGGTCCCATAGTCACTGATGCTGAGGAGAGCCATTCGACCACCACCGCAGTGCATGCACACGCACACACACACACACACACGCACACACACACACACACACACACACACACACACACACACACACGGATCAGCTCTACTCTGCTCTGTCCTCCCGTTGATTAATGTTTGAGCTGATGCTCAGCGATGATTATCTATTTTGATTATATCATCACATTGTTATGTGCACAGCAGTTCTATTTGAGATTAGATTTGACTTAGGGCTTCCTTTATAATATGAAGTCATCACGGGAAACATTTGACACTGCCTAAAGAGGAATTCATTCAAAGAGAGTAGAGCTCAGTGCATGTCAGCCTGTGCCCTTGAGCACTATGCAAAGCATACAGTAAGTAGTATTAGATTTAAGTAATGTCTTTAACTCTGCTCCATATTCCCCCTCACTTATTTTATTTTAGAAAAATGCTTAGTTATGTGGCAATTGGCATAGATAAGTACCATTGTTTAAATGCAGATATTTAAATTGAAGTAATTTGTTTTCCTCAAAGCTAGCATATTTAAACAGACTGAACTGAATTTACTGAACGCTTTTTGCAATTACATTTATTTATAAATTGAAAGTAATTTTCTCTAGGAAGATTCAGTGTGGCTACAGCTGTTGAAGTTAAACACAGCCGTTTAGATTTGTTTATAAAACCTTAGTGATATTTTTTCTCAGTGAAAGAGATTAACTCTCTCTCCAGACATCATCCCCACAAGGGCAAGGCATGCTCTTTAGTGAAGTGTGCTGCTGCCGCAGGCTACTAGGCTTACTGAGAACCATGAGTCATTTTCACCAGCTACTATAGCTAGCCTTTAATATAGGTGATTCAGAAATATGCAAATACACACTGCTCTAGCTCTCTGCAATACCTTTCAAATGCAAATCACACTATCCACTGTGGAGATGAAACAAAGAAAAGGCACAGATATTAGATTTAGTTTATGCAGAATAAACTCCTTTAGATTTAGCGACACTCAGCGTATTGGGTTTGGATGCGGTATACTTGTCACTGACTTTTTTTATCCACACAAAGAGAAAGTACTATTTTTGATGTCCTTGATGTGTTGGGACAAAGTTATTATTTTACTGGATTCAAACAACCCATATTGCCATTATAAGAAACAGAGAGCAATGACAATGCCTTTTATGTCTTAAATTAGCACACATTTGGGATGGTAGAGACATGCTTTCCCAAAAGTAAATGTTACAACTTGTAGCAGGGGCACAACTTTGGTTTTAGATGTAGGGGGGGCATAATTATTTTTGTATCCAGTCGGATAAACACTCCAAACAGCCTACCGACCGCTCGGAGGCATCCGTATGGTCAAACAGCACACTGTTGCCTCGTTTTGTATCACATTCCAATGATAAAACTGGGGGGGGGGGGCAAAAATGCAATTTCAGAATGTCCCCAGTGAAAGTTGTGCCCCTGACTTGTAGTAAAAAAGAGGAAACAATCCCTGTCTTGTATAACATACTCAGAGAGTGCAAGAGCAAGCGAGGGAGAGTGATAATTCACTTTTAAATGTTTTAAATGTCAGGCATTTAGCCTTATCCTCTACCTTTTTCTTGTTATTCTGTCTCTCTCAATATCAACAGTCCTCTGTTACCTTGAAAGCTCTCATGTTATTCTTGCTTACCTATGCTAATATTGTTTCAGAAGATGGAGTGAACGACCTTGAGGCTGGCGGTAATTACAAGTACTGTGGGGAAAAGAGGACCCAAAACAACATTCTCTTGTAAACACGTTTTTATGAATTCCTATAGGAGACTGAAAAAATACCTTGCCATTAAAAACTCTAATTCCCCATTGGCTTTAGAGTGATGTAAATCAATAATGTAGCAGGCTAGGCATAATGTAATTGAACAGTCCTGATGGAGACGACAGTTGTTGTAGTTGGAATCACTTAGCAGAGGGTAGTACAGGTCTACTTTGAGCTCTAAGTTCACCATGTTATTTTGGAAGGTGGAATCAGGAGATCAGAGGTGTTACAGTATGTCATGCCATCTTTACTGTTTCCCATATACACAGCATCTCAGGAACCGGGGAGTTGTCTCGCCTGTCTAGCAGCAGCCCAGAATTCATGACTGGTAGATTACTGCTGGAAGAGAGCTTCAATTGAGATTTTGACTAAACTGATTTGTGGCATAACTCAATTTTCCAGCAGTCGATTACTGTCTGTCACCTTCTCTGCTGTGTCTGTGAAAATTACCCCCTGCAAGCGCGCGCACACACACACACACACACACACACACACACACACACACACACACACACACACACACACACACACACACACACACACACACACACACACACACACACACACACACACACACACACACACACACACACACACACACACACATACTTACTAACATCCACTCTAGACTTGAATACGTGCCCAATATGCTTTATTTAACATTTACAATACAGCTTACATTATCAATTTTCACAGTGCTGCTTCGCTCAGCCAATTATTTCTGACTGAGTTTCTAGCCCAGGCATCTGGGAGTGTGTCAGGAAAGTGTTTAATACATGTAAAGCAGGCTGTTTGCCCCCTGTGTGTGTGTGTGTGTGTGTGTGTGTGTGTGTGTGTGTGTGTGTGTGTGTGTGTGTGTGTGTGTGCGTGTGCATGCTTACGTGCGTGCATGCTTGAAAAGCTTTGAAGAGATTGTTCTTCAAATCATTTGATGAAAACTAGACATTCATCCATAATACGTTGAATATCGAAGGTAAACTATAGGGTCTTGGTGTGTGTGTGTGTGTGTGTATGAGAGAGGTGGCAGCAACACAGTGTGAAAAAGAGAGAACAGAAAACAGCTGTTGCACCATATGGCCTCACAGACCTCACAGCTCTGACCTGGCAATGACTTCTCTCCAACACTTTATTACAGGTTTATAACATCAAACATTTCATTGTCTCGCTGACTGATATTGTTGGCTTAGTGATGCAGAATTGCTTACGTTAGGGGTGACAATCTAGTGAACAATCTAGAGTTTATCCTTCCTCTGCATCCCACCTCTGTCTGTATAGTAGACAGCGGTGAGAAGGTTGGTGGTGACAAGGTAATACTAAGTATACATTTACATTTAAATGTTTAGTCATTTAGCAGATGCTCTTATCCAGAGCAACTTACAGTTAGTGAATGCATACATTTTCATACTGGCCCCCCGTAGGAAACGAACCCACAACCCTGGCGTTGCAAGCGCCATGCTCTACCAACTGAGCTACAGGGGATAGACCATAGTTTAACCGAAACTCTCCTTCTCTCCCCATCACTGTCTACTATCCAGGCAGGGCCAGAGAGAGGCTTACGAGGTGTAATGCATGTCGTAAAGAACCTGCTCCAAGTAGCAATCCACTCAAAGCTATGCAGCCCTCATGTGGTCAGTCAGAGTGATTAAGTTAATACAACTACCCTCTGCTTTTGATCCCCCAGGCAGGATTAGTGTGTTGGACAGCTGAGTAGAGGGAAACATATTTCAACGCTGCTGATTATTCGATCCAATCTGATCCAACGTTACCCCCACCCTTTCACACTGTTCCTCATCCCTGTGGCAGGTAGGATATTTGCACGCAAGGCAGAGTGCCTGGAGGACATGGGGTCAATGCCCTGTTGGGTGATAATAACATCTCTTCAAGTGGCATACTGTTGAAGTTGTATTTAACAGTATTGGAAGGCTCTTGTGGTAATGACAAAAAGAAGAGGTGCTTCATGAAATAGTTTTTGATCTACTGAAATATTACCACACACACACACACACACACACACACTGTGTGAAGCTGATCCCACTCCTGTCCATTGGCATTGAGTTTGACCCCTGGGCCCCCTCCTCTCTTCCCTCCCCAGGTTCTCCCATGCAGTGAGGCATGGCCATGCTCATTACTCACTTGGCTTGTAGCTGAGACCAGAGCAGAGCAGAGAAGCGGAGTTATAGACAAAGCTTTACACACACGCTTGCATCTGCAGTCCGCTGGGCCCGGCCATAACATTTACCGTTTAATACCCAACAGTCTGCAGGGAGCCCCGTCTTATTCAAACACCAACGGCTTTCTGCTGATTGCACGCATTCTGGCCTGGCAGGAAAGAGGAGAGAAGGCCAGGTTGAGTTTAGTTTAGTCAGCTGTGGCACCTCTGGCCCCTGTGTGAGGGACGAAGGGTAGATATGGACACAGTTTGTGTGTGTGTTGTGTGTGCGTGCATGCATGCACAGGGGATTGGCTTCCTCGATTGGCTGTGGTTGTTATGCTCTTGTGCCAGAGTCACAGATGTCACTATTTGGCAGTATAGGCCTACTCTAAAAGAGAGGAGTTGTTACCCTGTTTTTTGTGCACTTCCGTTTTTTTGTTGTTGTATCCAATCGTTAGCCCCAGGGGTTGAATTTTTAGAAACTACCCACACACAATATCCACTTCAGTTTCAGTGAAGGACACAACCCATTATGCAGAAATTATTAAATTGATGTGAGGCTCTGAGAATGTGTGTGGAGAGGGGAAATTATTGTGTTCCAAACTAGAACGCTGTGAGATATTTTTCTCAAACATACAAAGCTTGATTGAAGTTTAGACAGTGAATCACTTCCTACAATGTGCTAGTTGTAATTCATGAGTTCAGGAAAATATATCTGAACGCTCCAAACAAAGCCTCCATGCATATTTAGGGTTGCATTATAGTATATTCTGTAAATTTGAGAGATCAATGAGACCAATAAATAAGTATAAACAGACAGCCAAGACCTCTCATTTAACAAAATATTTTCAAAAAATCTCTATGCTTCAGAGAGAGAGAGTGCATCCCAAATGGCACCCTGTTCCATATAGTGCACTACTTTTGACCAGAGACATATGAGTCCTGGTCAAAAGTAGTGCTCTATATAGAGAAAAGGGTGCCATTTGAGATGCAGATATACAGTAATAATGCTGTAAAGATTCTTCCTCAGAGCTAATCTCTCATCCTGGTATCTGGCATCAGCCATCCCAGGCTGCAGCGAGGGATATTTGTTCAACATTTTACATTTTTGTCATTTAGCAGACGCTCTTATCCAGAGCGACTTACAGTTAGTGAGTACATATATTTTCATACTTTTTCATACTGGCCCCCCGTGGGAATCGAACCCACAACCCTGGCGTTGCAAACACCATGCTCTACCAACTGAGCTACAATACCATTGACAGATAAGGTTAATTTGCCTTATTCAATTATTCATGTTGGAAACCCATTGTATTTTGTGACCCTGCGAGCTTGACTGTCTCTTTTTCCTGCAGTTACCTCTATATCACTTTCACTCTCTCATTGATCTCTACTTTCCTATTTTCCTCCCTCTTTTTTTCAGAGTTGCTCTAGGCAACCCATTCTTCCCAGGACAGGGATCTGATGGAAAAGAGAAGGGTTACGAGGCGATGGGTGGAAGACGAGAATGACGGATCTTTTGCAAAACAGAACATTATAATGGAGAATGAAATGCCTGTCAGACCAGGACGGATAAGGTGTTTCTCCTTCTTACAGATGGGGATATGTTATCACAGGGCTTCTGTCTTCATATCACAGGCAGGAAAGATGGTTGTTGTCAGACACAGAGAAAGGTTAAGGGATGCTATGCTCTCATTCTTCACCGGGGAGCGTTGTGCTGAATGCTTATGGTAGACAGTAGAAAAGTACCTTTGTAATCTCTCTCTCTCCCTCGCACTCTCTCCTTCTATCTCTGTCTTTCTTTTTTCTTTCTCTCTTTCTCTCCACCTTCCTCTGTTTTAATAACCTCTCTTAAAGCTGCAATATCTAACTTTTTGTGTGACCCTACCAAATTCACATAGAAATGTGAGTCATTCTCATTGAAAGCAAGTCTAAGAAGTGGTGGATATGTTCTATGTACGCTATTTCTATGCTTCCCGTTCTTAAGTTTCTATTTTTGCATCTTTTACTTTTGGTTTTGTACACCATCTTCAAACAAGTGAAACATTTTTTGTTATTGATAATATATGATGGTACAATGATTCTCTACACCCCTCAAATTCAACTCTGGACCTCGAAGCCACAGACCTGGGACACCAGGTGGGTGCAATTAATTATCAGGTATAACAGAAAACCAGCAGGCTATGGATCTCGTGGGGTAAGAGTTGAATATTCCTGCTCTACACATAAACTGAAATTAGGCGAACCATTCTAATTTTAGCAACCAGGAAATGGCAGAGTGATTTCTGCATGTTGCACCTTAAAGGAAAAATGTGACGGTTTTCATTGAATACATTATGAGCATCCTTACATGTACTGTAGTGAAAATACACCTGCTATATCACTTAATCTTTTACAGTTTTTTCATAAAACAGCATTTTCCCTTACCCACCAAGATTGCGCAATCCTCTCCCCAAGCTTCCTCTGCCTTTGCAGTTTCCTATATTTCCCACAAAGCCTCTCACCGTTCCAGTTCTTTCTTCTTATTTTTTAAGGTTTTATGGCAGACTACAACCTATTGGTGTATTGCCTCCACCTACTGTACAGGGTAGCGAAACCAAAATATTTGGTTGTGGGAAAGGGGGGGACCTTGACATCATACAAAATAAAAATAAATAAAAAATTTAAACATCCCACTCACAGTTCAAATCACTTCCCTACATAGGCTCAGGGGCCTGTGAGGACGGAGCATTCATCGACAGGATTCCTTGTAATGCCTCTGCTGTAAAATCCCTGAGTCCCAAAAAGTTCTCAGCCACACTCACAACGATGCCTATTTTCTCTGATTTTCTCTCTGTTTGTGCTGTGCAGTTGATAACCAATGCAATAAATGCTACAAACTCCACCTTCTTAACATGCAACATGTCAGGATCCCTCTGTTGACAAGGAATATTATCTGGTGTCTCTACTCCTACTACCATTATTTCTTCAACTTCACTCCTTTCTTCCACTCTTCTCACCACCTCTGGATAGGAGACATTTTGGACAGCCCTTATTCTAGCCACTTCTATCTCCTTCAACCACTTCTGGAATTCGGGTGCATGTTCACCACCACAATTGTAGCATTTAGGCTCAGCTGGCATACAATACTTCTCCCGTCTACATACACTTGACACATGGCCAAATAATTAACATTTATCACACCGCATGGGTTTGGGTACGAAGGCTCTCACAGGGAATCTCATAAAACCCAAATACACGTGAGAAAGGAGAGACTCTTCTTTAAAAACAATAGAATGGATATAGTGGGCTTCCTCACTCCATCCACCATGCGGGTCAGTTGGTGTACCCCAACCACTTCATCCAATTCTTCACGTATATCCTTTGCATTCACTTCTAGCACCACCCCAGAGATAGTACCCTTTATAGGTGCCCTATTTCGAAGATCCACACACGACACATTCCAATCCGATATCTTCTTGAGGCATAGATCAAGCTCTTTCTGTTCCATAGATACACAAAACAAATGTAATAAGCTCACTTCTTGTTACTCTCACCGACACCACCTTACCCAACGCATCCTCAATTTTCATAGAGACTTCAAACGGATCTCCCAGGTAACTCCATCGATCCAAAACCCTTACTTCGACCAAAAAATTATTAGAACTAGGCTTGGATTTACTAGATTCCACGTCCACCTTACTTCTCCTATTTCCTTTTGTATTCACCACTGTAATCCAATTATTCTCATCTCCACTCTACACGCCATCTGATTCAAACAGAACATTTGCTTCCACCATCTTTCCCTCTGACTATTCCACCTCTACTACCCTTTTTTCCCTGTATTTAACGCCATCCATCATTCCTTCAATTCCCAGTCCCTGCCGATGGTGTTCTCGGGGTGATGAGAGGTTTTGGGTTTGCGCCAGATGTAGAGTTTTCCTTGATGGCCAAACAGCTCAATTTTAGTCTCATCTGACCAGAGTACCTTCTTCCATATGTTTGGGGAGCCTCCCACATGGCTTTTGGTGAACACCAAACGTGTTTGCTTATTTATTTCTTTAAGCATTGGCTTTTTTCTGGCCACTCTTCCTTAAAGCCCAGCTCTGTGGAGTGTACGGCTTAAAGTGGTCCTATGGACAGATACTCCAATCTCCGCTGTGGAGCTTTGCAGCTCCTTCAGGGTTAACTTTGGTCTCTTTGTTGCCTCTCTGATTAATGCCCTCCTTGCCTGGTCCGTGAGTTTTGGTGGGTGGCCCTCTCTTGGCAGGTTTGTTGTGGTGCCATATTCTTTCAATTTTTTAATAATGGCTTTATTGGTGCACCGTGGGATTGTCAACATTTCTGATATTTTTTTATAACCCAACCCTGATCTGTACTTCTCCACAACTTTGTCCCTGACCTGTTTGGAGAGCTCCTTGGTCTTCATAGTGCCGCTTGCTTGGTGGTGCCCCTTGCTTAGTGGTGTTGCAGACTCTGGGGCCTTTCAGAACAGGTGTATATATACTGAGATCATGTGACAGATCATGTGACACTTAGATTGCACACAGGTGGACTTTATTTAACTAATTATGTGACTTTTGAAACAAGTAATTTTTTTTCATTTCACTTCACCAATTTGGACTATTTTGTGTATGTCCATTGCATGAAATCCAAATAAAAATCCATTTAAATTACAGGTTGTAATGCAACAAAATAGGAATAATGCCAAGGGGGATGAATATTTTTGCAAGGCACTGTACCATGGCTAAGGGCTGTATCCAGGCACTCCACGTTGCGTCGTGCATAAGATCAGCCCTTAGCCTTGGTATATTGGCAATATACCTCACCCCCTCATGTCTTTTGCTTAAATATAAAACTGTCATCTTGAACATCAGTGTCATTTAATAATATGCACGGGTTTGATAGTTGTATGAATTAATCACAATGCAAGCCTACTTGTCAGAAAAAAAACATTAGCAGCCCTAATGCAATATTAGCTTCACAGTGAAACACGAATATTCTGTCTATTAATATTTGTGAACAGTCAGTAAGATAGCTTATTTATTTACTTATCTAAAAAAAAACGTAGCCTACTGGGCAGCAGCATGCAATGCACCCCGGACTGAAGAGGCAGAAAAATAGGAGAAATGTGGTGGACCCTCTGTGAAATTACACATTTCTCGAGGTAAGAATATCGCAAAAATATAATCAATGGCTCATTCGAGAGACAACAACCTCCCGCATTATGACATTGGCCAATTTTGAAATCTGACATGTATGATAGACGTTCTCTCGATCTAAAAGTGATCTTCCTATTAACTTCCAGATGAGGCAGAGCAGCTTTATCACAATGCTACGTGAATGGCAAGAGCTCATGATACACATGAAAACATGAAATGACCCTGGGAATCGATACAACATCGCTCAGAGATGCCCCAAAACGATATAACATTCAAAATGGGTGAATATTTCCTTTAATATGTGGGTTCTACTCTACTATGACTTGGCTTGTCAGAGGAGAGATTATATATTTGCACGCTAGAGCAGGTAATTAGGTTCTTTCACATTTAGAGCTGTTATCTCCAGCACCTGAGCACCTCCCACACACCCCTACCCTCCCCTAGCTCCCCTCATATCCCCCTGGTAATATGCAAGGCGTCAGGCTGCATGTCACCACATTAGTCTCAATGTCAGCAACCAGAGCTACAGCACCTGGAGGGAGCCTCCCACCGATCTGCTTTATAAAGGTCTGCCTATGGCTACAGCTACAGCTACAGTTATAGCCACAGTACAACAGCCATTAATGTTACAGTTACAGCTACAGTTATAGCCACAGTACTACAGCCATTAATGTTACAGTTACAGCTACAGTTATAGCCACAGTACTACAGCCATTAATGTTACAGTTACAACTACAGTTATAGCCACAGTACTACAGCCATTAATGTTACAGTTACAGCTACAGTTATAGCCACAGTACTAAAGCCATTAATGTTACAGTTACAGCTACAGTTATAGCCACAGTACTACAGCCATTAATGTTACAGTTACAGCTACAGTTATAGCCACAGTACTAAAGCCATTAATGTTACAGTTACAGCTACAGTTATAGCCACAATACAACAGCCATTAATGTTACAGTTACAGATACAGTTATAGCCACAGTACTAAAGCCATTACCGTTACAGTTACAGCTACAGTTATAGCCACAGTACTAAAGCCATTACCGTTACAGTTACAGCTACAGTTATAGCCACAGTACAACAGCCATTAATGTTACAGTTACAGCTACACTTATAGCCACAGTACCAAAGCCATTACCGTTACAGTTACAGCTACAGTTATAGCCACAGTACAACAGCCATTAACGTTACAGTTACAGCTACAGTTATAGCCACAGTACAACAGCCATTAATGTTACAGCTACAGCTACAGTTATAGCCACAGTACAACAGCCATTACCGTTACAGTTACAGCTACAGTTATAGCCACAGTACTAAAGCCATTAATGTTACAGTTACAGCCACAGTACTACAGCTACCGTTACAGTTACCGTTACAGCCACAGTACTACAGCTACTGTAACAAGTGTTGAATTTCATGTTGTATAATTACACAAAATCTGAATAGTTCCCATGCCTGATATTACTGTACATTCCTTTTGTTGTTGTAAGTGCCCTTTTTCATGTCACACACTTCCTTCTCCTTCTGCATTCCCACTAATAAACATCGCCTGCCCCCTTACCTCTTCCCTGTCTACTGTACCCATGTGGAAGAGGTAGGTTACTGAAAAATTGTCCCATGAAAATCATCATCAATGCTATATGTTAAAACACAGATATTGAGCTAATATTGTCACTGACATTGTAATATTATGGTCTTCTACCAGTTTATTGTGATATTTATGCATTTCATGCATTTATAAACTTTTCATCTGTTGATTTGTGAATGCTGTACATGCTAGCTACTGTACTTTCTACTGTAGGCTACATGTTGTCATTGGGCTAGCATGGCTATTCATGTCCCCTGTTCAGTGGCGGCTCCTGAAAAAATTCTCAGGAGGGGCAATTTTTCTGATGATTTAGGTGACCTACACACATTTTTAAAAAGATATGTCCAGCAACAACATGAAGACAGGGGCAGCATATAAGTCAATACCAGAAGCATTTATTGACTGATCTCAAAAGTGTTGGCTTACAAAAGCAAAATAAGTTATCACAGTAAAAATAATCAAGGGTGTTCTTTCACATTCCTCAACACTGCATAAACAATATGTATGGCTTTGTAAAAATGAACAACCATATTCTGGCCAATTGTATAGATTTGTAAATATGAACAACCATATTCTGGCCAATTGTATAGATTTGTAAAAATGAACATGAACAGATTTTTTATTTTTTTGAATGGCAGTACCTTTCAAACATGTCTGCTTGCAGTAAGGTAGCACTCACAAGGTGGCCAGAGAAAGAGAACCTTTCTTTGGTGTGATCCAGGATGGTGTTGCAGACCTCTTCAGACAGCCTCTGCTTCTCCTCTTCTCTCAAAGCTGTTCTGGGTCTTTTGGCTCCTGTTGCTTCTTGCAGCTGCTGTTGAGAGGAGTCCCTGAAGGCAAACAGACCAATGTGTTTGTTGGCTTTGTACAGTATTGTTGTCTATGTGATGCACAGGTATATGCAATGTATCCATGTATAGTACAAATACTTCAGTTCCACTTAAAATGGGCAGGGATGCATAAAGTCTTTAGTGTTTAAGTTAGCCTTTGTGTCTCACATAGCCTGGATGTTCAGCACAGTATACAGTGGTGCTCATAAGCTTATGATCCCATGCTAAAGTTGACTAAAAAGAGGAATAAAAAAGAAAAGAAAATTGGTGTCCTTAAAGGTTGGATTTTCCAACTTTTTTAATTAAGTCATTAAGATCAATTTCCAAAAGATGATTTTTTTATTTTTTTATTCCTCTTTTTAGTCAGCTTTAGAATGTGTTCATACACTTATGAGCACCACTGTACAGTACACATAGTATATAAAATAAGATAGATTACACCACTGGCCATATATAATGACAATAATGTAATTTCAAACACAAATGCAGTCTCCTTTCATGCATACATTTTCAAATAAAGCTCTGCTTTGAGAAAGATCGAATGATATTGTTTAATCTTTATCTTACCTTATGGCCTGCACACTGCTTGCGAAGCTGTCGAGGGCACGTTTGATAAAGACAGCATCGATGTCCTTATTCTGTAGCTTCTGGTACGGTGGGCTGGTCAAATGAACCCAATGAACCCGTCCGGATGGCTTCAAAACATTCTATGAGGTCGTCTCGATTCTCGTAGACAGTGTTCACGACTCTGCTGTTGCTAACCTCATCGTTGTGGCGGCGGACAGCTAGCCTGTATCCCTCATCCAGTTGAGTGGCAATATTCACTCTCACCAAAGCAGACAATCTCAAACAGCTATCAATGTGGGTCTTTGACAGCTCATTTTTCTTAATCTTTTCTGAAAGATGGTGCATGTCGGTTACACCAGTCGCTGTCCAAGCGTTGCTGTCTGCCGTTCATGGTTACGTTACGTTACGTATGACGAAAGCGCGTAAGTGCAAGCCCTTTAGACACCCATAGAGAATGTATTGAAAGCTCAGAAATTTGAAAAAATAATATTTTACATTAGAGGCTATGAGAGACTTCTGGGCGATTTTCAACCTGACTGAAATCGCCCCAAAACGGGCGGGGACATTTGAAGCACGACTTTAGCCTGATTGGACATTTAGTGGCTGGCAGATCAGACGTGAACACTGAACTACTGTTGCCATGATATAATTGATTAGAAAAAAAATCCCTTCCTTTTCCCGTTTGGCAGTGCGTCGCCCATATCGCCCTATTGAACACACCGCCCATGCCCCTGTTGCTAATTTGTACTTTACAGAGGAGTTGGTGCATAAGGGCAGCACAGCATTTCATTTATGGATGTTGTTTGTTTCTTTATCAGGTATGTTGTGTTTTTGTTATGATATTTTGATGATATATTACTGTTAGTTTGCAAGTGCACGTCATGTACTAACTGTACGTAACACCTGGCTGTCATTTATGAAAGTTGTCTAGCCCAGGCCCATAGGCTATACTGTACATTGCATTATACATTTTATACTATACATTACACTATATTGTATTGCTATCAAACAAGACAATTATTATTCTTATTTGCGCCCTGTCTACTGTATGGAGGAGTTTGTTGTGTTAGGGCAGCACAGTATTTGTTCATGGAAGTTTTTCCTGTCTTTATCAGAGCATAAAAGATCAACACCAACCCTGATCCTTTGGTCATATATAAGCCGATCAAAACACAACGCAGAGGCAATCTACACCGGTCACACTACCGTTACAGCTACAGTTACAGCCACAGTACTACAGCTACCGTTACAGCTACCGTTACAGCCACAGTACTACAGCTACCGTTACAGCCACAATACTACAGCTACCGTTACAGCTACAGTTACAGCCAGAGTACTACAGCTACCGTTACAGCTACCGTTACAGCCACAATACTACAGCTACCGTTACAGCTACAGCCAGAGTACTACAGCTACCGTTACAGCTACCATTACAGCTACAGTTACAGCCACAGTACTACAGATACCGTTACAGCTACCGTTACAGCCACAGTACTACAGCTACCGTTACAGCCACAGTACTACAGCTACCGTTACAGCCACAGTACTACAGCTACCGTTACAGCCACAGTACTACAGCTACCGTTACAGCCACAGTACTACAGCTACCGTTACAGCCACAGTACTACAGCTACCGTTACCATTACAGTTACAGCAGTGGCGGTCGGTGCCGTTTAAAATGAGGGAGGATGATACATTTTTTTACTTATTTCTATTACTGCATATTGGATGACTGTCATTCATATTCCATTCACCCAGTTCAATGTAACATCGATAGGTTTAGGCGACTACATTATACTCAAATTTTCCCTGTACCCATCATGAGGTTGCTACAACCTAGCCTATGAATGAAAGTTTACAATGTAGGTGCACAGGTCGAGATAATTTTGAGTAATCAAGTTGACAGACAATGACACATTCAATGCCGCCTTGCACACTATTGCCTGCATCTAGCTGATCTAGGGTGTAATCATTAGTCCAACAGTTGCAAAATAGTTTCTATTGGACAAATTCACGTATGTTTATCACCGTTTCTTTCCATTTGCTTCTGTTTAAGAAAATTTTTTCAACAGAATCGGCGGAATGAATACATCACACGCAAACAGTTCACTTTCATAGCAGCCACATAAAAACAGCATGATCGCTTTGCTCGTTGTACTGTATATATAATTCCTTCTCGCAACTATCTCGCGTTCTCCTCCTCTCACCTTTTCCCTTCGCTTGTGGACGTCAGTGCACAACACATCAGCTGTCTATGACCAGGCGAAAAAAACTTTCCAAGCCAAACCTTCATATCATGACTGCTAACCGCTTCACACAGCCTACATCGTTGTCATGTCATAGTCAACTATAACTACTATAACTAATGCGTTAGTAAACCCACTACAATCATGCAGAACAGTGTGCAGTCAGAAAGAAGTTTAGCAGTTACACTGGTGGGCCCCGGTGGCAATAAATTAATACAACTCAAAGCTTACCTTGACTTGGAAGAGTTCAGTGTTGGATAGCCATAGCCATAGCCAGCTAGCTAACATAGCATCCCTCTCTGTTTGAGCCAGGTGTTTGAGTAGGCTAAACTAGCTAGCTGCATTTGCTTGCTAAGTGAAAGTGAAAGTTTAAAACAATGTACAACCAAATATAGCTAGCTCTTTCTCTCTCGCTCCCTCTTGCTTCTCCTTAATTTTGGAATAAATTAATTGGTTCAAAACTGTTCAGCTATTGTCTTTCTCTCTTTTTGAGTCAACTACTCACCACATGTTATGCACTGCAGTGCTAGCTAGCTGTAGCTTTTGCTTTCAGTACTAGATTAATTCTCTGATCCTTTGATTGTGTGGACAACATGTCAGTTCATGCTGTAAGAGCTCTGATAGGTTGGAGGATGTCCTCCAGAAGTTGTCATAATCACTGTGTAAGTCTATGAAAGGGGGAGGGAACCATGAGCCTCCTAGGTTTTGTACAGAAGTCAATGTACCCAGAGGAGGACAGAAACTAGCTGTCCTCCGGTTACACCATGGCGCTACCCTACAGAGTGCTGCTGAGGCAAAGTAGGCCTTCATTGTGTTTTAATAGATTATTTTGTGACGTGGATATATTTAGTATAGTTTTATCTAAAAAGGATAACTTTTTTAATGTTTAACAATTTTCATGCAATTCACTGAGGAGGATGGCTCTGGGGAGCCTCTACTGAGTTACAGCCTCTAACCTGCTTTACACTTCACATTTTCTCCATTATAGCCCTGAAAATATACATGAGGGGAACGTGAGGCCCCACTCTATTAGACCCTGTCAAATACCATTAGTATTCAAAGGGAAATCACCTAAAAGGACAAAAATGACAGACTTTATTTTTCTGTATCAAATCAAATCAACTTTTATTGGTCACATGCACCGAATACAACAGGTGTAGACCTTACAGTGAAATGCTTACTTACAAGCCCTTAACCAACAATGCAGTTTTAAGAAAGAATACCCCCCCCCCCCCAAAAAAAAAAAAAAATACTATATCATATAATACGAAATAAAAGTAACAAATAATTAAAGAGCAGCAGTAAAAATAACAATAGCGAGGCTATATCCATGGGCTACCTAGCACCGGTTAGTCGAGGTACTTGAGGTAATATGTACATGCAGGTAGAGTTATTAAAGTGACTATGCATAGATAATAATCAGAGAGTAGCAGCATTGTAAAAGAGGGGGGGGGTAGCCATTTGATTAGATGTTCAGGAATCTTATGGCTTGGGGGTAGAAGCTGTTTAGAAGCCTCTTGGACCTAGACTTGGCGCTCCGGTACCGCTTTCCGTGCGGTAGCAGAGAGAACAGTCTATGACTAGGGTGGCTGGAGTCTTTGACAATTTTTAGGGCCTTTCTCTGACACCGCCTGCTATAGAGGTCCTGGATGGCAGGAAGCTTGGCCCCAGTGATGTACTGGGCCGTATGCACTACCCTCTGTAGTGCCTTGCAGTCGGAGGCCGAGCAGTTGCCATACCAGGCAGTGATGCAACCAGTCAGGATGCTCTCGATGGTGCAGCTGTAGAACCTTTTGAGGATCTGAGGACCCATGCCAAATCTTTTCAGTCTCCTTATGGGGAATAGGTTTTGTCGTGCCCTCTTCACGACTGTCTTGGTGTGCTTGGACCATGTTAGTTTGTTGGGGATGTGGACACCAAGGAACTTGAAGCTCTCAACCTTCTCCACTACAGCCTCGTCGATGAGAATGGGGGTGTGGTCGGTCCTCTTCTTTTTCCTGTAGTCCACAATCATCTCCTTTGTCTTCATCACGTTGAGGGAGAGGTTGTTGTCCTGGCACCATACGGCCAGGTCTCTGACCTCCTCCCTATAGGCTGTCTCGTCGTTGTCGGTGATCAGGCCTACCACTGTTGTGTCAACGGCAAACTTAATGATGGTGTTGGAGTCGTGCCTGGCCATGTAGTCATGAGTGAACAGGGAGTACAGGAGGGGACAGAGCGTGGCGGATGTGTTGTTACCTACCCTTACCACCTGGGGGCGGCCCGTCAGGAAGTCCAGTTGCAGAGGGAGGTGTTTAGTCCCAGGGTCCTTAGCTTAGTGATGAGCTTTGAGGGCACTATGGTGTTGAACGCTGAGCTGTAGTCAATGAAATACATTCTCACATAGGTGTTTGTTTTCTCCAGGTGTGAAAGGGCAGTGTGGAGCGCAATAAAGATTGCATTATCTGTGGATCTGTTGGTGCGGTATGCAAATTGGAGTGGGTCTAGGGTTTCTGGGATGATGGTGTAATAAGTCAGTGTTATTTACAACACCAGCCTTTGGAATTAGCATTGAATTGTGTCAGAGGTTTGAACAACAAATTCCCCAAGTCAACCCTGCTCCCTACAGCATCAGGCTATTAATTGTGTTTATTAATTTGCTTGTATCCCTTGGCCCCTGTTTTCCCATTATGAGGGAGAGAGGCTCTTAACCTGTGTTTAAGGAGCGTTATGTATCGCCAGCATCACACACACACACCATCATTAACATTCTAGTGTGGGGCTAAACTCTTTTAACAGAGCAGCACAATGATTAAACCTGTCCTCATCAGTGAGACCGACCGACGTACACAAGGGATGCCAGAGTCATTAAAAGCTCTAATAGTATATAATTTCCTCCAGATAATCAAATTGAATAATGGAGTCGGTGGTAAACGCCTGTGGCTGAGGTCGTATTAATCAGTCTCTGAGGACTCTGATGTCTCTACTCCTCCTACTGACCCCAGGCCTGTTGAATGACCTGGAGTGTAACACAGGGTGACCCAAACGTATACAGAGCGGTGTTAAATATATTAATACAAATACAGAGCAGTGTTAAGTATAGTAATACAGAGGCAGTATGTGGGGGGGGGGGGGGGGGGACTACTACAGCTATGGGAATCTTCAGCTATATTCATGATGATTTGTTGGTAAAATCTACTTAGACATTCAAAATGTGTATCTTTAAAAACAAATTGAAAGTGCCTTTAGACTGGATTTAACACTCTGGGAGTGCATCCAAGCACGTCCTACCCACTCCAACCACCTCCATGCACCTTCTCTAAGACTGACATGGTCAATATCTGTCTCTCTCCCTCACTGTAGAGCAGTGTGTAGCAGGCAGAGGAGGCAAGCATGAGCCCAGGGCTGACCTGATTGGCACCAGGGCTCATTTGACATGTCATGTTGGATCTAACAAGGCTTCTCTCTCTCTCTCTCTCTCTCTCTCTCTCTCTCTCTCTCTCTCTCTCTCTCTCTCTCTCTCTCTCTCTCTCTCTCTCTCTCTCTCTCTCTCTCCCTCTCTCTCTCTCTCTCTCTCTCTCTCTCTCTCTCCTCTCTCTCTCTCTCTCTCTCTCTCTCTCTCTCTCTCTCTCTCTCTCTCTCTCTCTCTCTCTCTCTCTCTCTCTCTCTCTCTCTCTCTCTTGCGAATGGTTGGTTGGCCACGGCACTGGAGTGATACAGCTGGAATGCAACCCTGTTATGCTTATTAAAAAAATACACCTGACCCAATGCTTTCGTTCTCTTTCCCTCTCTGTCTGTCTGTCTGTCTGTCTGTCTCCCTCTCTCTATTTCTCTGTCTCTCTCTCTCTCTTTCTCTCTGACTGACAGCATGATCAGAGGATTACGATCGCATTATGGCCTGTTGGGTTCATGATGAGTCCATGCAGACAAACAAATGGCCAAGAGAGTGTATAAAATGACTAATCAAATGGTCATATCCCTGGCTGAAATGCTCATGTTTGGCTGCCACCCTGTCATGCCATTTGATGCCAGCTGTAGGATCAGGGCCTTGGCAATGGCAACGCAATATAAGCCCATGCTGACCAAAACAGGCCCAGTGATGTCATCAGGCAGGCCTGAGAAAGCTCTGTTGTGACTGGATAATCCCCAAAGCCTCTTCATTATGTCGTCCAAGCTCACTCTGATGGGATTGTGTTGGCATTGGTCCTCTACTGGATGGATGAAGGACTATGGTACTGAGGTATCACTTGAATCTGAACAACGTGTGGAGATCAGATCACCAGTCACAAAGGTAACCACAGCACTGCTTACCCACTGTGTGGACGTAGTGGTACCTTCCCATGAAACCAGGATAGAAAGCTTTATCGAACAGCCTTTCTACAAACTAACTTGATGTCAAGTTACCTTTCAAAGCACTTCTCTCCTCCCTTTCATTCACATTTTTGTGAGTTCACAACTCATGAGAGGTTCATATCACAAAAAACAAGTCTGTCTGTCTATCTATCTATTTAGCCTTGCTCTCTGTGCCTTTGATAGTCTCATTAAGATAGTCTTCACCCAGACAATAACAGCTCTATCCTCTGTTCTCTTTCATGTCGGACTCAGAGATTTTGAAGCTACTCTTGGACATAGTTGTCGTCATTAAAGTTTTTATAGCAGAGAATCTCCTTGATCCTGGAATGTGAAGATATTTTAATGAGAGTCCAACTCCAATTAGTCTCCTCTTCAGTGACCCCTGACCTCTAACGATAGACCTGGCCTAACCAACCTTTGAGGTAATCTTAACCTCAGACAAGCCTCCTTACCTGAACTCCTACATCACCCACAGGAAGAGGTGATATCCTCTGGGAAGGAAGGCTCCATCTGATAAGAGTCACATCTCATTTCAGTCACACAAAGTGACAAGACAATGTGTTTGAAGAGAGAGGATAAAACGAGTTGAGAGTAGAATGTGAATGGAATTAAAGTGGAGTGAAGTTGGACCATTTTAGTTCAATCCATTTTAATGTAGCAGGATAGAGATAAGACCTGTGATTGTGTGGTTGGGATACTTGGTCAATGTGTTAGTGGAGGATTATGATCTGTAAAGTCAAAAGACATGGAGGATATATCCCAGAAGTTCTTTATCCTGGTTAATAACCAGAGAGAGAGAGAGAGAGAGAGAGAGACAGAAAGAGAATTTAAGAGGATGCATTGTTTTTTTTTAAGACCACCTCTTCATGTGTGTGTCTGTGAAAGATTCTCCATATCCCAGCCAGGTTTATGGTTGTTAAAAGTTGAACCAGTCTGAGCATCTATCTGGTTGTCTGGCTCTCATCCAACACTAACACCTGCAATTACACACTTGTCCACTTGTCAGTCTGGTCTCCTAGCTGCAAATGCAACACAACTAGGGAAACTTCCACGTGTCATCACCGCTGTGGTTCATGGCAGCAGCCTCTGTACCGTGGTAAAATAATGGTGAGGGAGCCCCATCATGTCATCAGTAGACTGACCTCTCTCTCTCTCTCTCTCTCTCTCTCTCTCTCTCTCTCTCTCTCTCTCTCTCTCTCTCTCTCTCTCTCTCTCTCTCTCTCTCTCTCTCTCTCTCTCTCTCTCTCTCTCTCTCTCTCTCTCTCTCGCATCTCTCTTGCTCTCCTACTCTCTTCCCATCCCCCCCTTAGGGCATGGGATTGGCCAATAAGAGAAAAGAGATTTCATCAACCGCTAGCACTGGTCTACGACAGTATTAGGATGGAGTGATATCATTGATTTAAAGGTGAAAAGTGGATGATCTCGAAACCAAGAATATGACATTATCATGCTATGAAAGGTTGTTTACATAGCAGAGTGCTACCAGGACCTGATGTTAGTGTAATGAAAGTGGAACCATATGTGTTAATCCATCCTGGATGGCAGCGTGTGAATTAATGTGACACATAAATGACAGACAGTGATTTCCTAAAAAGGGGTGAAATCAATTTGAGACAGGCAGAGCTAGGAAGCCCCTTTTGACCCACATTCCCATCATCCCCCGGCAGTGGCGTTAAATCCAGTCCAACCCGAGGGCTGGAATAAATCTGCATTCAATTAAAGGATTAACCACTGTTTAAACATGGCTTCCTCTTTTCACTGCTAATCTTCCAAGTGGGTGTCCCTGTCTGTGGCGCCAACAGACGAATGTGTGCCGTTTGCCTAATAAAAATACATTTCTAGTCAGTGTGTTGGGCAATGTCAGGACCCATGCTCACACTACTACTCATACTGCAATCAGGAGGAAAGGGGAAATGATTATTTAGACCATCTGACAAGCAGAAATGTGTACGTGCTTAAAACGTCAGTCGATCAAATTAACTTTTCTGCCGTCAGAAAGCAGACTTGCTCTTTGCTATGCTGTCTGATCAATTCTGCTATGTTTTTCTCTAGTTTAGTCTCACACACACACACATCTGACCCCGTCACATACTCACCCCACACATGCACCAAGTGTTATTTCCTCAATATGTAACACAATGTAATGTTACTCTTGTTTTCCATGTTTGTGTAGAATAGAGACATGGGCCATCTGTTATCAGCAGGGGTATGATATGGCCTCTTATCGGCTGAAGAGCACTACACACACAGAGCGGTCTGTACGTTACAAGGCCTGTCTGTGAAAGCCACTTATCTCAGTAATTCACGGGGGTGCGTGGATGTGAAATCCACTGACTGTATGTGGCAGACTGAATAATTAATTTCAGGCTCTGCCATTCATATTTCATTAAACAGACTAACACACTGTCTGTCTAAGCACTGGCACTCTGACATCGCCATGACATCTCTAAGTGCACAATGTCTGACTGCTCCTCCAGAGATTTGTGTGGGTTTATTGTAAGATATTGAATGGATAAACCGATAACTGGAAGTGTATTTGTTCCTGTTTGAGTGTGTTTGTATGTATGTGAGTGTTTAGGTATGCATGTCTGCCTGTTGAATGTGTGGGCTGCATGTGAGGACAGAATGGCAGGCACCTGTGTGTGTGTGTGTGTGTGTGTGCGGGCTTGCGTGCACGCGCACACACACACGAACGCCCCCGGATCCTTTAATCACCATGCCGATGAGAATCCATGGTGCTGTCCTGTCCTTCAAGTGGAACAGCACGGCAGCACTTCATCAACAGCTAATTAATAGGGCCCCTGGTAAGCATGTCTACATCCCAGGATAGAGGGAAAACTGTGTCACATTCTATTTAGTTTTCAATAAGACACCCTGTGATGCGAGAAATGGAGGTCTCAAACACACTAACACACACTAACATAGACTAACACAGACTAACACAGACTAACACACAAAGATACAGACACATACACACACAATACGGTCCTCCCCCACAACAAACCTATCAAATCAAATCAAATCAAATTTTATTGGTCACATGCGCCGAATACAACAGGTGCAGACATTACAGTGAAATGCTTACTTACAGCCCTTAACCAACAGTGCATTTATTTTAAACAAAAAAGTAAGAATAAAACAACAACAAAAAAGTGTTGAGAAAAAAAGAGCAGAAGTAAAATAAAGTGACAGTAGGGAGGCTATATATACAGTAAAATAAAGTGACAGTAGGGAGGCTATATATACAGGGGGGTACCGTTGCATAGTCAATGTGCGGGGGCACCGGCTAGTTGAGGTAGTTGAGGTAATATGTACATGTGGGTAGAGTTAAAGTGACTATGCATAAATACTTAACCTAGTGGATCTGTCTGCGTGCATACAGTTAATTCCTCTGTAAGACATATTTTAAATAAATAATTGTTAGATTGGCTGGCTTGATGAGTTCAAAGAGCTTTGTATCACTGCTCAGTGAGAGTGTGGTGAAAGCTACAGTAGGTTTCCAGGATTACCAGAGGTCCATCTGTGCTCTCTGAAATGACCCCACTCCTCCAATATACACAAGCAGTTAGGAAAGCGAAGGCTAACTTTTTCAAACAGAAATTTGCATCCTGTAGCACTAACTCCAAAAAGTTTTGGGACACTGTAAAGTCCATGGAAAATAAGAGCACTTCCTCCCAGCTGCCCACTGCACTGAGGCTAGGAAACACTATCACCACCGATAAATCTACAATAATCGAGAATTTCAACAAGCATTTTGCTACGGCTGGCCATGCTTTCCACCTGGCTACCACTACCCCGGCCACCAGCTCTGCACCCTCCGCTGCAACTTGCCCATGCCCCCTCCGCTTCTCCTTCACACAAATCCAGACAGCTGATGTTCTGAAAGAGCTGCAAAATCTGGACCCCTACAAATCATCTGGGCTAGACAATCTGGACCCTTTCTTTCTAAAACTAGCCGCCGAAATTGTCGCAACCCCTATTACTAGCGTGTTAAACCTCTCTTTCGTAATGTCTGAGATCCCCAGAGATTGGAAAGCTGCCGCGGTCATCCCCCTCTTCAAAGGGGGTGACACTCTAGATCCAAACTGTTACAGACCCATATCCATCCTGCCCTGCCTTTCAAAAGTTTTTGAAAGCCAAGTTAACAAACAGATCACCGACCATTTCGAATCCCACCGTACCTTCTCCGCTATGCAATCCAGTTTCCGAGCTGGTCATGGGTGCACTTCAGCCACGCTCAAGGTCCTAAACGATATCATAACCGCGATCGATAATAGACAGTACTGTGCAGCCGTTTTCATTGACCTGGCCAAGGCTTTCGACTCTGTCAACCACCGCATTCTTATTGGCAGACTAAATAGCCTTGGTTTCTCAAATGACTGCCTCGCCTGGTTCACCAACTACTTCTCTGATAGAGTTCAATGTGTCAAATCGGAGGGCCTGTTGTCTGGACCTATGGCAGTCTCTATGGGGGTGCCACAGGGTTCAATTCTTGGGCCGACTCTTTTCTCTGTGTATATCAATGACGTCGCTCTTGCTGCTGGTGACTCTCAGATCCACCTCTACGCAGACGACACCATTTTGTATACATCTGGCCCTTCATTGGACACTGTGTTAACAAACCTCCAAACGAGCTTCAATGCCATACAACACTCCTTCAGTAGCCTCCAACTGCTCTTAAACACTAGTAAAACTAAATGCATGCTCTTCAACTGAACGCTGCTTGCACCCGCCCACCCGACTAGAATCACTACTCTCGACGGGTCTGACCTAGAGTATGTGGACAACTACAAATACCTAGGTGTCTGGTTAGACTGTAAACTCTCCTTCCAGACTCACATTAAGAATCTCCAATCCAAAGTTAAATCTAGAATCGGTTTCTATTTCGCAACAAAGCCTCCTTCACTCATGCTGCCAAACATGCCCTCGTAAAACTGACTATCCTACCGATCCTTGACTTTGGCGATGTCATTTACAAAATAGCCTCCAACACTCTACTCAGCAAATTGGATGTAGTCTATCACAGTGCCATCCGTTTTGTCTCCAAAGCCCCATATACTACCCACCACTGTGACCTGTACGCTCTTGTTGGCTGGTCCTCACTACATATTCGTCGCCAAACCCACTGGCTCCAGGCCATCTATAAATCACTGCTAGGCAAATCCCCGCCTTATCTTAGCTCATTGGTCACCATAGCAACACCCACCCGTAGTATGCACTCCAGCAGGTATATCTCACTGGTCATCCCCAAAGCCAACACCTCCTTTGGCCGCCATTCCTTCCAGTTCTCTGCTGCCAATGACTGGAACAAATTGCAAAAATCTCTGAAGCTGGAGACACTTATCTCCCTCACTAACTTTAAGCATCAGTTGTCAGAGCACCTTACCGATCACTGCACCTGTACACAGCCCATCTGAAATTAACCCGCCCAACTACCTCATCCCTATATTGTTATTTATTTTGCTCATTTGTACCCCAGTATCTCTATTTGCACATCATCTCTTGCACATCTATCATTCCAGTGTTAATACTAATTGTAATTATTTTGCACTATAGCCTATTTATTGCCTTACCTCCATAACTTGCTACATTTGCACACACTGTATATATACTTATTTCTGTTGTATTTTTGACTTTGTTTTGTTTTACCCCATATGTAACTCTGTGTTGTTGTTTTTATCGCATTGCTTTGCTTTATCTTGGCCAGGTCGCAGTTGTAAATGAGAACTTGTTCTCAACTGGCTTACCTGGTTAAATAAAGGTGAAATAAAATAAATACATAAATAAATAAAAAGGTCCCCCCCACAGTGGCTAACAAAACAAAACTCTGATTCTGGAACATTAGAAGAAAACATTTTAACTCATTTCTTCAGCCCTTTCGCAATATTCTCCTTGAAGAGAGGGATCGATGGCTCAGCGGCTCACTGTAATGCCTAATCAATAAGAGGCAGTGGAAACAGTGATGGATGAGCCTAGGTTAGTGGTTGGGCTCTGGCAGGCAGGGACACTCCTAGACAGACCCTTCCTAGGGTTCAAATAATATCTGTTTTCTTTCAAATACTTCAAGCGTTTTCACTGTCTAACTGGAGTGCTGGATGGGCAGGGTTTAGAGATTTGGGACTATTCCATTGGTTCCATTGCACCAGGGAAGCTATATCAGGCACAATTTTAATACGTTTCAAGTATTTGAGAGAAGACAAACACTATTTCAACCCAGGTGTGAAGCCTAGGCCTGTTTTCACCCCTCACAAAGCCCTGAGAGAGAAGGAGGAGAGCAGTTAAAGGTCTGTGAATGAGTGGTTGAAACCAAAGGGACTCCGTCTTGTAGCATTGTTGACCATTTGACAATCAGTGGGGGTCCAGTGTAAGTGCACTATAGCAGAGGGAGAGAAATGGGGTCTAATAGTGATAGTTTGAAGATTATGGGAGAAGCAGTAGATACAAGATAGAAATACAACATATTTGCTTTGTAGAGTGGTTGTTCAGTCTTCTGTTTATATGTTGACTTCAAACACCTCCTCAGAAGACGACAATACAAAGATGCCTTGTGGCCATAATGCAGAGGAACCGATTCTTCACTGTGTGCGTAGGTCAGCGAGATACAGAGAGCAAAGAGGTTGTGGGAGGGAAGAAGTGACCTATAACACACTGTAGAATAAACTATGAACTTGGAAACAAATGCTTAATAAATGCAAACTGCCTATATGCCATGTTTGATCTGTTATGTTCCCATTGCTTCAGGTTCCAAGCAGTAAAGCTCTTTTGTGTGTGAGTTTCTGTTTGTCTCTTTGTGTATGTAGGTGAGGGAGAAAGAGAAAGCATGTGTATGAAAGGAAAGGAAAATACAATAGTGCTTTATGCATTTTTCATAAATGGTTGAGAGCTCAGTTGGAAATGTGGTTGGGTGGTGCGTTGTACATCACACCCAGCACACTGTCAGGTTCTCATCCTCCAGGCACTAGTTAACTCTAACATCGGGACAGGAATTCCTCACAGCTCTGACGGTGTGTGTGTGTGTGAGTGTGTGTTTGTGTGTGCATGTCTGTGTGTGTGCACATCTGTGTCTGTGTGTGTGTGTGTGTGTGTGTCCCGTTCCACTCCTCTCTCAAACTTAATATCCTCTGTGTGTGATTTACCTGACTGCTTCCACAGAGTCAGATGAAAGACTCTCCTTCAGCACCGTTCAGTGATCATATGAACATAATAACTACAAAGTAATTAAAGAACATAACATATGCTCATTTGGCTTATACATCTTCGTTTTGGCGTCAGATAAAGACTATCAGATGAAAACCACTGGGCTTGTTTTCATTAGTAGCTACAGGTGACCGTCAGAATAATGGAATCACTTGAGTAAATGAGGGATAAAAAGTACAGTGGGGAAAAAAAGTATTTAGTCAGCCACCAATTGTGCAAGTTCTCCCACTTAAAAATGGAGAACTTGAATAGGTACACGTCAACTATGACAGACAAATTGAGAAAAACAAATCCAGAAAATCACATTGTAGGATTTTAAATGAATTTATTTGCAAATTATGGTGGAAAATAAGTATTTGGTCACCTACAAACAAGCAAGATTTCTGGCTCTCACAGGCCTGTAACTTCTTCTTTAAGAGGCTCCTCTGTCCTCCACTCGTTACCTGTATTAATGGCACCTGTTTGAACTTGTTATCAGTATAAAAGACACCTGTCCACAACCTCAAACAGTCACACTCCAAACTCCACTATGGCCAAGACCAAAGAGCTGTCAAAGGACACCAGAAACAAAATTGTAGACCTGCACCAGGCTGGGAAAACTGAATCTGCAATAGGTAAGCAGCTTGGTTTGAAGAAATCAACTGTGGGAGCAATTATTAGGAAATGGAAGACATACAAGACCACTGATAATTTCCCTCGATCTGGGGCTCCACGCAAGATCTCACCCCGTGGGGTAAAAATGATCACAAGAACGGTGAGCAAAAATCCCAGAACCACACGGGGGGACCTAGTGAATGACCTGCAGAGAGCTGGGACCAAAGTAACAAAGCCTACCATCAGTAACACACTACGCCGCCAGGGACTCAAATCCTGCAGTGCCAGACGTGTCCCCCTGCTTAAGCCAGTACATGTCCAGGCCCGTCTGAAGTTTGCTAGAGTGTTTGGATGATCCAGAAGAGGATTGGGAGAATGTCATATGGTCAGATGAAACCAAAATAGAACTTTTTGGTAAAAACTCAACTCGTCGTGTTTGGAGGACAAATAATGCTGAGTTGCATCCAAAGAACACCATACCTACTGTGAAGCATGGGGGTGGAAACATCATGCTTTGGGGCTGTTTTTCTGCAAAGGGACCAGGACGACTGATCCGTGTAAAGGAAAGAATGAATGGGCCATGTATCGTGAGATTTTGAGTGAAAACCTCCTTCCATCAGCAAGGGCATTGAAGATGAAACGTGGCTGGGTCTTTCAGCATGACAATGATCCCAAACACACCGACGGGCAACGAAGGAGTGGCTTCGTAAGAAGCATTTCTAGGTCCTGGAGGGGCCTAGCCAGTCTCCAGATCTCAACCCCATAGAAAATCTTTGGAGGGAGTTGAAAGTCCTTGTTGCCCAGCGACAGCCCCAAACCATCACTGCTCTAGAGGAGATCTGCATGGAGGAATGGGCCAAAATACCAGCAACAGTGTGTGAAAACCTTGTGAAGACTTACAGAAAACGCCTGACCTGTGTCATTGCCAACAAAGCGTATATAACAAAGTATTGAGAAACTTTTGTTATTGACCAAATACTTATTTTCCACCATAATTTGCAAATAAATTCATAAAAAATCCTACAATGTGATTTTCTGGAATTGTTTTTCTCATTTTGTCTGTCATAGTTGACTTGTACCTATGATGAAAATTACAGGCCTCTCTCATCTTTTTAAGTGGGAGAACTTGCACAATTGGTGGCTGACTAAATACCTTTTTCCCCCACTGTATATTGAAAGCAGGCGCTTCCACACAGGTGTGGTTCCTGAGTTAATTAAGCAATTAACATCCCATCATGCTTAGGGTCATGTATAAAAATGCTGGGAAGGCAGTTATTTTGACCATTATTTTGGCTACCATGGCTATGCCCCCATAGGATGACAAGGCTCCCATCCACAGGGCACGAGTGGTCACTGAATGGTTTGATGAGCGTGAAAGCGATGTAAACCATATACCATGGTCGTCTCAGTCACCAGATCTTAACCCAATTGAACACATATGGGAGATTCTGGAGCAGCACCTGAGTCAGTAAGATGGCACCGACAGATATGGTTGCCCTGTTTCTAGCTCCCAGCCAACATTGCAGTATTACTACCTACAGATGAAAATAACTTTTGGACATTAGATCAGCGGTCACTCACCAGACGCCAGAGAAGAGGAAAAAGAAGTGGGGCCCTAGTCAGACTCAGGCATACCATCCACCGCTTCCGAGTATATTACTCGCTAACGTTCAGTCCCTGGACAATAAAGTAGATGAGCTCAGGGTCGAGGATCTCCTTCCAGAGAGACATTAGGGACTGTAACATACTCTGTCTAACGGAATCATGGCTCTCTCTGGATATATTGTCCCCATCCATTCAGCCAACGGGGTTCTCCATCCAAGAACTCTCCGGGAAAAAGAAAGGCGGAGGGGTTTGTTTCATGATTAACAACTCATGGTGTGATTGTGGTAACGTACAGGAACTCAAGTCCTTTTGTTTTCCCGATCTGGAATACCTCACCATCAAATGCCAGCAGCATTACCTCCCGAAATAATTTTCTTCAGTCATCGTCACTGCCGTGTATATTCACCCCCAAGCCGACACCACGACGGCTCTCAAGGAACTACACTGGACTATGTGCAAACTGAAAACCGCATATCCTGAGGACGCATTTATTGTAGCTGGGGACTTTAATAAAGGAAATCTGAGGAAAACACTACCAAAATTCTATCAATACAACTTCTGTGCTACGCACGCATCATGAACCCTTGATCATTGCTACTCTCCCTTCCGGGGCAGCTAAAAGGCCTTCCCCTTCCCTCCCTTCGGCAAATCAGATCACGCCTCCATTCTTCTCCTCCCCACCTATTGGCAGAAACTTAAAGGGATACTTCGGGATTTGGGCAATGAGGCCCTTTATCTACTAGAGTCAGATGAACTCGTGGATACCATTTTTATGTCTATATGTCCAGTATGAAGGAAGTTAGAGGTTGTTTCGTGAGCCAATGCTAACTAGCATTGGGTATCTGCTAGCATGCTACCTCTTGCTCCCTGACGAGCTAAACTTCTTCTTCACCCATTTCGAGGAATACAACATCGAGCCGCTGACGCGGGCCCCCTCCGCTCACAAAGACTGTGTGCTCTCTTTCTCCATGGCCGACGTGAATAAGTCATGTAAGCGTGTTAACCCTCGCAAGGCTGCTGGCCCAGACGGCATCCTAAGCCACGTCCTCAGAGCATGTGCAGACCAGCTGGCTGGAGGGTTTACGGACATATTCAAACTCTCCATATCCCAGTCTGTTGTCCCCTCTTGCTTCAAGATGTCCACCATTGTTCCTGAACCCAAGAAAGTGAAGGTAACTGAACTAAATGACTATCGCCCCGTAGCACTCACTTCTGTCATCATGAAATGCTTTGAGAGGCTAGTTAAGGAACATATCACCTTACCCGACAACCTAGACCCACTACAATTTGCATACCGCCCCAACAGATCCACGGACGACTCAATCGTAATTGCACTGCACACTGCCCTATCCCACCTGGACAAGAGAAATACCTATGTAAGAATGCTGGTCATTGACTACTGCTCAGCCTTCAACACCATAGTGCCCTCCAAGCTCATCACTAAGCTCTGGGCCCTGGGTCTGAACCCCTACCCGTGCAACTGGGTCCTGGACTTCCTGACGGGCCGACCCCAAGTGGTAGACAACAACACCTCCGCCACTCTAATCCTCAACACGGGGGCCCCACAGGGGTGCTTGCTCAGCCCCCTCCTGTACTCCCTGTTCACCCATGACTGCATGGCCATGCACGTCTCCAACTCAATCATCAAGTTTGCTGACGACACAACAGTAGTAGGCCTGATTGCCAACAACGACGAGACAGCGTTCAGGGAGGAGGTGAGAGTCCTGGCGGAGTGGTGCCAGGAAAATAACCTCTCCCTCAACGTCAACAAAACGAAGGAGCTGATCGTGGTCTACAGGAGACAGCAGAGAGAGCACGCCCCCATCCACATTGACGGGGCCTTAGTGGAGAGGGTCAATAGCTTCAAGTTCCTCAGCATGCACATCACTGATGACCTGAAATGGTCCCTTCACACAGACAGTGTAACCTCAGAAGGCTGAAGAAATTCGTCTTGGCCCCTAAGACCCTCACAAACTTCTACAGATGCACCTGTCGGGCTGTATCACTGCCTGGTATGGCAATCGCACCGTCTGCAACCGTAGGGCTCTCCAGAGGGTGGTGCGGTCAGCCCAACGCATTATGGGGGCACACTGCCTGCCCTCCAGGACATCTACAGCACCCGGTGTCACAGGAAGGCCAAGAAGATCATCAAGGACCTCAGCCACCCGAGCCACGGCCTGTTCACCCCGCTACCATCTAGAAGGCGGAGACAGTACAGGTGCATCAAAGCTGGGACCAAGAGACTGATAAACAGCTTCTATCTACAGGCCATCAGACTGTTAAACAGTCAACACTAGCCGGCTTCCGCCCAGTACCCTGCCCTGAACCTTAGTCATTGTTACTAGCTGGCTACCACCCGGTACCCTACCCTGCACCTTAGAGACTGCTTTACCTTATGTACATAGAGTCATTGAACACTGGTCACTATAGCAGAGGCAGAGAAAGGGGGTCTAATAGTGATGGTTTGAAGATGATGGGGGAAGCAGTAGTTTATACAACATATTTGCTTTGTAGAGTGGTTGTTCAGTCTTCTGTTTATATGTTGACTTCAAACACCTCTGCAGAAGACGACAATACAAAGATGCCTTGTGGTCATAATGCAGAAGAACCGATTCTTCCCTGTGTGCGTAGGTCAGAGAGTTACAGAGAGCAAAGAGGTTGTGGGAGTGAAGAAGTGACCTGTAACAGTTGGCATCCACACTGTAGAATAAACTATGAACTTTTAAATAAATGCCTTTGAAACTTTGAAAATAAATGCAAACCGCCAATGTGCCATGTTTGATCTGTTATGGTCCTATTGCTTCAGGTTCTAAGCAGTAAAGCTCTTTTGTGTGTGATTTTCTGTTTGTCTCTTTGTGTATGTAGGTGCGGGAGAAAGAGAAAGCATGTGTATTAAAGGAAGGGAAAATAAAATGGTTGAGAGCTCAGTTGGAAATGTGGTTGGGTGGTGCGTTGTACAGTGGCTAGCGAAAGTATTCACCCCCCTTGGCATTTTTCCTATTTTGTTGCCTTACAACCTGGAATTAAAATTGATTTTGGGGGGGGGTTGTATCATTTGATTTACACAACATGCCTACCACTTTGAAGATGCAAAATATTTTTTTTTGTGAAACAAACAAGAAATAAGACAAAAAAACAGAAAACTTGAGCGTGCATAACTATTCATTCAACTATTCATATACATGCTTAGGGTTATTGTCCTGCTGGAAGGTGAACCTCCGTCCCAGTCTCAAATCTCTGGAAGACTGAAACAGATTTCCCTCAAGAATTTCCCTGTATTTAGCGCCATCCATCATTCCTTCAATTCTGACCAGTTTCCCATTCCCTGCCGATGAAAAACATCCCCACATGGTGTTCTCAGGGTGATGAAAGGTGTTGGGTTTGCGCCAGAAGTAGCGTTTTCCTTGATGGCCAAAAAGCTCAATTTTTGTCTCATCTGACCAGAGTACCTTCTTCAATATGTTTGGGGAGTCTCCCACATGACTTTTGGCGAACACCAAACGCAGCTCCTTCAGGGTTAACTTTGGTCTCTTTGTTGCCTCTCTGATTAATGCCCTCCTTGCCTGGTCCGTGAGTTTTGGTGTGGCGGCCCTCTCTTGGCAGGTTTGTTGTGGTGCCATATTCTTTCAATTTTTTAATAATGGATTTAATGGTGCTCCGTGGGATGTTCAAAGTTTCAGATTTTTTTTTATAACCCAACCCTGATCTGTACTTCTCCACAACTTTGTCCCTGACCTGTTTGGAGAGCTCCTTGGTCTTCATGGTGCCGCTTGCTTGGTGGTGCCCCTTGCTTAGTGGTGTTGCAGACTCTGGGGCCTTTCAAAACAGGTGTATATACAGTGGGGGAAAAAAGTATTTAGTCAGCCACCAATTGTGCAAGTTCTCCCACTTAAAAAGATGAGAGAGGCCTGTAATTTTCATCATAGGTACACGTCAACTATGACAGACAAAATGAGGAAAAAAAATCCAGAAAATCACATTGTAGGATTTTTAATGAATTTATTTGCAAATTATGGTGGAAAATAAGTATTTGGTCAATAACAAATGTTTCTCAATACTTTGTTATATACCCTTTGTTGGCAATGACACAGGTCAAACGTTTTCTGTAAGTCTTCACAAGGTTTTCACACACTGTTGCTGGTATTTTGGCCCATTCCTCCATGCAGATCTCCTCTAGAGCAGTGATGTTTTGGGGCTGTCGCTGGGCAACACGGACTTTCAACTCCCTCCAAAGATTTTCTATGGGGTTGAGATCTGGAGACTGGCTAGGCCACTCCAGGACCTTGAAATGCTTCTTACGAAGCCACTCCTTCGTTGCCCGGGCGGTGTGTTTGGGATCATTGTCATGCTGAAAGACCCAGCCACGTTTCATCTTCAATGCCCTTGCTGATGGAAGGAGGTTTTCACTCAAAATCTCATGATACATGGCCCCATTCATTCTTTCCTTTACACGGATCAGTCGTCCTGGTCCCTTTGCAGAAAAACAGCCCCAAAGCATGATGTTTCCACCCCCATGCTTCACAGTAGGTATGGTGTTCTTTGGATGCAACTCAGCATTCTTTGTCCTCCAAACACGACGAGTTGAGTTTTTACCAAAAAGTTATATTTTGGTTTCATCTGACCATATGACATTCTCCCAATCCTCTTCTGGATCATCCAAATGCACTCTAGCAAACTTCAGACGGGCCTGGACATGTACTGGCTTAAGCAGGGGGACACGTCTTGCACTGCAGGATTTGAGTCCCTGGCGGCGTAATGTGTAACTGATGGTAGGCTTTGTTACTTTGGTCCCAGCTCTCTGCAGGTCATTCACTAGGTCCCCCCGTGTGGTTCTGGGATTTTTGCTCACCGTTCTTGTGATCATTTTGACCCCACGGGGTGAGATCTTGCGTGGAGCCCCAGATCGAGGGAGATTATCAGTGGTCTTGTATGTCTTCCATTTCCTAATAATTGCTCCCACAGTTGATTTCTTCAAACCAAGCTGCTTACCTATTGCAGATTCAGTCTTCCCAGCCTGGTGCAGGTCTACAATTTTGTTTCTGGTGTCCTTTGACAGCTATTTGGTCTTGGCCATAGTGGAGTTTGGAGTGTGACTGTTTGAGGTTGTGGACAGGTGTCTTTTATACTGATAAGAAGGTCAAACAGGTGCCATTAATACAGGTAATGAGTGGAGGACAGAGGAGCCTCTTAAAGAAGAAGTTACAGGTCTGTGAGAGCCAGAAATCTTGCTTGTTTGTAGATGACCAAATACTTATTTTCCACCATAATTTGCAAATAAATTCATTAAAAATCCTACAATGTGATTTTCTGGATTTTTCTTTCTCAATTTGTCTGTCATAGTTGACGTGTACCTATTATGAAAATTACAGGCTTCTCTCATCTTTTTAAGTGGGAGAACTTGCACAATTGGTGGCTGACTAAATACTTTTTTTCCCCACTGTATACTGAGATCATGTGACAGATCATGTGACACTTAGATTGCACACAGGTGGACTTTATTTAACTAATTATGTGACTTCTGAAGGTAATTGGTTGCACCAGATCTTATTTAGGGGCTTCATAGCAAAGGGGGTGAATACATATGCACGCACCAGTTTTCCGTTATATATTTTTTAGAATTTTTTTAAACAAGTTCATTTCACTTCAGCAATTTGGACTATTTTGTGTATGCCCATTATATGAAATTCAAATAAAAATCTATTTAAATTACAGGTTGTAATGCAACAAAATAGGAAAAACGCTAAGGGGGCTGAATACTTTTGCAAGGCACTGTACATCACACCCAGCACACTGTCAGATTCCCATCCTCCAGGCACTCCTTAACTCTAACATCGGGACAGGAATTCCTGTGTTGTCAGATGGCCCTGAACACTCTTATCTTATCAGCTCTGACGGGGGGCTGTGATGTGTGTGTCTGTGTGTGTCTGTGTCTGTGCGTGTGTGTGTGTCCCATTGCACTCCTTTCTCATACTTCTCCTCTGTATGTGATGTGTGATTTACCTGACTGCTTCCACAGGGTCAGATGAATGACTCTCCAGCACCGTTCAGTGAACATAAGAACATAATAACTACAAAGTAATTAAAGACAATAACAAAATACCGTTTGGCTTATACATCTTTGTTTTGTCATCAGATGAAGACTAGAATACAAGATGGCCTTGTTTTAATTAATAGCTATCTAGCTAGCCCATAATGAGCCATAGTTAATTCTGATCAGAGAGGAGATGTTTGTGAGGAGGACTCCAGCACTAATGACACTGTAATAGAATGTAATGAGGCATTCATCTGTGAGAGGGATCTCTTCATGCAGATGTATTATCAATGAGAGAGGGGGGACATTAGACACATATTTACCTTCAAACGGGCTGACCTGACAACAAGCCATGGCTCCCACACACAGCCTCTTCCCCCGACACTGGGAGACAGTTGAGGAAGACTACAATTAATTACTCAGGGTGAGTTCAACAGCAATTCATCTGCTGAAACTAACTGACAACCCAACCGTTCAGCCAGACATTATTTGTTTTTCTTTTAAGTACTGACAGAGTTTTTGCTGATCTTTTGATTGAGCCTGCCAGGAGTGTCAGATAGGTGGAGTTTGCACTCTTTGGACTGTGTTTGCACACAAGGCAAGCTCAATCAAGCGCAGCTGAACTAATTGAAAGAAAACAAATACTTCTTGAACCCAGTCTGCAGCTCTCAGACACACCCTCTCTTGCGCCTTGGACATTTTAATAAAACTTAACTGTGTGAACTGCTTGGAAAACACTGTAAGCAAACAGTTAAAGACCGGAAGAGAGGGAAAAGACAAAGAGACATACAGAAGAAAATAAATATGAAACACAGACAGACAGACAGACAGACAGACACGGATTCCCCAGAGAAAATGAGAGAGGTTTGTTTGAACATTAAACACCACAACGTCACAGAGAGAGAAATATGTGGAATGCCTAATTATATTGCATTGTTGTTTTCTGTCTTGGGTTATGAAATACATCCTATCTTTATGGGAGCGATTATGGAGTACCTCTGTCACAGCTCCTGAAAGGAGAGATAAGGCTGTAGAAGACAGATTGCTCCCTCTGCAGAGAGAGAGAGGCCTGTGTATGTGTGTGTGTGTGTGTGTGTGTGTGCACGCCACAGTGTTTCCACTTCCCTGCTGCACATCTCATGCTTCTTGTAATGAGACACTGCAGAACCAAAAGGTAAAAAACTCACTTTAGAGGGGATCTGGGTCGGACCAGGCTGGGGTTTTAGACGGGACAACGACTGGGCTGGGGTTCCCTTCCCACTGTGAGACTAGACAGAACCATGCAGCTGACCCAAATCCCTTTTATTGTCCAATGTCCAGACACTAGGATGTTATTAACTAGGACTATAAGTTATTTCTGGAGGTTTAAATGTGTGGTTTGTACTTGGAAAGAAATTCTGAATAGTAAAAAAACATAGACCCAAATAGAACAATTTTCTGTTTACCATCAAACGTCACGTTCGAGTGATGCGCGTGCATCCCGACATAAAAAAAACTATTTAGGAGGATATCTTACGCGGGACCTTGACAAACATAGAGTGAGTGAGTGATGATCCTGAAAACACGCAAGTCTGATGTCTATAGCTATGTTCAACAAACATATTATTCTTATGGCTTTATCTAGCTCAGTTTGTGATATTTTACCTTGCGTCGCTGGATTGCTAGCTTGCTAGGTAGTCAATCCTCTGATGACATCTGCGATGTTGTAGACGATTGACCATCTGATTACGTGTTTGTTAACTTGCACAAGCTGCATTTGAAGTTGCATGTGATCATATCCACTTCCATGTAAACAAACGTATTTCTGTTGCACACATGCGCGCACAACTTTTGATGATGGTGCCGTCATCCTTATATGTGCATCTGTGTGTGTTCTTGTGTGCACGGTTGCGTGTGCATCCATCTGAGTGAGTGTGCGTGTTTGTTGGCTCTTTGCTGTATCTACATTCTACATTACATTATATTATCTGTATGTCTTTGTGTTTGTACCTGTGCCCATAACCATTCAGCACACCACAGACAGACCGTGTCTCTGGTTCTTGGTGATGGCTGAGACCTGTTTGATCCAGGTCTCTACTGAGCAACCGGTCGGTACAGCTTTTTGAGGTTGCATCAGCCCAGACTCTTATTAGCTGGTTGAGTGAGCCTGTAGAGAGGCCTTGTTTCATTAATAGTCCCTGGGGTGTTCCCAGGTGTGTTTGAATAAGAGAAGTGTCTGAGGTTGCTTCTTCTCAGCAGACCGCCTATGCAGAGTGGAGAGGAGCAACAAAGAGATGTAAATGCTGATTAATGAGTGTGTGTGTGTGTGTGTGTGTGTGTGCTTGCGTGGGTGTTATGTGTGTTCTGTCTAGGCAGAGCTGCACAAAGTGTGAGTGTCTAAGAATGAAAAAGTGATCCTCCTAACTGCAGTATGACTCAGTGGTATCAAATATGTATGGATTACATTGTGTATAAAATCTTAACTAGCTTAGTTTTTTCCACTACCCTATTGCGAATCCAACATTATTATTCCATATTCAAATTACTGTATGATTGATCAAATGGCTCACTCACTCAGTATTTTCAGCCAAATTATCTTCAGTTTCTGTGTGTGTGGAGGCTGTTTGCTTGTGTACACTGAGGCTGCCCAGGGACACCATGGTTTCTGGATACCATAATGTGTCTCATTAACATTGGATACACAGCTTTAAAATCAATAGTCACATTCCCCTACACTGAGAATGTAATCAGTGCTCTGTGTGTGTGTTTGTGTGTGACCAACCAGTATCTTTGATGAGGGACAAGGAGCTGATCTATGCTGCCATGCCCATCAATGGGGCGCTGGCAAAGACCTTACCTCCAGCCTCTTGTCTGCTCACCAACGGTCGTCGATGGGGAGACCAGAATTAGGTAGGTTTAGTCTGACCTGTTCAAACTTCAATATTGTATATGTTTGTTTGTCAGATATCACCTATCCACGGCTATTCCTTTTTAAATCCTGTGGAGTCCCAGGAAAAGCCAGACTACATAAGCTTGTTGGACACTTATTTCAACATATTTTCTTTACTAATAGCCTATTGGAGGAGAGATGCACGCTTCTCTTGCTTGCTGAATGTAAAATAGGCTACAGCATTAACGGGCGGGGAGTTGGAAAGGAGAAGCTCATATTGTCCTATAGTAGGTCTATCTTAACACTGGGCTACATCCTGACAAAATAGGCCTACACCATATGAGTGGCCAGCTAATGTACCTTTCTGGACCTTCGAAACTGTTGAGAATAGACCAAAACAGATCCAAATGGTTGCATAATCAGGCCTAGGCTGTTGACCTATGAAACAAAACAGGACATATGAGCGGTTATTCAAATTAGCCTACATTACTTCAGTTTACAGCCTGTGGACAATAATTGTGTATTCACTTGATAACAATAATACATTCCTCATTGGACTGTGTTGTTGTAGCCTTAATTTTCTTGTCTAAAAACATAGACTTAGGCCTATTCAGTCAATATGGGGAGGGAGAAACCCTGTGTATTCTGCACCAGGATAAGGGAACTTCTGTTGTATACGGGACACCACACAGGAAGGTATGACCACTCTGACATGTTTGCCATGGTAGCCCCATTACCTCCAGACAAAATGCTGATAGGCACATTATCTGTATTGGCTGGGAATGACGATGAAAGGTGTCAGAACACTGCTTCTATGGTATTATGTAAAGGGTTGTTTATTCAACATTGACCTGTTACTACATTTGAAAGTTATAAAAACACTTAGTTTAGAATATGTACACAAATTCAGCAATTGCATTCTTCTCATATTTCTCTGTAGGCTACTGACCTATTCAAAGCTTCCTCCTGCATCTCACCATACATCTGCTTGTATTTATTGAACTCAACCTGCAGGAGGTTTGTTTGTTGTGATTGAGTGGGGGGAAACAGCTGCAGGCAAGGTTCTGACAGATGGGTGTGTCTTGGTGGTGGGAAGGACACACCCAAGAAACACCCACATCAAACCACACCCCCAAGCCAACTCACATTTGGCTCCTGTCATGGCCGCCAGCCTTTCTTGAGGAGCAAGCCGAAAAACGAGGCCAAATCAGCGGGTGCAGTTTCCCTTTAATCATTACACATCACTGGTGTAGCGACCTCTGATGGAAGGGAGGGAGAGAGGCGGAGAGAGGTGGAGAGGGAGAGAGGAGGAGAGGGGGAGATCGATTACCTGTATATTACAGTTTTTTTTAATCGCTTTGGTACTATTTTCACAAGTAAATTTATGTGGTAAAATTCACAACTCTTAGTACAAAACTCAAAACAAATAATCAAAAAGGCTGTTTTTTCTCAACTTTAAGCACATTTTCAATTGACTAAGTACAACACACAAAATCACACAGTAACTTTTTCACCAAACCTAATCAGTGTTTCATCTAGAAATACCTTTCATATAAAGTAATTGCCTTTCACAATGCAATGCTCACAATAATTTTTAAATGATTTTCTTCTCATTTGTTTAAATACATTTGACCATCACTTAATCCAACTGTGCTTAATGGTTAATCACTTAACCGTTTGTTAAACCTATAGATTTTAAACTGGTTTGTCAACTATATATGGATTTTGAGAACTACAAAAAATGTAATGTGTGTTTGTAAAGTATGAACATCTAAATTACATGTATGATACATGATAACCATACATAATGACTACTCATTATTGCTAATTGATTTCAGATAGTGGTAACCACAATTGGTCACCATATGAAAGAGTGTGTGTGAACACATGCAATTTCTTTCAATATGGAGCAGGATAGACAGCAAGGGAGAGGAGGAAATCAAAGAGCTTGTGGACAAGGGGCCCGTCAGAGAGGTGGGCATGGGCCCCATCAAAGAGATGGGCATGAGCCCGGTCAAAGAGGTGGGCATGGGCCCAGTCAAAGAGGTGAACATCAGAGAGAACGAAGCAGACGGCAGGGAACTGTTGTGTTTAATAATGTCCGGGCCATCGTTGTTGACCATGTGGTAAACAGAGGCCTTACCATGGCAGAGGTTGCCAGATTAGTTCACCCCAATCTGAAATGATCAACTGTCAATTCGATCATGAGAACATTTCACCAAGAAAACTGGTAAGTCTGCAGGATATGGACAATGCTTTACCATTACATTTACAGTAAATGACATATAATGCATGTAAAAAACATGTTCCAGTATTCTTACAGTATGATCTATTGACAGTATACTCTGTTCTACCCTCAGAATTGACAGAAGACCCCATGGTGGTGGCCGTGGCCGTGTGCTGACCGACCAGCAGGAGTGGGCAGTGGTGGAAATGGTGAGGGCCAGGAATGACATATGGCTGTCTGAAATAAATCAGGCCTTTGAGGAGAACGATAACACCTTTGCCAATGTGGCATCCATCAGCCTACCAACAATCGCCTGCCTTTTGAAGAGGCACCAGGTATCTATGAAACACATTTACCTGGAGCCTTTTGAGAGAAACAACGACTGGGTGAAACAACTGTGGGCCAAATATGTTCAGGTACAGCACTATATACTGTATTACTGTTACTATTTGATGCACATGCTACCTCACAATGTCATATTGGAACTATACTGTAAAAATAACTAACCAAAATATATATTCATATAGGGTGATGGTGCTTGATGCTGCTGTGAACCATCACAGGTATATCAAATCAAATCAAATCAAATTTTATTGGTCACATGCGCCGAATACAACAGGTGCAGACATTACAGTGAAATGCTTACTTACAGCCCTTAACCAACAGTGCATTTATTTTTAACAAAAAAAGTAAAAATAAAACAACAACAAAAAAAGTGTTGAGAAAAAAAAGAGCAGAAGTAAAATAAAATAACAGTAGGGAGGCTATATATACAGGGGGGTACCGTTGCAGAGTCAATGTGCGGGGGCACCGGCTAGTTGAGGTAGTTGAGGTAATATGTACATGTGGGTAGAGTTAAAGTGACTATGCATAAATAATTAACAGAGTAGCAGCAGCGTAAAAAGGATGGGTGGGGGGGCAGTGCAAATAGTCCGGGTAGCCATGATTAGCTGTTCAGGAGTCTTATGGCTTGGGGGTAGAAGCTGTTGAGAAGTCTTTTGGACCTAGACTTAGCACTCCGGTACCGCTTGCCGTGCGGTAGCAGAGAGAACAGTCTATGACTAGGGTGGCTGGAGTCTTTGACAATTTTGAGGGCCTTCCTCTGACACCGCCTGGTATAGAGGTCCTGGATGGCAGGAAGCTTGGCCCCAGTGATGTACTGGGCCGTACGCACTACCCTCTGTATCTTTGTTGATGAAGCGGGCTTCAACCTGGCCAAAACTCGGCGCCGTGGGCGGAACCTCATCGGCCAACGGGCGACCGTCCAAGTACCTGGACAACGTGGGGAAATTGAGCAGGCCTGTCATGGAGAAGGGGTCAGCTATGTCATTGTGTGGGACAATGTCAGGTTCCACCATGCAGATGTGGTACAGGCATGGTTTTGGGCCGATCCCCGATTCGTGACCGTATACCTGCCCCCATACTCTCCTTTCCTCAACCCTATGGAAGGTGTACGATCGCCATCCCCATGAGCGTGCCACCCTCCTTCTGGCCATGGATCAGGCATGTGATGACATCAGTGCAGACCAATGTCAAGCTTGGATTTTCCATGCCAAAAAGTTTTTCCCGCAGTGCATGAACAATGAGGACATTCACTGTGACAGGACAGGCTGATGCAAATTAATGCGTGCTGGGTAATGTTGGGTAATGTAAGTGTATTGCCTAATGTGAAAACTGTGTAATCTACTGTAATTTACAATACTGTAGCATATTAATTTCAGCACTTCTAAGGGCGACTTGAAACACATATCTTGCATTGTTTGCTATTGTTTGTAACTTATTTTGTGCATAATGTTGCTGCTACCATCTCTTATGACCGAAAATAGCTTCTTGATATCAGAATAGAAATTACTCACCTCGAACTGGACGAAGATATTTTATTCCGACGCGAAGGACATACTGCTTCCCCGAGACCAGGCCCAAATCCCCGTCATTCGCGTGAAGAAAAGACGGAAATACAAGGGGCGGAGATCGGGGTGCCTTGTGAGAATTCGTCGGTGAGTGGGTAACCCGCCTCTACCATCCGTTCTATTGGCCAACGTGCAATCACTGGAAAATAAACTGGATGATCTCCGTTTGAGATTATCCTCCCAACGGGACATTAAAATCTTATGTTACACCGAGTCGTGCCTGAACGACGACACGGATAATATAGAGCTGGCTGGGTTTTCCGTGCATCGGCAGGACAGAACAGCTATGTCTGGTAAGACGATGGGTGGGGGTGTGTGTCTATTTGTCAATGTCTAATATTAAAGAAGTCTCAAGGTATTGCTCGCCTGAGGTAGAGTACCTCATGATAAACTGTAGACCACACTATCTACCAAGAGAGTTTTCATCTACATTGTTCGTAGCCGTCTATTTACCACCACAAACCGATGCTGGCACTAAGACCGCACTCAACGAGCTGTATAAGGCCGAAAGCAAACAAGAAAATGCTTATCTAGAAGCAGCACTCCTAGTGGCCGGGGACTTTAATGCAGGCAAACTTAAATACGTTTTACCTAATTTCTACCAGCATGTCACGTGCAACCAGAGGAAAAATAACTCCAGACCACATTTACTCCACAAACAGAGATGCAAAAGCTCAAAGCTCTCCCTCGCCCTCTATTTGGCAAATCTGACCATAATTATATCCTCCTGATTCCTGCTTACAATAAAAAAATAAAGCAGGAAGTACCAGTGACTCGCTAAATACGGAAGTGGTCAGATGATGCGGATGCTACGCTACAGGACTGTTTTTCTAGCACAGACTGGAATATGTTCCGGGATTCATCCAATGGCATTGAGCAGTATACCACCTCAGTCACCAGCTTCATCAATAAGTGCATCGACAATGTCATCACCACAGTGACCATGCGTACATATCCCAACCAGAAGCCATGGATTACAGGCAACATCCGCACCGAGCTAAAGGCTAGAGCTGCCGCTTTCAAGGAGCGGGACACTAATCCGGATGCTTATAAGAAATCCCGCTATGCCCTCAGAAGACCCATCAAACAGGCAAAGCGTCAATACAGGACTAAGATTGAATACTACTACACCGGCTCTGACACTCGACGGATGTGGCAGGGCTTGCAAACTATTACGGACTACAAAGGGAAACCCAGCCGCGAGCTGCCGAGTGACGCGAGCCTGCCAGACGAGCTAAATGCCTTTTATGCTCGCTTCGAGGCAAGCGACACTGAAGCATGCATGAGAGCACCAGCTGTTCCAGAAGACTGTGTGATCACGCACTCCGTAGCCGATGTGAGCAATTCCTTTAAACAGGTCAACATTCACAGGACGTGTACTGTCTTTACTGACATTTTCAACCTCTCTCTGACCGAGTCTGCAATACCTACATGTTTCAAGCAGACCACCATAGTCCCTGTGCCTAAGAAAGCGAAGGTAACCTGCCTAAATGACTACTGCCCCGTAGCACTCACGTCAGTAGCCATGAAGTGCTTTGAAAGGCTGGTCATGACTCACATCAACACCATCGGCTTGGAAACCCTAGACCCAGTCCAATTCGCATACCGCCCCAACAGATCCACAGATGACGCAATCTCAATCGCACTCCACACTGCCCTTACCCACCTGGACAAAAGGAACATCCATGTGAGAATGCTGTTCATTGACTACAGCTCAGCGTTCAACACCATAGTGCCGACAAAGCTCATCACTACGCTAAGGACCCTGGGACTAAATACCTCCCTCTGCAACCCCAGGTGGTAAGGATAGGCAACAACACATCTGCCACGCTGATCCTCAACACTGGGGCCCCTCAGGGGTGCGTGCTTAGTCCCCTCCTGTACTCCCTGTTCACCCACGACTGCGTGGCCAAGCACGACACAACAGTGGTAGGCCTGATCACCGACAATGATGAGACAGCCTATAGGGAGGAGGTCAGAGACCTGGCAGTGTGGTGCCAGTGTGGTGCCAGGACAACATCCTCTCCCTCAATGTGAGCAAGACAAAGGAGCTGATCGTGGACTACAGGAAAAGGAGGGCCGAACAGGCCCCCATTAACATCGACGGGGCTGTAGTGGAGCGGGTCGAGAGTTTCAAGTTCATTGGTGTCACCAAGACAGTCTTTAAGAGGGCACGACAACACCTTTTCCCCCTCAGGAGACTGAAAAGATTTGGCATGGGTACCCAGATCCTCAAAAACTTCTACAGCTGCACCATCGAGAGCATCCTGCCCGGTTGCATCATCGCCTAGTATGGCAACTGCTCGACATCCGACCGTAAGGTGCTACATAGGGTAGTGCATAGGGCCCAGTACATCATAGGGGCCAAGCTTCCTGCCATCCAAGACCTATATACTAGGCGGTGTAAGAGGAAGGCCCAGAAAATTGTCAAAGACTCCAGTCACCCAAGTCATAGACTGTTCTCTCTGCTACCGCACGGCAAGCAGTACCAGAATGCCAAGTCTAGGTCCAAAAGGCTCCTTAACAGCTTCTACCCCCAAGCCATAAGACTGCTGAACAATTAATCAAATGGCCACCTACTCGCTGTTTATTATCTATGCATAGTCACTTTACCCCTAACTACATGTACAAATTACCTCGACTAACCTGTACCCCCGCACATTGACCTCAGTACCGGTACCCCCTGTATATAGCCTCGTTATTGTTATTTTATTGTGTTACTTTTTATTTATTTTTTCACATTAATTTATTTAGTAAATATTTTCTTAACTCTATTTCTTGAACTGCATTGTTGGTTAAGGGCGTGTAAGTAAGCATTTCACGGTAAATTCTACACCTGTTGTATTCGGCCCATGTGACAAATACAATTTGATTTGATTTGATTAAGTGGTAGTTAAAACAACTAAATTGAAAAGATATCATTGTGTTTTGGTGATTAAACCAATGTTCTCATCACATTTCACAATAAACATATTTTTAATCAATGGTTGTGTGGTGAGAGATGTTTACAAGCCAAATGAATGCAAAATGATAGGTTTTGAGTGAAAGACTGGCTGCGTTACAAGTGTGACCAGTTTGGAGTTGTGTACTAAGAGTTGTGAAAATGTACCACATACTTGTGAAAATAGTACCAAAGCGATACGAAAAAACTGTAACTCAACTTCAGCAGAGCTATTTTAAATGGTATTACTTTGGCTGGCTCCAAAAAGAAAAACAGCCAGATAGAAAAGGGCTGTATTGATTTCATCTCCAGACAATGTGTACAGTGTGGTTTTGAGATCTATAATAACTAGCTGCAATAATAAAACTTGCACTGACCTATTATTACCATGGTGATTGCCCTCTGTGTGTGTGTGTGTTTGGGCGTGTGTGTGTGTGTGTGTGTGTTTGAACGTGCATGCATGTGTGTGTGTGTTTGGACGTGTGTATCTTTGCCTGCGTCCATCAGTGTGTGCTGTACAGTGTGATCTAATACATGCTATCATGATGCGTCCCAGGCAGCTGCCCGGCTGTCTCTTTCTCCATGGCTGACAGGGGTGTTAATCTATCCATAAGACAGTGTGAGACCCCTTCCGCCACCTCCTTGCCTCTGCTTCCCCTGCTCTCTGGGCAGGATTTAATCACTCACATCTCCCCAATCATCCTCAGGTGCCTACACCATCTAATATTTACATTTACATTTACATTTTAGTCATTTAGCAGACGCTCTTATCCAGAGCAACTTACATACACAATGTAATATAGTCTGTGTGCTCAGCACTTTGTTTTGTTAGTGGAAATCAAATTAATGTAACATAAAATGTGATTACCATAATCTCAGGTAATATAGAGATGGAGTATTCCCCAGGGAGAGAAGGAGGGAGGGAAAGACGGGGAGGGAGGGAGGGAGAGAGAAGTGGGTGAGAGGGAGGGAGGGAGGGAGGGAGGGGGAAAGGGAGAGCGAGAGAAAGAAAGGATGCCCTTAATTGTGTTTACTGAGGAGATTCAACTGAGGTGCCATACACTTAACAATTGTAGCCATTTTCCACTTGGCAGTTGAACCTGAGGTATTATTGAAACTAGACATATTACGGTCTATTTTCATCTCACCCCTCAACCTTTACATGCTTAGCTTAGAGAATATGTGGAAAACCAATGATCCCTCCATTGTCTTAGTGATGACCCCGACCCCACAGACTAACAGTCGTAATGACGCCATACTCAACCCGTATAGGAGTCCTCTGGGAGAGGCAATACAATATCAGACACCATACAAGTCTAAAGTGTCTCCATAGTGATGTTTCCTGCGTCCCGTTACACTGTAGGTTCTATTGCTGCCACGGAGGCAAGCAGGCTAAATCCATCAGTTCATTTATCAAGAGGCTACTGTATTACCACAACGTGGACTTGGTGCACTGGGTTCGCACACTTTTCTCTTCCTCTCTTCTGCTCCCTCCCTCCATTTCTCTGTTGAAGTGCTCCTCATTTCCGCTGATACGGCTGTAGTGTTCTCCAACTAAACAGCTATGTTACTGTACAGAGACAACAAAGCATGGCTCTAGGCTACCAGAGGAAGAATAGTTACAGCAATGCTGTCCGACTAGTTTAAATCACTCTACAGGGTGTATAACATGAGGTACATGCAATGTATACTGTTTCCCTGTTTAAAGACATGTTACACAGTGTTAACTAGAAATGTTTAGCTTTTCATGTCTTTGTTAGGAGAAGTGGGTTTGCATTGAGGATTGATTCCACCATTGAACGTAATCTTATTTACATGGTTTGCATGTAGGAAATGTAACAATACAGATTATGTTTAGAAAAGAAGCCAAGAGCTTTTCCCAGGTGTGCTGTGGGTTTTACAGAGTAGCAGCATAATCATATGTCTTATAAAACCATAAAATATTCATTGCTAGTTCTGCAAGAAATAGGATGTTGAGAGTGAGAGTAGTTTGCTCCTATATGATGATGTTATGTTTCTACTGTAATACAGAGAGACACAGTGGTACATTTCTACGTGACAGAGAGTTACATTTTAAGTGCTGGTAATGAGGCAAAAAAACAGACACCCACAAGTACCATTTTACAGAAGTGATGGGAGCTAAATTGAAAAGAGGACTAGTCATAAACAATGTACTTTCTTGGCGGTTTCAAGAGGTTAAATGCTTAGGAATTCTTTTGGAGCATCAGATTCTTATTTTATCTGAGCGTGTTCTCTTTCTCCCTGTCTGTCTGGGTGCAGCTCTGGGGTCATCCGTATCGGGTATCTGCGTAATTCAGTTGTCAAACTCATTTAGGCAGACGGACGTGAGGCTCCAAGTTCCTGTCTGCACTGCGGGGGGTGGGGGGATGACATCCAGTCATCATTGGTGGGAAAGCAAGGGCATCGCTGTCCAATCGTCGGGAAAAGCAGAATAGAATGAAGCACAGTGTTATCCAATTATTTGATGAAGCATTGAATTTGGCCTTACTGCTATTAGCCCATAGATTCATACATGGAAAAACAACTACCTTCAGACGAGTCTTGTGAGGCTTGTGGGCATCCTAGAGCAAACGTGTATGTGTTCGTGAGAGTCTCAGCTTTCCATAGAGGGGTCATATCAGTGTGTAGCCCGAAGTGTTTGGACGCTATAGACAGAAGTTGGCAGATCGGCGGTACCGACTTCAGGCAAGTCCCGTGACGCTTGTGTGCGCTATAGACTTACCATTCATACACTACAGACATTTTCATGGGAAGACTGATTTTTGACAAACACCACTGTAGCTTGGCCACCTTCCACCGTAGATGCGAAGGCCGCCATTGGCGGATCTCTGGCTTAAACAGACAAAAAATAATAATATGCTAATTAGATTCCCGCGGATGCGCGGATATCGACTCTAGTTGGTTAAAGAACAGAGAGAAAAGGATAAGCTATCCATGAATAAGACCCATATATTTTAAACATAGAGATATCATAGAGATAAATACTTAACATTTATTCTTCTGAGTTGAAAGTGTGAGTAAAAAAAATAAAAAAGCAATTTTCATGCCTAGCTTGTCCTTTGTTGTTAACAGGCTCTTTGGATGTTTTCCCCTTCCTTGCACTGATCAGATACAGTAAGGGCCTCTCATAGTGAACAGCTAGTAACTAAACCCCCCACTGACTGAACCCACCATTAAGTTAAATGGGCTATCTGGCATCCATGACTTATGAACTATTTATGATGGCTCATTAACTGGTCTAGGTCTAATAGGCATGGCTCTGTGTTTATCATTCTACCACCAGCTGACTGATTACATATTCATAAACGGCCCAATTAGCGTTTCTGTGTAGTGTCATCCCCCATCTTTTTTTTCAAACACTGTTTCTGTTCGACAAAAATGGACAGTTATTGTTTTGTGATCCTACCACACAAAGCTATTAGGCTCTGAAAAGGAAAACGTGGTGAGAAATTGTAAAACATTGTACAATTAGATTTTATTTTATGTGGAATCACAGCAAATGTATTACATAATTGTATGATGGAATGCCTATGTTTCCAGAATGCAGTAGCCTATTTCCGATAAAAAACCCTCTGCATTTATTTTATATAAAAGCCTCAATAAAACTTAAAGGTCCAATGCAGGCAATTTTTATATCAATATCAAATCATTTCTTGGTAACAATTAAGTACCTTATTGTGATTGTTTTCAATTAAAATGGTCTACAAGAAACAAAAATAGCTTCTTAGCAAAGAGCAATTTCTCAAGCTATAATTTTGCTAGGACTGTCTGGGAGTGGTCTGAGTGGGGAGGAGAAATCGGAAAACTAGCTGTTATTGGCAGAGAGGTTTAGAACTCTTGTTCTTATTGGTCTATTAACTAATTTAATGGAGTTTTGGCCTGCCTGATGTCATCAGGCAGGCCAAAACTCCATCCCACCAAAACAGGCTGAAATTTCAAACAGGTCTAACACTAAAATGGCATTATCACCATTTTCAAAATGTCACAGTATTATTCCTACCTCATATTGTGGAAATAAATGTAACACAGGAAAAAAAATTTTTTGGGGCTGCACTGGACATTTAAAACCAGACGCATTCCACTAGATCTGAAATTACAAACAGATCTGACCAAAATGAACAAAAATTACACCCCTAAAGTTGGATAATTTTTTTGTGCCTGTGTATATGTATATCGGCCTAGATGTATAGCCTGTGTCTTCTGCGCACCAGAGGTAGAGCCCCGTAGACACAGGGACAGCTGCCTCCACATCTCGTTTCACCTCTCAAACTCCAAATCAATACGGCTGGAGATTACCCCTCCACCCATCCAGAGCTCTGAGAGCTGCTCTGAGAGCCGGGAGTGAAGACAGGGGATTCTCACTAACACTGGTCCTGAGCCTGCTGACCTACAGGAGTTTGAGAGACCAGGGAGGGGAGGCTGCTTTCTGGATCACAGACGCAGGACTGTGGATGTGACCCCAGGGTTAACCCAAGGTTAACAGACAACACTTCACAAAGTAGCCGGGACTTCCTGGTTTTGCCAATACGCTACTTTCCCCCAGACCATCTGCAATCCCCATCTCAAAGACGATTGACCCGACTGGCCCCTAGATCGTGACTAGGGTGCAGAGATTCCACCTGTGCTGGTGGTACATGCTCCCATAACTGAGAGAGGCCTGGAGAATATTATTAGTATTATTACAACCCTATAGGGAGAGTACTGTAGATCTTTTTACACTTGATTTGATCCATCAAACACTTGTTTGGTAATATAAAATGTGAAGTGTTCTTCTTCTGCCCGTTCTGTAGGCGTACATTCATCTAAATGGAGAGCTTACGACAGCCATGACTCTGAAGAATGGCCTAATGTGAATGAAGTGTAAGGACTAAGGAGCATCAGAATGCATCATTTGCTGACTTATTATTAATTTCCTTTTTTATAACCAGTCTGAGCTGATGTTTCAACAGTTCCCCTGCAACTGTTGGATGCCCAGTCAGTCAATAATATGGTTGCTAGTCTACATGGAAAATATGATTATATTATAAACAGTACCATAAGCATTTGGCATATCAAAGGCATACAAAGCTTTTGTTTACTTATACAGAGATTGTCGTATTATGCCCCATTTAAATATTTATACTAGATATTATCAATCCGCTATGTATCAAAGCAAGAGGTTGAATCTCCATACACACTGTCCCTCTGAATAATCCATTAAGTCACTGCTGTATCCCACAGAGTATGAGGCAGCTCTGAGAGTTCACATATTAGATAATTTTATTCCCATCTCATATACAGTATAACAAGTTATTATTCTATAGAGGGTGATAGAAGAAGAACATATACCCTAATTACACAGGAGGATGTTGTGACGAGGTGTGAATGAAGGAGTCAGGCGCAGGAGGTAAAACACCAAAGTCCAGAGTTTATTCCGTTTACATATATAAAACGCACCCAGCGTGAAAACTAAACTAACAAGGGAAAATATTCCACCTTGGCAATAACAACTGGAAGCGTAGCTCAACCGAGCTACTCGCTCTCACAATGAAACAATCACTCACAAAGACAAGGGGAACAGAGGGAACACTAATACACATACTAATTAGGGGAATGAGCACCAGGTGTGTGTGATTGACAAGACAAGACATGAGAATGGGATCGGCAGTAGCTAGTAAGCCGGTGACGCCGAACGCCGAAACCTGTCCGAACAAGGAGGGGAGGCAGCCTCGGCGGAAGTCGTGACAGATGTAGTCTCTTGGAAAAAACAATAACTTTGATGTGTTGATAAATAATGTATTTCATGAACAAATGCACAGGGGACTGCCAAAAGGTTGTGGAGAGTTTACACAGCAATATGTGCTGGAAGAAAAGAGTGAACAAAGAGTGAATAATTTAGGTGGAATTGACAGTGTGATGATGGGCGGAAGGACAATCCAGCATTAATACACTTTACTCATCTATTTCATGGCACCCTATTCCCTATGTAATAGTAGTGCACCATACAGCCGTTTCCTTGTATAGTGCAGTGGTTTAGGTCTCTGGTCAAACATGCACTAGACTAGATACTAGTGAATAGGGTGCTATTTCGAACACAAACCCCGCTTGCAGCAAAGATTTCATTCACTGTTTCTAAAGGACTGTTGTAGAGGAGAAACCTTCGAAGTGAAGAGGTAAACAAGTACACTATTGTTAAGATAATCAATTAGGAAAGATGGCTTCAGCGGTAATGTACAGTGACAGTTATTGAAGACATTATCCACCACCAATCGTCTATCAACTCCACAGCATGACAAGTTGAATTGGGACTTGAATTTCCACCCAGTCGATTCCACCTTAGACACAACATAACAGTGAGGACAAACAAAACAGTTGGTCACCTAACAAGAGATCAATATGTACATATCGATCCTGACTCATAGAGGAGAGACTGAATGCATGAAAATGCTGACTGGGTCGTTTTCCCTTCAGTCATATAACAGAGTGATGTATTAACTGTATGGATCTCCTCTCCCCATAGCCATATGTATCCAGTTCCATAAGGCGTGTACATTGTCATTTGCTTAGAACTGATCTGAAAATCTATTGTCAGGGCTGTATTCACAAAGTGTCTCAGATCTAGGATTAGTTTAGCCTTTTAAATCATAATGAATAAGAGGGGGGACCTGAGCCTTGATCAGCACTCCTACTCTGAGACGTTTTATGAATAGGGGCTCAGATCATTTTTTCCTGCAGGTGTGTGTATAGCTTTAATTTTGATGGAGGATTCTGGACACATGTCAGCTCCTTTCATGTTTTATTGGGGCACAGGGAAGGGCTTGTTTACAGCGTGGGCCAAAGGCACAACATGGGCAGCTGTCACTTGATAGCACACATATTATGCCATCCCCTCTCTCTCTTTCACAGAGCCATGTTGGAAACAGAAGCCCTAAAGAGATGGAGAGAGAGGAGGAGAAAGGAGGGAGAGAAACATGGGAGAGGGAGGGAAGGGAGATGGACAGAAAGAGAGAGGGAGAGAGATAGAGATGGGTTTAAGAGAAAGATAGAAAAATAGGCTTTTATCTTTGCTCTTTGCAGTGCTACCCTTACGATGGGCAGGGGGATAAATGGGCATGTAAGTGAGCAGTCTGGTGAATGCCACCAGATATACATCAGCTTAGTGGGCAGCCTGACTTTATTATGTTGTCTTGTGCTTCCTAAATTATTTTATACAGAGTGATTTCACTGTGGTTATAAATGGTAAGAGGCATGCTAACAGACAATAGCCTACTGGAGCACCACTTAGGCTTGACATAGCAATTATTTGACTCCAGCCTCATCTCTGACCATTACCATCGTCTACTTTTAACGGCACAACTTTTCTATTAAGACATTGTTCTACATTCACCTACTGTCCCACATAAAAAAATACTATAGTGTATACTATGATAGGAATACTATAGTATTCACTGTAGTGTTTTTGCAGACTTTACTGAAGTCCGCAAAAATACTACAGTTAATTATGTAGTATTAACTGTAGTATACTGTAGTATAGATACTATAGTAAAAAAAAGAGTGGTATGTACTATGGTAATTATTGTAGAGTTTTGCGGACTGTACTATACCATAGTATTATTTACTGTTGTGTTTTTACGGACTGTAGTACGGTATACTGTAGTTTTACTGTAGTGTTTTTGCAGACATGACTGTAGTATACTATATAGTATTTACTGTTTTTGGGGACATTACTGTAGTGTTTACTAAAGTGTTTTTGTTTTATTATCTTTGACATAGAAGTGGAGGCATTCTCCTTGAGGAAACCTACTGGAGAAATACTAAAAGTGCACATTTCCATAACCTGTAGGTAGGTAGGACTGAGTTCTGAACAGAGAGTATATATACAGTACCAGTCAAAAGTTTGGACACACCAACTCATTCAAGGGTTTTTCTTTATTTTTACTATTTTCTACATTGTAGAATAATAGTGAAGACATCAAAACCATGGAATAACACATATGGAATCATGTAGTGACCAAAAAAGGGTTATATTTTATATTTGAGATTCTTCAAAGTAGCCACCCTTTGCCTTGATGACAGCTTTGCACACTCTGAAGTCGGCTACGACGCTGAACTGCAGTCAGGTCAAGACCCTGGTAAGGACGAGCACACAGATGAGCTTCTGACAGTTTGTGCAGGAATTATTCGGTTGTGCACACCCACAGTTTCATCAGGTAGCTGGTCTCAGACGATCCCGTAGGTGAAGAAACCGGATGTGGAGGTTCTGGGCTGGCATGGTTACACGTGTTCTGCGGTTTTGAGGCCGGTTGGACGTACTGCCAAATTCTCTAAAACAATGTTGGAGGCGGCTTATGGTAAAGAAATGAACATTCAATTATCTGGCAACAGCTCTGGTGGATATTCCTGCAGTCAGCATGCCAATTGCACGCTCCCTCAAAACTTGAAACATCTGTGGCATTGTGTTGTGTGACAAAACTGCACATTTTAAAGTGGCCTTTTATTGGCCACAGCACAATGTGCCCCTGTGTAATTATCATGCTGTTTAATCATCTTCTTGATATGCCACACCTGTCAGGTGGATAGATTATCTTGGCAAAGGAGAAATGCTCACTAACAGGGATGTGAAAAAATTAGTGAAAACAATTTGAGAGAAATAAGCTTTTTGTGCGTATGGAACATTTCTGGGATCTTTTATTTCATCTCATGAAACGTGGGACCAACACTTCAGATGTTGCGTTTATATTTTTGTTCAGTATAATTCTTGAGTCTGTAAAGTATACAACGTTAATGTACAGTATGTCACACAAGTTAACGATGAGTGAGTGGTGTAACGAGCTTGGTGTTATGAATAAATGCATCATTTTCTTATTGTTTCTAACTTCCCCCCCAGATTGTGTTTACTAAATCATCTGTCAGAGCTGTTGAGCTAGGTTGTGAGTGTGACAGCACCATTTATGGAACAGTAATTTGTCTCTCTGCTCTATGAGCACTACGTATGCTCCTTGTATGAGACGATGTGTGAAGTCCCCCATGCTTGGTGGAAGCATAATGCATTATTTCACTCCCCTACAATGTTAACCAGTACAGAAGCAGTGTCTGGGAACGTTAGGGGATTATAACACAGGTAAAGTGTTCTCTGAATTTGGATATGAGATTTTAACTTTGGTATGCATGTGTGTATACAATGTATATTATTATGTATTAGTCAGCAAATGGCTTGGCATCTCTTTCCCCCGCAGTGTAAGATTTGTTCACTGAAAGTTGCCAGGATGAGTACTAACTACACACAGGGCTCCCATCTCGTCCCCCTCTCTGTGCTCTGACACACCTGTCAGGCTGCTGGTTCACTGGGGAAGGAAGGCGGGTGCCTGGCGGGATCCTCTCTGTGATGCTCCCAGCCTGTTCCGATGCTCTGCACGCATCAACAGGGAGCACTGAGTGATCTCCTGGAAGAGGAGTTAAACTCTGAGCTCTTTAATGTGTTTCCTAGGGAGACAGACAGGGAGGCATGAAGGCTTCTCTCCTCTCCCCCCAGAGTTGGGAGTACGTATGATGCCTGAGATATGAATAAATTAAGGTACTGCTGGAGCTGTATCTCTGAGCTTGTGATGCTCGGGGAGATAACCTGCGAAAGCGACACTGCAGATTTTTCTGCAAATTGTTCCCCAAGGTGTGAGCAATGTGAGCAATGGCAAACTAATAATCTTAGTGTGTTTAAGCAGGGCTGAATGGTTACATTCAGTCAGGGCCTGCAGCCGTTCAGTAGTAATTTATTTTCCTCTGCTTCGCTCTGGGTTATTTCTCTTTCCTGCTCTAGGTAATGTATTCGTCTGTAATGGAACCCAAAATACTGCAGCATCTGCACGGTAATGTAGCTACAGCAGGCAAAATCTGAATGAAATGTTGGCTAAACTTAACTAAACTAAACTATCTAACAGAGGTTTGTAACCACACAATTGTAGAGGATCAAACAAGAGGACATTTGGAAAGCGAATCGCCCTAGCATGTACAAGAGAGTTCAGTGAACTCACAAAAGTTGGTTTTAGATCTGTACCTCATGCGGATAGGTGGCTTTTGACAATTAGTCTTATTACAGTCATGACGATCCAGGAGCAACAGAACACTGAGGCTGTTTAGCTAGCATCAGTGCCATCCAGATGTGTTTTATGCTGATGTGAAGCTCTACAAGGCCAGGCATTACATCAGGAGACTGATAACTTACCATTTGTCTCAGGTCTTTAGCTGTTACTGCAGCTCTCTCCATGTGTCATGCCATAATCTTTAACGATTCAGCAAGGATCTAATATGCCCCCTCCTCCCAAAAAATGAAATAAAAAGAGAGGTTTAAATATGATATCAAACAAGCAGGAGTGATTTTTATCCAGGGTCACTGAAAACCATTACCAAAATTGGATACATTTTTAGGTTCATTACCTCAGTTTGAATTGGATAGCCTTGTGTAACACTTCACTCTAAATAACTATACAGTTAGCTATGCAACATAGGCATTTTACATTGCTCTATAATAGCCCATATAATCTATACAGATTATTAATTTCAACCCGGCTATTAGTCTCTTTATTTGTTTAAATTCCATTATTACTCCAGTGATTATAGATCCTCAGAAGAATTGCTAAACCCCCATGGGTCCTCTTTAATGAGAGTATACAGATGCATCATACCATGGAGTCAATAAAAGAAACAGAAACTGTTTATATTATTTTCTACAAAACACAAAAAAAACTATTTTGTTTCAGCATTTGAAGATATGGAGATGTATCATGAAGGTCTTGGCAACATCAGAACATAGAGATTGAAGCTGAATAAGAGAATGGTATGTTCATGGCTTTCACATGCTATGGACTGTATGTTATCATACAATACATGGAGAAAATTGGACCTCTCTGAAATGAAAATGGATGACCCTCGCTTAAGCAAAATATGTTTTCACATGACCCTCCCTGAACGCTTGAAAAAACAACAAGTGACCCTCCCTCTACCCAAAATAATAAATAAAGTGGATAGAAGAGAATATGTTTACCCTCACTCCTAGGACAGACCAGAGCATTAGATACGCAGTTTGTGTGTTGTTCGTCTCGAAAGCATTACTTGGCAACATAGCAATTTTGCCAGAATGTCTGGGTTCTCAGACCACTGCTGACAAGGTCACTCTCATTATCCGTTATAGCCTACTACAGACTCTCAATTGCAATAGAGCACTTGGTGCCAACATGATGCCCATGAAAATTCTTATTTAAAACAGGGTTTGTCAAACTCTGTATATCTATGGCACTGGGACAGACGACCAGCCACGGTCCCAGCAATTCTGCAGCAAATAAACATTTTCCCCCTACCCCTGCAGAAATAGGATAAATTACAAAAGATTCTCACATGGTCCATTACATTGGACTATCTAACAGGGTCGACCCTGATAACTGGTTTTACACACAAACGTAAGAATGGGAGTGCGTTTCCATTGATGTAGGCCTATTTAGCCTTTGTCCTAACTTCATTGTGCAAAATCATCCCTCTGACACGTTCCTCTTTTGCAATTTTATTCCAAAATTGTGCTTATAACCTGTCTGAAAATGTTCCCTTGACTTGCAAAGTTTTGCATGACATTGAGGAGCGATAGCCTACGATTCGCCGGCCGAGACAAATAAATATCAATGTTGATTTCCAGTCAATATAAATAGCCTATCATATATAAGAAGTTAATTTTCTTAGAAATATATCTTTGCCCTGTGCTTCTCCGTGCATGCACTTCATATAACCTATAGGCTATGGATCATTTGATTGAGACCACTCTAAATAGGCGCACTTGATATTGCACGCCCAGCGGAGAATCAGAGATGAGGAGTGGCATCGGGAACACATGGCGAAATAATGAGAACCTTTTTCTAAAACACTGAGAAATATTGATATTTCATCGATTACAAATGACATAAACCCAATTACATAAATCATGACCCTTCCCCAAATTCCTCCATGTACCCCGTTCTGTAAATTCCGAAATGTCCCATAGTAGCAATCTCATACACAGCCATAAAACATAACCCAGAGGGTTAATTGCATTCCCTTGAAAATATGTCTTGTAGTGAATGTTCTTTAGTGTCTGTATCAATTTATAACCTTTAACAAATGTATTTTTATGAAAGATGTTTCACCAGCCAAGGCTGAAGCAATTACTTGAACAAAAAAGTAAAATGTTTGCTAGTTTTTTTAAATGTATTGTGTCAGTGATGAGTTTGGTCCTAAAGAAGCAGAGGCCCCTTATCTATAATGATAGTGGCAGTGGTGTGGCATATGGAAGGCTTCGGCTTCCTGAGAGAGGTGGGGGGAGATGTGGGAGGGAGGTAGGGGGGAGGATCAGGCACAGCATCCGCACACACTGTAAACTCCAAAGCATTTTTAACTCAAATACTTCTAGTAAGTTGTACTCAAAGTCAATGAAAAGTCATTATTACTTAAAATGTTTACGTGGTACTGACTCAAAACTAAATGAGAAGTCACATCAACTACATTTTTAAAGATATGATAACAAAGCCCAGCATGCTCTACTGCAGGTAGATTTTTGGGAATTGTTTTTCATATCTGTGTTTTTGCATGTACATTGAGTGATTGATTGATTAACTGTTATGCTACATAAAGATAAATAATAGTTTTCTAAACTAATCCATTAATTTCATTTTTGCACCCGTTCCTGAAATGGTTGTTCAAATTTAAATGGCTTAGGTAGTTTCCTCCCACTGTTCTTAACCCTGGCAGTCTTTATGAATGCAGGTTGCGGGTGAATACAAATTTCAACTGTTGGTTAGCCTAACGCTGGCTAGATTCCAATAGGAATTACACAACACTTTGCAAGCCAGCATAATGTGATTTACAGCTAGAGTTGCAAAATTCTGGTAAATTTCCCAGGTTTTCCAGAAATCCTGGTTGGAAGATTACTGGAAGAAAATTTGGGAACGTTTGTGGAATTTTGCAACCCTATTTGCAGGCCTGATGTGGCCTGTAAACTATTATATTCAGGCCACTGTATAAGGCCTTATGATATACACTACTGTTCAAAAGTTTGGGGTCACTTAGACATTTCCTTGTTTTCGAAAGAAAAGCAAATTATTTGTCCATTAAAATAACATCAAATTGATCAGAAATACAGTGTAGACATTGTTCATGTTGTAAATGGCTATTGTAGCTGGAAACGGCTGATATTTAAGGGAATATCTACATAGGTGTACAGAGGCTCATTATCAGCAACCATCAGTCCTGTGTTCCAATGGCACGTTGTGTTTGCTAATCCAAGTTTATCATTTTAAAAGGCTAATTGATCATTAGAAAACCATTTTGCAATTATGTTAGTACAGCTGAAAACTGTTGTGCTGATTAAAGAAGCAATAAAACTGGCCTTCTTGAGACTAGTTGAGTATCTGGAGCATCAGCAATTGTGGGTTCGATTACAGGCTCAAAATGTCCAGAAACAAATAACTTTCTTCTGAAACTCGTCAGTCTATTCTTGTTCTGAGAAATGAAGGCTATTCCATGCGAGAAATTGCCAAGAAACTGAAGATCTTGTACAACGCTGTTTACTACTCCCTTCACAGAACAGCGCAAACTGGATCTAACCAGAATAGAAAGAGGAGTGGGAGGCCCCGGTGCACAACTGAGCAAGAGGACAAATACATTAGAGTGTCTAGTTTGAGAAACAGACGCCTCACAGGTCCTCAACTGGCAGCTTCATTAAATAGTACCCGTGAAACACCAGTCTCAACGTCAACAGTGAAGAGGCGACTCCGGGATGCTGACCTTCTAGGCAGAGTTGCAAAGAAAAAGCCATATCTCAGACTGCCCATCTTAATCTTTTCTTTTTATTGGCCGGTCTGAGATATGGCTTTTTCTTTGTAACTCTGCCTAGAAGGTCAGCATCCCGGAGTCGCCTCTTCACTGTTGACGTTGAGGACCTGTGAGGCGCCTGTTTCTCAAACTAGACACTCTAATGTATTTGTCCTCTTGCTCAGTTGTGCACCGAGGCCTCCCACTCCTCTTTCTATTCTGGTTAGAGCCAGTTTGCGCTGTTCTGTGAAGGGAGTAGTACACAGCGTTGTACGAGATCTTCAGTTTCTTGGCAATTTCTCGCATGGAATAGCCTAATTTCTCCGAACAAGAATAGACTGACGAGTTTCAGAAGAAAGTTATTTGTTTCTGGACATTTTGAGCCTGTAATCGAACCCACAATTGCTGATGCTCCAGATACTCAACTAGTCTCAAGAAGGCCAGTTTTATTGCTTCTTTAATCAGCACAACAGTTTTCAGCTGTGCTAACATAATTGCAAAAGGGTTTTCTAATGATCAATTAGCCTTTTAAAATGATAAACTTGGATTAGCAAACACAACGTGCCATTGGAACACAGGACTGATGGTTGCTGATAATGGGCCTCTGTACGCCTATGTAGATATTCCACTTAAAAATCAGCCATTTCCAGCTACAATAGCCATTTACAACATTAACAATGTCTACACTGTATTTCTGATCAATTTGATGTTATTTTAATGGGCAAAAAAATTGCTTTTCTTTCGAAAACAAGGACATTTCTAAGTGACCCCAAACTTTTCAACGGTAGTGTATGTAATGGTTCAATTATAACGATAATATTTGCCTACAAACTCACTTGGTGAAGGCCACAGGACTGAAAATGAACGAATTCTCTACAATTCAATTGAAAAGGCACACTGGGAAATTATTGGAGGCGTGGCTTAATGGGGGACGTTAAATTTAAGTATACCTTACAAAAAACAAACTGCATTTGTATTACTCGTATGAAGGTAGTACTGCTCACTTCAGCTATTTAAGATTCTTTAAAAAAAAAAATTTGGTAATCGGTTTCCTCAAAATGTTTGAGTAGCCAGAACTTATTCGGTTTTACAGTGCAGGCATTACAATTTCGGTGTTGGCTCGGCTGAGGAAAATGTATGCAAAGCTATTCATGTGCTGCTGCAGCGAGCGCTGCTGCTGAGATGCGCAGAGAGAGAGTGAGCAAGAAAGAGGCACAGGCAGGCACTCACAGACGCACCAGTCTGGAAATACCAGATCAAGGTGCTTACACGCAAAGTCAATTGATCACACTTGAAAGTGCATGGGATGATTTCTAGAGATAAGGAGCTCACGTGTTAATAGCGGCTGACATGCCGTCAGGGGAAAGCCACATGCACACCATTTACTTGTAGTTAAAATGTCACCAGCGGGCGCCGAGTGGTACCCCGAATTTGTACATTAAACGGAAATATAATGTATGATGATCTAGATGTGTATTAGCCTGGGAAAGTCTGCTGGATTTCAATTTCAGATCAAATTAGATGCAGGGAACAGATTTCACATGGATTAGTAGTATTTTATTTGTTTAGGTTACAATGTCTGGGAGATATACAGTAGGCCTATTCCTGCGTTAACACACATACTCATCCCTGTCTATCCAGAGGCTGTATACTTCTGTTAGTCTGTACTAGCTTTGCTTCAGTAACACTGCTCCCCTCCTGTGAGCCTGGAGCCTTGCTGTACTGTAGATAATGATTTGTGTGACGGCCTCTGATTCCCCCTTTCCAGGCATTGTATTTATTTCCATATCTCTCATCCTCTCTCTCTCTCCAATGGGGCCTAATTTCTTGTAGAGAATGTTGTTGAAAGTGACATTCTCCCCTGCCTCAGTGCTCCACAAGACAGCAGATGGGGGGCTTGAGATGCACAATGTGGTTAGGTATTTTGTGTGTGTGTGTGTGTGTGTGTGTGTGTGTGTGTGTGTGTGTGTGTGTGTGTGTGTGTGTGCGCGTGCGTGCGTGCATGCATGCATGTGTGCGTTGCTGCATGTGTTGGAGAGAGAAAGACAGAAAGGGAGTAACAGTTGTTTGATCATTTCTATTTTCACACATTCTTTATAACGTGAGATCTCTTTGAGGTTTGTCATACCTTTGTTATAACTCATTCATTCTCCACCAGTTCTATAGCAATGCAAGCGAGAGGCAATGCCATATCCTTTCCCTGTCAACAGCAGAGCAGCAATATAGCTCTGAACTTATCAAGGTTAGGGTCGTGAATGAGTCCAGGGAAACAGGCATGCAGCATGCTTTCACTCACATCCCAGGAGAAACTTGGCATGAATAAGTGAACATGCAGTCAGCAAAAAATACAATATGTTCTTTGCCACATGGTCACCTTGGTGTAGAGATAGAGAGATATAGAATGGTAAGCCATTTTGACGTCACACACACACTCAAACACACACACGCCAGAGCACCTTGTAAAGCTGGCCTTGTGAACATGTTCAAAACATTCAGGATCTGACTGCCAAAATGACATGCTGCTACGCTACAGTGGATTGTCAAATAAAAGGTTCCCTATGATATGCATAAAGACAGCCTGTTTCTACTGATATTGGATTTGCCTTAATGTGCCGCACAAATTTGAGTTACACATTGTACAAGCCTTCAGCTTTAACACAAAGCATTGGTCTTCTGTTTGACAGGTCTAAAGGTGCTATTCACTGTGTGTTTCTGGGGGGATGCAACTTTGCTCTCATCCTCCCACCATCCTCTGCGCTCTCTCTCTCTCTCTCTCTCTCTCTCTCTCTCTCTCTCTCTCTCTCTCTCTCTCTCTCTCTCTCTCTCTCTCTCTCTCTCTCTCTCTCTCTCTCTCTCTCTCTCTCTCTCTCTCTGACATAGCTTGTTAGTGTGCTACTGCAGCTTGGTTAACACACACACAAACACTTTGGATGCGGTGCTCTCATGCATGGGGGTGCGGAAGAGTTCACAGGAGACAGCGGGCTGTTGCTTAACAGACAGGCTCTGAAACGCATGGCAAAGTAATTGCGGTGAAGGGATAATTTGACACCCACTTGGCTATGATAGCCTGCAATTCTCTGGCTTTTCCTGAACCTACACACACGCAGGGTGTGGAAGCTGTGCTTTCGCTCTGCAGAGCTGTCTACATATACAGCTCCAGGGCAAAGCTCCAATGCAAGGCTACTGTCTAGTCTACCCCCTTTTGTACTTATTTTCTTTTATGAAATCTATATCCAGTATAGAGGGATTATATTTCTGTATCAAAACAATTCATTGTGGGAAGACTCAGCTAATGCCCTTTGTTATTGTTGGATATTGTTTTAGAGAAAGGTTTCATTTCTGTCTACTCAATTCATTGAGACTGACAGCGCAATTTGTCACTCACAGGTTTGCGACAATCCCATTTAAAAAAGATGCCAGAGCATCATCGCTCATGGACAAAAAGCATGAGGAGGAGATACCCCTGACACATAGTGAAATGTTATACTGTATTTTTTCTTACTGTACTGATTTACTTAGAGAAATTAATCTACACTCTTTTGGTTCTATCTGTACCTCTCTTTTGATTTGAGCCTCTTCATATTTTAATAGACGGGCCACAATAAAACATGTCTGACATCTTGTCGTCACGGAAATGACAAACTAAAAATGGAAAGGAAATCGAAAATCTGTCCTCCATGTATTTCTTTAGGACTGTGAGCATGTATGTTAGTAGGCCTAGGCCTGGTTGGACCATGATGGAGAAAATAACCTAGTAAGACACACTGACTCACTCCAGATGTCATCTACATGCCTGGATTGGAATCTCATCTCTCAAATTCTGACAATGAGTTCAAACACTCAGTCTCAGAGACCTACAGATCTGTGATGTTTGTCTGACTGAGCCATTTCTTTAATCTCAGATAGATAGACTGTAATAACACAGATGTATTGATTTCCTCAAATGATTGCATCGCTGTGCCTAACCCTTGTAGTTGAGCTATGCTAAATCCTTTTTATCACACTAATCTTGACTAGTCTGCCTAATCTCAGTCGTACCTTTTTACTATACCTGATCTTTCCCCCTTGTTACTCATTCCCTCATTCCCTCCCTCCTTCTCCCTCTGCCTCTGACTCTCTTTTCTCTTTTTCACATCTCTTTTCTCTGATTGTGCCAGATGCATCACAGAAAAAGGTATCTCCCTCTCCTCCCCCTCTCCCCCTCTTCTCCCCCTCTCATCCCTCCTGCTCCAGACTCAGTAAGTGGATCCAGTTGCTGTGGCATGATGTATGACTTCATCATGGCCCTGGACTAGCCTCGTTGCTCCACCACCACATGCTGCTATCATTGGGTAGTAAATGTCATAACCCAGGTGGGCCTGCATGTAGTACATAGAGAGGCCTGGTGGATAGGGCCTAAATGAACACAACCTGTTGGTTTATAGTGCAGACAAGTGTTACAGGAAAATCTGTGTGCATCCAACACTACTTGTTAATTATGAGACTCACTCCAGAGTCAATAACTATAGTCCTCTTAACTAAACTCCATGTCTCCTACACTCCATATCTGATAAAAATGTCAAATCAAATCTAATCTAATCTAATGTTATTTGTCGCATGCGCCGAATACAACAGGTGTTGCCATACCGGGCAGTGATGCAACCAGTCAGGATACTCTTGATGGTGCAGCTGTAGAACCTTTTGAGGATCTGAGGACCCATGCCAAATCTTTTCAGTCTCCTTAGGTTTTGCGTGCCCTTTTCACAACTGTCTTGGTGTGCTTGGACCATGTTAGTTTGTTAGTGATGTGGACACCAAGGAACTTGAAGCTCTCAACCTGCTCCACTACAGCCCTGTCGATGAGAATGGGGGCGTGCTCAGTCCTCTTCTTTTTCCTGTAGTCAACTTGCTCAGTGTGTGCGGTTTGGGTTGTCAGTGATGTTTTAAACACCATTCATTTCATCTGCAGGGAGGGCTGCTTTTCCTTCTTCTCATTTAAACACCCTTTGAGTGCCGATCAAAGGGACTTTTCTTGTCAGAACTCTTATAGAACAGTTCTAATACCGTAATAGAACAGTTCTAACACAGTAATAGAACAGTTCTAGAACAGTGATGGAGCAGTAATAGAACAGTACTAGAGCAATAATAGAGCAATAATAGAGCAGTAATAGAACAGTTCTAGAACAGTAATAGAGCAGTAATAGAACAGTTCTAGAACAGTTCTAGAACAGTAATATAACAGCTCTAGAACAGTTATAAAACAGTAGGCCAGCCATTCCAACAGCTCAGAGAGTGGTTGGATGATTTGTTATGTGTGTGAGTAACCATGGATGTCATTAATATGCTAAGCATCCTGGGCTGGCTGGCTTTGTCTTCACTGCTCCTCAAATCCATTGTTGAAAACCAACCGGTTCAAGTGACTAGCCCTGTTAGCCCTTCCTATTGTACTTAATGAAAACCGCTCCATGGATTATATAAGGTGTCAGTACACATCAAATAAGGTATTTCAGGAAAAAGTGACTGGGTTGATCATGATTGTTTAACAGGTGCATGTATTGTACATTATCTTAGGGTGCTCACAGTATGAGGATGTTTGTAGGCTATGACAAGATGGCAATGTTTCAACTTTTTTATCACGTCAAAATATTTCCCAGCATGATCTTTTAAATCACACTTAACACACAGCGACAGAACATACCCATGGCATTTTCTGTGCGTTATTGGTGATGTCATCCCCCAGTGTGAGCAGTGATGTACAGGGTTCTGGGCCTTCCCTCAGCCTCTGCCCTGCACCATGGTGCGTCTGCCAGCCTGCCAGGAGCATGTCAACCTGGAGGGTTTTATTAACATATCTCCAGTCAATCTATCAGCCAGATTGGCCCCTTGTCTATCCATCTGTCACCATCACTCCATCAATTTGTCTTCCAGCCTGCCGTTCTGTTCGAGGCTGTCGTTCATTCATTGCCCGCCCGGTGCGCCTACCCAACAACAGAGGCTCGTAATGTAACTGTCAAGACGTAGTCAGTGGGCCCACAATCGATGTCTTCCTTCCCAAGTTATGAATTATGCTATCACAGAGATAAAGAGTGGTATCCCATTACGACTAAGCTCCTCTAAGACACTTGCATGAAATAAGGCCCTTAGTGTGATTGTTACCTACGAGCTCTAGCTAAAATAAAGGCCACAAAAAACTGTGTAGGAACCAGATATCTATCGCCATGGCAACCCCGGACACTTTATTTCTCATACAGCGGAAAACTGGTAAATTAGTCAAAATGGAAAAAAACATCTTAAAGGCCCAGTGCAGTCAAAAATGTGATTTTCCTGTGTTTTATATATATTTCCACACTATGAGGTTGGAATAATACTGTGAAACTGTGAAAATGATGATAATGCCCTTTTAGTGTACGAGCTGTTTAAAAATATTTGGTGGGATGGAGCTTTGGCCTTTCCATGGAAACATCACCATGAGGTAAATTAGTTAATAGACCAATAAGAAAGAGAGTTCCAAACCTCTCTGCTAGTTTTCAGTTTTCCTCTCCCCACCCCGATCCTCTCAGACAGTCCTAGCGAAATTTGTGCTTGAGAAATTGTTCTTTGCTAAGAAACTATTTTTGTTTATTTTTGACCATTTTAATTGAAAACAATCACAGTAAGGTACTTAAATGTTACCCAGAAATGATTTGATATTGAGATACAAATGGCTGCATCGGACCTTTAAATTAATACTTAAACCCCTAACACTGCAATGTAAACACCAAGGCTAAGGCAGACTTCATGTCAATGTTAATTATTTAGAGATAATTAACTCATTTGGAAAGTAGTTTTAAATAGTCAATATGCCATTGGGGCTGACAAAAAAACCCTGGTGGGAAAGATCAATATCAATAGAATTCTGATTTTCTTGTAGTGGTCATCGTCAGACACCTATACCATGCTCATACTGTTTCATTGAGATTAAGTCTATTGCTTTAATAAAAGTGTTTATTTTTCTTTATCTGAAAAACCCACAAAAATGTTCAAACACAACCACTTCACACTGTGCAAAGCTCAACATTTGGCAATATAAAAACCTAGGCATGGGCCTTTAGCTGTCTTGTCAACCATTTTATCTTGCGTGAAGCGTTTGTGCAGATGACGCCATGGTTATGAGAGAGATTTTTCATTTGATTTGTGGATTCCACGCTTGGTTCAGCCCGAGAGCTGCCCTGCGGAGCGTAACCATGTCTACCTCGCCAGCAGAAACCTGTGAACCGTGCTGCCACTTCACTCACCGTGCAACAGGACTTATTGTTCCAAAACCCAAGGTCAGGGGAATTTTGCTCTGTAATGGGTCTAAAAACAGACCATTACCATCACCCTAAAAACAGGTTCAACCCTTATAAGAGGGTCTATTATTAACTATTGTTATTTTTAACAAATGGAGAAGTCCTTTTTGTCCGCAGTGGTTGCTCAGGTATCATCCTGTCAGTTCATTACAGTCCATTTGATTGAGTGCCTGGGCATTATGGGAAAAGCCAGTTAATGTCCGCAAACTCCTAATGATCTGTATTTGTCACTACTTATTGAGGCCCTGCCACATCTCATGAACAATTCATGAGCAGTTTTGTCTCTCTCTGGTTGAAAGCTGCCACATAATTGAATGTAATAGTTTTTATTGCTACACTACTTTAGTAAACTCTTTAATGAGATTTGTATAACATGATGGTTCCAGTTATAATTCACAATGCCTCCTACTAATAACCCTGTTTGAACATAATGTGTGTCATTATTTGTATATATACTTACCTTTATTTTAAAAGGGAAGACATATTGAGACCTAGGTCCCGTTTACAAATGTGCCCTGCATATACAACAGAAATATACACATTATACCCAACCTATGTACACTACCGTTCAAAATATTGGGGTCACTTAGAAATTGTTTTCGAAAGAAAAGCAATTTTTTGTCCATTAGAATAACATCAAATTGATCAGAAATATAGTGTAGACATTGTTAATGTTGTAAATGGCTATTGTAGCTGAAATATCTACATAGGCGTACAGAGGCCCATTATCAGCAACCATCAGTCCTGTGTTCCAATGGCACGTTGTGTTTGCTAATCCAAGTTTATCATTTTAAAAGGCTAATTGATCATTAGAAAACCATTTTGCAATTATGTTAGCACAGCTGAAAACGGTTGTGCTGATTAAAGAAGCAATAAAACTGGCCTTCTTGAGACTAGTTAAGTATCTGGAGCATCAGCAATTGTGGGTTCGATTACAGGCTCAAAATGGCCAGAAACAAATAACTTTCTTCTGAAACTCGTCAGTCTATTCTTGTTCTGAGAAATGAAGGCTATTCCATGTGAGAAATTGCCAAGAAACTGAAGATCTCGTACAACGCTGTGTACTACTCCCTTCACAGAACAGCGCAAACTGTCTCTAACCAAAATAGAAAGAGGAGTGGGAGTCCCCGACGCACAACTGAGCAAGAGGACAAATACATTTGAGTGTCTAGTTTGAGAAACAGACGCCTCACAGGTCCTCAACTGGCAGCTTCATTAAATAGTACCCGCAAAACACCAGTCTCAACGTCAACAGTGAAGAGGCAACTCCGGGATGCTGACCTTCTAGGCAGAGTTGCAAAGAAAAAGCCATATCTCAGACTGGCCAATAAAAAGAAAAGATGGGCAAAAGAACACAGACACTGGACAGAGGAAGATTGGAAAAAAGTGTTATGGACAGACGAATCGAAGTTTGAGGTGCTCGGATCACAAAGAAGAACATTTGTGAGACGCAGACCAAATGAAAAGATGCTGGAGGAGTGCTTGATGCCATCTGTCAAGCATGGTAGAGGCAATGTGATCGTCTGGGGGTGCTTTGGTGGTGGTAAAGTGGGAGATTTGTACAGGGTAAAAGGGATCTTGAAGAAGGAAGGCTATCACTCCATTTTGCAACGCCATGCCATACCCTGTGGATGGCGCTTGATTGGAGCCAATTTCCTCCTACAACAGGACAATGACCCAAAGCACAGCTCCAAACTATGCAATAACTATTTAGGGAAGAAGCAGTCAGCTGGTATTCTGTCTATAATGGAGTGACCAGCACAGTCACTGGATCTCAACCCTATTGAGCTGTTATGGGAGCAGCTTGACCGTATGGTACATAAGAAGTGCCCATCAAGCCAATCCAACTTGTGGGAGGTGCTTCAGGAAGCATGGGGTGAAATCTCTTCAGATTACCTCAACAAATTGACAACTAGAATGCCAAAGGTCTGCAAGGCTGTAATTGCTGCAAATGGAGGATTCTTTGACGAAAGCAAAGGACACAATTATTATTTATATTAAAAAGTATTATTTCTAACCTTGTCAATGACTACATTTCCTATGCATTTTGCTATATTTCCTATTCAAACTCATTTCATGTATGTTTTCATGGAAAACAAGGACATTTCTAAGTGACACCAAACTTTTGAACGGTAGTGTATATACAGTACCAGTCAAAGGTTTGGACACACCAACTCATTCAAGGGTCTTTATTTATTTTGACTATTTTCTACATTGTAGAATAATAGTGAAGACATCAAAACTATGAAAAAACACATATGGAATCATGTAGTAACCAAACAAGTGTTAAACAAATCAAAATATATTTAATATTTGAGATTCTTCAAATAGCCACCCTTTGCCTTGATGACAGCTTGCACACGCTTGGCAGTCTCTCAACCAACTTCATGAAGTAGTCACCTGGAATGCATTTCAATTAACAGGTGTGCCTTCTTAAAAGTTCATTTGTGGAATTTATTTCCTTCTTAATGCATTTGAGCCAATCAGTTGTGTTGTGACAAGGTAGGGGGGTATACAGAAGATAGCCCTATTTGGTAAAAGACCAAGTCCATATTATGGCAAGAACAGCTCAAATAAGCAAAGAGAAATGACAGTTCATCATTACTTTAAGACATGAAGGTCAGTCAATACGGAACATTTCAAGAACTTTGAAAGTTTCTTCAAGTGCAGTCGCAAAAACCATCAAGCGCTATGCTGAAACTGGCTCTCAAGAGGACCACCACAGGAAAGGAAGACCAAGGGTTACCTCTGCTGCAGAGGATATGGGTTTGAGTTGCCAGCCTCGGGCCTCCCGAGTGGCGCA